>NW_027077841.1:1868250-2491000 GCF_963930625.1 Muntiacus reevesi
GAGAGACAATGCTAATTTTGCCAAGAAGGTCAAATATTCAGGTTCACAGTCAGTATGTTTCCCTTGCAGTATCCAAGAAATTTCCAGAGAGACCTGGGGCCATTGGATCCTTCTGACAGAGAAAAATTGATGGAAGAGACATTTTGATGTTTGCTTGCTTTTCCCTGTGAGTGTGGGAGCCTTCCCTAGTGTAACACACGTGAGGGGAAATTTTTACTTAAAAATGACTTCCAGGCAAGGGTTTCCACTTAGCGGGTTACTCTCAGCAAACAGAATGCTGGGACACCTGTGTTCACTCGTGGAATGAGCGGCAATGAATAGGGTGCTTTTCAGGCATCTCTCTATCCATGACTGCTGTCTGGATTCTAAGATGTGAGAAGACCACGCTTCCACAGATGCCCTCAATTCCAGAGACACAGCCAGTAAGTTTCCCTGAACTTTCCATGGTTCATGAGCACAGTACTCTATCTTACTGGGACACACCATGAGGAGAGAGTCTGGAGGAGTGTGTCTGACACAGCTGAGTGCCATACTGTTTCTAAGTAGTTTAATTGGCATTCCAATGGAAATGATCTTGCCACAAGGAGTTGCACGCTGCCTGCTTGCTTCAGCAATTCCAGTGTTTTGACCAAAGCTATTGCTGTCGTTAGTGGGAAAAGAGCAAGTGTACTGATTTTCAAGGAGTTGCTAAACCCCAGCCTACTCTGGCCAACACAGAGAAAATTCTAATTTGCCAACAAGGTCCAGAATCCAGGTTCACACTGAGCATGTGTCCAAGCACTATCCAAGAATTTTCCAGACAGACTTAGGATCACTGGATCCCTCCTACAGGGGACTTCACGGAACAGATGTTTTGACATTTGTTTACTTTTCTCTGTCAGTGTGGGGGCATTTCCCATGGTAACACAGGGGAGGGGAAATTGTTACTTCAAAATGACTTCCAGGCAAGAATTTCCAAGCAGTCTGTCACTCTCAGCAAACATAATGCTGTGACATCTGTGTTTCTTTGAGGAATGAAAGGCAAAAAATAAAAAGGAGTGTATTTCAGACATCTATCAGAAACTGTCTAGATTCTAAAATGTTAAAACTCCAGATTTGCACAGAGCACCTAATTTTCAGAGTCACAGCCAGTATGTTTGCTCACATTTCTGATACTAGCGAACCCATTCCTAGGTCATCCTGGGACTGTCTATGAAGAAACAGGCTGTAGGAGTGTGTCTGAGAGTGCTGAATGCCATCGAGTCTGGTTACCTAATGAGTTTACCTGCCATTGGAAATGATCCAGTGGCAAGGAATTGAAAGTCCCATGTTTGCTGCAGAAATCCAAGAGGTCTGACCAAAGATATTGCTGTCACAAGTAAGAAAACAGCAATTGGATGGATCTTCAGGCAGTTGCTACTCTGCACCATTTTAGGACCACCTGAAAGAAAATGCTGATTTAGCCAACAAGGTCCAGGATCCAGCTTCACACTCAGTATGTGTCCATGCACTACCCAAGCATTTTCCAGACAGACCTAGGATCACTGGATCTCTCCTACAGAGAAAACCTGATGGAACAAACGTTTGGATGCTAGTTTGCTTTTTCCCTGTGAGTGTGGGACCGTCCTGACTGTAACACAGTCAGGGGAAGTTCTTACTGAAAAATGAAGTCCAAGCAAGCATTTTAGAGCAGTGAGTTACTCTCAGCACACAGAATGCTAGGAAATCCATGTTCCTTTGATGAAAGAAAAACATAAAAGTAGAGTGTTTTTCATGCATCTGTCTATCAGGAACTGTCTAGATTGTAAGATGTCAGAACTCCAGGTTTGCACAGAGACCCTAATTTCCAGTCATAGCCAGTGTATTTTCCTGCACTTTCTGAGCCTTTTGAACACATTCCTAGCTCATATTGGGTCTGTCCCTCAAGAAAAAGGCTTAGGAAATTATATCTAAATGTGTTGAGTGTCATAATGTTGTTACCTTGATTAGTTGACAATCTATTGGAAATGATCCTGCCACAAGGTGTTGCAAGCTGCCTGTTTGCATAGAAATAGAAATAATTTGACCAAACTCATTTATGTTGTAAATAGGAAATTGTCAATTGGATGGATTCTCAGGTAGCTGTCAGCCCACACCCTTTTAATGCCAACAGAGAGAAAAGGTGAGTTTTGCCAACAAGGTTCAATATCCAGTTTCACACTCAGTATGTGTCCCTGCAGTGTCCAAGACTTTTCCAAACAGATCTCGGATCACTAGATCTCTCCTGCAGAGAAAACTTGATGGAACTTTTACTCTGAAGCAGGGTCAGTCTTGTTGAGGTGACTCCTTCCCCAAGGCCACAACTGGGAGTCCTCACACCAAGGCCATAGAAGTGGGCCCCAGAACCAAGGTCACCTGTGAATCGGACTGGGCCCCCTTTGCAACTGTTGCCAAAAGCACCTGATCATCGCTAATGAGCTTCCTGACTCCCTACCAGGCAAGGATGCCCACTCCAGTAAATACCCTATGGTACCCCCACCCAATCACCTAATATCAACCTTCCAGTAGGAATTTTCTTTGCCTTGAAACTGTAAAAATTGGCTCTTAACCCAGGAAATCAGTCAACTTTCCCTAGTCTGTCAGGTGGTTGGCCCCCTGAGCCCACAGTGCCCACTTTATCTCTGCTCTTTGTTCTTAATACAAACTCACTCCCTTCTGAAATGCTCTATGTCTGAACATTCTTTTCCAACTCGTACTCAGACGGCCTCAACAAGCCTCCCATCACCAGAGCCACTTTCCTAGATCACACTCACCACTTGCTTGTCCACTCCCAACTCAGAGCAGAAAGGCCCCCTCAGCCTGGTCCTTCCCTCTCACTTCCCGTGCCTGGTCGCCAGGGGCTCACACCGTCCCTGGGCAGGCTGTCTTCTGTGTCCTGCAGAGGCCTCTGTGGTGTCAGGTGAAGAAACAAGAGGCACCCATGAAACCTCCCACCCCAGCACAGCAACCAGTACCCACCTACTGAACTCTTCACTCTGGATGGGCCTGGGGGTGTTTCAGGGAACGTCCCCCAACATGTCCTTGTTCTCATCTAATTCCAGCACTGCCCACGTGAGAGTCACTAAGCTAATCTGTGATAACTGCACAGAGAGAATACTTGTTCACTCGCCCCTCCCAGGATACATGGTTCTTATGGGCAGGTGCCTCCCAGGATATGGGGCTCACCTGGGCAGGTATCCTGCAGGGCTCAGCACCCAGGAGCTGTTCACAGAGCCCTCACTGCAAAGAGCCCCCAGCTCCTCTGTTGGACAGATCTGACCTTGAGACCCTCAGAGGAGGACCTGAGGTAACATACAGCAGCTTCAGGATAGTTTTGTGACCTTGGGCTTCACTGGTTGCAGCCTCCTTCCAGCAGGTTTTCCAGAGGGTCCCATAGCACCTGGGCACTGAGTCTGTCTCCACCCACCACCCATCCTCTCCCTGACCCCTGGGTCCCTCTCATTAGAAGAAGGCCTTCCTGAAATCCTCTCCCACTTATAGGTCAGATAAGAAGATGAGAAAACAAGTCAGAGCAGCAGCCCCATATCCATCCTGACCCAAAGGACCCACACCTGTTCCTGGAACCCTGGCCAGGACAACGAGGCCCATTTTCTGAAACCACAAGCCCAGGTGGGCAGATTGGCTGACCTGACTGGCCTGCCCTTTGGATGTGTGCCTGGGTTGAGGTCTATATAAACCCCCTCAAGTGCCTGCAGCTGTACCTGATGCTGTCTTTCTGCTTAGATCTTGCAGGGTTGGCTTGATAAGAGAGAGTGAGGGCCCATAGTGTTTCGGGGGATTGGGTCTGTGTTGGGCTCTGCTGGACCTTCTGCAGGAGGTGCTAAGCTGTCACTTCCTAAGGATGGGCTGTGTCACCTGTTCCTGCTGTTGGAAATCTTCTCAGGCAGAAATGAGGAAGCAAGAAAACAGGCAATGGGAGCAGCACAGGAGGAGTAACTCAGGTAGGAAAGTGCAAAGCTTCCAGATCACCCAGGCCAGGACCATTCTGCCTGACCTACAGGAGCCACGTCAGTAAGCATGCTGTCGCTGGAGTGGCTCCACTTTTCTCCAGCCTGTGAGGTCTTTGCACATATTCAAGTGTTTTATCTATGAAGGGTGGATGAGGTTCAGGAATGGCTAGCCTGGGGGTCAGCCAGCATTTACTTAGAGATGACTCCGTGTAGTCTCCCAGCTTCCCACTGAGGTCCCTCCTTGGGAGGGGAGGGGGTGGGGTATGTGCAAGGGCTGCTGGCTGGCTACACATGAGTAAGTCCCCATCCCTGACCATCTTCAGAATTGCTCATCCCTGAAGCAAGTGCCCTAATTGGGCTTTCACCTGTGCAACTGGTGGCTTCTTAATTAGCAATGTGGCCATTGATGTTAAATGTCCTCCATCAAGACTGAGATGTTACACCACATGTACTGGTGTAAGAACCCGGGGAGGCGTGTGCACCCAGTACCCCTAGGCACAGGCTTCAGACTTGACCCCTCAACATTCTGGAGCCCAGCCACTGCTTTAGCATTTCTGAGGGTCCAGAGCTGATTTTAAGGGTTCTGTAATCCACCCTTCATCTGCTTTAATGAGACCCACATTTCTAGGATCCTACAGAGCAGGGTCTGTGTGGCTGCTCTGTGGCTTCTCTAACATGATCACATGCTGGGTGGTTTAAAACAACAGGAGTTCATCCTCTCTCAGTCCTGGAGACCAGACACCGGAAATCAAGGTGGCACAGGGCTGAGGTCCCTCCAGAGGCTCCAGGACAGGATCATTCCTGCCTTTTCCAACTTCAGGGGCTCCAGGGGTCCCTGGGCTTGTGGCCCCCTCCCTCCCATCTCTGCCTCTGCCTTTAAGAGGCTTCCCCTTTGTGTCCTCTTTCGTCTCTTTGAAGGAGTCTGTCAGTTGGATTGAAGGTCACCCTAACCCTAGATGACCTTACCTTGCTATCCTTAACTACATCTACAAAGACTCTTTTCCCAGATACGGCCCTGTTCTGGGGGGACACATCTTTGGTGGCCACCATTTACCCCATTCTCTCTCTGTCAAATAACCCTCATTTTAGGAGATCACCACATGCCCATAAAGACGGGCACAGAGAGCGGCCACACACATGGAGAGAATGAGGCCCTTGGAGTCACCTGGAACGGATGAAGACCTGGCTTCATCAGGTGAGGGGAATCACAGGGAGGAGAGGAGGATGGTCTTGTTTAGGCTTCAAAAAGACCACGTTGGGGTGGGATGTGAGATGCACAATGGGGGCGGGGAGCTTCATCAGGGCCTGAGGGGGAGGTTAGGCTTGGGCCAGGGCCATGGGTATAGAGGGGACTTAGTGTGGGGGTTGGTCATACACCCAGAAGGAAGAGCTCACAGTCACTGGGGCACAAGGACCTGGGAACCTGGGAGGGCTTCATCTTTCTGAACCTGAAGAGGAAACGTTAAAATTTTACATCACCTCCTGCTCCTTCTGCCTCTGTAACTCAGCTTGCTCCTTGCAAAGTCTGGATCATGTAGGTCACGCAATCTCAGAAAGTGGGGACTTAGAATACTCGGAGCTGGAGCTTATCTCCCTTGTCCTTGCCCTGGCCCCTGCAAACCTTCTTGATCATGCCTATTCATGATAATGAAGAGCCCGCCCCCCTGACACTCTCCTCACCCCAGGGGGAACTCCCCACTCTGCTGGAGCACCTGGCTGTTGGTGGCCACTGACAGCACTCTGGTCTCCTCAGGACCCAGCTTCAGGATACTCTGAGGTTCAGGTCAGGCAGATGGAAGCTGGTCTTCTCAGAACCCACTGGGGCTTCAGTTTGGGGGCATTGTGGGGTTTAGTTCAGGTTGATGGAATCTGGTCTCCTCAGGACCTGCTGGGTGTTCAGCTTTGGGACATTGTGGGGTTCAGTTCAGGCTGACAGGAGATGGGTCACCACAAGACCCATGTGGTTTCAGCTTTGGGGCATTGTGGGGTTCAATTCAGGCTGAAAGAATTTGATCTCCTCAGGACCTTATGGGGGTTCAGCTTTGTGACATTGTGGGGTTCAGTTCAGGCTGACAGGAGATGGGTCACCACAGGATCCATTGTATTTTGGCTTTGGGGCATTATGGGGTTTAGTTTTGGCTGATGGAATCTAGTTTCCTCAGGACCCATGATCTCCTCAGAACCCATTGGTGCTTCAGCTTTGGGACATTGTGGGGTTCAGTTGAGTCTGACGGGAGTCTGGTTTCCTCAAGATTCCTGCAACGATGTGCTGCTGAAAGAAAAAGTGAGGAAAATTGGGAAGAAGCTTCTGTGTGTGGCTGTTGCTGAAAGTCTGTCTTAAGAGGACCCAAGACTGTTAGGGCTTGATGTGGAAAGTTGTGGGATTTTAGTCAGTTTTTGTCTGTAGTATAAGATGGTGTCCTATATTGTTCCTTGGTGTGTGGTTTCCATTTTTCCCAGCACGGTTTATTGAGGGGGGTGGGGGGGACTGTCCTTTCCCGTGTATATATTTTTAGTTCCTTTCTTGTAAATTAATTACCATGCACCTGTAGGTTTACTTCTGAGCTCTCTTGACTATTTCTGTGCCAATTCCACACGTCTTCTGGTGACTTTAGGTACATACTCTAGATTGAAGTCAGGGATAGACATGCCACCAGCCTGTTCTGCTTTCTCAGGATCCCTTTGGCTCTTCTGGTTCCTTTGTGGCTCCACACAGATGTAAAGATTGCTTTGTTTCTGTGAAAAATGTCATTGAAATGTTGGCAGTGATTGCATGAATGTGTACGTTGCTTTGTTTAGAATGGATATTTTAATGGTATTTTCACCCATAAGCATGGGATATCTTTTTACTTGTATCCATTTAGTTTCTTTGATCATTGTCTTGTAGTTTTTAGCTTTCAGGTCTTTCAAGTCCTTGGTTAGATTTCTAGTTTATGTGGGGGAGGGGATGCAATTGTAAAAGGAATTATTTTCTTAATTTCTCTTTCTGATAGTTCATTATTAGTGTAGAGAATCACAAATGATCTTGCAGTTCTGCTGACTTTCTTTTTTCTTTTTTTTTGGCCCCACAGCTCGACATGTTGGATCTTAGTTCTCTGACCAAGGATCAAACCTGTACCCCCTGCAGTGGAAGTGCAGTCTTAACTACTGGACTGCCAGGCAAGTCTGTGAATTCGCTTTTTAGTTCTGACAGTTGCTTTGGTGTAGTGTTATGTGGAAAACTAGAATTAAGACATCTAATAGTTTCAGTTCCATCTGGTCATCCACAGCACCCAGGGCATGGTGTCTACTAATATACTCTTCCTATGGTGCCTTTTAATACCATGTGGACTAGTACAAGGCAATTAGCATCAAACTACTTTAGCTGAATTTAGTTAGGTTAACTCTTGGCCTCTATTGCAATGTTCGATGTCATCTCTGATTTTCTGGCATGTGACTTACATGGCTGTATTGAAAAGTAACTTACTTTCTAGTAAAATTTCAAACGTGTCTACTTTAAATAGTGGTACAAAGTTTTCTACATTCACACCAAATACCGCAATGTGTTTTACCCAAAACATGGTCACTTTCCCAGGGAACCAGCCCACAACCCCAAAATGGGGGATAATTATGGTTTCCACATTACAATCCTATCCATAGGACCAGTTCAACTTTCATCAGCTGCCCAAGCTTTGTGCAACTGTCTTTCTTCATTCTAATGCAGTTTTCTTTTTCTGGAGCCATCACTGGGGCTTTCCCTCATGTTAAAAACCTTCATGGATTTAAAGTGACAAGATGACTATGATCTGGGTGGCTTTTCAGTGTGGTTTCTTTCACTGAGAATGTTTTTAGTGCTTTTCCATGTTGTGCCATGTGTCATTTTTTTCACTGTGCTTACAAACATATAACAACATTTATTATTTGAGTCATTTTAAGTATGAACTTCTATAGCATTAACTGCACTCTCATTGTAAAAATTTCCCCACCATTCATCTCCAGAATCTTTCCCTTTTCCTGAAGTGACACTGTAACCATTAAATACTCATAACCCCCAATCCCTGGCCATCTTACTCTACTTGGAATTTGTCTTATATGGATATCTCATACTAGTGGAATCATAGAACATTTTTCCTTTTGTGTCAGGCTTGTTTCACTTCGCCTAATGACTTGAAGTTTCATCTACATTATAGCATGTATGAGTTATCTTGTTTTTAAAGGTTGAATCAGATCCCACTGTGTATATACTACATCGTGCTTATCCAGTCATCTGTTGAACACTTGTGCTGCTGCCACCTTTTGGTTACTATGAATAATGCTGCTATGAATATGGGGTTTGAATATCTGTTTCAGTATTTGGTTTTAAATATCTTGAGTGTATAACCTGGACCGGAATTGATGGATTCTATGTTAACTCTGTGTTTAAGTTTTTGTAAAGCCCCCTACTATTTTCTGAAGCTGTGGCATTATTTTACTATATTCCTTTATATGGCAGAGTAATGCATCTCATGGATGGAACTGCCCTATTTGCTCTTCCATTCACTTGTTGGTGGACATTTTCATTGTTTTTAACTTGGATTATCAAGAACACTGCTGCTGTAAATATTGGTGTACAAGTATATATTTGAGCACCTCTTTTAAATTCTTTGGATGTATATCTAGGAGTGGAGTTACCAAAACATATGATATTTCAGTTCAGTCACTCACTCATGTCCGACTCTTTGTGACCCCGTGGACTGCAGCACACCAGGCTCCCCTATCCATCACCAACTCCCAGAGCTTGCTCAAACTCATGTCTATCGAGTTGGTGATGCCATCAACCATCTCATCCTCTGTTATCCCCTTCTGCTCCTGCCTTCAATCTTTCCCAGCATCAGGGTCTTTTCCAATGAGTCAGTTCTTCACATTAGGTGGCCAAAGTATTGCAGTTTCAGCTTCAGCATCAGTCCTTCCAATGAATAGTCAGGGTTGATTTCCCTTAGGATTGACTTGTTGGATCTCCTTGCAGTCCAAGTGATGCTCAAGAGTCTTCTCCAACACCACAGTTCCAAAGCATCACTTCTTCGGTGCTCAGTTTTCATTGTAGTCCAGCTGTAACGTCTATACATGACTATTGGAACAACCATAGCTTTGAGTACATGGACCTTTGTTGGTAATGTCTCTGCTTTTTAATATGCTGTCTAGGTTGGTCATAACTTTTATTCCAAGGAGCAGGTGTCTTTTAATTTCATGGCTGCAGTCACCATCTTCAGTGATTTTTGAGCCCCCCCCCCCCCCAAAACACAATAAATTCTGTCACCATTTCCATTGTTTTCCTATCTATTTGCCATGAAGTGATGGGGCCAGATGCCATGATCTTAGTTTTCTGAATACTGATTTTTAAGCCAACTTTTTCACTCTCCTCTTTCACTTTCATCAAGAGACTCTTTAGTTCTTCTTTGCTTTCTGCCATAAGAGTGGTGTCCTCTGTGTATCTGAAATTATTGATATTTCTCCTGGCAATTTTGATTCCAGCTTGTGCCTCGTCCAGACCCGGGATTTCACATGATATACTCTGCATATAAGTTAAATAAGCAGGGTGCTGTACTCCTTTCCTGATTTGGAACCAGTCCATTGTTCCATGTCTAGTTCTAATTGTTGCTTCTTCACCTGCATACAGATTTCTCAGGAGGCAGGTAAGGCAGTCTGGTATTCCCATACCTTTCAGAATTTTCCACAGTTTGTGGTGATCTGCAGAGTCAAAGGCTTTGGCATTGTTAACAAAGCAGAAGTAAATATTTTTCTGGATGTTTTTCTCTCTTGCTCTTTCAGTGATGCAACGGGTGTTGGCAATTTGATCTCTGGTCCCTCTGTCTTTTCTAAATCCAGCTTGAACATCTAGAAATTCATGGTTCACTTACTGTTGAAGCCTGGCTTGGAGAAATTTGATCATTACTTTGTTAACATGTGAGATGAGTGCAACTGTGTGGCAGTTGGAACATTCTTTGGCTTTGCCTTTCTTTGGGATTGGAATGAAAACTGACCTTTTCCAGTCCTGTGGCCACTACTGAGTGATATAATTACATTTTTATGTTTTCGAGAAAATGCTTGTTTTGGACACATTGATTGCACCATTTTACCTCTCCACAAGTAAAGTTTTGAGTTTCAATTTCGTACATTTTCGCCAACATTTGTTATTTGTCTTTATTGTTGATTTTCCTCACGTCCATCCTGAGTGCCTTATTAAGGAGGAAGTCATAATGCAGGACCCACATTTGAGGAGAGGAGAGTTAGCTTCATATACTTGATGGACAGCTGAGTCTGTATCAATTATTTAGAATCTTTCTGTGTGAGATTTTTATTCAACATTACTCATAAAACCTAATTTTTACTTTTTACCAGTTTGGACACCTGAAAATTATTTTAAACTTTTGGGAGCTTCCCTGGTGGCTCAGCCTGTAAAAGCATATGCTTGCAATGCAGGATACCTGGGTTCAATCCCTGGGTGGGGAAGATCCCCTGGAGAAGGAAATGGCAACCCACTCCAGTACTCTTGCCTGGAAAATTTCATGAATGGAGGCGCCTCATAGCTTACAGTCCATGGGGTTGCAAAGAGTCAGACACGACTGAGCAACTTCACTTTCACTTTCTTTTGGCTATAATCCAGCCAATTAGACTGCTTAGTTCATTCTAGCTTTGGCTATTGAGAGCTTTTTCCATACTCTCCTGCTTTTATTTTACATAATTCAGCTTTTATGGGGCTTTTTGGTCCTTCTTTCTCACATTTTAAGATTATGCTGCTTTACATATTTATTGTCTCAGTCCTAGTATCAGACACATATTTAAAGAGTCCTTGTCCCTTTTTGTTAGAGCATATTAATAAAAACTTGTATGTGGGAACTTAATAATCTCAGCAGACAATGCATGGAAATACACATGCATGTATCCAGACTATGCATACAGACGGTTATGAAGATTTTCACATGGAGTTATATGTTTCTGCATTAGGCTAAAGATAGTTTATAATGATGTCTCCAACCTGATCTCTTATGACACAGGTATTATAACCTTCTCCTTTTGTCTGCCTGTAACTTCCCACTCCAATGGTAAGAAACCTGGCTTCCACTACTCATCACTTATCAAATTCAGGGCTTGCTCCTTCAATAACTGATATGGTAGTTTCAGTCCTGTTAGCTACAAACCCCCGTGGAAAGAACTTACAGAGCCCATTGTTTATGTATGGTACATTTGCCTTTGGCCTGCAGATTCCATTCATTTACACAGTGAACTTAGGTCAGATAATTTTGTCCTAAGAGTGAGAGTGGCCTTTTAAAATTTTTCTTCTTCCTTTTAAATCTTTTGGCTGTGCCGCGTCATGTGGGGTTTTAGGTCCCTGACCAGGAATTGAACCCATATTTCCTGCACTGGCAACGTGAAGTCTTATCCACTGGGCCCCTAGGGAAGTCTGAAGCTTTTCATTTATTTCTCAATCTGTTATATTCTTTGTTAAATTCTGCATTCCAGTCTTTAGCACTCCATACCATAAATAAATAAATAAATGTGAATAGGTAATAAATTACTTGTGTTCTGAAAACAGAAATCTATGTGCTTAGACAAATGCATAGTGGCAGGTATTCCTCACTAAAGTACCATGTGAAATATTTCAACCATATATTCCATAAACTCTTTATCATGTCTGTTTTACCTTTGCTAGAATGTCTTATACGATCATACAGTGTGTAGCACTTGAGGCTGGATTCCCTCACTCAGTAATGTAAGTGTTAGATTCATGCTTTCCTTTATTTTTATTTTAAATTGGTCTGTGGTTCATTCCTCTATATCTCTGAATGCTATTTTATTGCATTAGATGAGAGGAAAGATAATTTTCCCCCTAGCCTCAATGTTCTTCACTGAGATGTTCATAATGAAAGGAAGATGGATTGGAGAAAAACAATCAGAAGTTTAATATATGACATGCATACCTCCTATATAGTTGAAAGATACCTGGGAAAACTGTCACTTTCTGAAATGGTCCAAGACTTTACCTTAAATGCTATCATCAGCTAAGAATGAAAGAAAGAGGTTAAGGAATGGAAGAAGCTATTTAAGGGAGATTATTAGGTGAAGCACAGTAAACAAAGACATGGTGGTATGCAGATTAACTTCCAGGTCCATTCCATAGACCTTCTTGATATTTAGTCAAGTCATTTAGTGATATCAAGTCAGTCTTGATACTTAGTCCATTCTTGATATTTAGCCATCCTCTATTTCCTGGTCCAGACAGGGACACGTCCTTAAAGATGGAGATATCCTTAACAAATGTAAATCTACTTCATAAAATGGAATTTCGACTTGGTTTTCAAAGATCCTCCTGGGGCGGCTGTTTGTTTTTTTCTTTTGTTTTGTTTTGTTTTTTTTAATTAATCAGTCCAAAATAACCCTTTTGTCGGGGTGTGCTTTTTGTGCTCCCCTTGAAATGTGCATTCAGGGGAGGAGTGTCACCCTGGAGACTGTTGATATGTGACCCCATGGACAGGGACTGGGTTGGTCACCCTGAAGAATGTGGATATGTGACCCCAGGGGAATGTCAGAAGGAATTCACCCTGGAGACTGTGGAATTGTGAGCCCAGTTGCAAGGCTTGGGAAGGGGTCACCGTGGAGACTGTGGATGTGTGACTCCAGATACAGTGTCTGGGAGGGATCACCCAGGGGACTGTAGATATGTGATCCTAGATATAGGGTTTGGGAGAATGTCACCCTGCAGACTGTGGACATGTGACCCCAGGTGCATGGTCCAGTGTGTTGTGATCACCCTGGAGATTGTGGAAGCGTGACCACAGGTACTGGGTCTGGGAAGTGGCGTCATCCTGGAGATGTGCACATGTGATTACAGACACAGGATATTTCAGGTGGAGTCACCTTGGAAACTGGAGGAGTGACCTCAGGTGCAGGGTCTGGGGTGAGGTTCAGTGACGTCAGGACTCTTGTCTTGTTGGGAGAGACACATCAGGATTCTCCTCGAGATGTTGCAATGCAATACGGACGCCTCTCAAGGTGAGGGGGGAGACCAAGTTTGCCTTTGCAGTTGCCAGAGCAATACTGTGACTCCTGTCAGTTTTCAAGAGGAGACAGGTTTCATCTCCTTTTGACGCATTGAACTCCACGTGCCTCTCGTGTTGTCAAAGGGATGTGAGGCCTCCTGTCAAAATGAGGCGGGGAACTAGGGCATTCTCTAGGGTCTCCACAGGGGATTCAGACGTCCCTTCCTCTTATGAGATGAAAGACGAACCTGCATTCAAGTCACTGCAGGGAAATCCGGCCTTATTTCAAACCAGGGCATCTTGGTGTCCATTCCACGTGAGGCAGCAAACTCAGGGTCCCTCTCACATATCTATAGCTGAGAGAAGCCTCCTCTTTAGGTGTTGTTTAAACCTGGCATTCCTCTTGAGTCAAAGCCAGGAAATCAGGTCTCATCTCGAGATGATTTGAGGTACACGGAGCTGTTTTCTAGTTGCTGTGCTGAACAGGGTGTTCCTCTATACTTAGGACAGTGTTTTCGGGGAATCTCTGGAGTTGCCTAAAGGAAGTCAAGCCACATGTCGTGTTTGATGGGGAACGCCAGATGGCTCTGGAGCCAATGAAGGGGAATCTGGCCTCATTTTGAGTTGATTTGGAGTACACGGAGTGCTTTCATGTTGCTGCGGGGACCTCAGGGTCCCTCTAGACTTGTATCAGTGTTCTTGGGGACTCTCTAGAGTTCCATCAAGGACGTCAAGGCTCCTTTCATGTTTGATGGGGAACACGGACTTGCTCTGCACTCAATGCAGGGGAATCTGATCTCATCCTCTCTTCGAGTGGAAAGTCTCATGGACTTTCTCGCATTGCGGAAGGAACCTGGGTTATATTCTCGAGTGACGACGGGGATGGCCCCTCATAACGCATGTTTGTTCAGCGACATCAAGCCTCCAGTCTCGTTGCGAGGGACAACTCGAGATTCACTTCGAGACTTGGCAAGTCAATAAGGAGGACACCTCTCGAGGTGAGGCGGGAGACCCAGTGTCCTTTCAAGTTGCCACAGGGATACTGGGATTCCTGTCAATTTTCAAGAGGACTCAGTCATCGTCTACTTTTGAAGCATTGAATTCCGCTTTCCATTCGTGTTGTCAAAGGGATGTGAGGCCACATGTCAAGATGAGGTGGGGAAATAGGGCTTTCTATAGGGTCTTCAAGGGGATTCAGGAATCCCTTCATCTGATGAGATGAAAGACGAGCCTGCACTCAAGTCACTGCAGGGAATTCCGGCCTTATTTCGAGTCAGGGCATCTCGGTGTCCATTTCACTTGAGGCAGCAAACTGAGGGTCCCTCTCACATACCTAGAGCTGAGAAAAGCCTCCGCTTGAGCTGCTGTGGAAAGTGGGCATTCCTCTTGATTCGAAGCCAGGAAATCAGCTCTCATCTCGAAATGATTTGGGGTACACGGAGCTTTTCTCGAGTTGCTGTGCTGAACTTGGTGTTCTTCTATACTTGGGACGGTGTTCTCAGGGAATCTCTGGAGTTGCCTAAAAGAAGTCAAGCCACTTGTCCTGCTTGATGAGGAATGCTGGATTGCTCTAGAGCCAATGCAGGGAAATCAGGCCTCACCTCAAGTTGATTTGAGGTAAACGGGGATATTTCGTGTTGCTGCGTTGACCTCAGGGTCCCACTAGACATGTGACAGAGTTATTGGGGACTATGTGGAGTTTCATCTAGGAAGTCAAGGCTCCTTTCGTGTTTGATGGGGAACACCGACTTGCTTTGCATGCAATGCAGGGGAATCAGGCCTCATCTCACGGCGAGGGGGAATTCTCATGGTTTTCTCGAGTTATGGCGGGAAACTGGATTATATTCTCGAGTTACAGCTGGGATGGCCCTTCAAAACTTGTGCTGGTTCAGTGATATCAGGACTCCTGTTAGTTGTGAGGGACACATCGAGATTCTCCTCGAAGCTTGGCAGGGCAATAGGGACGCCTCTCAATGTGAGAGGGGCAACCCAAGGTCCTTTCCAGTTGCCACAGGAATTTTGGGATTCCTATCAATTTTCACGAGGAGGGAGCGATACTCCCCTTTTGAAGCATTTAAATCCACGTGCCTCTCGAGTTTCAAAAGGATGTGAGGCCTCCTGTTGAGATGAGCCGGGGAACTAGGGCTGTCTCTAGGGTCTCCACAGGGGATTCAGACATCCCTTCATCTTGTTTGATGAAAGACGAGCCTGCATTCAAGTCACTCCAGGGAATTCCGGCCTTATTATGAGTCAGGGCATCTCGGTGTTCATTCCACTTGAGGCAGCAAACTCAGGGTCCCTCTCACATACATATACCTGACAGAAGCCTCCTCGTCAGGTGCTTGTGTAAAGTTGACATCCCTCTTGAGTCAAAGCCAGGGAATCAGCTCTCATCTCGAGATGATTTGGGGTACACAATGTTTTTCTCGAGTTTCTGTGCTGAACTTGGTGTTCCTCTAGTCTTGAGATGGTAGTCTCGGGTAATCTCTGGAGTAGCCTAACGGAAATCAAGCCACTTTGTGTGTCTGATGGGGAACGAGTGATGTCTCTGGAGACAATGCAGGGGAATCGGGTCTCATCTCGAGTTGATTTGAAGTACACGGTGCACTTTCATGTTGCTGCAGGGGACCTCAGGGTCTCTCTAGACTTGTGACAGTGTTCCTGGGGACTCTCTGGAGTTCCATCAAGGAAGTCAAGGCTCCTTTCGTGTTTGATGGGGAACACGGACTTGCTCTGAATGCAGTCCAGGGGAATCGGGCCTCATCTTGAGTTGATTTGGAGTACACGGAGCCCTTTCATGTTGCTGCGGGGACCTCAGGGTCCCTGTAGACTTCTGACAGTGTTCTTGGGGTCTCTCTGGAGGTCCTTCAAAGAAGTCAAGTCTCCTTTCCTTTTGATTGGGAACACGGACTTAACCTGCATACATTGCATGGGAACTGGGCCTCATCTCGCGGTGAGGAGAAAGTCTCATTGTTTTTCTGGAGTTGTGGAGGGAACCTGGTTATGTTCTAGAGTTACGGCGGGGATGGCCCTTCAAAACTCATGTTTGTTCAGCGATGTGTGAACTCCTGTCTAGTTGCGAGGGACACCTTGAGATTCTCCTCAAGGCTTGGCAGGACAATAGTGACGCCTCTCGAGGTGACGGGGGAGACCCAGTGTCCTTTCAAGTTGCAACAGACATACTGGGATTCCTGTCAATTTTCAAGAGGACTCAGTCATCGTCTCCTTATGAAGCATTGAATTCCGCATTCGACTCGTGTTGTCAAAGGGATGTAAGGTCACCTGTCGAGATGAGGTGGGGAAATAGGGCTTTGTCTAGGGTCTCCACAGGGGATTCAGACATCACTTCATCTTTTGAGATGAAAGACAAGCCTGCATTCAAGTCACTGCAGGGAAATCCAGCCTTATGTCGAGTCAGGGAATCTCGGTGTCCATTCCATTTGTGGCAGCAAATTCAGGGTCCCTCTCACATACCTATAGTTGAGAAAAGCATCCGCTTGAGCTGCTTGTGGAAAGTTGGCATTCCTCTTGAGTCGAAGCCAGGGAATCAGCTCTCATCTCGAAATGTTTTGGGGTACACGGAGCTTTTCTCGAGTTGCTGTGCTGAACTTGGTGTTCCTCTAGACTGGTGGCGGTATTCTCATAGAGTCTCTGGAGTTGCCTAAAAGAAGTCAAGCGACTTGTGCTCTTTGATGAGGAATGCAGGATTGTTCTGGAGCCAATGCAGGGAAATCAGGCTTCATCTCGAGTTGATTTGTGGTACACGGGGCTCTGTCGTGTTGCTGCATTGATCTCAGGGTCCCTCTAGACTTCTGACAGAGTTCTTGGGGACTATGGAGAGTTTCATCTAGGAAGTCAAGGCTCCTTTCATGTTTGATGGGGAACACGGACTTGCTCTGCATGCAATGCAGGGGAATCGGGCCTCATCTCACGGTGAGGGGAAAGTCTCATTGTTTTTCTGGAGCTGTGGTGTGGAACCTGGGTTATATTCTCGAGTTACGGCAGAGTTGGCCCTTCAAAACTCGTGTTTGTTCAGCGACGTCAGGACTCCTGTCTAGTTCCGAGGGACACCTTGGGATTCTTCTCGAGGTTTGGCAGGACAATTGGGATGCCTCTCGAAGTGAGGCAGGACACCAGGTTTCCCTTTGCAGTTGCCAGAGCCATACTGTGACTCCTGTCAGTTTTCAAGAGGAGTCAGGCTTCGTCTCCTTTTGAAGCATTGAACTCCGCTTGCCTCTCATGTTGTCAAAGGGATGTGAGGCCTCCTGTCGAGATGAGGCTGGGAACTAGCGTATTCTCTAGGGTCTCCACAGGGGATTCAAACATCCCTTCATCTGTGAGATGAAAGACAATCCTGCATTCAAATCACTGCAGGGACATCCGGCCTTATTTCAAGTCAGGGCATCTCGGTGTCCATTCCACTTGAGGCAGCAAACTCAGGGTCCCACTCACGTACCTATAGCTGAGAGAAGCCTCCTCTTTAGGTGTTGTTGAAAGCTGGCATTCCTCTTGAGTCAAAGCCAGGGAATCAAGTCTCATCTCGAGATGTTTTGAGGTACACGGAGCTGTTTTCTAGTTGCTGTGCTGAACGTGGTGTTCCTCTATACTCAGGACGTTGTTCTCGGGGAATCTCTGGAGTTGCTTAAAGGAAGTCAAGTCACTTGTCATGTTTGATGGGGAACGCCGGATGGCTCTGGAGCCAATGAAGGGGAATCTGGACTCATCTCGAGTTGATTTGGGGTACACCGAACTATTTCATGTTGCTGCGGTGACCTCAGGGCTCCTCTAGACATTTATCAGTGTTCTTGGGGACTCTGGAGTTCCATCAAGGAAGTCAAGGCTCCTTTCATGTTTGATGGGGAACACGGAATTGCTCTTCACTCAGTGCAGGGGAATCTGATCTCATCTCTCATCGAGCGGGAAGTCTCATGGATTTTCTCGAGTTGTGGAGGGAACCTGGGTTATATTCTCAAGTGACGATGGGGATGGCCCGTCGAAACTCGTGTTTTTTCAGCTACGTCAGGACTCCTGTCTAGTTGTGATGGACAACTCGGGATTGTCCTCGAGTCTTGGCAGGGCAATAGGGATGCCTCTCGAGGTGAGGCGGGAGACCCAGTGTCCTTTCAAGTTGCCACACGGATACTGGGACTTCTATCAGTTTTCAAGAGGACTCAATCATTGTCTACTTTTGAAGCACTGAACTCCGTGTTCTACTCGTGTTGTCAAAGGGATGTGAGGCCTCCTGTCGAGATGAGGCGGGGAACTAGGGCATTCTCTAGGGTCTTCATAGGGGATTCAGATATCCCTTCATCTTTTGAGATGAAGGATGAGCCGGCATTCAAGTCACTGCAGGGAATTCCGGCCTTATTTCGAGTCAGGGCATCTCGGTGTCCATTCCACTTGAAGCAGCAAACTCAGGGTGCCTCTCACATACCAAGAGCTGAGAAAAGCCTCCACTTGAGCTGCTTGTGGAAAGTTGGCATTGCTCTTGTTTCAAAGCCAGGGAATCTGCTCTCATCTCGAAATGATTTGGGCTACACGGAGCTTTTCTCGAGTTGCTGTGCTGAACTTGGTGTTGCTCTAGACTTGGGATGGTGTTCTCGGGGAATCTTGGAGTTGCCCAAAAGAAGTCAAGCCACTTGTGCTCTTTGATGAGGAATGCAGGATTGCTCTGGAGCCAGTGCAGGGGAATCGGGCCTCATCTCGAGTTGATTTGTGGTACACGATGCTCTTTCCTCTTGTTGCACTGAACTCAGGGTCCCTCTAGACTTCTGACACAGTTCTTGGGGACTATGTGGAGTTTCATCTAGGAAGTCAAGGCTCCTTTCGTTTTTGATGGGGAACATGGACTTGCTCTGCATGCAATGCAGGGGAATCGGGCCTCATCTCATGGCAAGGGGGAATTCTCATGGTTTTCTTGAGCTGTGGCGGGAACCTGAGTTATGTTCTCAAGTTATGGTTGGGATGGCCCTTCAAACTCGTGTTGATTCAGTGACATTAGGACTCCTGTCTAGCTGTAAGGGACAACTCGGGATTCTATTCGAGGCTTGGTAGGGCAATAAGGATGCCTCTCGAGGTGAGGGGGGAGACCCAGGGTCCATTCCAGTTGCCACAGTAATTTGGGGATTCCTATCAATTTTCAAGAGGAGGCAGCCATGCTCTCCTTTTGAAGCATTTAAATCCATGTGCCTCTGGAGGTTTCTAAAGACTGTGAGTCCTCCTGTCGAGATGAGCTGGGGAACTAGGGTTTTCTCTAGGGTCTCCACAGGGGATTCAGACATCACTTCATCATGTGTGATGAAAGACGAGCCTGCATTAAAGTCACTGCAGGGAAATCCAACCTTATTTCGAGTCATGGCATCTGGGTAACCATTCCACTTGATGCAGCAAACTCAGGGTCCCTCTCACATACCTAGAGCTGAAAGAAGCCTCCTCTTGAGGGGCTTGTGGAAAGTTGGCATTCCTCTTGAGTCGAAGCCAGGGAATCAGCTCTCATCTCGAGATGATTTGGGGTACACGGAATTTTCTCGAGTTGCTGTGCTGAACTTGGTATTCCTCTTGTCTTGAGACGGTATTCTCAGGTAATCTCTGGAGTTGCCTAAAGGAAGTCAAGCCACTTGTTGTGTTTGATGGGGAATGAGTGATGGCTCTGGAGCTAATGCAGGGGAATCGGGCCTCATCTCGAGTTGATTTGAAGCACACAGTGCACTTTCATGTTGCTGTGGGGTTCTCAGGGTCCCTCTAGAATTTTCAAAGTGTTCCTGGGGACTCTCTGGATTTCCATCAAGGAAGTCAAGGCTCCTTTCGTGTTTTATGGGGAACACAGACTTGCTTTGCATGCATTGCATGGGAAGCAGGCCTCATCTCGAGTTGATTTCAGTACACAGTGCATTTTCATGTTGCTGCGGCGACCTCAGGGACCCTCGAAACTTGTGACAGTGTTCCTGGGGACTCTCTGGATTTCCATCAGGGAAGTCAAAGCTCCTTTCGTGTTTGATGGGGAACACAGACTTGCTCTGAACGCAGTGCAGGGGAATCGGGCCTCATCTCGAGTTGTTTTGGAGTACACAGAGCCTTTACATGTTGCTCTGTGTTCCTCTCGAGTTGTCAAAGGGATGTGAGGCCTCCTTTTAAGATGAGGCTGGGAACTAGGGTATTCTCTAGGGTCTCCACAGGGGATTCAGACATCCCTTCATCTTGTGAGATGAGAGATGAGCCTGCATTCAAGCCACTGCAGGGACACCTGGCCTTATTTTGAGTCAGGGCTTCTCAGTGTCCATGCCACTTGAGGCAGCAAACTCAGGGTCCCTCTCACATACCTATAGCTGAGAGAAGCCTCCTCTTTAGGTGTTGTTTAAAGCTGGCATTTCTCTTGAGTCAAAGCCAGGGAATCAGCGCTCATCTCGAGATGATTTGAGGTACACAGAGATGTTTTCTAGTTGCTGTGCTGAACGTGGTGTTCCTCTATACTTAGGACGGTGTTCTCGGGTAAACTCTGGAGTTGCCTAAAGGAAGACAAGCCACCTGTCGTGTTTGATGGGGAATGCTGGATGGCTCTGGAGACCATGCAGGGGAATCAGGCCTCACCTCGTGTTGATTTGAAGTACACGGAGCGCTTTCGTGTTGCTGTGGGGAACTCAGTGTCCCTCTATACCAGTGACAGTGTTCCTGGGGACTCTTTGGAGTTCCATCAAGGAAGTCAAGGCTCCTTTCATGTTCATGGGGAACAGGGAATTGCTCTGCCTGCAGTGCAGGGGATTCAGGCCTCATCTCACGGCCAGGTGAAAGCCTCATGGTTTTTCTCGAGTTGCGGCAAGAACCTGGGTTATGTTTTCTAGTTACGACGAGGATGGACCTTCAAAACTTGTGTTGGATCAGCAACGTCAAGATTCCTCTCTAGTTGCGAGGGACACCTCGGAATTCTCCTCGAGGCTTGCATGGGCAATAGGGATGCCTCTCGAAGTGAGGCGAGAGACCCAGGGTTCCTGTCCAGTTGCCACAGGGATATCGTGATTCCTATCAATTTTGAAAAGGAGTCAGGCTTCGTCTCCTTTTGAAGCATTGAACTTTGAATGCCTCTCGAGTTTTCAAAGGGAAGTCAGGCCTCATGTCGAGATAAGGCAGGGAACTAGTGCTTTCTCTAGGGTCTCCACAAGGGATTCAGACATCCCTTCTTTATGTGAGATGAAAGATGAGCCTGCATTCAAGTCAATGCAGGGAAATCCGGCCTTATTTTGAATCAGGGCATCTCGATGTCCATTCCACTTGAAGCAGCAAAATCAGGTTCCCTTTCACATACATATAGCTGAGAGAAGCCTCCTCTTGAGTTGCTTGTGGAACGTTGGCATTCCTCTTGAGTCCAATCCAGGGAATCAGCTCTCATCTTGAGATGATTTGTGGTACACGGAGCTTTTGTCGAGTTGCTGTGCTGAACTTGGTGTTCCTCTAGATACGGGACGGTGCTCTCGGTTAATCTCTGGGGTTGCTAAAAGAAGTCAAGCTACTTGATCTGTTGATGGGGAATGCACGATGGCTCTGGAGCCAATGCAGGGGAATCCGGCCTCATGTCAAGTTGATTTGTAGTACACGAAGCTCTTATGTGTTGCTGTGGTGGCCTCAGCACCTCTAGACTTGTGAGGTGCTGAAGTCCCCAGTCTTCTTGGGGACTATGTGGAATTTCATCTAGGAAGTCAAGGCTCCTTTAGTGTTTGATGGGGAACTCAGATGTGGTCTGCATGCAATGCAGGGGAATCACACCTCATCTCGAGTCGATTTGGGGTACACGATGCTCTTTTGTGTTGCTGCGGGGACCTCAGGGTCCCGCTAGACTTGTGATAGTGTTCTTGGGGACTTTCTGGAGGTCCATCAAGGAAGTCAAGGCTCCTTTTGTGTTTAATGAGGAACACAGACTTGCTCTGCACGCAGCATTGCAATCGGGCTTCATCTCGCAGCGATGGGGAAGTCTCATGGTTTTTCTTGATTTTCAGCGGGAATCTGGGGTATGTTCTCGTATTACGGCGGGGATGGCCCTTCAAAACTCATGTTGGTTCAGCGACTTCAGGACTCATGTCTAATTGCCAGGGATACCTCGGGATTCTCCTTGAGGCTTGGCAGGGCAATAGGGACGCCTCTCGAGGTGAGACAGGAGACCCAGACTTCCTTCACAGTTGCCAGAGGGATATTGGGATCCCTATCAATTTTCAAGGTGAGTCAGGCGTCGTCTCCTTTTGACGCCTTGAACTCTGCACTCCTCTCGAGTTGTCAAAGGGATGTGTGGCCTCCTGTCGAGATGAGTCGGGGAACAAGGGCTTTCTTTAGGGTCTCCACGGGGGATTCAGATATCCCTTCATCTTGTGAGATGAAAGACGAGCCTGCATTCACGTCACTGCAGGGAAATCCGGCCTTTTTTCGAGTCTGGGAATCTCATTGTACATTCCACTTGAGGCAGCAAGCTCAGGGTCCCACTATGGTACTTATAGCTGAGAGAAGCCTCCTCTTGAGGTGCTTGTGGAAAGTTGGAATTCCCTTTGAGTCGAGTTCAGCGAATCAGCTCTCATCTCGAGATGATTTGGGGTACATGGAGCTTTTCTCGAGTTGCTCTGCAGAACTTGGTGTTCCTCTGGACTTGGAATGATGTTCTCGTGGAATCTCTGGAGTTGCATAAAGGAGGTCAAGCCACATGTTCTATTTGATGGGGAACGTGTGATGGCTCTGGACCCAATTCAGGTGAATTGGGCCTCATCTCGAGTTGATTTGGGGTACACGAGCTCTTTCATGTTGCTGCGGAGTCCGCAGGGTCCCTCTAGCTTTGTAACAGTGTTCTTGGGGACTCTCTGGAGTTCCATCAAGGAAGTCAAAACTCTTTTCAAGTATGATGGGGAACACACACATGCTCTGCATGCAATGCAGGGGAATCAGACCTCATCTCACGGCGAGGGGGATGTCTCATGGTTTTTCTCGAGTTGCGGTGGGAACCTGGGGTATGTTCTTGAGTTGCGGTGGGGATGGACCTTCAAAACTTGTGTTGGGTCAGCGACGTCAGGACACCTGTCTAGTTGCGAGGGACACCTCGGGATTCTCCTCGGGGCTTGGGAGGGCAATAGGGAAGTCTCTCGAGGTAAAGTGGACACCCAGGGTCCCTTTCCAGTTGCCACAGAGATATTGAGATTCCTATCAATTTTCAAGAGGAGGCAGGCATCATCTACTTTTGAGGCATTGAACTCCACGTGCCTCTCAAAGTTTCAAAGGGATGTGAGGCCTCCTGTCGAGATGAGGCAGGGAACTTGGGCTTTCTCTAGGGTATCCACAGGGGATTTAGACATCCCTTCTTCTTGTGAGATGATAGACGAGACTGCATTCAAGTCACTGCAGGGAAATCCGGCCTTATTTCGAGTAAGGGCATTTCGGTGTCCATTCCACACGAGGCAGCAAACTCAGGATCCCTCTCACATACCTATAGCTCAGAGTAGCCTCCTCTTGAGGTGCTTGTGGAAAGTATCCATTCCTCCTGTGTCATAACTCTCATCTCGAAATGTTTTGGGGTACACGGAGCTTTTGTCGAGTTGCTGTGCTGAACTTGGTGTTCCTCTAGATAGGGGACGGTGCTCTCGGTGAATCTCTGGGGTTGCCTAAAGGAAGTCAGGCTATTTGCCCTGTTTAATGGGGAATGAGGGATGTCTATGGAGTCAATGCAGGGGAATCGGGTCTCATCTAGAGTTGATTTGAGTTAAACGAGTTCTTTCGTGCTGCTGCTGTCACTTCAGGGTCCCTGCAGAACTGTGACAGTGTTCTTGGGGACTATGTGGAGTTTCATCTAGGAAGTCAAGGCTCTTTTCGTGTTTGATGGGGAACATGGACTTGCTCTGCATGCAGTGCAGGGGAATCAGGCCTCATCTCGTGTTGATTTGGAGTACATGGAGCGCTTTCATGTTGTTTCGGGGACCTCAGGGTCCCTCTAGACTTGTGAAAGTGTTCCTGGGGACTCTCTGGAGTGCCATCAAGGAAGTCAAGGCTCCTTTCCTGTTTGATAGGGAACACGGACTTGCTCTGCATGCAGTGCAGGGGAATCGGGCCTCATCTCGTGGCGAGGGGAAAGTGTCATTGTTTTTCTCGAGTTGTGGTGGGAACCTGGATTATGTTCTCGTGTTATGACGAGAATGGCCCTTCAAAACTCGGGTTGGATCAGTGATGTCAGGACTCCTGTCTAGTTGCAAGGGACACCTCGGGATTCTCCTCGGGGCTTGGGAGGGCAATAGGGACGCCTCTCAAGGTGAGAGGGGAAACCCAGGCTCCATTTGCAGTGGCCACAGGAATTTTGGGATTCCTATCATTTTTCAAGAAGAGTCAGCCATCGTCTCCTTTTGAAGCATTTAACTCGGTGTGCCTCTCGAGTTTTCACAGGGATGTGAGGTCTCATGTTGGGATGAGGCCAGGAACTAGGGCTTTCTCTAGGGTCACCACAGGGGATTCAGACATCCCTTCATCTCGTGAGATGAAAGACGAGCCTGCATTCAAGTCACTGCAGGGAAATCCAGCCTTATTTCGAGTCAGGACATCTCGGTGTCCATTTCACTTGAGGCCACAAACTCAGGGCCCATCTCACATACATATAACTGAGAGAAGCCTCCTCTTGAGGTACTTGTGGACAGTTGGCATTCCTCTTGAGTTGAATCCAGGGAAGCAGCTCTCAACTCGAGATGATTTGGGGGTACAGGGAGCTTTTCTCGAGTTGCAGTGCTGAACTTTGTGTTCCTTTAGATATTGGACGGTATTCTTGGTGAATCTCTGGAGTTGCCTAAAGGAAGTCAAGCCACTTGTCATGTTTGATGGGGAATGCGAGATGGCTCTGGAGCCAATGCAGGGCAATCGCGCCTCATCTCGAGTTGATTTCATTTACACGAATTCTTTTGTTTTGCTGCGGTGACCTCAGGGTCCCTCTCGACCTCTGGCAGTGTTCTTGGGGACTATGTGGAGTTTCATCTAGGAAGTGAAGCCTCCTTTCATGTTTGATGGGGAACACGGATTTGCTCTGCACTCAGTGCAGGGGAATCGGGCCTCACCTCGCGGCCAGGGGGAAGTCTCATGGTTTATGTTGAGTTGCGGCTGGGACCTAGGGTATGTTCTTGGGTTACGGCGAGGATGGCCCTTCAAAACCCGTGTTGGTTGAGCGGCGACAGGACTCCTGTCTAGTTTTGAAGGACACCTCGGGATTCTCCTCGAGGCTTGGCAGGGCAATAGGGATGCCTCTCGAGGTGAGGTGTTGACCCAGCTTCCCTTTGCAGTTGCCACAGGGATATTGCTATTCCTATCAATTTTCAAGAGGTGTTAGGCATCGTCTCCTTTTGAAGCATTGAACTCCGTGTTCCTCTCGAGTTGTCAAAGGGATGTAAGGCCTCCTGTCGAGATGAGGTGGGGAACTAGGGCTTTCTTTAGGGTCTCCACAGGGGATTCAGACATCTCTTCATCTTGTGAGATGAAAGACGAGCCTGCATTCAAGTCACTGCAGGGAAATCCAGCCTTATTTCGAGTCAGGGCATCTCGGTGTCCATTCCACTTGAGGCAGCAAACTCAGGGTCCCTCTCACATACCTAGAGCTGAGAAAAGCCTCCGCTTGAGCTGCTTGTGGAAAGTTGGCATTCCTCTTGAGTCGAAGCCAGGGAATCAGCTCTCATCTCGAATATTTTGGGGTACACGGAGCTTTTCTCGAGTTGCTGTGCTGAACTTGGTGTTCCTCTAGACTTGGGACGGTGCTCTCGGGGAATCTCTGGAGTTGCCTAAGGGAAGTCAAGCCACTTGTCTAGTTTGATGAGGAAAGCGGGATTGCTCTGGAGCCAGTGCAGGGGAATCGGGTCTCATCTCGAGTTGATCTGGGTACTCGGAGCACTTTCGTGTTGCTGCGGGGACCTCAGTGTCCCTCTACACTTGCGACAGTGTTCTTGGGGACTCTCTGGAGTTCCATCACGGAAGTCAAGGCTCATATCCTGTTTTATGGGGAACACGGAATTGCTTTACATGCGATGCAGTGGAATTGGGCCTCATCTCACGGCGAGGGTGAATTCTCCTGGGTTTTCTTGAGTTGTGGTGGGGACCTGGGGTATCTTCTCGAGTTATGGCGGGAATGACCCTTCAAAACTCATGTTGTTCAGTGACATCAGGACTCCTGCCTAGATGTTAGGGACACCTCGGTATTCTCATCGAGGCTTGATAGGGCAATAGGGACCCCTCTCAAGGTGAGGCGAGAGACCCAGGGTTCCTGTCCAGTTGCCACAGGGATATTGGGATTCCTATCAATTTTCAAGAGGAGTCAGGAATCGTCTCCTTTTGAGGCATTGACCTCCGCGTGACTCTCGAGTTTTGAAAGGAGTGTGAGGCCTCCTGTTGAGATGATACGTGGAACTAGGGCTTTCTCTAGGGTCTCCACAGGGGATTCAGACATCCCTTCATCTCGTGAGATGAAAGACGAGCTTGCATTCAGGTCACTGCAGGGAAATCCGGCCTTATCTCGAGTCACGGCATCTCGGTGTCCATTCCACTTGAGGCAGCAAACTCAGGGTCCCTCTCACATACCTATAGCTGAGAGAAGCCTCCTCTTGAGGTGCTTGTGGAAAGTTGGCATTCCTCTTGAGTCAAAGCCAGAGAATCAGCTCTCATCTCGAGATGATTTGCTGTACTCGGAGCTTCTCTCTAGTTGCTGTGCTGAACTCGTGTTCCTCTAGACTTGGGATGGTGTTCTCGCGGAATCTCTGGAGTTGCCTAAAGGAAGGCAAGCCACTTGCTGTGTTTGCAGGGGAACGCCTGCTAGCTCTGGAGCCATTGCAGGGGAATCAGGCCTCATCTCGAGTTGATTTGTGGTACATGGAGCTCTTTTGTGTGATTGTGGTGACCTCAGGTCCCTCTAGACTTGTGACAGTGTTCTTGGGGCCTCTCTGGAGTTCCATCAAGGAAGTCAAGGCTCCTTTCTTGTTTGATGGGGAACACGGAATTGGTCTTCACGCAATGCTGGGGAATTGGGGTTCATCTCGTAGCGAGGGGGAAGCCTCATGGTTTTTCTCGAGTTGCAGCGGGCACCTGAGGTATATTCTCCAGTTGATTTTTGGCTGCACCAGACCACTGAGGAAGTTACCTTTTGACTATCCTTGATGACTGTTGTTAAATCCATCAAATTCTTTACATTTAATAGTGGAAACAAATGTGGTTAATGTAAGTTTGAAGTCAAGAATGCCAAATTAATTTGCCTCTCTATCCCTGTGTTCCCCTTCACAGCTAAAATTTTCACCAGAGCACTGGAGAATTCTTTGCTAAATATATATTCCACAAAATGTTATTCTTATGAAATTTTAAAATCTTTAATCAATAACTTTGGTAAATGGTGGACTAAATTAAAAAAAATAAAATATTCGCCTATGCAGCATTTCCTATGTTTATTTTATCATGCAAGTCTTCTTTCTCTTCTCTTTCTCTCTCTCTTTTTTTTTTTTTTTTTGCAGGTCTTCTATCTTCAAATGAGCATCTTGGGGTTTAGTGTTCCCCCAAACACCCTATAAAGAGCTACCCTAAGCCAACTTTTCAAGCACAGTTATAAGGTTCTTTTTGGTAGATTCATGTAGCATTTATTAATTAGAGTGGATGAAGACTAACGATGCCTTCTTAACCTTGCCACCATGTTATAAGGAAAGCAAGTCTGGCACATAACTATGAAACATTTACTAAACAGAAATTCATTATTAATAAAACATGCATGCATGCTAAGTTGCTTCAGTTGTGTCCGACTCTTTGCGACTACGGACTGTAGCCCACCAGGTTCATCTGTTTATAGGATTCTCCAGGCAAGAATACTGGAGGGGGTTGCCACACCCTCCTCGATCTTCCTGACCCAGAAATCCAATCAGCACCTCTTACATCACCTGCATTGGCAGGTGGGTTCTTTACCACTAGTGCCACCTGGCAAGCCCACAATAATAAAACATAAGGTAAATCTCAATAAAATTCAGATCTCTGCTCTTTTAAATGCACTGATCACAGCCTGCATGAAAGATTCACTCAAGGCAGAACAATACAGGCAGATTTAGGTTCAACTTTTGGACTCAACATCTTTTAGAGATCAAGCCTCAAGTACCATCCCTAAGGTTACTGGCTACACAGTTTGCTAGATTTTATTTCCTGCTCAAAGAATAGAAGGGGTTGTCTTAAAATATTTCTGCCACATCAAAAGGCTTGAATAACACTTGTTTCACCAATGACAGTAAAATGAATTAGCACAATTTTATGTCACCTTTTCTATACTGAATATTCTTAAAATCATTTCAGACATTGTTATACACACATTGGGACATGTTTTATAACATCAGTTACCCTAATTTGCATCTTAGAGCAATGTGGTTGTGGTGTGAAATTATGAAAGGGGAGAAGGGAAAGAGCTACCTCATCGAACCATGTTGCCAAATGTGTTCTGTGAACCAACTGCATTAGAATCACCTGTAGTTCTTTCAAAATGAAGATTACTCCAAGTAATTACATGCACACCCTATCTGAGAGTCACTGGCACCGAGAATCAGCCTAAATCTTCTGGAAATGGCTTCAAAATTTTGTATCTCCTGTACTTTTGCAGCCATTTTGTGCCAAAACAAAGGGAATATGATGACAGTAAAGATCGATAAAAATTTTAAAGGGTTACCTACTGGTAGCTAAACTTACATGATTCAAGAAGGTCCCACAGTTTTCCTTTTCTGGATGTCACCACCAGGAATAAGAGCCACAAGATTTAATAACTGATGTGGCAATGGGTACCAACCAACCAGAATTGATGCCTTCCAGCCTGCAGGATCAGTGAACTGGCACTTTGTTGTTCCTGTATGTTATCAGCCCACAAATAACCATCGACCTCCCTGGCTGGCATACAGACAACTGCCTATAAGTAGTGGTGGGGTGATTTTTTTCCCTTTTTCTTTATAACTTTTATGTTGTGTTTTCTTTACTGGATTTGCTGTGTACTAACAATCGGTTGGTTGGATAGAGACAGTAGTGTCTTTGAGCCAACTCCTATTGACTTTGTAAAGTCAGTTGTTTGTATCTTTTCCAAACTCTACATTCAGTGATATCACACTGTTGCTTGAACTGGATCACTGTGGGAGTGTTTCTATCAAAGTGAATACTACCAATATGCTTCCCTCTCATAGCTGGTTGTTATACATTTTGCAGCACACCACTGGAGAGAGAGATTATTTTTTTTCACACCACTACTGTAATACATATAAATGTACTAGATATAACATTTATCATTTTAAACATTTTGAGTGTCCAGTTAAGTGGCATTAAGTGTGTTCACACTGTTGTACAACACCATCACCTCCATCTCCAGAATTATTTCATCCTTCCAAACTGAAACCTTGTACCCACTAGACCACAACTCCACAGCCCTGGATAACCACTGCTCTACTTTCTGTCTATGAATTTGTCTATTCCAGGCAGCTCAAAGAAGTGGAATCACACAGTAACTGTCTTCTCATGTCTGACTTCTCTCACGTAGTGTAATGATTTCAAGGAACACCCATGTTCTAGCATGTTTCAGAATTTCATTCCTTTTCAAGGCTGAATAATATTCCATTTTATGTATATACCATATTTTGCATATCTGTTCACATGTTGATAAATATTTAGACTATTTCTATGTAATTTTACTGAGGCGTAATTCACATATAACAAAATTATACATTTTAGGGCACACTGTTTGATGCACTTTGAAAGATGTATATATCCATGCAAACACAACAAAGATACAAAATAGTTCCACCACTCCCACCACGCTAGAAAGCTTCCCCCTCACCTCCTTTTAAAGACTTGGTTATTTGCCTGCACCGGGCCTTAGTCGCATTGTGGGGCTCCTCCTCACCTAGTATCCGCAGCGCGTGGCCTTAGCTGTGCTGCAGCACGCAGAACCTTGGTTCCCGGAACCCGTGTCCCATGCACTGCAAGGATAATTCTTAACCACTGGACTCTTGGGAAAATCCTTCATCCTTTACCTCTGTCAACATGCCCCAAACTCCCTGGCTCAGGCAACTGCCATTGTGATTTCTATTAATACAGATTTATTCTGCTCGATGGAGAATTTTCAGTAAATAAAATTAGACAGTATCATACTTGATTCGGGCTCAGCTTTTTCACGCAGCATAATGTTTGCAAGACTCATCTGTACTGCTGTGTGTCTCAGTGATTCTTTCCTTTTTGTTGCTGGGCAGCATTCCACTGGCAAGGACTGTGAAGAATCTGAGATTTTATCCTGTTTGCAAGCTAAAAAGTTAGGCTGCCTCGGATTCATGCTTGTACCAGATCAAATATGATTTTTTTGCATGTAAGTTATGCCTCAATAAACTTATACAGGTAAAAACAACCTAAATGTCCACACATAGTAAATCTTGAGTCATAGCTGAGGAACCCTAAGCTTAGAAAACCTCAATCTTTAATAAGAGACTTCAAGAAAATCTGCCCAACCTTTGTTCCTGGAAGGAGACATTATCTTCATCATACTGGACTCCAAAAAATTTGCCTTCTGCTCCAGATGGAGAAATTATATTTTCCAAGGGTATCTACTGTGCAAGTGTTTTTTTTTTTTTAAAGAAGATTGTCTGGAGCAAAACTGTCAGCACCTCTATTCATAAGACATGTGGAAACACAAGGGACCCATGGGAATCATGTCCCAGTGTCTGGTGTGTGAATGAAGTGAAGTGAAACTTACTCAGTCATATCTGACCCTTTGTCACCTCATGTGTATACAGCCTGTGGAATTCTTCAGGCCAGAATGCTGGAGTGAGTAGCCTTCCCCTTCTCGAGGGAATCTTCCCAACCCAGGGATCAGATGGAACCCAGGTCTCCCACTTTGCAGGTGGATACATTTGTTTGTGAAAATAATGTTTGTCAAACATTTGTGTGAGAATGCATTTGTTTATTCACTCTCCTGTTGATAAATATTTGTTTATTCATCTCCTATTGATGAATGTGATTCACTCTCCTATTGATGAACATGGAGATTGTTTGCACTTTGGGCTATTATGAATAAAGTTGATATGAACATTCTTAGACACATGTTTTGGATCTCTATGTTTTAATTTCTCTAGGGTAAATACCTAGGACTGTAATTGCTAGGCCATATGATAAGTCTATGTTTAACATTATTAAAGCATTGCCTGGTTTCAAAAATAGTCATAATTTTTTTACTTCTGCCATTAGTGTATGAGAGTTCCAGGCGCTCCCCCTCTTTGCCAGTAAATATCAACATTTTATCGAGTCTACTTTATTATTATTATTTTCTCTCTGTCTTTCTCTATATATCTCATCCCCACTCTTTCAGAGAAAGTTGCAGATATGACACCACTTTACCCCTAATGTTTTGAAGTGTGTTTCTTAAAAAAACTTTTATATGACCACAGTACTATTATTAAAGTCAGGAAATTAATATTGATACAAAACTGTTATCTAACTTAGAGATTTTATTCAGAATTCACCAACTTTGCCCATAAGGGCCTATTTTGCAAAAGAAAATCTGATATTATGTGTCATTTAATTATAATAGCCTTTTGATTCTTAACAGAGTGATTTGTATTAGTTTTTACATTAGAAGCAAATGGCCCTGTGATCTTAATCTCTTTTTAGGCATTATGATCTCCATTTTTATCTTTATTTTTATTTATTTATTTAATCTTTATTTTTAATAAGTTAACTAATTAATTACATAAAGCAATACATTCACATGGCTCAAAATTTTAAAAGCATGAAGTATTCAAAGGGAAAAATCTTTTTTCTACTCTACTCTCAGGTTCCCAATTTGGAGACTCCCCAAATAGAAATTTGTAATCGACCCCTAATTGACTATGTATACTTTTTTTTTTACACAAATCTGCTGACTATTGTTTGCCAAACACTTGAGATGGAGGAATTCATTTTCTTTTAAAGCAATGAGGTAATCTGGCAATGATGAGAAAAAGGATTGCTGTAAAGCTACTTCCTCTTTCAAATTAAATTGATCTTAGTCAGATTAAGAAGCTACTTACTACTACCTGTCTCCTTACTTCTCTATCTCCCCCCGCAGGGGACTGTGTCACCAGGACCTAATGCTGAAGCTTGTCACAGGTGAGGGACTTTGTGCAGAGGAAAGAAATAAAAAACTTGATCCACCCAGATGGCTCAAGAAATCCAGATCATCTCTGCCTTTCTCCTCTTGTTCTTATGTTACTTGGGAGAAAGATTCTAGAGGACAGAACTACACAAGGACCGTGTCTAATTTCTGGAGGAAGACCTTCTTTAAGACTCTGGGCTAGGACCCTCTCGGGTCAGTGACAGTGATTCAGGCAAGATTTGCCTTATATTCTGAGAATGGTAACGTGGAAATGGTAAAATAGTCAAGTGTCACAGGCACTGGCAGTGAAGACCCAGGTGTGCAGATGAGTCTTGTCACTTGCCCCTGGGTATGGCTGTTATATTTTCCAAATACAACATATAACCTGAAAGAAACTTTCCCAAATAAGTGAATTTATTTATATTAAAATTTCCAGTAGGATAACCATAATATATAGCTATTTGCAGGTTGTTAATTCATTATTGGAAATCTTCTTACTCTCTTTTGACCTACTTGCATTTAAAAAAAAAATGGCTCTACTAGTTTTTTCTTTTTTTCTTTTTTTAAAGATTATAGTGTAGAAAATTTCACACACAAAAAATAGAACACAAATCTCCATATTCTCTTATCCTCCAGCTCCAAGTTTTCAGCTCAAGGACAAGCTTTTTCTATTTCTGCTCGACCCACCTCACCCCCCAACCCTTCATACAGATGGTTGAAGCAAATCCTAAACCAAAGCAAAGCAAATCATCTTATACCATCATTTCATCCATAAATGTTTCAGCATGTTTTCTTAAAAGGCAGTGAGTCTTTTAAAAAAATAATTTAAATTCCTTTATCATTATCCATGATTCCTTAATATTATCAAAGATCTAGTGTTCATATTTCCTTGATTGCCATAATATATAATTGAGCTTCTTTGTTTAAATCAGGGTTCTTGGCTGATGTATCACTTAAGATTCTCTGATCATTATCTTCCTACTCAGTCTCTCTTTTGAGGAGGGTATTTATATTGAAATATAGTTGATTTACTCCCCTGGTGGTTCAGCAGTAAAGAATCCGCCTACAATGCAGGAGACACGGGAGGCTTGGGTTCAATCCCTGGGTCGGGAAGATCCCCTGGAGGAGGGCAGGGCAACCCACTCCAGTATTCTTGCCTGGAGAGTCCCATGGAAAGAAGAGCTGGTGTTCTGTAGTCCATAGGGTGGCAAAGAGTCAGACGCGATGGAAGAGACTGAGTATGCATGAGCACATAGCCGATTTATAATGTTACATTTGTTTCAGTTATACAATACAGTGAATCAGTATTTTTACAGATTATACTCCATTTTATTATGAAATAATGACTATTTTTTCTGTGCTGTACAATACATCCTTGGGGTTTATTTACTTCATACATAGTAGTTTTTTAATTTCAATTTTTTAAATTCTGAAAGTATGATAACACATTTACAGGAGACTTGGAAAATACACTGTATATTACAATTATTTTTTAAGGAGATAAATTAAGATTTTTAGTTGGAGTTTTAGTATCAAACTCTCAAAAATTAATAGAATGAATATGTAGAGAAATAGAATGATATACTAGACCTGAAAAACACTATGAACCAATTCAATATAATTAAGATTTATACAATTTTTACACAACAGTAGGACACAAATTCTATTCAAGTTCCCATAGACTGTAAATTGGGAGACTCTGGAACTTATCCAAGGACATAAAACAACGTGCAAAAATTTCATGGTCTTAAAGGTATTGAAATCACACAGGGTCTGTTCTCTTATCACAGTGGAATTACGTTAGAAACCAACATAAAAAGATATTTGAAAATAACCCACATCTTTTCAAGTGCAATGTGACATTTACTAAGAGAGTTACTCAGTCTCTCTCTATTTTCTTGATAAAGGATATAAATCGGAAAATATTTCTTAAAGTTAACCTTTACTGTAGGTAAGCTGCAGTTGCAGGTATGGTGCAAATTCAAACTGAAATAGTATTTAAAAGCATCCATTGGCAGAGTTCTCTAATTTACCACGGCAGATTTGAACTATAATAACTGAATAAGGTAAATCTATTACTTTGCAGACAAAGTATAAATATGTATGTTACACCAGATTACATTAAAATGTCTGTTAGTTTATTTTTCATTACCATTCCTGCTGTCAGTTCCACTTTCTCATTCACCTTAGTTATAGCTTAGTACTTAAAGTATTGAGTGGTCAAAGTTCAAACTTTAGGAGGAATGAAATGGCATTTCTTGGTCTTAAATTCTAATTATGCACCACAGGCTGAATTGTAGCTCTTTTCTCTCAAAATGTGTAGGTTTTCTGTTGATAAATTGGCATCTGTATTAGGGTGCAACCTTAGGGTAACTGACTGCTTACTTTTTAAGTTTTGTTAAACGCATATAGTGTGTTTGTATTTGCTGCATAATTGAGAAGTTTCATTTTTGCCCAAGTATTTTTTATTTTAAAGCTTTTTAGGAATTTGAAATCTTTCATCTTTGGAAAGAAATCTCAAGTTAATATTAAATCTTATTTTCAGTGGTTGAGTGCTCAGATCCTGACTGAGGTGGTTTATTTGTAATACACTCTTTGTATCCTTAGGATCCTTAATTTAAAGTATACTGTATTTAATATTTTTAAAACACACAGTGTTTTAAAATACAATGTAATGTTAACTTTTTAATTAACTTCAGTTTTTGGAGTCCTGTATTATTAACTTTAGGTCAGTAGTATAATTTTATACACTATAGATATTTTGTTGTGTCCTAGCTTTGTATTTTAATGCTTGCTGCGTTCAGTGTAAATGTTTCCTTATTGTTTTGTTTTTACCATGAAGATCAGAATTTGTGAGAAAGAGTTAGATGCAAAGGTTAATTGAGCACCTATAAATTTGGCTGTTTAATTAAAATTCAGTTCCTCAGTAAACAGTAGTCACATTTTAGATGCTTAGTAGCTTCAGGTGGCAGTGGCTACTGTATTGGACAGCACAAATACAAGAACAAAATGGCTCTGTCACTGCAGAAAGGTCTTTTGAATAGTGCTGCTTTGCAGTGAGTTAGGTTCTGTCTAGACTCTGGGAATACAGAGATAAACATGACTGACAAGGCAAACACTTAGCTCCTGGTGGGGTTGAGAGATGGCAAACAAATAGCTGATGTCCATCATGTCATCATTAGGAAGAAAGATGAAAGTGGGTAAGAGAGAAGATGTAATGAAACAGTGTGCGGGGAGGTACCTGTTAACTAGGTGGTCAGGAAATGCCTTCTTAATATTTGCATGTCAGTGAATGAAGAGAAGGAGCAAGTCTTGTGAAGACCTGTAGGAAGACCCTTCTAGGCACAGGGAACAGCAAGTGCAAAACCCTGAAGTGAGAACAGATTGGACATACTTGAGGAATGGCAGCAAGGCATGTGCAAGTGAGGTCCTGGGAGAATGGTGGGTGATGAGGGGGGACATGACGGACAGTAGCCACATCATGTGGTACCTTGTGGTCTGTGGTAAAGACTTAGAATTTTAACCTGAGTGTGGTGAAAAGACATTGGAGGGTTTTGAGCAGAGGAGTGGCATGATCTAAATTATGTTTATTTAACTTTAATATGCCAGATTTACAAATAAAACAGTTAAAACCCCCCATGCCCTCATTCTCCAACTCTAGCAAAATGGGCCCAACTGAGATCATTGATCCCATGGATGACCTGTCCTTCCTTTATATATATTATCTCCTTTATCCTTCCCTGTAATATTGTGAAGTAGGATTTGTGTTTTAAAAGATCACCCTGGCTGCCGTGTAGAGAGTTAAGTTTAGGGGGGCAAGAGGAAAAGCATGAGGGCCTTTGGGAGCCTGAGACAGCAGTCTTAAGTGAGAGGTGATGGTGGCTTGGAGTCGAACGGCAGTTGGTGGTTGAAGTGATGAGAAGCAGCCAGATTCTGGTGAAACCAGCAGGAATGCTGGTGTATGTAGTTAAGGAAAGAGGAGCAGGGGTGATGCCTGTACTGTGGTCCAGATGATGATGTGACTGCCCATAGGAGAGTTCAGTTTATTCATGTTAAGTTTAAGATACCTAGTAGAAGTCCAGAGGTTGTCAAGGACACATTTTTAGGTTAAGAAAAAGAGGAAAACCCAGTGAAGGTAACTAAGGAGATATGCTGCAATAGCTAGCTGTTGATTTATGGTCTGAGTTTGGCCTCCAGGTTTGCTAGAGCTGGAGCTAGCTATTGTAGTGTCTCATGTCCCATATCCCAAGCAACCCCTCAGCCACTGGCAGACTGGAATGATTGGTCCTCTGGATAGTAGGGAATCAGTGTTTCAGGTAGGAGAACATGATACATTGAAGAATACTGCTGAAGAATTTAGACAAACACATTGATTTGTGAAGGTATTAAATGCCTTTAATGAGCAATAGAATTTCTAGAGAATATAGTTACTCTTAAATGGAACACTAAGTAGAAGATTTTCTTGTATACTTTATAAATATTGCATTAGTAGTTCAAAATCAGAATTTTATTAAATTTTACTTTCTCCCTTTTTTTCTCATTTTAAGTAGATGAAATGCATGTAAAAATGAAAGCACCAAAAAGAACTGTGGGTGAAAGTTGGATGGCCTAACAGTTTATTCAGATTTTAAGATTTATTTACATATTATATCATTAGCAAAAGGTGTGTTATAAGGGTAAATTTGTAAGTGAATATTGACAAGTTGTTAAGTTTCTGCTTAAAGTCTTATTTGCTATTTTAAGTTATTGTTTCTTACAGATTTTCTAATCTGTGCTTATTTTACTAGGAGTCATGGCTTTGAAAGAATTACCTTACTGATTTCAAACACCATTTTAGGAGTAATTTTCCATATGCCTTAAAAGAAATAACCAAGCAAAAAAAGGAAAGGGACAAATAAAAGATATTGCCATTCTCATCCACTGTTTAACCTGACATTTTCAGAAAACAGTCTCACACTGAACTTTGTACACTGCAAGTAGTTGTTATCTAGACTGTGAAGTAAAGATAAAAGCTGTAGTATCTGATCTTAAACAAGTCACTTTAAGCCCTGGACTTCCAATTTTACTTAGTTTTTATTTTTATTTTTAATCTGTGAAGTGAATGTTTTGTGCTAAATGAGTGTCAGTTATCAAATTGTATAGATAAGAATTTAATAAAAATTTGCTTAGAGTGGATAGTTTGTTTGTGAGAGGCACTGTGTAATTACTGAATCTTTGAGAGCATAACATCACTAGTTTCTGCTCTCATTTATATACACAAGGAAGCGTAATGTAACTGTTATCAGTATCCTGATGGAAGAGGGATAATTGAAGAAAAGCAGTTCTCTTTTTTAAAATAAGTGAAAAGAACAAATTATGGATGAAGTTTCACTGGAAAAGTGTAAGCCTGGAAGTTATTTGAAATGTTTACCTGAAGTAAGAGCAGATAAACGTAAAAACAAATTACCAAATAAAACTTGACAAGCAGATACAGATACTCAAGGTGCAATTCCCCAAATGAGCAAACGCTTGAACAGATTTTAAAGTCTTTGTCAGAAGGTTCTTAAACTTATCAAAAGGAAGAAACTACTTGGAGAATCAGTGAGGCTCTTTGGGCAGAGTTCAGAGGATATGCTCAGAAGTGATAAGTATGTTGTAGGCAGATAAACTTCATTCACTGAAGTTTTTTGGTCTCTCACTGTAAGTAAAGTATTATGACAGATAATTAGATGCCCTAAGGTATATTCTTTGATCTCTTAAGTGATTCATAAATTGCAAAAATCAATACAAAATCTTAAAATTGATAAAAATGTGTGTCAGACTCTAGTCATGAGATGGAAATCATACCAGTGATTTTCACAGAGAATTTAATACAACCGGTTGTTAACTAGGCATTTCCACTTAATAGTGGAAAGACAAAAGGGAACAGCAAGGTCTTGTCGGAAGCCACCACTGCCTCCTGACCGGAGAGCAAAGAGAAGAGGGCAAGTGGCTGGAAAGAAAGGCTGCAGCCCAAACTCAGGCCTCGAGGAAGGGGTTTGCACTCAGCTGGGACTAATGTCTTTGGGATCAGGAGAGGGGCCCAGTGGGGTAAGGGTACAGGGCTCAGCGAAGAGGGTTCTGCTGGCTGGCGCTGGTGTTCTAGGGGCACGGTGATACTGGTTCTGTGTCAGGAAGATACAGACTGGAACCAACTCTGGCTGCTAGAATGAACTGCTGCTGGCCTGAAGAGTGGTTGGGTTGCACTGGTGGCAAAAGGAAGCAAAAAATAGGACTAGGAAGCAAACAGAAAGTGCCGCATTTTCCTCCTCCAGCTTTCTGGTCTCAAGTACCCCTTGACTTCCAGGTGGCTCAGTGGTGGAGAGCCCTCCTGCCAGTGCAGGGACAGATTTCAATCCCTGGGTTGGTAAGATCTGCTGGAGAAGGAAATGACTACCCATTCCAGTATTCTTGCCTAGAATATCCCATGGAAAGAGGAGCCTGGCGGGCTGTAGTCCACGGGGTTGCTGAAGAGTCTGACACAGCTTAGTGACTAAACAAAAACAAGCACTTTATTGGCAGAGCCTAACAAGAAGCAAACTGTAAAGGAGAAAATGTGACTCACCCCCAGGATCACAAAGTAAGAGCGTGGAAGGGTAGTTTTAAGGCTGAGAAACAAAAGCTCAATAACTTGCAGGAAGAAAAATGAATCTACATCTTTCACACAAGGCATATTTAAGTGTCATTAGAACTTTATAGTCAAGAAATGCTATAGGAATTAATAGGAGAAGACAGATCCTTGTTAGGATAAACAGACAAGGCAGTGTTGGAGAGTAGTGTTTTAATGTGAATGTGATTTTAGCAGGCAGAAGTGAAGTGAGAGATGATTGCAGTAATGGAAGGAGATATTATAGGGTATGAGAAAGCTATAAAATTGCATAATGGAGGACATGGGACAGACCTGGATCAAATTGGTTTCTACTGATGACTAACTTTAATGCTGAAAGTCATTTTTTGTCTCTGACTCTCATTTCTCTTTCATCCTTGATCCTTTAGGCATTGAAGACTATTATTGGTTGGATCAAAACCATGTTTTAGGACCATTAATTTAGAGTTTCTGGAGTTGGAGGTGACAGAGAATCAAATATGGAGATACTTTCTTGAGCAAGTAAGTTGTTACTTGCTCCAGATACAGTTTTCTTATTAACACAGAAGTTTTTAATCAGGTCCATGGATAAGGTTGAGAATATCCTTCAATGCGTGAATATAATTACATGTGATTTTTATGTTGTCAAGGAAGAGGTTTCAGGTGTAATTTTCATCAAAATGAGATTAAATAAAAGGATGTTTGGAATTTGGTAGACCATTAAATGTAAGTAAACTACTCAAAGCATATGGGTGTACTGTCATTATTCACTTTATTGGGCACTTAATATGTTGAAGGCACTTAGGAAAAAGAATGTAGGGTAATAAAAGTATATCAGTATAGTAGGGAGCTGGTCCTGCTCTTTCATGGGGGGCATAGGTCCTAGGGAGGGCTGCCTGCCTAGGTAGTGATTTGTGCTAAGATATAGAAGGTGAAAAAGGAGTTAACGATGAAGACACTGAGGTGGTGAAATTGTGGCATTTTTAACAAAAGTGGATTGACAGTATTACCATAAATTTCCCTAGTGATTTGTTTTGAGGGTCCGCAGGCTGCTCTTGAACTTCCATAAGGAAGCGTGTTGAATATTTCTCAGATAGCCTTTGGAGGCTATCTATTAAATTCACAGATTCAAGTTAGAGGAGCCAATGTGGCCTAAGCTGGTGGTCTTCAATTTTGACCTGATGTCTAGATTTTTTTTAATCTTGGGTTGAACTGTGGAGTTACAAAAGATATTATTTTCATTGTGGTAAGATGTCCATAGCATAAAAATTAGCATTTTAACCATTTTTAAAGTGTACTGATTGGTGGCATTAAGTACATTTCACATTTTTCATGTTACCAGTCTGAAACTCGGTACACATTAAATAACAGCTTCCTATGCTCTTCTCCCTCCAGGTACTGGGAACCGCTATTGCATTTTTCCCCTTTATTAATTTGACTGTTCTGGTACCATGTATCAGTAGAAACTGAAAACACTGTTTTATGTCTGGCTTAACTTCACTTAGCATGATATCTTTAAGGTTTATTCATGTTGTGGCACTACTAGCATTTCATTCCTTTTTTTTTTTTTTTTTAAATGGAGTTCATTTTTTAGAGCAATTTTAGATTCGTATTAAAATTGAACAGAAAGTACGGAGTCCTCATACACTACTCCTACCCCCATGGATGCACAGCCTCCCTCACGTCAGCGTCCCACACCAGAGTTGTGTATCTGTTGTAAAATACAAACCTCAGTGATACATCATTTACACTGGAGTCCTTGGTTTATGTGAGGGGTCACTCTTCTTGTTGTACAGTCTGAGTTTTGTGTAAAGACATAGTGTCATACGTGGTATTTTCACTGATCCAGAAGCAAGTTGCCCTCCAAATACACATTCTGCATCTATGGATTCAGAAAGCCACAATCCATACACATGATACACCATCTGCAGTTGGTTGAATATGTGGAGGCAGAACGGTATGGAGGGTTAACAGTATTCTTCACCACTATGCATTCACAGTTTAAAAGAACATGCCAGTTTCACTTAAAATTGTTCTTAATTAAGTAAAAAATTACTAATCTTATTAAGTCACAATCCTTGAAAACACGTAATTTTAATATTCTGTGTGGTGAAATGGAAAGTGTGCCTGAAGTATTTTGGCTGCATGCCAAAGAATGATGGTTGTCTCGAGGAAATGCACTTGTCATTCTGTTTGTATTTTCTGCAATGGACATGATTTTAATTTAAATGACTAACTATGCTTATTCAGACTTGGGTATTTGTAGATATTTTCTCAGAAATGAAAAAAATAAGCCTATCAGTTTCAGGAAAATAGTGTCTGTGCTAGAGATAAAATTTGAACTTTCAAGCAAAAATTAATATTTTTGGAGAACTTGTATCCACCATCTGAGTTTTATCTGTATATTCTATTTTTTTGCTCTTCATTTTTTTCATCTCTCTTCATTAGGCTTATTTAGAAGCTGCTAGAGGATTTACACACACACACACACAAATACATATATATATATATATATATATATATATATATATATACACATATATATATATATATATATATAATATAAAATGAAGGAGAATATATGTATTCTCCTTTATTTCCAAGGACTGTTTTAACAGAGCACAGTGCTTGAGCTTGGCAGTTTTCTTGTTTGAGCGTACTGACCGTACTGACTGCAACACTTCGCTCTGTTGGTTCCCACTGCTGTTAGGAAGTCAGCTATGAGTCTGAACTGTTGCTACTTTATAAAAGTTACTTCCCTCCCCACCCCCCCTACCTCCCCCATAAGACTTTGCTCCTTGTCTTTTATTTTCTGCTGTTTGACAATGATGTATCCAGGTGTGGTTTTCTTTTTTATTGATTTTCCTTGGAATTCAGTGAGCTTCTTAAATCTGAGATCTTGAGTGAAGTGTCTAAACACATCTGAAAAATTCTCATCTTTAAAATATTAATGCCATTTTTCTCCTTCCCTTTAAAGACTAATTGATTGTATATAAGACCCACTTACTGAATTTTTTGTTTCTCTTTGTCTCATTCAAACATACATTTGTTGAATTTGTTTTATTTTTATTTTTCAGTTCTAGAGTTTCTGTCCAGTTATTCCAGCACTGTTTGCAGAAAAAGACTCTTGTTTCTCTTTTGGATTGCTTCGGCTCCTTTGTCTGAAATCATCAGTTGACTGTACTTGTAGGCCTGTCTTGGGGCTCTTCCACTGACCTATGTTTGTCTGTTCGTTCACCAGTTCTGTGCTGTCTTGATTACTGTAGTACAGTAAGCCTTGAAATCGAGTGGTGTGAGTCCTCCAACATTGTTCCGCTTTGGTCTTGTGTTGGGTAGTCTAGTGTTTGCCTTTGTGTGTAAACTTCAGAAATCATTTTGTTGATAACTATAAAGTAACTGGCTGGGGTTTTGATTGGAATTGTGTTGAATCTATAGATCTAGTTGGGAAAAATTGTTGCGTTAACTACTGAGATGATGTATAACTGGGATTGTTTTATGTAAGAGCTCTTTTTACTTCCAGTTCACCGTTACTCTGGCAGGGAGCCCTTACAGGTTCAGCTTGAAGTAGGGATAATATACCAGAGTCCCCATGTTTGTCTGGCTCTGGAGTTTGACTTTTCCCTGTGAGGCCTCTGAAAGGTTAGTTCCGTTTTCCAGGCTTTTCGTTGGAATTGGGTATTTGGTTCCACAGCCCTTGGAACCTGAGTACTGTGATCTTGCTTTATTTTGGGGACCCAGCAATTGTTCATCACCTTGTTACCTCTTGAATGCTTTTGAGTTGTTAAAAACTATTTCATCCAGCTTTTAAAGTTATTTTCAGGACGGGAATCAGTTCTAATTTCCTCCTCTATCATTGCTGAAAATGAGTTTCCCCAGTTTCCTGTCTCCCTCATAGAATTGGTGGTCAGTGTATTTAGACTTTAAAATTTTGTGTAAATTCTTGGAGGAGCGGGATGAATTCTCCCAACTTTTGAATGTCTGTTGACACCTTCCAGACAGTAATAGGTAAGTAGATCTTCAAAAGCTCTACCTGTGGTGAATAAATGATGCAGTTGAGTTTTTGTGTGGTCTGGTTAGTATAAAATGTGCCTTGGTTTTGGGCACTGAACAGTTGGGCAAAGAACCTACCAGTAGTTTTGGGTTTGTAGTATAGATTGCTACTCATCTGTCCCAGTTTTCATTCATTCTCTCTCCGTGATAGAATTCCCAGTTTTTTGCTGGGCTGTGCTGTGCTTACTCACTCACTCAGCCAGGTCCCGACTCTCTGCGACACCATGACTGTAGGCCACCAGGCTCCTCTGTCTATGGGGATTCTCCAGGCAAGAATACTGGAGTGAGTTGCCATGCCCTTCTCCAGGGGATCTTCCCAACCCAGGGATGGAACCCAGGGCTCTCACAATGCGGCCATATTCTTTACCAACTGAGGCACCAGGGAAACCCAAGAATACTGAAGTGGGTGGCCTACCCCTTCTCCAGAGGATCTTTCCAACCCAGGAATCGAACTGGGGTCTCCAGCATTGCAGGCGGATTCTTTACCAGCTCAGCTAAAAGCTCACATACATGTATGCATTTAAGCAGACTTCAAATCCAGCTAATTTTTATTCTTGCTATACATCCCCCTTTCTCCTAGTCTGTACCAGCATTGTTTCTTGAGCTTGTCACGTCTTGCCTGTATTGCTCAAGTAGACATACAACTACTTCTTTGTTTAGAGTCTTGTAACTGATATTTTCTTTTTCATCAGCAGAAATGAAAGAACTTTTCAACTATGTTACTCCTGTGCTTGCAGAATTGATTTTAGTGTCCTTAGTTTTCAACTCTTTGTGATCTGGTCCCATTTGTCATTCCTAACCCTACATTTGATACCCTAATAACACCAAATATTAAAAATTTCCCTCCCCTTGTATTTGTGGTTCCTTACGACTGTGTCCTTTCTCATGCCTAATCCAGGGTTAACTTTCTTTTAAAATAAATTAGTTTCAGGTATTTTTTTAGTTTAATCAACTTTACATGTTTCTGAACATGAGAATAAATAGGCTCTGCTGTTGAATGCAGTGTAGCCTGAAATCTACACTGTGTTTATATAGTGTTTATATATCTAGTGGTTTTTATCCTAAGTTGCAAATTTTGTTTTCCTTAAGATAATCTGTTAGAAAAAGTGATTGTAATATGTGAGTCATAAAATTAAATTGTTTCAGAATTGGGCTTATCTAGACCAGTCTCCTGTTTCACATATAAGGAAATTGTGGCCAGGAGAAATTAGTGATTCTGTCAAGTCAAAATTAGTTAGAAGCAGAATCAAGGTCTGTCGTGAGTTTCATCCTAATATAAATATCTGCTTAACGAAAATCTTCAAGTGTGTTGAAGTTTTCAAGTGTTCTTATCCCTGTAGTACATCTAGGATTACCACACCATGTTTCAAGGGCCTGTAGTTCTTGTGTGAATAGCAACTTGGGTAATGAACTGAGCAGTATGCATTCTTAATTTATGCCTTAACAACTCTGATTCTGTAATGAATGGTTTGCTTACAGTCGCTTTAATATACTTACCTTCTTGACAGTTCATTCTGGGAGGAATAGTTAAGTGTTTAAGTGAAGCAGGCATGGTAGATACAACACTTAACAGTTATGTGTGTCTTTGTTTTTAGCATCAAGCATTGCACGATTCTCTCGAATAATGTAGATCACCTTTTACTGAATTTAACACTGTCTGATATCATGGTCTCCCTGGCAAATGCCTCAACTTTGCAGAAGGATTCCAGTTGGATAGAAAGGATAAGGAAATTTGTAACAGAAACCCTTGAAGATGGGTCTAGGCTAAACAGTAAGCAGCTGAACAGATTGCTTGGTGTCTCCTGGAGGTTAATGCAGATGCAGTCAGACAGAGGTGGGTGTCAATGCTCTGTCCTTTCTTAAGAGAGGGGCTCTTACGCATACTGTTAATGTTGAGCATCTAATTTTGAGTTCATACCTGTCAAACATTTCATAGTCATTTACGTTCGAGCCATAAAAGGTAGCCAGCATAATCATGAAGGAATGTCTGCTTGAACCCTGATGGCTGAGAACACCCCCTTTTCGGTGGGTAGGTCCACTCTGAAGCTGATGGGTAGGTTTTCTACTAGATTACATAGTTGGAGTGAAAGAAGGTAAGTTTTATTAATAGGAAATGACATTGAGCCTAAGGATAAAGAAATACTTTTCTGATCTAGTTTGACTAGAAATTGGTGGATCCTTATCTCTTTACCTTTCTTGTAACTTGAAGTTATGTTGCATTAAGTCAGTTTTTAGTGTGACTTACTAATTCTTTTCATTCAAGCAGAACTTTGCTGTTTGGTTCCTGGCTTATCCACCTTTCTAGTATTGTGGTATTTGTTGTCCTTTCCTAGGTTTGTTGTCTCTTAGGAAAATTTGTACTGCAATCTCCGATTGGTTTGACTTTTTTATTAGGCCATTGATGTAGGATTTTGATGGTAGTCATCAGTTTGTGGCTAAAATCTGCTTCCTCATAGGAACAAGGTGCTTCTGTGCTTTTTAGAAGAATTATGGTGCTGGTGAAGAAACATTTTGACTCACATGCAGCTGTTTTCTCTTGTTTCTTAGAGGCTACAGAGTCTCTCATAAAGGCAGTTTATACATTGTATCAGCAGAGAGGCCTTCTCCTTCCAGTTCCGACTTTGTTACTGAAGTTTTTCAGTAAAAGCTATCAAAAAGAAGAACTGAGATCTTACAGAATCTGGTACAGTTCCTTTGTTATTTTGCTTTTCTTTTTCTTACCAGGTTACTTTGTAATCTGTATGAATAAGATGATAGGGTGATTAAATCTTTGGAGAAAATCTTCTTTTTATCCTTTTTGGTTTTATTATTATTTTTTTTAAATCAAAAGGCATACATAATAGTTTCAGTAACCTTTATACACATAACTGAGAAGGTAAAAGTCTCTTTGAGCATATATTTCCACTTGTCTGCTTAACAGCTAAAGGACAATTATTGGAACCACCTGTAGCAGCCTCAGAATTTTGTTTTGCTTCCCATAAAAATTATGGAGGTTTAACCTCCGGCCCTTAGTGACATATTGGGACACATGGTATAAGAATGAGGGCAGTAGAAGAGGAGAGGTGTACAATAGGTGAAAGAGATTAAAAGGTGCAAACTGAGTTATAAAGTAAATAAGTCATGGGGATATAATATACAGCATAAAGAATATGACCAGTAACTTTTATTAGGACAGGTGGTTACTAGACGTATGGTGACCATTTGCAATGTGTACAGATGTCAGATTATTATGTGATACATACCTGAAACTAACATAATACTGGGTGTCAAAAATGTTTCAATAAATTTTTAAACGGCGGTATCTTAAAGAGCAAAAGTGTCCAGCTTGGTTTGGTGCTGTCTGGTGATGCAGACAACACGAAGAGTAGAACTCAGGAATCAGTCTTAGATGTGGTGAGTTTGAGGTTTACTTGGGATAGTCTGGAAGAGATGTTTGGGTGAAAGATAACGGGATTTGTGGTACCTCAGCATACATAGGTAGTTGTTAGAACATATTCAAGTCTTTACTGTGAGTCAGGTGCTTTTCTTAATTTTTCAGTAATTCTCATACTTTTATGTAGGTACTGTTGGTTTCTGCCTTATAGAAGGAAGCTTAGGTTAAATAAGTTGGTGAGTGTCATGCTGTTAAAGGGCAGCCAGACTGAGACTTAAGTTCAAGTCTGGTAGACTCCAAAGGTTGTGTGTAAATCACTGAACTCTTGGGGGACAGCAAAAGTGATTGCCGTGTCCAAGATGAGACATTAGAGAGTGAGCAAGTATGTGCAAGAATGGAAATAACCCAAGTTTGAAGCCACTTAATGTGGGGACACCCTATACTGAATGCATAAATGACTTAATATAGTAAAACGGTCATTACAAATTAGTGTAAATAGTTCACAAGCTAAGTAGAGCCTGTGTCCTTTAAGATAAAATTACAATGTACATAGTGCCCCAAACTACATAAACTTTTAAAATACAGTGGGTAAAACCTTAGAGAATACTATAGATGAATATAGTATGCCAGTCATCTTATAGGCTCTCAAATGTTTAAATAAATGTGGTGTATTTCCCTTTTCTTTGATGGCCTTAGATACCGTAGTAAAGTGTTATCACGTTGGTTGGCTGGTTTACCACTGCAGCTTGCACATCTCGGCTCCCGAAATCCTGAGCTTTCAACACAGTTTGTTGACATTATCCATACTGCTGCAGCCCGAGCAAATAAAGAGCTACTCAAAAGTTTACAAGTTACTGCTCTCCGAATCTATGGTAAGAGTGTTGTTTACCTGTGTATGTAATAATCGGTCTACCCCGACTTAAGAACAATGTTTCAAAGGGGAGATCTTTAGGTTTTACTTTTCCTTCAAATTATACATTAATTGTACCATGGTAAAATGAATAAAATATCAAACAGTAAATTCATTTTCAATAGTATTACTTAATACAATAGTTTAAGAAAACTAAAGGTTGTAGATGTCTCTTCAGATCTTAAATTATATTTTAAGCCACGAAATTCACAAATTCAAAACTGATCAGGTATTTTTATAGAATTCTTTTGAAACTTTGATGGCAAATTTTACTTATTTAATCGTTATTGAGATCTTGTACGGCTTTCATATATTAACGTTTCACTCACCCCTGAAAACTTTTCATTCTTTTAGCAAAAATATCAATAAAAATATACATATATGCATATGTATAATTAGGATTTATTATTAGGACACAGTTTATATACCATAAAATTGGCCATTTTACACTGTGCAATTCATTAATTTTTATCATATTCCCAAGATTGTGCGATAGTCACTATTATCTTATTCCAGAATATTTTTATCACCTCAAAAAGAAACTCTACCATTAGTAGTCCATCCCTATTTCCTCATTTCTTCCTACCTCAGCTCCTGACAACCACTGCTCACCATTTCTGTCTCTCTGTATTTGCCTGTTTTCATCATTTCTCACAGATGACATTGTGTGATGTGGATCTTCTCAGTATGGCTTCCGTCACTTGGCATACTGTTCTTAGGATTTACGAGCATATACGAGTACTGTATTTCTTTTTAATGCTGAGTAACATTCCACTGTTGAATATACACCACTTTATATTTACCCATTTATTAAATGACAAACGTTGGTTTGTGTCTACCTTTTGTGTGTGGTATTTAAAAATCTGTATTTTTCAGTATTACTTATATATAGGAGTGTGTGTGTATACTCAGATAAGTCTTTGGTTTTAAATTCAGTTCAGTTTAGTTGCTCAGTCGTGTCCACCTCTTTGCAACCCCATGAACTGCAGAATGCCAGACCTCCCTGTCCATCACCAACTCCTGGAGCCCAACTAAACCCATGTCCATGAAGTCGGTGATGCCATCCAAGCATCTCATCCTCTGTTGTCCCCTTCTGCTCCTGCCTTCAATCTTTCCCAGCATCGGGATCTTTTCCAACGAGTCAACTCTTTGCATCAGGTGGCCAAAGTATTGGAGTTTCAGCTTCAGCATCAGTCCTTCCAATGAACACCCAGGACTGATCTCCTTTAGGGTGGACAGGTTGGATCTCCTTGCAGTCCAAGGGACTCTCAAGAGTCTTCTCCAACACCACAGTTCAAAAGCATCAATTGTTCTGCGTTCAGCTTTCTTCACAGTCTAACTCTCACATCCATACATGACCACTGGAAAAACCATAGCCTTGACTAGACAGACCTTTGTTGACAAAGTAATGTCTCTGCTTTTTAATATGCTATCTGAGTTGGTCCTAACTTTCCTTCCAAGGAGTAAGTATCTTTTAATTTCATGGCTGCAGTCACCATCTGCAGTGATTTCGGAGCCCAGAAAAATAAAGTCAGCCACTGTTTCCACTGTTTCCCCATCTATTAGCCATGAAGTGATGGGGCCGGATTAGGTTGATATTATAATTGTCCCTGTTTGGCAAAAGTGCTTGTTTTTTTTTTTTTTTTTTTTTTACTGTTTTGCTTTGTTTCTAATACCTTTAACTCCATCAGTTATTATTTCAAATAACACATTTGAATGTTATGAAATCGAGTGTTAAATGTTATCTTTAAATAATGATTGTATTTAGTCTTACTCTAGGCAGTACCTTAAGCCATACATATATATTTTTTTTCATGTAGTTGATATGTTAGAATTCAACATAGCACAGTGAAAATGGTCAGTCTGCCTTATTAATTCTTGTTTGTATATCTTTTAAAATTTAACTTGTCTTCCTACCTCACTAGATCCACAAGAAGGCACAGTGGTGGTTCTGTCAGCAGAGTCTCAGCAGCTTTTGGTCCAGCTTGTGTATTTTCTACCCAGTCTGCCTGCTGACTTGCTTTCTCGGTTAAGCTGCTGCTGTATTATGGGAAGACTCAGTGCAAATTTGGCTGCCATGCTTATCGGGATACTGCACATGAGGTAGCATGCTAAAGTGAGCTGTATTTCAAGTGTATAATCTTCTCCCTCACCCTTCCCCTGTCACTGGCAGTTTATGAACTGACTTTTTAAAATGCCGCCCCTCCCTTCATTTGCTCTTAAAACAGCAGTTAAAACTGTTGATACTGGGTAAGAGGAAGGTCACTGGGGCAAGACTGTTCCAGGTGGTTTGCTTAGTGGTTTGCATTGTCATGGTTGCAGTCACTAAGTCCATGGGCTGTAGTCCACCAGGCGCCTCTGTCCATGGGATTTTCCAGGCAAGGATACTGGAGTGGGTTGCCATTTCTTTTTCCAGGGGATCCTCCTGACCCAGGGATTGAACTCTTGTTCTGCTACAACACAGGTGGATTCTTTACCGCTGAACCATCAGGTAGAAACATACAGTGATTTGTGTAGGTGCATTGAAACAAGGGTTAAGATTATCAGAAGTGTGTAGCCATAGTAAGGATTCAGTGGCGGATGACAGTGCTGTGTTTTAAAACTTCTGGTGTTATGAAATTTTAATACAGGTCTTTCTTTTTGGAAGGGAGCTCAGTTCAATGTAGGTGGTGAAATAAAAGCTTGCGGACTCAGACAGGGAATCATTAAAATATCTGTGGGTGGGTGGGTGGGTGTGTGTGTGTGTGTGGCAAAATATACATAACCTAAAACTTCCCATTTTAACCAGTTTTAGGTATACAGTGAGAATTGTTTGGGGCATTAAGTACATTCACACTGTTGTGCGACTGCTACCACTATTCATCTCCAGCACTGTCATCGTTGCAGACTGAAACTCTGTACTGATTATTTCCCCTTCTCCCAGCCCTTGTTTACCACTATTTTGTCTTCATGATTTTGATATATTCATCTGTCAATGGATACTCGGTTGTTCTGCCTTTTGGCTGTTACAAATAATGCAGCTATAAACATTGGTGTGCAGACACCTGTTTGAATCCTTTTAATTCTTTTGGCTGTATACCCAGAAGTAGAATTGCTGAATCATATGTTAATTTTCTGTTTAATTTTTCAAGGAGCTACTTTCCAGAATGTGACTGTGGTGTTTTACTCTCAAAGGTCTTAAAACTAATAATGTTTCATGTTGCTAGTGTTCAAAGTATCCTTTAAAATGTAATGTTTGTATCAGGCATAGTACTTTCATATTCAGCCATTTGTTACTGATTGTGGCTCAAGGCCAGGGTCTGATACAGTTTTAGGCAGAAGTTGAATCTGGGCTGTAGCTGAAAAATTTAAAAACTAGCTTCTTTGTGGCTTCTTGTGCAGACCCTCTGCCCCAATTAAACAGGAGTGGCTCGCTTTATTAGTAGACTTTCTTTAGCTTTGTTTGCCAGTCTCTTCGTACCAGGATAAGACGTATGTTTGAATGTTGTCGCCCAAATTGTGCTTCATAACTGATAATTACTTTTTCCTTTTAGCAAAAGAGAGCTGTTTGCAATATGTTGTCTATATATGAAACCCCTCTTTGTCCAGTTCAGTACTAAATGCCAGGTCTTTAAGAAATACAATTTAACTTAAGTGGTTTTATGTCTGTTAACTTCCAGTAGAGGGCACTCATTTCCCATGATAGAACTTGTGGAGGATCTGTTTTGGCATTCATTTAAAAGCGACTTTTGAACACCTCTTAAAATTAATTCTCTTTAGAACTTGTATTTAGTATTTTTTTTGGCATTAATTACGATTGACTTGTGCTCAATAACTTTGGTCAAGGATTTTTTCACAAGTCTTTTCTTACATTTTTTTGTGGGTTTGTGGTGAGTACTGAGAAAATATTAATTTACAAGTAATGGTAATAGAAGTTTATAATCATCAAAAGCAAGTTGTCATGTAGTTAAAAGTGTACCAAGTTAAACTTTGCCTTTTAGCATTTGCACAGAGTATTAGTAGACTTCTCTTTCTGTAGATGTATTGTCCCTATTCAAACTAATCTCTTTAAAAATTAAAACAAGATGGGGCCTTTTCAACTTTCCCAGGCCAGTGGTATTATCATTGCATCACTTTTCCTAGATTTAGAATTGAAGAATAATGTTCGGTTATTCTTAAGGAATGATGTTCTTCTAAGGAATACCGTTCCTTAGACATCACCTGGGTTATTTCACGTCTTTGGTTTTCCCCTCCGTCCTTGATGGTGACGGTAAACCAGCTAGCTTTCTCACTGTCTCCCACCTGCACCGTTCGCCTGAGGCGTCCCACTCCTCAGCTCCGTCTGTGCCAAGGACTGTTGGCAGGCTCCTTTTCCTGAAATATTCCTTCAATAATTTCTGATTCTCATCTGCTATATTAATTGGGCTCTGCGGTCTAGTTCACTCTGGGTGTTAGCGTTCTGACACTGTTGTCTCCAGCAGGGGAAGTTCATCGGAGAGCAGGTCACCACCAGACCATCTCCGTTTGTTCAGTGTGTGAAAAACCCATCAACTTAGAGTTGTTGGTGTTTAGTTTGTCTTAAAAACTGTACTTAGAATTGCTGTTCCTGCCTTTTTCACTATTCACTTAGAGGTTTTTTGAGTTTTTCCTCTCCATCTACCTGTGGTGTTCTGCTGACCGTTACTCTTCTTGCCCTCTCTGCCCCTAGTTCATTCACAGCTGGTTTGGGGAACATGAGACATGCATGTGGAAACGTAGTCTATGCTGTTAGATAAAAATACCAGAGAAGGGAGAAATTACTGAGAAATTCAGCCTGGTTTTGAAGCAGGGTGAATATGTGAGCTGGCCTGCCAGGAGCAGGTCTGGTTTGCTTCTGTTGTCCAAGCATAATTGATATAGCATCCCTTCTAGTCTCAGGACTGTTCTGGTGTGGCCAGTATATGTGGTCATTGTAGTTTTAAGGACAGAGTGATACATTGCTTGTCTTTTGTCCAAACTAGATTTTTAAATGGATTTGCTACTCTTTTTAGCCACTGGACAGCACAGTGTTCACTGGGTATAAGAGGATATCAGCTTCTTTTCTAATCACCCATTTTGTACTCATTTCCATTGAGCATCTCTGACTTTTTATAACCTCTTAGCTTGTGATATTCTCTCCCATAGCCCTTTAAGCAAAGAGAAGTCCTTTAAGTAGAAGTGATTCAGAAAAATGTTGCCATTATTTTTAACTCCCCAACTTTTAAGAATGTTAATAAATACAGTTGTTTCAGTGGTTAAAAAAAAAGTGCTTCTCATTGAATTAGAAACTCCTTATTTTGTCTTGACATTTATTCAGATTTCTATTATAAAAGTTTGTCCAAAAAAAAAAATTTGTCACAAAAAGCTATCCAAAAAGATAGCTTTTTGGATCTGATTATTCTCAGCTTTTTGTTTTTTTGCTGTATTCATGGCTGACATTTGCTGTATTCCTTCTTAGTCTTACCTTGAGGAGAGTTTTTAAAGGTATCACTGGAAACTGATCTCATAGCAGGAACCAGATAATCTTCATTTAATGAGAAACTGCTTTATGTTTAGCTATTCCCTTAAGTCCACTACCAATACTTTAGCTGCAGTATTGTGACGTAGACTAGTTATAAAGCCTCGCAAAGTATAGGAGTGCATAGTTATTGCAGAATGGCTTTAAATTGAAGTATTCTTTACCTAGTTAAGATGCTTTGGTTCAGGTAGGAAGCAGGAGCTTGTTTAAACTTAGCTCATTCATATAAACAAGGTAAGATTTTTTTTTTTTAAATGAAGATGAGGTAGTAAATACATAGCAGCTGAACCTACTACTGAAAAGCAGAACTTCACCTTGGCTCCTTGAAACTGAGTTTTGAGTGGTGTGGAAAAATTTTCCAGTTGTACCATATAAGTGGGCTGGTTATGCTTTTCAAGGAAACTTTACATAAATATATGTTAGAAATTATGTTTTCCATATTACGATACTTGAACCCCCTTACATGTAAAGATGATACATGCTACGGATTTTTGACTGAGCTCTTATATTATACTTGTATTTCATAAAGAATAGTCATATATTCTGTGCTTTATTCCTGAGTCTTCAATTTGGTCACTTCTAGTACTAGGTCTCCATTGTTTATTGTAGATCATCATTTTCTGGATGGAAGTCTTCAGTGAAAGAATGGAATGGAAGTGATCAGTTAAACATCAGTAATGAGGACTATTTCAGTTTCTTATTTTCAACACTTACAGGTAACTGCCCTGATCCACCAAGTTAAGGAAAGGAAAAGAACCTAGTATGAAAATTCTCCTGAGATTTACTGTCTTACCTGTTTGGGTCTAAGTTTTGGACCTCACTGCATAGCTTAATAAGATGGGGAACAGAATATCCATTTTAAGCATGTTTAACATGTTCGGTGTGTTAGGAAAAACATCACATTTTAATTAGCCATATTTTGCTTTCCATTGATGTCAGAGAAAAATTAGTAAAATGAGTCTTGATGTGTTAGATTAGTAAGTATTATTACTGTTGTTTTAAATGATCATACTGTCTTTGGTAGTTTTGTAACTGGATGATAAAGATGACAGTGTTTGAAATTTTCTGAAGACTTAAAATTAAGAGACTTATTGAAATATGTTAAGTCAGAATCCAAAAATAGCTTGAAAAGTTCTGATAAGGAGCTGAATGTAGCAAGATAAATATTATATAAAAGAAACAAGTAACAAGTAGACTTGTACATGTTTCTTTGATAGTTTTGGATGTATACGTTTGAGATGGATGTGAGGGCTTTATGTTTTAATTAGTAGTACCTGTCAAAGGGTTTAGTGGTTTTAGGAAACTCATTAGGAATCAGCCAGGAGTGTGATATGGCTTCCCAACTAGATGATGGCTCTTTAGGGCATGTTCATGGAAGTACAGTGATCTGAAAACATCAAAGCAGGTAGCTAGGGTCAGACCACATTGTGCTCGTATTCTGATCATTCTAAGAGCTGTCTTTCAGGAGGGACTTGGGCAAGTTGTTTGTATAGGTCAGACTAGGTGTAATAGAGGTGGTAAGAGAATCAGAAATCTTATTATATGGAATAGGTAGAAGGAAGTACACAGTAATTGTTGAAGAAATAGACTTAGGGGGGATGGAATAGTTTTAAGACACTTGAAAGGCTATTATGTAAGAATACAGAGTTTGGTATATGTATGAAGGAGCATATTGTTTTTCTTGTTCATTTGCTTTTTTAAACCTGACATTAATTAGAATGATTATGTCTTTCACATTTATTTAAGTATAAAGGTGGCAAAGCCCTCAGTTTAAGGGATATAATATTGTTTCTTGATGTATTACACATTCGATTCAGGTCAAATCTTTGTGTACATAATTATATGAATTTTACTACATCGCTGGCATTTCATTTTTTAAAATAATACATAAAGTACAGAAATTCAGAGAAAATAGCTTGTTAGCTTGAAGAATTTAACTTGAAGATACATGTCTATTTTTTAAAAATTACTTAAGAATGTTACTTGCTTTGTGATTTATTTTAAATTGGATTTCTTTATACTCAAATTAGGGTTTTCAAAAGAGGAACTGACTTGGCTTCAGAGCCTTCGAGGAGTGCCCCATGTCATCCAGACGCAGCTTTCTCCCGTGCTACTTTACCTCACTGACTTGGATCAGTTTTCACACCATTGGGACATAACAGAGGTAATGGTCCATTTGGAAAGGCGTGGAAGATTGTTAGAATTCAGTTCATCCACCGCCAATAGTTACTGTGTGTTAGCGTTGCCTTGTGTAAGATGTTTCTAGAGGTTGAGAGCAGTATAAAGCACAGTCCCTGTTCTGAAAGTGCATGTGACCCTTGGATAGGCGATGTGGATTTCTGAAAGAAGAGTTTTCATAAAGTTATGCCACTAGAATAGAATAAATTAGCAGTTTGAATGATAGAGACACATTTATTTTCTTTTTGCCTAGTATAGGGTAAAAGGAAAAAGAGGAAAGACTTCATGGAAAGGGAAGAATTTTACATAGATATTGAAGGATTAATAAGAGTTAAGTAGGATTTTGTATCTTTGAAGGTGGGTTTTTCTAAACAGAAATAATTATTTGGAAGCTCCTTTGGTTTTAAAGAATTAGTATGTAGTTTATCAAAGTTACATTTTAAACCCCAAATTTCCCTTAAATTTTAAAGTTCAACTTAACAAATCTTTTTAGATACATATAGTAAGTTTAGGGAATCATTTTAAAAGGAGACTTAAACTATATTGCATCCCTTTTACATACATATTTAAAACTTTAAAAAACTGTTTAAATAACTTAATATATTCACTATTTGGTAAGTAGTTCAGTTTTCAGACAAACCTTCACAAATGTTATGGTAAATCTTAAAACATTTAATAAACTTACAAGCATGGTACATATTAATATCTTAAGTTTCAGTACTATTTATAGTGAAATTCAAATTAAAATTACAAGTCGAGGTTAGCTGTTAATTCTGTTTTAAATTGAAATTATAGGGCTGATCTTTTACACTAATAGTCAGAATTGTTTTACGTTACAAATATATAAATATGTAAAGCATCATAAATACTGGTACTAAGGATTTGAGTCTGTAAGATATTTATATATTAGTTAATTTCTTTTATTTATTTCTTCAGTTTCTTTCCTTGCATTGAAAGGTACTTGCCCAGTAGAATTGTACCTGTGTCATTCCAAATAATGTTGGTTGGAACCTTTCTTGCACATTCCGAGGTTGTGTTCTGTGCTAGCATTTTTTTTTTTTTTTTTTTTTAGTGATTCATAAGGTTTTGGTTGGGGCACTGAAGTCCTTGGGAACTTCTTTCCTTGTAACTCGTAATTGCTCGGCCATAGCCTTTCCAAACAAAAGATAACCTTTGTAAGTGTTCTCAACAGGGTCGTCTCTAGAACCTGAATCTGTTTTATTGCTGTACCAATTGATTTTATTTAGCTGATCTATTGACGACTTCTTTCATTCTTTTCCAGAATACTCTTTACGTTCTTCCTGTATCTTAGGGCTACACCTTTTGTAGACATTTAACACATTTCTCTCATGGTTTTGTTTGACTGTGATCACAATACTTGGGTCATGCCAGGGACACTTTCTTCTCTGTATCACCTAGTGCCTAACTATGTTCATATATCGGCTTTCAAAAAATAGTGGATTATAAACAATGAAAACTAAGGAGTTGGGTAACCAACCTGCATATTTAATATCTGGCATTTTATCTTAATCCATAGTACATGCAGAGAGTGAAGCCTTGCACACTGCTGGATTTGAAGGGTTGGGTTTAGTGTCAGTAAGTGTCTGTAAGCTTGTTTCTGATGTTTTTAAACTACCTCATGCATGGATTGGGGAAAGCGTGGTATGGGGATTGATCAGTGGGCCCCAGATTCCAGACAGAGACTTGTTAAGTGTCTAGTTTGATAACTTGAACAACTCCAATAATCTCTCTTTGACAATTTTAATTTTTCTGAATCACATCATCTGTGTAAAGACACAGATGTCGTGAAAATGTGATTGGTTATATTTCTGAGTGTACATTGGCAAGAACATGTATTAAACTTCAAGGATGCTGTCTTTGAAATGTTAAGACATAAATTAGGAAAAATCTGAAAGTTTCTTTCTTAGCTTTTGAAGTTAAATGAAGATTCCAGTTCTATTTTCGATAAAATTTGCCTTTAAGTTGGCCTTATCACATGAAATTATTTGAAATATATGTAGTTTTTGACAGCCTTAGTGTAAAAATTGATTTTTTATTATTATTTCATTTGAAAAAGTTACTAGTCAATGGCGTGAGTTTGCTTAGTTTGTTCTATCTGCTTAGTCTGAAGTGTTTTTTTTTTTTTTTTTTTTAAATCGGACTTTTTTTTTTCTGAGTAGATTTTCTTCACAAAGTATAATTTATTTACTTAACTACTTAACACATTTAAGAATTTACTTATGTATATACGGCAGTATGAGGTCTTCACCATGTACAGGTTTTCTCCAGTTGCAGCAAGTGGGGATTACTATCTGGGGCTGCTCTTCAGCTGTGGGACGCGGGCCCCTCTCTGCGGCGGCTCCTCTTGTTGCAGAGCATGGTCTCGACGGCTTCATTAGTTCTGGCACACAGGCTTAGCTGCCCTGTGGAACCTCCCCAGACTAGGTTTTGAACCTGTATCCCCTACTGGGTGGCATATTCTGGACCACTGGACCACTAGGAAAGTCCCACAGGACAGTGTAGAAGAACAGAAGGATAACAGTAAAAGTGTCCGTCCAGTCTCTGTCTGCCAGCCATCCATGTCCCTTCCTTAGTTTCTAAATGTATTCTTTTGGATAACTTCTGTGTCTTCACAAATGATTATATATATATATTCTTTTGGCTTCTCCTTTTATAGACACAACATACTCTGATTTGGACCTTGCAGTTTTCATTTAGTATCTTCATGATCATTTCTTCCAAACACTGAAGGAAGAATTGTATGATCTTGCCATTAATGATGGAAATAGTAGTTAAAAGGGAAAAGGAATCTTTGGACAGAGATATCATTCCCAAATGGAAGTGTCTTTTCCAGAGCCAGTGCAAGGTTTTAAGGTTAATTTTAATTGTCATTTATAAAATTTTGAATGGTTTGAAAAGACTACTTTTTAACTAAATTCTGAAGAATAATAATAAAACATTACTCTAGTTTAAGAAATAGAACATTTTTCTTTGTTTTTGAAACCTCTGATTTTATTAACAGTTTTATGTGTGTGACATTTCTGTATAAAATTAGGTAGAAAATACTTCAGTGTAGAAATTAAGTGTACAAAATCTTGTTAAAATTTTTTATATTTTTAAAAAACTCTCAATTTCCACACTGTAGCAAACTGCCATGCCTGTTCTGGAGTTGTGCACTTATGAAGTCAGGATTCTGATGTACGCAAATTTCAGTTAACACTAGTTGCAAAAGTGAAGACTCCCTGTATATATGTATGTTTGTGTGTCTCTGTTTGTATTTTTGTTTACTTTTGTTTTGAAACAATCTCAGACTTGGAGAAAAATTACAATTGCAGTACAAAGAACTTCTCTTTTCTTAAACTGTTTGACAAAATGCCCATAGTCGATACTTTAGCATACAAGTAGACCATGTTTTATTGTACCTGCAAATTCAGTTTTTGGAAACTGAAGGTCTGCGGCAGCCCTGCACTGAGGGTGTCCGTCATCTTTCCAGTAGCATTTGCACACTCTGGGTCTCTGTGTCAGTTTGGTGATTCTCACAGTATTTCACACTTTTTCCTTGTTATTTCTTAGAGTGAGCTGTGATTGGTGACTTTTGATAATACTGTTGTCATTGTTTCGGAGTTTGTAATTAATTGTAACCATGAACCGTGCCCACAGGAGATAGTGCAGTGATCTTAGTAAAATATGTGTGTTCTGACTGCCCCACCAGCCAGCCATTCCCTATCTCTCTCCTTCTCTTCAGGTCTCCCTATTCCCTGAGACTCAGCAGTATTGAAATTAGGGCAGTTAATAACCCTGCAGTGGCCTCTGAGTGTATGTGTGTTTGTCACTCAGCTGTATTCAACTCTTTGTGACCCCTGGACTGTAGCTCGCCAGGCTTCTCTGTCCATGGAGTTCTGCAGGTAAGAATACTGGAGTGGGTTGCCATTTCCCTCTCTGGGGGATCCTCCTGACCCAGGGATCAAACCCCAGCCTACTGCATTGCAGTCAGATTCTTTACCATCTGACGCACCAGGTGTTCAAGTGAAAGGAAGAGTTGTGTATCTCTTACTTGAAACCAAAAGCTAGAAATGATTATGAGCTTAGTGAGGAAAGTGTGTTGACAGCCAAGATAGGCTGACAACTAGAACTCTGTGCTGGTTAGTCAAGTTGTGAGTGCAAAAGAAAAGTTCTTGAAAGTAAAAGGGCTATTTCGTGAACACAGGAATAATAAGAAAGTGAAACAACCTTATTGATGATGTGGAAAAAGTTTGAATGACCCTTAAGCCAAAGCCAAACATCGAGCAAACCCTGATGATGATTTAGTCATTAAGCCGCATCTGACTCTCTGCAACCCCATGGACTGTGGCCTGCCAGGCTCCTATGTCTGTGGGATTCTCCGGACAAGAGTACTGGGAGTGGTTGGCATTTTCTTCTCCAGGGGATCTTCCTGACCCAGGGATTGAACCCAGGTCTCCCGCATTGTGGGCAGATTTACCGACTGATCTACAAGGGAAGCCTTAAAACTCTCGTAAGACTCTTCAGATCTCTGAAGGCTGAGAGAGGTGAGGAAGCTGCAGAAGAGTTTGAAGGTAGCAGAGACTGATTCATGAGGCTTGACGGAAGAAACCATACCCCCAAACTTTGCTATTAATGCAAATCCAGCACGGGCTGGTTAGGTTGAGTTGAGTAGCAGTGTGGTTTGAAAGTGAACATGCCTCGTTTAGGGAGAGATCAATAGCCATACAGGGAGATATGACTAGAAAGAAGAAGAACATCATATGATGCATTTTACTTATCTGAGGCAGGATTGATGGGGTTCTGCTTGAACAAGAGCCTGAGATCATCAACAGGTTCACAGGAATAGCTGTCCTCTGGCTTTGGAGTCTCAGTTTCTGTCTCCCCCTCCTGGAGGCCATAGGGTTTTATTCTAGAATTGTGGACCCAGGCAGAGAGATCCTTCAATTTTACAGCCGTTGAAGTCACTAGAACAACCTGATATGGCCCTGTCCATTTCTCGGACAGCTGGTTTGGACTCCCTTTTTCTTGCCAGGTCTTTCCTGATACTTGATCCCCTGGCTTTACCTGGGGATTTTTCAAGTCTTCCTGTGGTTTAGGGAGGACCAGTTCTCCATACCGTTGGAGTTCTTGTTGAAACCTTCCCAGGTCAATTATATGTTTTTAGAGTGTATTGGCATACTCATCAAAAAACAAATCAGAAGTTAAGAATGGACGTCCATACATCATTTCATAAGACTTAACAATAGTGGCCGTTTGGGGGCTATGGGCAGCATATGTGTCCACTTATTATGTGTTTCTTGACATAGCTTAGCCAGAGCCCTTTTAAGAGTCTGGTTGGCTCTCTCTACCTTTCCTGAAGCTTGAGGCCTCCAGGATGAGCGGAGCCGGTATTTTATGCCTAAGCATGCGGCTAGGTTCTGGGGTATCGTGGCTGTAAGTGAGGGCCCGTTGTCACTCTGAAGTGACCGAGGCAGCCCAAACCTAGGCACTATCTCCTTCAGCAGAGCTTTACAGACTTCTGTAGCTCTCTCTGTCTCAGTAGGGAACGCTTCGATCCATCCTGTGAATGTGTCAATAAAGACTAGCAAGTAAGAAAACGCTTGGGTCTTGGGCATGGCTGTAAATTCTACTTGCCAGTCCGCTCCTGGGTATGATCCCCGATGTTGGACAGGTGTAATTAGAGGAGGTCTGGTTTTTGGATTATTTTTTAGACAGGTGTCACAATTTAGTGTGACCTGTTTAACAACCTTAGCTAACTGGGGATGGTAGAGAATAGGCTTAAGCAAGATTTCTAGATTATCTCTTCCAAAATGGGTGCTCTTATGTAAGGAGTTAGTAATTTTTTATACCTGAGAATCAGGGAGTATTATTTGGGCCTGATCAGGCTGAAACCACCCATGTGACCCAATCTCCCAGCCCCGCTCAGCATATCGGGAATGTCCCCCTGGGGTAATATCTGGAGTCAGGGTTTCCTTGGGGAAAAGGGGGCAGATAGCAGTGGCAGAGGTAGCTTCCCCGGCAGCTCGTCCTGCCTCTTGATCAGCTTTCCTATTTCCCTGAGCCTCTTTTTCTTGCCCCTTTTGGTGACTCTTGCAGTGGATGACAGCTAATTTTGCAGGAAGTTTGACTGCCTCCAGGAGCCTGAGAATGAGCTCTTTGTGTTTAATAGCAGAGCTTCGGGCACTGAGCATCCCTCTTTCTTTCCAAATTGCTGCACGGGCATGCAGAATGAGGAAAGCATACTTAGAGTCCATACACACATTAATCCTCTTTCCTTCTCCTAACTCCAAAGCTCTTGTCAGGGAAAAAGTTCAGCTTTCTGGGCTGAGGTGTCTGGGGGAAGAGACCCACTTTCCTTAGTTTCTTCCAGGCTTGCTACAGCAAATCCTGCTTCCCTCTCTCCCTTTTCTACAAAACTGCTGCCATCTGTGTGCCAGTGTTCCTCTGGGTCAGATAAAGGTGTCTCTGATAGGTCCTGGCGAGAAGAGTATAACTCGTCTGTGATTTGTATGCATTGGTGATCCAGAGGGGAGGTAGGGGGATCTGGCAGTAAGGTTGCTGGATTTAAAGTCTGGCAGACCCTCAACTTTATTTCTGGAGTGTCAAGGAGGAGGGCTTGGTATTGGGTGATCCTTCCCCCTGTCATCCACCTGTCCCCTTTCGTTTCCAAGACTGCTTACACCCGGTGAGGCGTATACACTATGGTGGGCTGACCCAGGGTCAGCTTAGATGCCTCCTTAACCATAAGAGCGGTGGCTGCTACTGCCCGGAGGCAAGTGGGCCACCCTCTGGCCACCTCATCTAGTTTTTTTGAGAGATAAGCCACAGGTTGTAATACGGGCCCCATCATCTGCCCTAACACCCCAAGAGCAGTTCCTGTCCTTTCAGAAACATAGAGTCTAAAAGGCTTCTCCAGGTTTGGGAGGCCTAAAGCTGGGGCTGTAGTGATGGACTCTTTTAGGGCATTAAAGGCCACCTTGCAGGTCTCATGCCAGTCGAGGGGCTCTTCCACTTTCCCCCTTAAATTTTCATATAGGGGTCTGGCCAGATTGCCATAATTAGGAATCCAGATCCTGCAAAACCCGGTCCTTCCTAAAAATGCCCTAAACTGTTGTTTTGTTTGGGGGTACGGGGTATTTAAGATGAGGGATCTCCCCTCGGGGTCAGGCATTCTTTTTCTCTCTGTAATTATAAATCCAAGGTATTTTACTTGGGTTAAGCTAATCTGAGCCTACTTGGGGGATAATCGATAACCCTTTTCAAATAGAAAAGTTAGAGTTTAAATAGTGTTTTAAATTTGAGAGCTGGTAAAATCTGGCCTAGCTATGAGCAAGTCATCCACATACTTACTGTATTAGACTACTGTTTGTTAAAGTTAATTCCCTTAGTTCTCTCCCCGAGGAAGTCCCGAAGATATGAGGGCTGTCCCTAAACCCTTGGGGTAGTCGAGTCCAGTCGAGAGTTGTATGGTCTCTCTTGTTTCCAAGTCCCGCCACTCAAAAGCAAAGAGTTTTTGGGATTCAGCATGGAGAGGAATGCAAAAGAAAGCACCTTGAAGGTCCAGGACTGAGAAGTACTTGGCATTTCCTGGGACTTGGGATACGAGGGTATATGGGTTTGGGACTATGGGGTGGATGGGAACCACAGCTTCATTAACAGCTCTTAGATCCTGGACAATTTGGTAAGATCCATCTGATTTTTGAACGGGCAAGGTTGGGGTGTTGCAGGGGGACTCACAGCTGATTAGAGTTCGAGTATCTCGGTATTTGTTAACTAATGGTCTAAGACCCTCAAGAGCTTCTGGTTTTAAGGGATATTGTCTTTTCCAGGGCGAGGGAGCATTTGGTCTCAGAGAAATCTTTACTGGTGGAACATTTATGGCTAAACCAGGGCTGGAGACATCCCACACCTGGGGATTGACCTCATCTAGACAAGGGACAGACTCCTCCTTTTCTACCTCTGACTGTAAATATTCAGACATAGGCAAAGAAAATTATCGACTTCTACCTTTGTGTCCCCAAGTCACTCTGGTTTGGAGGCGAAAGTATTATTCTCACCATGGAAAATTTGGAAGCTGCAAACATGAAAAATTTAAAGAGTCACGCAGAGGCGAGTCACTCTAAGCTAACCCCTAAAACATTTATTGACTGATTTCTAGCTTCTCTTCTTTAACCTTTTTTATCTACAGTAATCCTGTGTGTTCCTTTTAGTTAGGGATTCATTTTTAGACTATCCTGACCTTTCAACTAAGTTCCAGTTTTGGGTCTGATACACTTACAGATGTGCCAAGTGCTTCCTGAACTCTATAGAACATATTTTATATTTAAAATACTTCCATGCTTATGTAGTGAGTGAATGATTTTAAGTTTATTTGTTACACATTTCAATGTAAAAGTCAATGTGTGAACTAACATATTCAGGACTTGGAAAAGTTGGCTTTTTTTTGTTGTGTGTTTGAACTCCTCACCCGACCAAAGGTCATGGAGAGGACAATTGTTTTTCTAAAATGGTTATAGTGTTGTTTATTTTCTGGTAATTGAGTTAGGGTGTGAGTTGCAAAGCTTGTATTTCTGTTCATTTCATTCCGTCTGTTCGGGTTTCTTTCTCTATCCTGAGTCAGACAGTAATTTCCCATTGGTTGTCCAGTTACCAAGGTTGGTGTCCATGCATCCGTGCAGGTCTCTGCATTCATGTCCGGGTGTCCTGTGAAACACTAAGCTTAGTTTATTTGGAAATGGCCTTGCTGTTCAATACACTGTCATCACTCAGTTGAGCACAAGGATAGAAATTCAGGTGACCAAACTCCGGTGAATCTTTTATCTGAGCGCCCCGGCGTGGCGTGCGTGCAAGGGGGTTGGGGGGAGGGGGGCGGGGCGCGGATCGAGGAGATCTCAGGTGCCCTCGCACCCTGGACCTCTGCAGGCCCGCCCCTACTCAGCGGCTTCCCCCTGCCCCCATCGCATTCGCTGTTCAGGGTCCGGTGGCCTCTGCAGCTGGCCGGCATCCTGCCCGAGTTTTCCCCCTGCCCACAAGCTGTCTTTGAGTCTCTCTCTGAACCCTCGTCTCTTTCTGCGTCTGTCTCACCTGGCGTGGGTGCGTCCGAGTGCCTGTCCGTGTGCCTGACTTTCGCTCATGTGCTCCCTAAGGAAAGACTTTTGCTGGGCCCGCAGAGTGGGGGCAGGGCGGGTCTCGGTAGGGCGTAAAGTCGGGGCTGAGGCGCTCCAGGGGGTTTGCGCAGCGGGCAGGATGTGCGCCTGTGTCCCCGGCTGGGCTGCCTCTAAGCTCGCAGGAGGCTCTGGGGACCGCGGACCTGGGCCGAAGCCCCGCTTGTCCGGAGCCACGTGACCCTGAGCAGCGAACTTGATGGTGGGGGGCAGCGGGTGAGGGGGCACCGAGACGTCCTCGCTGCTCTACCCACCACCCTCCGCCCACCCCAGGTCCCGTAGGCAAGCCAGGCCCCGGCCGGGCCAGACGGGTGCTGGCTGGGGCTGGCGGTGTGCGGGGCCGTGGCGCCCTCTGCTGGCCCCCAAGCTGCCGGCCCTGGTTGGTCGGAGGCCAGTCGCGGGTCGTGCGGCTCAAGTGCTGCCCGCGCCCGCTCGAGAGCTGTGTCCCCAGGCCCGAAGGGCAGGTCAGAACGCAAGGGAGGCGCAAGGCGGAGCTCTTGGGGCGCCTGACAGCCGCCTCGGTCTAAGGCCATAGCACCATGAACGTGCCCTATCTCCTCTGATCTGGGAAATTGAGTAGGGTCGGGCCTGGTCAGTACTTGCATGGGAGACCGCCTAGTAGTTAGGCGGTTTTGTGATTTTTCTGAATGCCTACTTCAGAAAGTTAGAATTGGATGACTGCACACAGGAAAACGAATAATGTTTTCGTACATAATCTTAAGAATCCAGCAGCTGGTCATTCTTTTTCCTGTCCTAACACAGCTAACTGGAAGTCAGTTGCAGTAAGTTCTACTGACTTAATACCCTCATCCCTAACTGAAGATATATAGGAAAACCCATAATATATCTAAATAAACATGAAAGATAGAACGATGAGAAAAAAAAAAAATTCTCAGTGATATCTTAGTTGGTATATGAAACACGATGATTATGAAAGCACAACCCATAAACAAGTCCAGGCCATGGAAGCCTGTGACTTTCACTGAGTGTTGACTTCCCTTTCAGCTGAGGTTGTAAAAAGTGCTTTGCAAAATCCTGAGGTTTGAAGCACTTGTAACCTCCTGAAGAGACTGCAATCAGAAGGCTTTCTAGAATATCCTGACGCTGTGGTGAGCTCAAGCAATACATTCTCCAGAGGTCGGAAGACAGACATGTTGGGAAGTGGGGATGACTTCTACTGCACTTAGGGAGAAAGGGCATGTACAAGTGGAGAAGCAACACCTCAGTGACGGAATGTTTAAAGACTCCATACATGGAGAATGAAATGGCAACCCACTCCAGTATTCTTGCCTGGAAAAATCCATGGACAGAGGAGTCTGGCGGGCTGAAGTCCACGGGATTCCATGACTGATCGTGTGTGCACGAGGGTGGAGGGGGACGGGTTGGTAGCAAGAAACTGATAGAACTAATAAATAAAACAACAACAACAACAAAAAACTAAAGACTCGATAAAAATGACAAGGACTGGTAGGAATAAACCTTCAGAAGTGCCTTCTCAGACCTCCCGTCTGAAGCACAAGCGTAATAAAGACACTGAGTTTTCATGGTCTCACACAAAATTAGACTGGCATATGACAATGGCCAGAGAGGCTCCTCTAGGACATCGGGGCTGGGCTTTACTGGAGGATGCACATCGATTTAGTGCATGGCTGTGTGTTATGGAAATATGTCTTACTGGCAGGGCAAAGGCATCTTCTTGAAGAACACAGCAAATAACACTACAAATTCAAGGAACTTGGCTACAATGACAATAGCTGATTTCATGTTGGCTACTGCTTGGCAGAGCTGGGTTCGCCTCTCCCCTTAAGTACCTCAGTGGCCAGCTGTGAATGTAGCCATTATTTTCTCACTTAGAAACCGAACCTAATACTTGCCATGTGCACTAGCGCAAGAACAGTGAAAGCTCCGCGGAGAAGCAAGTCAGACAGACATGCTTCTGTTTTCTCACAGAAGCTGCTTATGACCGGCCCTGCTCACAGACAGATTACTAATGCCAAATCGATAGACAGTTATGCAGATATTCTTTTGCAACTGAGCGACCAGGGAAGCCCTACTAGCTCAGTTGGTAAAGAATCTGCCTGCAACGCAGAAGACCCCGTTTTCAGTCCTGGGTCGGGAAGATCCCCTGGAGAAGGGATAGGCTACCCACTCCAGTATTCTGGCCTAGATAATTCCACGGACTCTAGAGTTCTTGGGGCCGCAAAGAGTCAGGCACGAACTGAGCCACTTTCACCTGCACATGCGGACATTACTTAGAAAAAGAAATGTGGTAACAGACCTAGTACCTCTGTCAAGCTCATGAGTGAGTACTATAAATATACAGAATCAGCTTTGTCCTGCATAGTTATTACCATCCTGTATTTGCTTTGAGAGGAGTTGAGCTAGTCTTGTGAAAGAGGAATGATTCTTTACCAACTGAGCCACAAGGAAAGCCCACTCATACTGGAGTGGGTAGCCTATCCCTTCTCCAGCGGATCTTCCTGACCCAGGAACTGAACCAGGGTCTCCTGCCTGAGTAACACATATTGGGTAAAAATCGGTGAGGGAGCATAACTATGGACATTGATTGGTAAACTCAGTTTTCCTTGTCCAGATGGCTAGCGGAGGAGAAATAATCGTTGGCATGCATTGAAAAAATTCTTCTGATACTATATATAAAATTTACTAGTTCTCTGCAGAAGTCTTTAATGAAGCACAGATATTGTCATTAGATTGCTTTGGTCATATCCGTCTTATCCACATTTATTTTTAAAAGTCACATAGTGCGGCCTCAAATACTTGAAGACACGACAAAAGGTTTCTTTGGTCTCCATTATAAACTGGATCGTGAGAAGGCAGTGGATCAGCATAATGCAGGAGCTCAAGATATTTTTGGCAAAAAGTTGACTAGTCTGTTTAATGATATGGAAGAATGAGTTAAGGGTGAAGCACGAAACAGAAGGCCATACTAGAAGTACACAAGACCTTGTTTGGTAAGTCCAAACATGACTTTTTCTTTCAATTGAAGGATAGTTGCTTTACAGAATTTTGTTGCCAAACATCAGCATGAATGAGCCACAGGTATACATATGTTTCCTCCCTCCTGAACCTCTCTCCCATTTCCCTCCCCACTCCACCCCTAGCTTGTTGCAGAGCCCCTGTTTGAGTCCCCTGAGTCATACAGCAAATTTCATTGGCATCTGTTTTTACTTATGGTAATATATTTTCATGTTATTCTGCATTCATCTCACCCTCTCCTTCCTCCCCCCTTCCCATGTCCATAAGTCTGTTCTCTACATCTGTGACTCCTTGGCTGCCCTGCAAATAATTTCATCAGTACCACCTTTAGTTCAAGCATTTTTTCCCCCCAAGCATTTCTTATTTCTTATTCCAGTCTTACTGTCTTTAGTGTGAGACTGATTTCGAAACTGATATGAAACTATTATCCTCACAATGGAAAATTCGGAAGATGCAAACATGAAAAGTTAAAAAGTCACGCAGAGGCTAGTCACTCTAAGCTAACCCCTAAAACATTTATTGACTGATTTCTAGTTTCTCTTCTTTAAACTTTTTTATCTACAATAATCCTGTGTATTCCTTTTAGTTAGGGATTCATTTTTAGACTATCCTGACTCTCCAACTAAGTTCCAGTTTTGGGTCTCATACAGTGAGACATGTGCCAAATGCTTCCTGGATACTATAGAACATATTTTATGTTTAAAATACTTCCATGCTTATGTAGTGAGTCAATGATTTTAAGTTTATTTGTTACACATTTCAATGTAAAAGTCAATGTGTGAACTAACATATTCACGATTTGGAAAAGGTGGCTTTTTTTGTCGTGTGCTAGAACTCCTCACCCGACCAAAGGTCATGGAGAGGTCTATTGTTTTTCTAAAATGGTTATAGTGTTGTTTTTTTTTTTTTTTTTTTTTTGTAATTGAATTAGGGTGTGAGTTGCAAAGTTTGTGTTTCTGTTCATTTCATTCCATCTCTTCGGGTTTCTTTCTCTCTCCTGAGTCAGACAGTAATTTCCCATTGGTTGTCCAGTTACCAATGTTGGTGTCCATGCATCCGTGCTGGTCTCTGCATTCATGTCCGGGTGTCCTGTGAAACACTAAGCTTAATTTATTTGGAAATGACCTAGCTGTTCAATACACTGCCATCACTCAGTTGAGCACAAGGATAGAAATTCAGGTGACCAAACTCCGGAGAAGCTAGTGTCAGAGCGCCCCGGAGTGGCGTGCGTGCAGGGGGTTGGGAGGACGGGGGCGCGGCGCGGAGCGAGGAGATCTCAGGTGCCCTCGCACCCTGGACCTCTCCAGGCCCGCCCCTACTCAGCGGCTTCCCCCTGCCCCCATCGCATTCGCTGCTCAGGGCCAGGTGGCCTCTGCAGCTGCCCGGCATGCTGCCCGAGTCCCCCCTGCCCACAAGCTGTCTTTGAGTTTCTCTCTGAACCCTCGTCTCTTTCTGCCTCTGTCTCACCTGGCGTGGGTGCATGCGAGTGCCTGTCCGTGTTCCTGGCTTTCGCTCGTCTGCTCTCTCAGGAAAGACTTGTGCTGGGCCGGCAGAGTGGTGGCAGGGCGGGTCTCGGTAGGGCGAAAAGGCGGGGCTGAGGCGCTCCAGGGGGTTTGCGCAGCAGGCAGGATGTGCGCCTGGGACCCCGGCTGGGCTGCCTCTAAGCCCGCAGGAGGCTCCGGGGACCGCGGCCCCGGGCCGAAGCCCCGCTCGTCCGGAGCCACGTCACCCTGAGCAGCGAACGGGATGGTTGGGGGCAGGGGGTGAGGGGGCACCGAGACGTCCTCGCTGCTCTATCCACCCCCCCTCCCCCCACCCCAGGTCCCGCAGGCACGCCAGGACCCCGCCGGGCCAGACGGGTGCTGGCCGGGGCTGGCGGTGTGCGGGGCCGTGGCGCCCTCCGCTGGACCCCGAGCTGCCGACCCTGGTTGGTCGGAGTACAGTCGCGGGTCGTGTGGCTCAAGAGCAGCGCGCGCCAGGTCGAGAGCTGTGGCCCCAGGCCCGAAGGGCAGGTCAGAACGCAAGGGAGGCGCAACGCGGAGCTCTTGGGGCGCCTGACAGCCGCCTCGGTCTAAGGCCATAGCACCCTGAACGTGCCCTATCTCCTCTGATCAGGGAAATTGTGTAGGGCCTGGCCAGGTCAGTACTTGCATGGGAGACCGCCTAGTAGTTAGGCGGTTTTGTGATTTTTCTGAATGCCTACTTCAGAAAGTTAGAATTGGATGACTGCACACAGGAAAACGAATAATGTTTTCGTACATAATCTTAAGAATCCAGCAGCTGGTCATTCTTTTTCCTGTCCTAACACAGCTAACTGGGAATCAGTTGCAGTAAGTTGTACTGACTTAACACCCTCATCCCTAACGGAAGTTATATAGGAAAACCCATAGTATATCTAAATAAACATGAAAGATAGAACGATGAGAAAAAAAAAAAATTCTCAGTGACATCTTAGTTGGTATATGAAACACGATGATTATGAAAGCACAACCCATAATCAAGTCCAGGCCATGGAAGCCTGTGACTTTCACTGAGTGTTGACTTCCCTTTCAGCTGAGGTTGTAAAAAGTGCTTTGTAAAATCCTGAGGTTTGAAGCACTTGTAACCTCCTGAAGAGACTGCAATCAGAAGGCTTTCTAGAATATACTGACGCTGTGGTGAGCTCAAGCAATACATTCTCCAGAGGTGGGAAGACAGAATTTTTTTGTTGGGAAGTGGGGATGACTTCTACTGCACTTAGGGAGGAAGGGCATGTACAAGTGGAGAAGCAACACCTCAGTGACGGAATCTTTAAAGACTCCATACATGGAGAAGGAAATGGCAACCCACTCCAGTATTCTTGCCTGGAAAAATCCATGGACAGAGGAGTCTGGCGGGCTGAAGTCCACGGGATTCCATGACTGATCGTGTGTGCACTAGGGTGGAGGGAGACGGGTTGGTAGCAAGAAACTGGTAGAAGTAAAAAATAAGAAAAAATATAAAATAAAGACTCGATAAATATGACAACGACTGGTAGGAATAAACCTTCAGAAGTGCCTTCTCAGACCTCCCGTCAGAAGCACAAGCGTAATAAAGACACTGAGTTTTCACGGTCTCACACAAAATTAGACTGGCTTATGACAATGGCCAGAGAGGCTCCTCTAAGACATCGGGGCTGGGCTTTACTGGAGGATGCACATCGATTGAGTGCATGGCTATGTGTTATGGAAATATGTCTTACTGGCAGGGCGAAGGCATCTTCTTGAAGAACACAGCAAAAAACACTACAAATTCAAGGAACTTGGCTACAATGACAATAGCTGATTTCATGTTGGCTACTGCTTGGCAGAGCTGGGTTCGCCTCTCCCATTAAGTACCTCAGTGGCCAGCTGTGAATGTAGCCATTAGTTTCTCACTTAGAAACCGAACCTAATACTTGCCATGTGCACTAGCGCAAGAACAGTGAAAGCTCCGCGGAGAAGCATGTCAGACAGACATGCTTCTGTTTTCTCACAGAAGCTGCTTATGACCGGCCCTGCTCACAGACAGATTGCTAATGCCAAATGGATAGACAGTTATGCAGATATTCTTTAGCACCTGAGCGACCAGGGAAGCCCTACTAGCTCAGTTGGTAAAGAATCTGCCTGCAACGCAGGAGACCCCGCTTTCAGTCCTGGGTCGGGAAGATCCCCTGGAGAAGGTATAGGCTACCCACTCCAGTATTCTGGCTTAGAGAATTCCACGGACTCTATAGTGCATGGGGCCGCAAAAAGTCAGGCACGAACTGAGCCACTTTCATCTGCGCATGCAGACATTACTTAGAAAAATGTGGTAACAGATCTAGTACCTCTGTCAAGCTCATGAGTGAGTACTATAAATATACAGAATCAGCTTTGTCCTGCATAGTTATTACCATCCTGTATTTGCTTTGAGAGGAGTTGAGCTACTCTTGTGAAAGAGGAATGATTCTTTACCAACTGAGCCACAAGGAAAGCCCACTAATACTGGAGTGGGTAGCCTATCCCTTCTCCAGCAGATCTTCCAGACCCAGGAACTGAACCAGTGTCTCCTGCCTGAGTAACACATATTGGGTAAAAATCGGTGAGGGAGCAAAACGATGGACATTGATTGGTAAACTCAGTTTTCCTTGTCCAGATGGCTAGCGGAGGAGAAATAATCGTTGGCATGCATTGAAAAAATTCTTCTGATACTATATATAAAATTTACTAGTTCTCTGCAGAAGTCTTTAATGAAGCACAGATATTGTCATTAGATTGCTTTGGTCATATCCATCTTATCCACATTTATTTTAAAAGTCACAAAGTGTGGCCTCAAATACTTGAAGATACGACAAAAGGTTTCTTTGGTCTCCATTATAAACTGGATCGTGAGAAGGCAGTGGATCAGCATAATGCAGGAGCTCAAGATATTTTTGGCAAAAACTTGACTAGTCTGTTTAATGATATGGAAGAATGAGTTAAGGGTGGCAGCACGAAACAGAAGGCCATGCTAGAAGTACACAAGACCTTGTTTGGTAAGTCCAAACATGACTTTTTCTTTCAATTGAAAGATAGTTGCTTTACAGAATTTTGTTGCCAAACATCAGCATGAATGAGCCACAGGTATACATATGTTTCCTCCCTCCTGAACCTCTCTCCCATTTCCCTCCCCATTCCACCCCTAGCTTGTTGCAGAGCCCCTGTTTGAGTCCCCTGAGTCATACAGCAAATTTCATTGGCATCTGTTTATACGTATGGTAATATATTTTCATGTCACTCTGCATTCATCTCACCCTCTCCTTCCTCCCCCCTGCCCATGTCCATAAGTCTGTTCTCTACATCTGTGACTCCTTGGCTGCCCTGCAAATAATTTCATCAGTACCACCTTTAGTTCAAGCATTTTTTTTCCCCCCAAGCATTTCTTATTTCTTATTCCAGTCTTACTGTCTTTAGTGCGAGACTGATTTCAAAACTGATATGAAAGTATTATTCTCACCATGGAAAATTCGGAAGATGCAAACATGAAAAATTTAAAAAGTCACGCAGAGGCTAGTCACTCTAAGCTAACCCCTAAAACATTTATTGACTGATTTCTAGTTTCTCTTCTTTAACCTTTTTTATCTACAGTAATCCTGTGTATTCCTTTTAGCTAGGGATTCATTTTTAGACTATCCTGACTCTTCAACTAAGTTCCAGTTTTGTATCTCATACAGTGAGACATGTGCCAAATGCTTCCTGGATACTATAGAACATATTTTATGTTTAAAATACTTCCATGCTTATGTAGTGAGTCAATGATTTTAAGTTTATTTTTTACACATTTCAATGAAAAGTCAATGTGTGAAGTGACATATTCACGATTTGGAAAAGGTGGCTTTTTTTGTCGTGTGCTAGAAGTCCTCACCCGACCAAAGGTCATGGAGAGGTCTATTGTTTTTCTAAAATGGATATAGTGTTTTGTTTTTTTTTTTTTTTCTAATTGAATTTGGGTGTGAGTTGCAAAGTTTGTGTTTCTGTTCATTTCATTCCATCTGTTCGGGTTTCTTTCTCTCTCCTGAGTCAGACAGTAATTTCCCATTGGTTGTCCAGTTACCAAGGTTGGTGTCCATGCATCCATGCTGGTCTCTGCATTCATGTCCGGGTGTCCTGTGAAACACTAAGCTTAATTTATTTGGAAATCTCCTAGCTGTTCAATACACTGTCATCACTCAGTTTAGCACAAGGATAGAAATTCAGGTGACCAAACTCCGGAGAAGCTAGTGTCAGAGCACCCAGGCGTGGCGTGCGTGCAGGGGGTTGGGAGGACGGGGTCGGGGCTCGGAGCGAGGAGATCTCAGGTGCCCTCGCACCCTGGACCTCTCCAGGCCCGCCCCTACTCAGCGGCTTCCCCCTGCCCCCATCACATTCGCTGCTCAGGGCCGGGTGGCCTCTGCAGCTGGCCGGCATGCTGCCCGAATCCCCCCTGCCCACAAGCTGTCTTCGAGTCTCTCTCTGAACCCTCGTCTCTTTCTGCCTCTGTCTCACCTGGCGTGGGTGCGTGCGAGTGCCTGTCCGTGTGCCTGGCTTTCGCTCGTCTGCTCTCTCAGGAAAGACTTGTGCTGGGCCGGCAGAGTGGGGGCAGGGCGGGTCTCGGTAGGGCGAAAAGGCGGGGTTGAGGCGCTCCAGGGGGTGTGCGCAGCGGGCAGGATGTGCGCCTGGGACCCCGGCTGGGCTGCCTCTAAGCCCGCAGGAGGCTCCGGGGACCGCGGCCTCGGGCCGAAGCCCCGCTCGTCCTGAGCCACGTCACCCTGAGCAGCTAACGTGATGGTGGGGGGCAGGGGGTGGGAGGGAACCGATAGGTCCTCGCTGCTCTACCCACCCCCCCCCCTCCCACCCCTGGTCCCACAGGCATGCCAGGTCCCTGCCACGCCAGACGGGTGCTGGCCGGGGCTGGCGGTGTGCAGGAGCGGGGCGCCCTCCGCTGTCCCCCGAGCTGCAGGCCCTGGCCGGCCTGAGTCCAGTCGCGGGTCGTGCGGCTCAAGTGCAGCGCCCGCCCGCTCGAGTGTTCTGGCCACTGGCCCGACCGGCAGGTCAGAGCGCAAGGGAGGCGCAGTGCGGGATTCTTGGGGCGTTTTGCAGCCGCCTCGGTCTAAGGCCATACCACCCTGAACGTGCCCTATCTCCTCTGATCTGGGAAACTGAGCAGGGTCGGGCCTGGTCAGTACTTTGTTGGGAGACCGCCTAGTAGTTAGCCGTTGTTTTGATTTTTCTGAATGTATATTTCAGAAATTTAGAATTGGATGATCATGATGATGTCACTCTGACTGCACTGCAACGGTTTATCTATCATTCTCTGAAGGTCTACTTCAGTCTCCCTCGCCCTCCTCCCCCTGAGATGCCAGAATCTGAAGAAAAAGCTTGGGTATCCTCAGTAGAAAGCAAATATGGACTGAATCTGCGTGTTGATCAGTGTTTGAGGTAAGTGCAAGTGGACAAGGGATAATCCAGGCTCGCAAAGTGTGCCAGCTGATGAGGACAGGGAAATATCCGCACACAGGAACGAGGTACCGAGGTGAAGAGCCAGGGCAATACTGGGAGATGGATTTCACTGAGGTAACATCAGGCAAGTACAGTTATCGCTATCTGTTGGTTCTGGTAGATACCTTCTCAAGGTGTGTGGAAGCCTTCCCCGTTATGGGAGAGACGGCAATAGTGGTTGCTTTAAAGGTCTTAGAGTAGATGGTGCCTAGGTATGGGCTGCCTGTGACTATGGGCTCTGATAATGGACCTGCCTTTGTGAGTCAGATTGTACAAGGGCTGGCCCAAGCTCTGGGGGCGAAATGGAAATTACATTTTGAATATAATCCCCAGAGCTCAGGACAGGTTGAGAGAATGAATCGGACCCTAAAAGAAACTTTGACAAAGTTGGCAATAGAGACTGGCGGGGACTGGGTGACCCTCCTTCCCTTCGCACTCTTTCGGGCGCATAACACCCCTCTGTATGGAAGACCCCCTCCTGTGTGTATTAGAACCTAGATGGAAAGGCCCTTATGTTGTTCTCCTTACCACTCCTACTGCTGTCAAGGTCGACCGGATTGGACCCTGGGTTCACTGCAATCACGTGCGGCAAGCTACACCGGAAGAAGAGGAAAAAGCGCGAGCAGAATGGAAGACGAGTCCTCACCCGTCAAATCCTTTGAAACTGAAACTCGTCCACCGGGAGGTCTCCTAATTCTCCTGCTGATCAGCGACGGGCAGACTCATGAGCTGCTCAATGAGACCTCAGGAATCCACCCTCCGAACCCCTGGTGGCCAGACCTTTACTTTGACCTAAGGGGAATCTTCCCCGGGGAAGGACCCCGCAATTCGGGCCATGGGGAGCCGTGGGGACTGGGAGAAAACTCGGCCAAGAGGGGTTCTTCGCGTACCCGGGCAAATCTGTGGTGGCATGGAAAGCTATTATTGCAGGAGCTGGAGCTGTGTAACCTCTTTTGATGGGCCCCGGGAATGGGACGTAGGAAACAGATTTGGTAGCCCCGAGTGTGGCTCAATCCCCAGGGCCAAGTACCTCAGATACAGGCGCAATTTAACCAAGCTTCACTATCTCTGCAAGGCCAAGGGCTTTCCTCCCTACGAGCCGCTGTAGATGCAATCAGTCACTTAGAGAAGTGTTTGACTTCCTTGTCTGAGGTGGTCTTGCAGAATAAGAGAGGATTAGACTTGACTTTTCTTCAACAGGGTAGGGTCTGCGAGGTTCTGGGAAAAGAATATTGTTTCTATGCAGACCATACAAGAGTGGTAAGAGAATCTATGGCAAAAGTGAGAGAGGGACTGGAACAATGAAAGAGAGAACGGGAAGCCCAGCAGAGATGGCTTGAGTCTTGGTTTCAACACTCCCCCTGGATGACTACCTTTATTTCCACCCTCCTGGGTCCACTTATAGTGTCAGTAGCCCAAGATGGAAAAGAGGAAGATTCCTCTACTTGAATAACAGACAGGGGGGAATGTGAGGCGAGCAGAAGTAACACAGCTTAGATTAGGAGTAGGCCTTCCTACTTGGTAAGATTATCAGGCCACCTGGATACAACCAATTAGCTTTCGCTTAACACTGACCGCTGTTTGCCAATTAGGAAATTAGGAACGGGGCGGAAACCCCCAGGAAAGTCCCGCCCGCATGAAAGTTTTGACCAATGCAATTGCTTTGCAAACTTGTAACCAATCTGCTTAAACCAACCACCAACGTTGAGCATGTGCTCACCCTATAAATTTGTGTAACAGCTTGGGCTCGAGGCTCTCTGACCCACACCACTGTGTTGGTTGCGGCAGAGAGTCCTGGCTGGAGTCAGTAATAAACTTTGCTTTCTGCGAGTTGCATCGTCTTGGAGGCCTTCTCTATTCCCGCTCGGGGATTCGGACATCGGGCTTAACAGTAGTTAGGCAGTTTTTTGATTTTTCTGAATGCTTCCTTCAGAAAGTTAGAATTGGATGACTGCAAACAATAAAACGAATAATATTTTTATAAAAATTTTAAGAATACAGAGCTGGATGTTCTTTTTCCTGTTCTACTACAGCTAACTGGAAGTCAGTTTTAGTAAGTACTGCTAACCTAAGGCCCAGAGTTAGTGTCAAGGTTTTGCCACTTCCCACTAAAATGTGGGAGCTCTTGTCTTAGCTCTCTCTAGCTTCAATGGAGGGTAAGGAAATGCAATTCTGATTGGTTTTCTAAAGATGAGATACTGTGTTGAGATACTTTTTTTTTTCTTTTTGTCAATTGACAGGTCTGATAAGGTTGTAATCATTCTCCCCTTCCACATGACAGTTTATGAGAACTGTGGAATGTTTAAAACAAACTTGAAATCCACGGGAAGGGAAGAAGAAAGCCTTTCTACAACCTACAATTCTGCATTTGGACTCCTGACTTTCTCAGTCTACAGAGAGATTATTAGAAGACATTCATGCATGCTGGGTGAGTGGAAGGAAAGCAGTTTTTAACTTACACATGGAATTTCTCCATTTCAGAGATGATTCTATGACAGTGCCTCAGAAAGTAGATGCAGCAATTTTGCCTTTCCAAACAATATTTTTCATCACTACTTTTTGCAGTACTTTTATTGTCACAGATCTGGGATAACTTCCTTCAAAGGGAGTTTGTTATGCACAAGCTACAATGTATTACAGAGAAGAAAAGAAAAGCTCTAAAGGTTTCAGAAACATTTGCTGAGTGGATAAGCATCTGAACACCCCCTCCCACCCCCCAACCGCCCAGTTACTTGTGGAATGTAGTGACTCAGTGTACTGTAGCTAATGTAATGTTACAATCAGCATGCCCTCTCATCCAGGCAGTTTCTCAGAAGACAATGAAGTCTTACTAGTAAAGTTAATGTAATTTCTAGATTCTAGAAAATGCGGACCTAATCAGTTGGGGCCACCAACTGTTTTGTGGCTTGGATTTCACTCAAATTTCTCTATTTGTAGGAGAGATATTTTTCTTATGAGGAATATGATAAATATCAGCTGGTTGCTGTCTGGTGATGAGAATTACCTGGTGTGTATGATACACAGGTTGTAGCCAGGGAACCGTCAACTTGGGAGAAGCAACTTTCTTTCAGTTAGTTGTTCGGTTTAAATTTTATTCTGGATCTTCACAGTCAATGTTATCATTGTGTTAAGGTGTTCAGGGCTCGCCTTGGATACAATATTTCTTCTGAAAATGAGTTTTCTTTTTATTTTGTGATCTTTTAAATGTTGCACCGACTATGCTTCATGCATTGTTATATTCCATTTGGCTAATGTAATGTCTAGCTCATTTCCAATAAATACATTGCTGTCTGTTTAAAAAAAAAAAAAAAAACTTGCAATCACCTTTTACCGTCTGGCTCAGAAAAAGCAAGATGGTACTTATCACCATAATGAGAAATGCCTGGATTCTTAAGCCCAGGGAAAGGCATTCCTCCCCTCTTTATTCCTGATTATTCAGGAACCAATGAGGGCCAGAGGGTTGCTCACAGATTCAAATGAGCACACGGAAAGCCTTTTGTTAAATGCTTCCAGACACCTGACAACATTTAGGAAAATAATTCTAGTTTTTGGCTGTGCTGTGTCTTTGCTACTGCAAGGGCTTAGTGGCAGTGAGCACGGGCTCCTCTTGAGTTGTGGTGTGCAGACTTCTCATCGTAGTGCCCTGTCTTACTTTGCAGCACAGGCTCGAGGGCACCTGGGCTTCAGTTTTTGCAGCATGCTGGCTCAGCAGCTGTGCTATTGGGCTCAGATGAGCACAGGCTCAACAGTTCTGGCTTGTAGGCTCAGTTGCTCCACAGCTTGTGGAATCTTCCTGGATCAAGGATCAAGTGTGTGTGTGAGTGTGTCTGTGGGAGAGGGTGTGGTCAGGCCGACTGGGGGCCTGGTGAATACCAAGAATGGAGAGGGGAGAGTGTGGAGGCCGGGGGGGGAGGTGCGAAGCCTGTGTGATCTTCCCGTGGTCTCTTTCTCCTCCTCCCAGAGCTGTGGTTTCAGGCTCTCCCCGTGTCTCGGCAGGGGCTGGGGGGTGGGGCGCCAGGGGGGGTGTGGGGGTGTGTGCTCCCACACGTGCACACGGGAGGGTAGGGCTGTGGGTGGGACAGCCCCCGGGATTGCCTGAGGTGTGACAAGGGAGCCCCAGACAGAGACTCCACTTGAGCCAAAAGACCCGAGACCAAACTCCGGCCTGCCAGGGTCGGAAGCCCCTGCACACCGCCACCCCAGGCCAGCACCCGCCTGGCCCGGCGGACTTCCGGGAACCGGGGCGCACCGGGGTGCGTGCTGGGGGGGGGGAGGGGATGGGGCACGGAGGACTCACCTCCAGGGGGGACCTGTTCGCTGCTCAGGGCCGGGTGGCCTCTACACCTGCCCGGCATCCTGCCCGAGGCCCCCCCTGCCCACACGCTGTCTTCCAGTCTCTCTCTGAACCCTCGTCTCTTTCTGCCTCTGTCTCACCTGGCGTGGGTGCGTGCGAGTGCCTGTCCGTGTGCCTGGCTGTCGCTCCTCTGCTCTCCCAGGAAGGTCCTGTGCTTGGCCGCGGCGTGGGGGCAGGGCAGGCCTCGGTAGGGCGAAAAGGCGGGGCTGAGGCGCTCCAGGGGGTTTGCGCAGCCGGCAGGACGGGCGACTGGGGCCCAGGCTGGGCTGATCCTAAGCCGGCAGGAGGCTCCGGGGACCACGGCCCCGGGCCAAAGCCACCCACATCCGGAGCCTCGTGACCCTGAGCGGCGAACAGCTGGTGGGGGGCGGTGCATCGCGCCGCCGACCGGGGGCGGGGCCGAAGAGGCCCAGGGAGGGAGGGCACCGAGACGTCCTCCCCGCTCAAGCCACCCCCCTTCCCAACCCCCGGCAAAGCTCCCGCAGCCTCGCCAGGCCGCTCGGGGTCCGGGAAGCGCCCCGGGCCGGGCCAGGCGCGTGCTGGCCAGGGGTGTCGTCAGCTGGTCTCCCAGCTGCAGGGCCTGTCCCGGTTTTTACCATCAGTTTCAACAGTGACGGTCACCCCACATTGTGAGTCGTCTAGATTTCTCACTGACACCCCTGTTAGGGAGTGGCTTTTTAGAGAGATAGGGAAGGTCACTTGGGGGATGTTAGTCATGAGAGAAAATAAGGGCTCAGGTGGGATTGCAGATGTCATCCAGGGGGTAAATAGAGACAGTTGTTGCTGGTACCAAGACATGAAGTTTTTTTTCCCCCTTTCCCCAAAAGGCCATATTACGACCACATGGGGGCGCTGAGTAACAGCCCATAGCTCGGCTGGAAGGGTGGGCCTTTGATAGTGATACCCTGGGATGGGTTGGACATACCCCCAACATTTGTCATTAATGCAGATGCAGCCCGGGCTGCTTAGGTTCAGTTGAGAAGCAGTGTGGTTTGCAAGTGAACATGCCTCGTTTAGGGAGAGATCAATAGCCATACAGGGAGATATGATTAGAAAGAGGAAGAACATCATATGATGCATTTTACTTATCTGAGGCAGGATTGATGGGGTTCTGCTTGAACAAGAGCCTGAGATCTTCAACAGGTTCACAGGAATAGCTGTCCTCTGGCTTTGGAGTCTCAGTTTCTGTCTCCCCCTCCTGGAGGCCATAGGGTTTTATTTTAGAATTGTGGACCCAGGCAGATAGACCCTTCACTTTTACAGCAGTTGAAGTCTCTAGAACAACCTGATATGGCCCTGTCCATTTCTCGGACCGCTGGTTTGGACTCCCTTTTTCTTGCCAGGTCTTTACTGATACTTGATCCCCTGGCTTTACCTGGGGATTTTTCAAGTCTTCCTGTGGTTTGTTCTCCATACCGTTGGAGTTCTTGCTGAAACCTTCCCAGGTCAATTATATGTTTTAAGAGTGTATTGGCATCCTCGTCAAGAAACAAATCAGAAGTTAAGAATGGTCGTCCATACATCATTTCATAAGGACTTAACAATAGTGGCCGTTTGGGGGATGTCCGTAGCCTCATGAGGGCTATGGGCAGCATATGTGTCCACTTATTATGTGTTTCTGACATAGCTTAGCCAGAGCCCTTTTAAGAGTCTGGTTGGCTCTCTCTACCTTTCCTGAAGCTTGAGGCCTCCAGGATGAGCATAGCTGGTATTTTATGCCTAAGCATGCGGCTAGGTTGTGGGGTATCGTGGCTGTAAGTGAGGGCCCGTTGTCACTCTGAAGTGACCGAGGCAGCCCAAACCTTGGCACTATCTCCTTCAGCAGAGCTTTACAGACTTCTGTAGCTCTCTCAGTCTCAGTAGGAAATGCTTCGATCCATCCTGTGAATGTGTCAATAAAGACTAGCAAGTAAGAAAACCCTTGGGTCTTGGGCATGGCTGTAAATTCTACTTGCCAGTCCGCTCCTGGGTATGATCCCCGATGTTGGACAGGTGTAATTAGAGGAGGTCTGGTTTTTGGGTTATTTTTTTAGACAGGTGTCACAATTTTGTGTGACTTGTTTAACAACCTTAGCTAACTGGGGATGGGAGAGAATAGGCTTAAGCAAGATTTCTAGATTATCTTTTCCAAAATGGGCGCTCTTATGTAAGGAGTTAGTAATGTTTTAAACCTGAGAATCAGGGAGTATTATTTGGGCCTGATCAGGCTGAAACCACCCATGTGACCCAATCTCCCAGCCCCGCTCAGCATATCGGGAATGTCCCCCTGGGGTAAAATCTGGAGTCAGGGTTTCCTTGGGGAAAAGGGGGCAGATAGCAGTGGCAGAGGTAGCTTCCCCGGCAGCTCGTCCTGCCTCTTGATCAGCTTTCCTATTTCCCTGAGCCTCTTTTTCTTGCCCCTTTTGGTGACTCTTGCAGTGGATGACAGCTAATTTTGCAGGAAGTTTGACTGCCTCCAGGAGCCTGAGAATGAGCTCTTTGTGTTTAATAGCAGAGCTTCGGGCACTGAGCATCCCTCTTTCTTTCCAAATTGCTGCACGGGCATGCAGAATGAGGAAAGCATACTTAGAGTCCATACACACATTAATCCTCTTTCCTTCTCCTAACTCCAAAGCTCTTGTCAGGGCAAAAAGTTCAGCTTTCTGGGCTGAGGTGTCTGGGGGAAGAGACCCACTTTCCTTAGTTTCTTCCAGGCTCACTACAGCATATCCTGCTTTCCTCTCTCCCTTTTCTACAAAACTGCTGCCATCTGTGTGCCAGTTTTCCTCTGGGTCAGATAAAGGTGTCTCTGATAGGTCCTGGCGAGAAGAGTATAACTCGTCTGTGATTTGTATGCATTGGTGATCCAGAGGGGATGTAGGGGGATCTGGCAGTAAGGTTGCTGGGTTTAAAGTCTGGCAGACCCTCAACTTTATTTCTGGAGTGTCAAGGAGGAGGGCTTGGTATTGGGTGATCCTTCCCCCTGTCATCCACCTGTCCCCTTTCGTTTCCAAGACTGCTTGCACCCGGTGAGGCGTATACACTGTGGTGGGCTGACCCAGGGTCAGCTTAGATGCCTCCTTAACCATAAGAGCAGTGGATGCTACTGCCCGGAGGCAAGTGGGCCACCCTCTGGCCACCTCATCTAGTTATTTTGAGAGATAAGCCACAGGTTGTAATATGGGCCGCATCATCTGCTCTAACACCCCAAGAGCAGTTCCTGTCCTTCCAGAAACATAGAGTCTAAAAGGCTTCTCCAGGTTGGGGAGGCCTAAAGCTGGGGCTGTAGGGATGGACTCTTTTAGGGCATTAAAGGCCACCTTGCAGGTCTCATGCCAGTCGAGTGGCTCTTCCTCTTTCCCCCTTAAATTTTCATATAGGGGTCTGGCCAAATTGCCATAATTACGAACCCAGATCCTGCAAAACCCGGTCCTTCCTAAAAATCCCCTAAGCTGTTGTTTTGTTTGGGGGTACGGGGTATTTAAGATGAGGGATCTCCCCTCGGGGTCAGGCATTCTTTTTCTCTCCGTAATTATAAATCCAAGGTATTTTACTTGGGTTAAGCTAATCTGAGCCTACTTGGGGGATACTCGATAAAACTTTTCATACAGGAAAGCTAGCGTTTTAAATAGTGTCCATTTGAGAGTTGGTAAAATCTGGCCTAGCAAGTCATCCACATACTGTATTAGACTACTGTTTGTTAAAGTTAATTCCCTTAGTTCTCTCCCCGAGGAAGTCCCAAAGATATGAGGGCTGTCCCTAAACCCTTGGGGTAGTCGAGTCCAGTCGAGAGTTGTATGGTCTCTCTTGTTTCCAAGTCCCGCCACTCAAAAGCAAATAGTTTTTGGGATTCAGGATGGAGAGGAATGCAAAAGAAAGCACCTTGAAGGTCCAAGACTGAGAAGTACTTGGCATTTCCTGGGACTTGGGATAGGAGGGTATATGGGTTTGGGACTATGGGTTGGATGGGAACCACAGCTTCATTAACAGCTCTTAGATCCTGGACGAATCGGTAAGATCCATCTGGTTATTGAACGGGCAAGATTGGGGTGTTGCAGGGGGACTCACAGCTGATTCGAGTTCCAGTATCTCGGTATTTGTTAACTAATGGTTTAAGACCCTTAAGAGCTACTGGTTTTAAGCGATATTGTTTTTTCCAGGGCTAGGGAGCATTTGGTCTCAGAGAAATCTTTACTGGTGGAACATTTATGGCTAAACCAGGGCTGGAGACATCCCACACCTGGGGATTGACATCATCTAGACAAGGGACAGACTCCTCCTTTTCTACCTCTGACTGTAAATATTCAGACATAGGCAAAGAACATTATCGACTTCTACCTTTGTGTCCCCAAATCACTCTGGTTTGGAGGCGAAAGTATTATTCTCAAAATGGAAAATTTGGAAGCTGCAAACATGAAAAATTTAAAGAGTCACGCAGAGGCTAGTCACTCTAAGCTAACCCCTAAGACATTTATTGACTGATTTCTAGCTTCTCTTCTTTAACCTTTTTTATCTACAGTAATCCTGTGTGTTCCTTTTAGTTAGGGATTCATTTTTAGACTATCCTGACTCTACCACTACGTTCCAGTTTTGGGTCTGATACACTTACAGATGTGCCAAGTGCTTCCTGAATACTATAGAACATATTTTATATTTAAAATACTTCCATGCTTATGTAGTGAGTCAATGATTTTAAGTTTATTTGTTACACATTTCAATGTAAAAGTCAATGTGTGAACTAACATATTCACGACTTGGAAAAGTTGCCTTTTTTTTGCTGTGTGTTTGAACTCCTCACCCGACCAAAGGTCATGGAGAGGTCTATTGTTTTTCTAAAATTGTTATAGTGTTGTTTATTTTCTGGTAATTGAATTAGGGTGTGAGTTGCAAAGCCTGTGTTTCTGTTCATTTCATTCCATCTGTTCGGGTTTCTTTCTCTCTCCTGAGTCAGACAGTAATTTCCCATTGGTTGTCCAGTTACCAAGGTTGGTGTCCATGCATCCGTGCTGGTCTCTCGATACATGTCCGGGTGTCCTGTGAAACACTAAGCTTAATTTATTTGGAAATGACCTAGCTGTTCAATACACTGTCATCACTCAGTTGAGCAGAGGGAGAGAAATTCAAGTGACAAAACTCCAGAGAAGCTAGTGTCAGAGCGCCCCGGCGAGGCATGCATGCAGGGGGTTGGGGGGAGGGGGGCGGGGCACGGAGCGAGGAGATCTCAGGTGTCCTCCCACCCTGGGCCTCTCCAGGCCCGCCGCTGCTCAGTGGCCTCCCCCCACCCCATCGCTTTGGCTGCTCAGGGCCGGGTGGTCTCTGCAGCTGCCCGGCATCCTGCCCGAGGCCCCCCCTGCCCACACGCTGTCTTCCAGTCTCTCTGTGAACCCTCGACTCTTTCTGCCTCTGTCTCACCTGGCGTGGGTGCGTGCGAGTACCTGTCCGTCTGCCTGGCTGTCGCTCCTCCTCTCTCTCAATAAGGTCCTGTGCTGGGCCCGTGTCGTGGGGGCAGGGCGGGCCTCGGTTTGGGGACAGGGCGGGGCTGAGGCACACCAGGGCGTTTGCAGAGCCGGCAGGATGGGCGCCTGGGGCCCCGGCTGGGCTGCCCCTAAGCCCGCAGGAGGCTCCGGGGACCGCGGCCCCGGGCCAACGCCCCGCTCGTCCGGAGCCACGTGACCCTGAGCAGCGAACGGGATGGTGGGGGGCGGGGGATGGAGGTGTACCGAGACGGCCTCCCCGCTCAAGCCACCCCCCTCCCCAACCCCCGCCAGAGCTCCCGCAGCCTCGCCAGGCCGCTCGGGTCCGGGAAGCGCCCCGGGCCAGGCCAGGCGCGTGCTGGCCGGGGGTGGCGTCGGCTGGTCTCCCAGCTGCAGGGCCTGTCCCGGTTTTTCCCATCAGTTTCAACAGTGACGGTCACCCCATATTGTGAGACGTCTAGATTTCTCACTGACACCCCTGTTAGGGAGTGTCTTTTTTGAGAGATAGGGAAGGTCACTTGGGGGATGTTAGTCATGAGAGAAAATAAGGGCTCAGGTGGGATTGCAGATGTCATCCAGGGGGTAAATAGAGACAGTTGTTGCTGGTACCAAGACATGAAGTTTTTTTTCCCCCTTTCCCCAAAAGGACATATTACGTCCACATGGGGGCGCTGAGTAACAGCCCATAGCTCTGCTGGAAGGGTGGGCCTTTAATAGTGATACCCTGGGATGGGTTGGACATAACCCAACCTTTGTCATTAATGCAGATGCAGCCCGGGCTGCTTAGGTTCAGTTGAGAAGCAGTGTGGTTTGCAAGTGAACATGCCTCGTTTAGGGAGAGATCAATAGCCATACAGGGAGATATGATTAGAAAGAGGAAGAACATCATATGATGCATTTTACTTATCTGAGGCAGGATTGATGGGGTTCTGCTTGAACAAGAGCCTGAGATCTTCAACAGGTTCACAGGAATAGCTGTCCTCTGGCTTTGGAGTCTCAGTTTCTGTCTCCCCCTCCTGTAGGCCATAGGGTTTTATTCTAGAATTGTGGACCCAGGCAGATAGACCCTTCACTTTTACAGCAGTTGAAGTCACTAGAACAACCTGATATGGCCCTGTCCATTTCTCGGACAGCTGGTTTGGACTCCCTTTTTCTTGCCAGGTCTTTACTGATACTTGATCCCCTGGCTTTACCTGGGGATTTTTCAAGTCTTCCTGTGGTTTGTTCTCCATACGGTTGGAGTTCTTGCTGAAACCTTCCCAGGTCAATTATATGTTTTAAGAGTGTATTGGCATCCTCGTCAAGAAACAAATCAGAAGTTCAGAATGGTCGTCCATACATCATTTCATAAGGACTTAACAATAGTGGCCGTTTGGGGGATGTCCGTAACCTCATGAGGGCTATGGGCAGCATATGTGTCCACTTATTATGTGTTTCTGACATAGCTTAGCCAGAGCCCTTTTAAGAGTCTGGTTGGCTCTCTGTACCTTTCCTGAAGCTTGAGGCCTCCAGGATGAGCGGAGCTGGTATTTTATGTCTAAGCATGCAGATAGGTTCTGGGGTATCGTGGCTGTATGTGAGGGCCCGTTGTCACTCTGAAGTGACCGAGGCAGCCCAAACCTAGGCACTATCTCCTTCAGCAGAGCTTTACAGACTTCTGTAGCTCTCTCAGTCTCAGTAGGGAACGCTTCGATCCATCCTGTGAATGTGTCAATAAAGTCTAGCAAGTTAGAAAACCCTTGGGTCTTGGGCATGGCTGTAAATTCTACTTGCCAATCCACTCCTGGGTATGATCCCCGATGTTGGACAGGTGTAATTAGAGGAGGTCTAGTTTTTGGGTTATTTTTTAGACAGATGTCACAATTTTTTGTGACCTGTTTAACAACCTTGCTAACTGGGGATGGGAGAGAATAGGCTTAAGCAAGATTTCTAGATTATCTTTTCCAAAATGGGTGCTCTTATGTAAGGAGTTAGTAATGTTTTAAACCTGAGAATCAGGAAGTACTATTTGGGCCTGATCAGGCTGAAACCACCCATGTGACCCAATCTCCCAGCCCCGCTCAGCATATCGGGAATGCACCATGGGGTAAAATCTGGAGTCAGGGTTTCCTTGGGGAAAAGGGGGCAGATAGCAGTGGCAGAGGTAGCTTCCCGGCAGCTCGTCCTGCCTCTTGATCAGCTTTCCTATTTCCCTGAGCCTCTTTTTCTTGCCCCTTTTGGTGACTCTTGCAGTGGATGACAGCTAATTTTGCAGGAAGTTTGACTGCCTCCAGGAGCCTGAGAATGAGCTCTTTGTGTTTAATAGCAGAGCTTCGGGCACTGAGCATCCCTCTTTCTTTCCAAATTGCTGCACGGGCATGCAGAATGAGGAAAGCATACTTAGAGTCCATACACACATTAATCCTCTTTCCTTCTCCTAACTCCAAAGCTCTTGTCAGGGCAAAAAGTTCAGGTTTCTGGGCTGAGGTGTCTGGGGGAAGAGACCCACTTTCCTTAGTTTCTTCCAGGCTTGCTACAGCATATCCTGCTTTCCTCTCTCCCTTTTCTACAAAACTGCTGCCATCTGTGTGCCAGTTTTCCTCTGGGTCAGATAAAGGTGTCTCTGATAGGTCCCGGCGAGAAGAGTATAACTCGTCTGTGATTTGTATGCATTGGTGATCCAGAGGGGAGGTAGGGGGATCTGGCAGTAAGGTTGCTGGATTTAAAGTCTGGCAGACCCTCAACTTTATTTCTGGAGTGTCAAGGACGAGGGCTTGGTATTGGGTGATGCTTCCCCCTGTCATCCACCTGTCCCCTTTCGTTTCCAAGACTGCTTGCACCCGGTGAGGTGTATACACTGTGGTGGGCTCACCCAGGGTCAGCTTAGATGCCTCCTTAACCATAAGAGCGGTGGCTACTACTGCCCGGAGGCAAGTGGCCCACCCTCTGGCCACCTCATCTAGTTATTTTGAGAGATAAGCCACAGGTTGTAATACGGGCCCCATCATCTGCCCTCACACCCCAAGAGCAGTTCCTGTCCTTCCAGAAACATAGAGTCTAAAAGGCTTCTCCAGGTTGGGGAGGCCTAAAGCTGGGGCTGTAGTGATGGACTCTTTTAGGGCATTAATGGCCACCTTGCAGGTCTCATGCCAGTCGAGTGGCTCTTCCTCTTTCCCCCTTAAATTTTCATATAGGGGTCTGGCCAGATTGCCATAATTAGGAATCCAGATCCTGCAAAACCCGGTCCTTCCTAAAAATCCCCTAAGCTGTTCTTTTGTTTGGGGGTACGGGGTATTTAAGATGAGGGATCTCCCCTCGGGGTCAGGCATTCTTTTTCTCTCCGTAATTATAAATCCAAGGTATTTTACTTGGTTTAAGCTAATCTGAGCCTACTTGGGGGATACTCGATAACCCTTTTCATAAAGGAAAGTTAGTGTTTTAAATAGTGTCCATTTGAGATCTGGTAAAATCTGGCCTAGCTATGAGCAAGTCATTGACATACTGTATTAGACTACTGTTTGTTAAAGTTAATTCCCTTAGTTCTCTCCCCGAGGAAGTCCCGAAGATATGAGGGCTGCCCCTAAACACTTGGGGTAGTCGAGTCCAGTCGAGAGTTGTATGGTCTCTCTTGTTTCCAAGTCCCGCCACTCAAAAGCAAAGAGATTTTGGGATTCAGGATGGAGAGGAATGCAAAAGAAAGCACCTTGAAGGTCCAAGACTGAGAAGTAATTGGCATTTCCTGGGACTTGGGATAGGAGGGTATATGGGTTTGGGACTATGGGGTGGATGGGAACCACAGCTTCATTAACAGCTCTTAGATCCTGGATGAATCGGTAAGATCCATCTGGTTTTTGAACGGGCAAGATTGGGGTGTTGCAGGGGGACTCACAGCTGATTCGAGTTCCAGTATCTCGGTATTTGTTAACTAATGGTTTAAGACCCTCAAGAGCTACTGGTTTTAAGGGATATTGTCTTTTCCAGGGCTAGGGAGCATTTGGTCTCAGAGAAATCTTTACTGGTGGAATATTTATGGCTAAGCCAGGGCTGGAGACATCCCACACCTTGGGATTGACATCATCTAGACAAGGGACAGACTCCTCCTTTTCTACCTCTGACTGTAAATATTCAGACATAGGCAAAGAAAATTATCGACTTCTACCTTTGTGTCCCCAAGTCACTCTGGATTGGAGGCGAAAGTATTACTCTCAAAATGGAAAATTTGGAAGCTGCAAACATGAAAAATTTAAAGAGTCACGCAGAGGCTAGTCACTCTAAGCTAACCCCGAAGACATTTATTGACTGATTTCTAGCTTCTCTTCTTTAACCTTTTTTATCTACAGTAATCCTGTGTGTTCCTTTTAGTTAGGGATTCATTTTTAGACTATCCTGACTCTTCCACTACGTTCCAGTTTTGGGTCTGATACACTTAGAGATGTGCCAAGTGCTTCCTGAATACTATAGAACATATTTTATATTTAAAATACTTCCATGCTTATGTAGTGAGTCAATGAATTTAAGTTTATTTGTTACACATTTCAATGTAAAAGTCAATGTGTGAACTAACATATTCACGACTTGGAAAAGTTGGCTTTTTTTTGCTGTGTGTTTGAGCTCCTCACCCGACCAAAGGTCATGGAGAGGTCTATAGTTTTTCTAAAATGGTTATAATGTTGTTTATTTTCTGGTAATTGAATTAGGGTGTGAGTTGCAAAGCCTGTGTTTCTGTTCATTTCATTCCATCTGTTCGGGTTTCTTTCTCTCTCCTGAGTCAGACAGTAATTTCCCATTGGTTGTCCAGTTACCAAGGTTGGTGTTCATGCATCCGTGCTGGTCTCTCCATACATGTCCGGGTGTCCTGTGAAACACTAAGCTTAATTTATTTGGAAATGACCTAGCTGTTCAATACACTGTCATCACTCAGTTGAGCAGAGGGAGAGAAATTCAAGTGACAAAACTCCAGAGAAGCTAGTGTCAGAGGGCCCCGGCATGGCATGCGTGAAGAGGGTTGGGGGGAGGGGGGCGGGGCGCGGAGCGCGGAGATCTCAGGTGTCCTCCCACCCTGGGCCTCTCCAGGCCCGCCGCTGCTCAGTGGCCTCCCCCCGCCCCCATCGCTTTGGCTGCTCAGGGCCTGATGGTCTCTGCAGCTGCCCGGCATCCTGCCCGAGGCCCCCCCTGCCCACACGCTGTCTTCCAGTCTCTCTCTGAACCCTCGACTCTTTCTGCCTCTGTCTCACCTGGCGTCGGTGCGTGCGAGTGCCTGTCCGTCTGCCTGGCTGTCGCTCGTCCGCTCTCTCAATAAGGTCCTGTGCTGGGCCCGTGGCGTGGGGGCAGGGCGGGCTTTGGTTTGGGGACAGGGCGGGGCTGAGGCACTCCAGGGGGTTTGCACAGCCGGCAGGATGGGCGCCTGAGGCCCCGGCTGGGCTGCCCATAAGCCCGCAGGAGGCTCCGGGGACCGTGGCCCCGGGTCAACGCCCCGCTCGTCCGGAGCCATGTGACCCTGAGCAGCGAACGGGATGGTGGGGGGCGGGGGGTGGGGGGGCACCGAGACGTCCTCCCCGCTCAAGCCACCCCCCTCCCCAACCCCCGCCAGAGCTCCCGCAGCCTCGCCATGCCGATCGGGATCCGGGAAGCGCCCCGGGCCGGGCCAGGCGCGTGCTGGCCGGGGGTGGCGTCGGCTGGTCTCCCAGCTGCAGGGCCTGTCCCGGTTTTTCCCATCAGTTTCAACAGTGACGGTCACCCCACATTGTGAGTCGTCTAGATTTCTCACTGACACCCCTGTTAGGGAGTGGCTTTTTAGAGAGATAGGGAAGGTCACTTGGGGGATGTTAGTCATGAAAGAAAATAAGGGCTCAGGTGGGATTGCAGATGACATCCAGGGGGTAAATAGAGACAGTTGTTGCTGGTACCAAGACATGAAGTTTTTTTTCCCCCTTTCCCCAAAAGGCCATATTATGACCACATGGGGGCGCTGAGTAACAACCCATAGCTCGGCTGGAAGGGTGGGCCTTTGATATTGATACCCTGGGATGGGTTGGACATACCCCCAACCTTTGTCATTAATGCAGATGCAGCCCGGGCTGCTTAGGTTCAGTTGAGAAGCAGTGTGGTTTGCAAGTGAACATGCCTCGTTAAGGGAGAGATCAATAGCCATACAGGGAGATATGATTAGAAAGAGGAAGAACATCATATGATTAATTTTACTTATCTGAGGCAGGATTGATGGGGTTCTGCTTGAACAAGAGCCTGAAATCTTCAACAGGTTCACAGGAATAGCTGTCCTCTGGCTTTGGAGTCTCAGTTTCTGTCTCCCCCTCCTGTAGGCCATAGGGTTTTATTCTAGAATTGTGGACCCAGGCAGATAGACCCTTCACTTTTACAGCAGTTGAAGTCACTAGAACAACCTGATATGGCCCTGTCCATTTCTCGGACAGCTGCTTTGGACTCCCTTTTTCTTGCCAGGTCTTTACTGATACTTGATCCCCTGGCTTTACCTGGGGATTTTTCAAGTCTTCCTGTGGTTTGTTCTCCATACCGTTGGAGTTCTTGCTGAAACCTTCCCAGGTCAATTATATGTTTTAAGAGTGTATTAGCATCCTCGTCAAGAAACAAATCAGAAGTTAAGAATGGTCGTCCATACATCATTTCATAAGGACTTAACAATAGTGGCCGTTTGGGGGATGTCCGTAGCCTCATGAGGGCTATGGGCAGCATATGTGTCCACTTATTATGTGTTTCTGACATAGCTTAGCCAGAGCCCTTTTAAGAGTCTCGTTAGCTCTCTCTACATTTCCTGAAGCTTGAGGCCTCCAGGATGAGCGGAGCCGGTATTTCATGCCTAAGCATGTGGCTAGGTTCTGGGGTATCTTGACTGTAAGTGAGGGCCCGTTGTCACTCTGAAGTGACCGAGGCAGCCCAAACCTAGGCACTATCTCCTTCAGCAGAGCTTTACAGACGGCTGTAGCTCTCTCAGTATCAGTAGGGAACGATCCGATCCATCCTGTGAATGTGTCAATAAAGACTAGCAAGAAAGAAAACCCTTGGGTATTGGGCATGGCTGTAAATTCTACTTGCCAGTCTACTCCTGGGTATGATCCCCGATGATGGACAGGTGTAGTTAGAGGAGGTCTGGTTTTTGGGTTATTTTTTAGACAGGTGTCACAATTTTGTGTGATTTGTTTAACAACCTTAGCTAACTGGAGATGGGAGAGAATAGGCTTAAGCAAGATTTCTAGATTATCTTTTCCAAAATGGGCGCTCTTATGTAAGGAGTTAGTAATGTTTTAAACCTGAGAATCAGGGAGTATTATTTGGGCCTGATCAGGCTGAAACCACCCATGTGACCCAATCTCCCAGCCCCGCTCAGCATATCGGGAATGTCCCCCTGGGGTAAAATCTGGAGTCAGGCTTTCCTTGGGGAAAAGGGGGCAGATAGCAGTGGCAGAGGTAGCTTCCCCGGCAGCTCGTCCTGCCTCTTGATCATCTTTCCTATTTCCCTGAGCCTCTTTTTCTTGCCCCTTTTGGTGACTCTTGCAGTGGATGACAGCTAATTTTGCAGGAAGTTTGACTGCCTCCAGGAGCCTGAGAATGAGCTCTTTGTGTTTAATAGCAGAGCTTCGGGCACTGAGCATCCCTCTTTCTTTCCAAATTGCTGCACGGGCATGCAGAATGAGGAAAGCATACTTAGAGTCCATACACACATTAATCCTCTTTCCTTCTCCTAACTCCAAAGCTCTTGTCAGGGCAAAAAGTTCAGGTTTCTGGGCTGAGGTGTCTGGGGGAAGAGACCCACTTTCCTTAGTTTCTTCCAGGCTCGCTAGAGCATATCCTGCTTTCCTCTCTCCCTTTTCTACAAAACTGCTGCCATCTGTGTGCCAGTTTTCCTCTGGGTCAGATAAAGGTGTCTCTGATAGGTCCCGGCAAGAAGAGTATAACTCGTCTGTGATTTCTATGCATTGGTGATCCAGAGGGGACGTAGGGGGATCTGGCAGTAAGGTTGCTGGATTTAAAGTCTGGCAGACCCTCAACTTTATTTCTGGAGTGTCAAGGAGGAGGGCTTGGTATTGGGTGATCCTTCCCCCTGTCATCCACCTGTCCCCTTTCGTTTCCAAGACTGCTTGCACCCGGTGAGGCATATACACTGTGGTGGGCTGACCCAGGGTCAGCTTAGATGCCTCCTTAACCATAAGAGCGGTGGCTGTTACTGCCCGGAGGCAAGTGGCCCACCCTCTGGCCACCTCATCTAGTTATTTTGAGAGATAAGCCAGAGGTAGTAATACGGGCCCCATCATCTGCTCTAACACCCCAAGAGCAGTTCCTGTCCTTCCAGAAACATAGAGTCTAAAAGGCTTCTCCAGGTTGGGGAGGCCTAAAGCTGGGGCTGTAGTGATGGACTCTTTTAGGGCATTAAAGGCCACCTTGCAGGTCTCATGCCAGTCGAGTGGCTCTTCCTCTTTCCCCCTTAAATTTTCATATAGGGGTCTGGCCAGATTGCCATAATTAGGAATCCAGATCATGCAAAACCCGGTCCTTCCTAAAAATCCCCTAAGCTGTTGTTTTGTTTGGGGGTATGGTGTATTTAAGATGAGGGATCTCCCCTCGGGGTCAGGCATTCTTTTTCTCTCCGTAATTATAAATCCAAGGTATTTTACTTGGGTTAAGCTAATCTGAGCCTACTTGGGGGATACTCGATAACCCTTTTCATACAGGAAAGTTAGCGTTTTAAATAGTGTCCATTTGAGAGCTGGTAAAATCTGGCCTAGCTATGAGCAAGTCATCCACATACTGTATTAGACTACTGTTTGTTAAAGTTAATTCCCTTAGTTCTCTCCCCGAGGAAGTCCCGAAGATATGAGTTAGTCGAGTCCAGTCGAGAGTTGTATGGTCTCTCTTGTTTCCAAGTCCCGCCACTCAAAAGCAAAGAGTTTTTGGGATTCAGGATGGAGAGGAATGCAAAAGAAAGCACCTTGAAGGTCCAAGACTGAGAAGTACTTGGCATTTCCTGGGACTTGGGATAGGAGGGTATATGGGTTTGGGACTATGGGGTGGATGGGAACCACAGCTTCATTAACAGCTCTTAGATCCTGGACGAATCGGTAAGATCCATCTGGTTTTTGAACGGGCAAGATTGGGGTGTTGCAGGGGGACTCACAGCTGATTCGAGTTCCAGTATCTCGGTATTTGTTAACTAATGGTTTAAGACCCTCAAGAGCTACTGGTTTTAAGGGATATTGTTTTTTCCAGGGCTAGGGAGCATTTGGTCTCAGAGAAATCTTTACTGGTGGAACATTTATGGCTAAACCAGGGCTGGAGACATCCCACACCTGGGGATTGACCTCATCTAGACAAGGGACAGACTCCTCCTTTTCTACCTCTGACTGTAAATATTCAGACATAGGCAAAGAAAATTATCGACTTCTACCTTTGTGTCCCCAAGTCACTCTGGATTGGAGGCGAAAGTATTATTCTCAAAATGGAAAATTTGGAAGCTGCAAACATGAAAAATTTAAAGAGTTACACTGAGGCTAGTCACTCTAAGCTAACCCCTAAGACATTTATTGACTGATTTCTAGCTTCTCTTCTTTAACCTTTTTTATCTACAGTAATCCTGTGTGTTCCTTTTAGTTAGGGATTCATTTTTAGACTATCCTGACTCTTTCACTACGTTCCAGTTTTGCGTCTGATACACTTAGAGATGTGCCAAGTGCTTCCTGAATACTATAGAACATATTTTATATTTAAAATACTTCCATGCTTATGTAGTGAGTCAATGATTTTAAGTTGATTTGTTACACATTTCAATGTAAAAGTCAATGTGTGAACTAACATATTCAGGACTTGGAAAAGTTGGCTTTTTTTTGCTGTGTGTTTGAGCTCCTCACCCGACCAAAGGTCATGGAGAGGTCTATTGTTATTCTAAAATGGTTATAGTGTTGTTTATTTTCTGGTAATTGAATTAGGGTGTGAGTTGCAAAGCCTGTGTTTCTGTTCATTTCATTCCTTCTGTTCGGGTTTCTTTCTCTCTTCTGAGTCAGACAGTAATTTCCCATTGGTTGTCCATTTACGAAGGTTGGTGTCCATGCATCCGTGCTGGTCTCTCCATACATGTCTGGGTGTCCTGTGAAACACTAAGCTTAATTTATTTGGAAATGACCTAGCTGTTCAATACACTGTCATCACTCAGTTGAGCAGAGGGAGAGAAATTCAAGTGACAAAACTCCAGAGAAGCTAGTGTCAGAGCGCCCCGGCTTGGCATGCGTGCAGGGGGTTGAGGGGAGGGGGGCGGGGAGCGGAGCGCGGAGATCTCAGGTGTCCTCCCACCCTGGGCCTCTCCAGGCCCGCAGCTGCTCAGTGGCCTCCCCCCGCCCCCATCTCTTTGGCTGCTCAGGGCCGGGTGGTCTCTGCAGCTGCCCGGCATCCTGACCGAAGCCCCCCATGCCCACACGTTGTCTTCCAGTCTCTCTCTGAACCCTCGAATCTTTCTGCCTCTGTCTCAACTGGCGTGGGTGCGTGCGAGTGCCTGTCTGTGTGCCTGGCTGTCGCTCGTCCGCTCTCTCAGGAAGGTCCTGTGCTGGGCCCGTGGCGTGGGGGCAGGGCGGGCTTTGGTTTGGGGACAGGGCGGGGCTGAGGCACTCCAGGGTGTTTGCACAGCCGGCAGGATGGGCGCCTGGGGCCCCGGCTGGGCTGCCCCTAAGCCCGCAGGAGGCTCCGGGGACCGTGGACCTGGGCCGACGCCCCGCTCGTCCGGAGCCAAGTGATCCTGAGCAGCGAACGGGATGGTGGGGGGCGGGGGGTGGGGGGGCAACGAGACGTCCTCCCCACTCAAGCCACCCCCCTCCCCAACCCCCGCCAGAGCTCCCGCAGACTCGCCAGGCCGCTCGGGGTCCGGGAAGCGCCCCGGGCCGGGCCAGGCGCGTGCTGGCCGGGGGTGGCGTCGGCTGGTCTCCCAGCTGCAGGGCCTGTCCCGGTTTTTCCCATCAGTTTCAACAGTGACGGTCACCCCACATTGTGAGTCGTCTAGATTTCTCACTGACACCCCTGTTAGGGAGTGGCTTTTGAGAGACAGGGAAGGTCACTTGGAGGATGTTAGTCATGAGAGAAAATAAGGGCTCAGGTGGGATTGCAGATGTCATCCAGGGTGTAAATAGAGACAGTTGTTGCTGGTACCAAGACATGAAGTTTTTTTTCCCCCTTTCCCCAAAAGGTCATATTACGACCACATGGGGGCGCTGAGTAACAGCCCATAGCTCGGCTGGAAGGGTGGGCCTTTGATAATGATACCCTGGGATGGGTTGGACATACCCCCAACCTTTGTCATTAATGCAGATGCAGCCTGGGCTGCTTAGGTTCAGTTGAGAAGCAGTGTGGTTTGCAAGTGAACATGCCTCGTTTAGGGAGAGATCAATAGCCATACAGGGAGATATGATTAGAAAGAGGAAGAACATCATATGATGCATTTTACTTATCTGAGGCAGGATTGATGGGGTTCTGCTTGAACAAGAGCCTGAGATCTTCAACAGGTTCACAGGAATAGCTGTCCTCTGGCTTTGGAGTCTCAGTTTCTATCTCCCCCTCCTGTAGGCCATAGGGTTTTATTCTAGAATTGTGGACCCAGGCAGATAGACTCTTCACTTTCACAGCAGTTGAAGTCTCTAGAACAACCTGATATGGCCCTGTCCATTTCTCATACAGCTGGTTTGGACTCCCTTTTTCTTGCCAGGTCTTTACTGATACTTGATCCCCTGGCTTTACCTGGGGATTTTTCAAGTCTTCCTGTGGTTTGTTCTCCATACCGTTGGAGTTCTTGCTGAAACCTTCCCAGGTCAATTATATGTTTTAAGAGTGTATTGGCCTCCGCGTCAAAAAACAAATCAGAAGTTCAGAAAGGACGTCCATACATCATTACATAAGGACTTAACAATAGTGGCCGTTTGGGGGATATCCGCACCTCATGAGGGCTATGGGCAGCATATTTGTCCACTTATTATGTCTTTCTTGACATAGCTTAGCCAGACCCCTTTAAGAGTCTGGTTAGCTCTCTCTACCTTTCCTGAAGCTAGAGGCCTCCAGGATGAAAGGAGACGGTATTTTATGCCTAAGCATGCGGTTAGGTTCTGGGGTATCGTGGCTGTAAGTGAGGGCCCGTTGTCACTCTAAAGTGACCGAGGCAGCCCAAACCTAGGCACTATCTCCTTCAGCAGAGCTTTACAGACTTCTGTAGCTCTCTCAGTCTCAGTAGGGAACGCTTCGATCCATCTTGTGAATGTGTCAATAAAGACTAGCAAGTAAGAAAACCCTTGGGTCTTGGGCATGGCTGTAAATTCCACTTGCCAGTCCGCTCCTGGGTATGATCCCCGATGTTGGACAGGTGTAATTAGAGGAGGTCTAGTTTTTGGGTTATTTTTTAGACAGGTGTCACAATTTTGTGTGACCTGTTTAACAACCTTAGCTAACTGGGGATGGGAGAGAATAGGCTTAAGCAAGATTTCTAGATTATCTTTTCCAAAATGGGTGCTCTTATGTAAGGAGTTAGTAATGTTTTAAACCTGAGAATCAGGGAGTATTATTTGGGCCTGATCAGGCTGAAACCACCCATGTGACCCAATCTCCCAGCCGCGCTCAGCATATCGGGAATGTCCCCCTGGGGTAAAATCTGGAGTCAGGGTTTCCTTGGGGAAAAGTGGGCAGATAGCAGTGGCAGAGGTAGCTTCCCAGGCAGCTCATCCTGCCTCTTGATCAGCTTTCCTATTTCCCTGAGCCTCTTTTTCTTGCCCCTTTTGGTGACTCTTGCAGTGGATGACAGCTAATTTTGCAGGAAGTTTGACTGCCTCCAGGAGCCTGAGAATGAGCTCTTTGTGTATAATAGCAGAGCTTCGGGCACTGAGCATCCCTCTTTCTTTCCAAATTGCTGCACGGGCATGCAGAATGAGGAAAGCATACTTAGAGTCCATACACACATTAATCCTCTTTCCTTCTCCTAACTCCAAAGCTATTGTCAGGGCAAAAAGTTCAGCTTTCTGGGCTGAGGTGTCTGGGGGAAGAGACCCACTTTCCTTAGTTTCTTACAGGATCGCTACAGCATATCCTGCTTTCCTCTCTCCCTTTTCTACAAAACTGCTGCCATCTGTGTGCCAGTTTTCCTCTGGGTCAGATAATGGTGTCTCTGATAAGTCCCGGCGAGAAGAGTATAACTCGTCTGTGATTTGTATGCATTGGTTATACAGAAGGGAGGTAGGGGGATCTGGCAGTAAGGTTGCTGGATTTAAAGTCTGGCAGACCCTCAACTTTATTTCTGGAGTGTCAAGGAGGAGGGCTTGGTATTGGGTGATCCTTCCCCTTGTCATCCACCTGTCCCTTTTCGTTTCCTAGACTGCTTGCACCCGGTGAGGTGTATACACTGTGGTGGGCTGACACAGGGTCAGCTTAGATGCCTCCTTAACCATAAGAGCGGTGGCTGCTACTGCCCGGAGGCAAGTGGGCCAACCTCTGGCCACCTCATCTAGTTATTTTGAGAGATAAGCCACAGGTTGTCATACGGGCCCCATCATCTGCTCTAACACCCCAAGAGCAGTTCCTGTGCTTCCAGAAACATACAGTCTAAAAGGCTTCTCCAGGTTGGGGAGGCCTAAAGCTGGGGCTGTAGTGATGGACTCTTTTAGGGCATTAAAGGCCAGCTTGCAGGTCTCATGCCAGTCAAGTGGCTCTTCCTCTTTCCCCCTTAAATTTTCATATAGGGGTCTGGCCAGATTGCGATAATTAGGAATCCAGATCCTGCAAAACCCGGTCCTTCCTAAAAATCCCCTGAGATGTTTTGTTTGGGGGTACGGGGTATTTAAGATGAGGGATCTCCCCTCGGGGTCAGGCATTCTTTTTCTCTCCGTAATTATAAATCCAAGGTATTTTACTTGGGTTAATCTAATCGGAGCCTACTTGGGGGATACTCGATAACCCTTTTCATACAGGAAAGTTAGCGTTTTAAATAGTGTCCATTTGAGAGCTGGTAAAATCTGGCCTAGCTATGAGCAAGTCATCCACATACTGTATTAGACTACTGTTTGTTAAAGTTAATTCCCTTAGTTCTCTCCCCGAGGAAGTCCCGAATTTATGAGGGCTGTCCCTAAACCCTTGGGGTAGTCGAGTCCAGTCGAGAGTTGTATGGTCTCTCTTGATTCCAAGTCCCGCCACTCAAAAGCAAAGAGTTTTTGGGATTCAGGATGGAGAGGAATGCAAAAGAAAGCACCTTGAAGGTCCTAGACTGAGAAGTACTTGTCATTTCCTGGGACTTCGGATAGGAGGGTATATGGGTTTGGGACTATGGGGTAGATGGGAACCACAGCTTCATTAACAGCTCTTAGATCCTGGACGAATCGGTAAGATCCATCTGGTTTTTGAACGGGCAAGATTGGGGTGTTGCAGGGGGACTCACAGCTGATTCGAGTTCCAGTATCTCGGTATTTGTTAACTAATGGTTTAAGACCCTCAAGAGCTACTGGTTTTAAGGGATATTGTCTTTTCCAGGGCTAGGGAGCATTTGGTCTCAGAGAAATCTTTACTGGTGGAACATTTATGGCTAAACCAGGGCTGGAGACATCCCACACCTGGGGATTGACATCATCTAGACAAGGGACAGACTCCTCCTTTTCTACCTCTGACTGTAAATATTCAGACATAGGCAAAGAAAATTATCGACTTCTACCTTTGTGTCCCCAAGTCACTCTGGTTTAGAGGCGAAAGTATTATTCTCAAAATGGAAAATTTGGAAGCTGCAAACATGAAAAATTTAAAGAGTCACGCAGAGGCTAGTCACTCTAAGCTAACCCCTAAGACATTTATTGACTGATTTCTAGCTTCTCTTCTTTAACTTTTTTTATCTACAGTAATCCTGTGTGTTCCTTTTAGTTAGGGATTCATTTTTAGACTATCCTGACTCTTCCACTATGTTCCAGTTTTGGGTCTGATACACTTAGAGATGTGCCAAGTGCTTCCTGAATACTATAGAACATATTTTATATTTAAAATACTTCCATGCTTATGTAGTGAGTCAATGATTTTAAGTTTATTTGTTACACATTTCAATGTAAAAGTCAATGTGTGAACTAACATATTCACGCCTTGGAAAAGTTGGCTTTTTTTTGCTGTGTGTTTGAACTCCTCACCCGACCAGAGGTCATGGAGAGGTCTATTGTTTTTCTAAAATGGTTATAGTGTTGTTTATTTTCTGGTAATTGAATTAGGGTGTGAGTTGCAAAGCCTGTGTTTCTGTTTATTTCATTCCATCTGTTCGGGTTTCTTTCTCTCTCCTGAGTCAGACAGTAATTTCCCATTGGTTGTCCAGTTACCAAGGTTGGTGTCCATGCATCCGTGCTGGTCTCTCCATACATGCCCGGGTGTCCTGTGAAACACTAAGCTTAATTTATTTGGAAATGACCTAGCTGTTCAATACACTGTCATCACTCAGTTGAGCAGAGGGAGAGAAATTCAAGTGACAAAACTCCAGAGAAGCTAGTGTCAGAGTGACCCGGCGTGGAATGCGTGCAGCGGGTTGGGGGGAGGGGGGCGGGGCGCAGATCGCGGAGATCTCAGGTGTCCTCCCACCCTGGGCCTCTCCAGACCTGCCACTGCTGAGTGGCCTCCCCCCGCCCCCATCGCTTTGGCTGCTCAGGGCCGGATGGTCTCTGCAGCTGCCCGGCATCCTGCCCGAGGCCCCCCCTGCCCACACGCTGTCTTCCAGTCTCGCTCTGAACCCTCGACTCTTTCTGCCTCTGTCTCACCTGGCGTGGGTGCGTGCGAGTGCCTGTCCGTGTGCCTGGCTGTCGCTCGTCCGTTCTCTCAGGAAGGTCCTGTGCTGGGCCCGTGGCGTGGGGGCAGGGCGGGCCTCGGTTTGGGGACAGGGCGTGGCTGAGGCACTCCAGGGTGTTTGCACAGCCGGCAGGATGTGCGCCTGGGGCCCAGGCTGGGCTGCCCCTAAGCCCGCAGGAGGCTCCGGGGACCGCGGCCCAGGGTCGACGCCCCGCTCGTCTAGAGCCACGTGACCCTGAGCAGCGAACGGGATGGTGGGGGGCGGGGGGTGGGGGGGCACCGAGACGTCCTCCCCGCTCAAGCCACGCCCCTCCCCAACACCCACCAGAGATCCCGCAGCCTCGCCAGGCCGCTCGGGGTCTGGGAAGCGCCCCTGGCCGGGCCAGGCGCGTGCTGGCCAGGGGTGGCGCCGGCTGGTCTCCCAGCTGCAGGGCCTGTCCCGGTTTTTCCCATCAGTTTCAACAGTGACGGTCACCCCACATTGTGAGTCGTCTAGATTTCTCACTGACACCCCTGTTAGGGAGTGGCTTTTTAGAGAGATAGGGAAGGTCACTTGGGGGATGTTAGTCATGAGAGAAAATAAGGGCTCAGGTGGGATTGCAGATGTCATCCAGGGGGTAAATAGAGACAGTTGTTGCTGGTACCAAGACATGAAGTTTTTTTTCCCCCTTTCTCCAAAAGGCCATATTTCGACCACATGGGGGCGCTGAGTAACAGCCCATAGCTTGGCTGGAAGGGTGAGCCTTTGATAGTGATACCCTCGGATGGGTTGGACATACCCCCAACCTTTGTCATTAATGCAGATGCAGCCCGGGCTGCTTAGGTTCAGTTGAGAAGCAGTGTGGTTTGCAAGTGAACATGCCTCGTTTAGGGAGAGATCAATAGCCATACAGGGAGATATGATTAGAAAGAGGAAGAACATCATATGATGCATTTTACTTATCTGAGGCAGGATTGATGGGGTTCTGCTTGAACAAGAGCCTGAGATCTTCAACAGGTTCACAGGAATAGCTGTCCTCTGGCTTTGGAGTCTCAGTTTCTGTCTCCCCCTCCTGTAGGCCATAGGGTTTTATTCTAGAATTGTGGACCCAGGCAGATAGACCCTTCAATTTTACAACAGTTGAAGTCACTAGAACAACCTGACATGGCCCTGTCCATTTCTCGGACAGCTGGTTTGGACTCCCTTTTTCTTGTCAGGTCTTTACAGATACTTGATCCCCTGGCTTTACCTGGGGATTTTTCAAGTCTTCCTGTGGTTTGTTCTCCATATCGTTGGAGTTCTTGCTGAAACCTTCCCAGGTCAATTATATGTTTTAAGAGTGTATTGGCATCCTCGCCAAGAAACAAATCAGAAGTTAAGAATGGTCGTCCATACATCATTTCATAAGGACTTAACAATAGTGGCCGTTTGGGGGATGTCCGTAGCCTCATGAGGGCTATGGGCAGCATATGTGTCCACTTATTATGTGTTTCTGACATAGCTTAGCCAGAGCCCTTTTAAGAGTCTGGTTGGCTCTCTCTACCTTTCCTGAAGCTTGAGGCCTCCAGGATGAGCGGAGCCGGTATTTTATGCCTAAGCATGCGGCTAGGTTCTGGGGTATCGTGGCTGTAAGTGAGGGCCTGTTGTCACTCTGAAGTGACCGAGGCAGCCCAAACCTAGGCACTATCTCCTTCAGCAGAGATTTACAGACTTCTGTAGCTCTCTCAGTCTCAGTAGGGAACGCTTCGATCCATCCTGTGAATGTGTCAATAAAGACTAGCAAGTAAGAAAACCCTTGGGTCTTGGGCATGGCTGTAAATTCTACTTGCCAGTCCACTCCTGGGTAAGATCCCCGATGTTGGACAGGTGTAATTAGAGGAGGTCTGGTTTTTGGGTTATTTTTTAGACAGGTGTCACAATATTGTGTGACTTGTTTAACAACCTTAGCTAACTGGGGATGGGAGAGAATAGGCTTAAGCAAGATTTCTAGATTATCTTTTCCAAAATGGGCGCTCTTATGTAAAGAGTTAGTAATGTTTTAAACCTGAGAATCAGGGAGTATTATTTGGGCATGATCAGGCTGAAACCACCCATGTGACCCATTCTCCCAACCCCGCTCAGCATATAGGGAATGTCCCCCTGGGGTAAAATCTGGAGTCAGGGTTACCTTGCGGAAAAGGGGCAGATAGCAGTGGCAGAGGTAGCTTCCCCGGCAGCTCGTCCTGCCTCTTAATCAGCTTTTCTATTTCCCTTAGCCTCTTTTTCTTGCCCGTTTTGGTGACTCTTGCAGTGGATGACAGCTAATTTTGCAGGAAGTTTGACTGCCTCCAGGAGCCTGAGAATGAGCTCTTTGTGTTTAATAGCAGAGCTTCGGGCACTGAGCATCCCTCTTTCTTTCCAAATTGCTGCACGGGCATGCAGAATGAGGAAAGCATACTTAGAGTCCATACACACATTAATCCTCTTTCCTTCTCCTAACTCCAAAGCTTTTGTCAGGGCAAAATGTTCAGCTTTCTGGGCTGAGGTGTCTGGGGGAAGAGACCCACTTTCCTTAGTTTCTTCCAGGCTCACTACAGCTTATCCTGCTTTCCTCTCTCCCTTTTCTACAAAACTGCTGCCATCTGTGTGCCAGTGTTCCTCTGGGTCAGATAATGGTGTCTCTGATAAGTCCCGGGGAGAAGAGTATAACTCGTCTGTGATTTGTATGCATTGGTGATCCAGAGGGGAGGTAGGGGGATCTGGCAGTAAGGTTGCTGGATTTAAAGTCTGGCAGACCCTCAACTTTATTTCTGGAGTGTCATGGAGGAGGGCTTGGTATTGGGTGATCCTTCCCCCTGTCATCCACCTGTCCTCTTTCGTTTCCAAGACTGCTTGCACACGGTGAGGCGTATACACTGTGGTGGGCTGACCCAGGGTCAGCTTAGATGCCTCCTTAACCATAAGATCGGTGGCTGCTACTGCCCGGAGGCAAGTGGGCCACCCTCTGGCCACCTCATCTAGTTATTTTGAGAGATAAGCCACAGGTTGTAATACGGGCCCCATCATCTGCTCTAACACCCCAAGAGCAGTTCCTGTCCTTCCAGAAACATAGAGTCTAAAAGGCTTCTCCAGGTTGGGGAGGCATAAAGCTGGGGCTGTAGTGATGGACTCTTTTAGGGCATTAAAGGCCAATTTGCAGGTCTCATGCCAGTCGAGTGGCTCTTCCACTTTCCCCCTTAAATTTTCATATAGTGGTCTGGCCAGATTGCCATAATTAGGAATCCAGATCCTGCAAAACCCGGTCCTTCCTAAAAATCCCCTAAGCTGTTCTTTTGTTTGGGGGTACGGGGTATTTAAGATGAGGGATCTCCCCTCGGGGTCAGGCATTCTTTTTCTCTCCGTAATTATAAATCCAAGTTATTTTACTTGGGTTAAGCTAATCTGAGCCTACTTGGGGGATACTCGAGAACCCTTTTCATACAGGAAAGTTAGCGTTTTAAATAGTGTCCATTTGAGAGCTGGTAAAATCTGGCCTAGCTATGAGCAAGTCATCCACATACTGTATTAGACTACTGTTTGTTAAAGTTAATTCCCTTAGTTCTCTCCCCGAGGAAGTCCCAAAGTTATGAGGGCTGTCCCTAAACCCTTGGGGTAGTCGAGTCCAGTCGAGAGTTGTATGGTCTCTCTTGTTTCCAAGTCCCGCCACTCAAAAGCAAAGAGTTTTTGGGATTCAGGATGGAGAGGAATGCAAAAGAAAGCACCTTGAAGGTCCAAGACTGAGAAGTACTTGGCATTTCCTGGGACTTGGGATAGGAGGGTATATGTGTTTGGGACTATGGGGTGGATGGGAACCACAGTTTCATTAACTGCTCTTAGATCCTGGACGAATTGGTAAGATCCATCTGGTTTTTGAACGGGCAAGATTGGGTGTTGCAGGGGGACTCACAGCTGACTCGAGTTCCAGTGTCTCGGTATTTGTTAACTAATGGTCTAAGACCCTCAAGAGCTACTGGTTTTAAGGGATATTGTCTTTTCCAGGGCTAGGGAGCATTTGGTCTCAGAGAAATCTTTACTGGTGGAACATTTATGGCTAAACCAGGGCTGGAGACATCCCACACCTGGGGATTGACATCATCTAGACAAGGGACAGACTCCTCCTTTTCTACCTCTGACTGTAAATATTCAGACATAGGCAAAGAAAATTATCGACTTCTACCTTTGTGTCCCCAAGTCACTCTTGTTTAGAGGCGAAAATATTATTCTCAAAATGGAAAATTTGGAAGCTGCAAACATGAAAAATTTAAAGAGTCACGCAGAGGCTAGTCACTCTAAGCTAACCCCTAAGACATTTATTGACTGATTTCTAGCTTCTCTTCTTTAACCTTTTTTATCTACAGTAATCCTGTTTGTTCCTTTTAGTTAGGGATTCATTTTTAGACTATCCTGACTCTTCCACTACGTTCCAGTTTTGGGTCTGATACACTTACAGATGTGCCAAGTGCTTCCTGAATACTATAGAACATATTTTATATTTAAAATACTTCCATGCTTATGTAGTGAGTCAATGATTTTAAGTTTATTTGTTACACATTTCAATGTAAAAGTCAATGTGTGAACTAACATATTCACGACTTGGAAAAGTTGTCTTTTTTTTTGCTGTGTGTTTGAACTCCTCACCCGACCAAAGGTCATAGAGAGGTCTATTGTATTTCTAAAATGGTTATAGTGTTGTTTATTTTCTGGTAATTGAATTAGGGTGTGACTTGCAAAGCCTGTGTTTCTGTTCATTTCATTCCATCTGTTCGGGTTTCTTTCTCTCTCCTGAGTCAGACAGTAATTTCCCATTGGTTGTCCAGTTACCAAGGTTGGTGTCCATGCATCCGTGCTGGTCTCTCCATACATGTCCGGGTGTCCTGTGAAACACTAAGCTTAATTTATTTGGAAATGTCCTAGCTGTTCAATACACTGTCATTACTCAGTTGAGCAGAGGAAGAGAAATTCAAGTGACAAAACTCCAGAGAAGCTAGGGTCAAAGCGCCCCGGCGTGGCATGCGTGCAGGGGGTTGGGGGGAGGGGGGCGGGGCGCGGAGCGTGGAGATCTCAGGTGTCCTCCCACCCTGGGCGTCTCCAGGCCCGCCGCTGTTGAGTGGCCTCCCCCCGCCCCCATCGCTTTGGCTGCTCAGGGCCGGGTGGTCTCTGCAGCTGCCCGGCATCCTGCCCGAGGCCCCCCCTGCCACACGCTGTCTTCCAGTCTCTCTCTGAACCCTCGACTCTTTCTGCCTCTGTCTCACCTGGCGTGGGTGCGTGCGAGTGCCTGTCCGTGTGCCTGGCTGTCGCTCGTCCGCTCTCTCAGGAAGGTCCTGTGCTGGGCCCGTGGCGTGGGGGCAGTGCTGGCCTCGGTTTGGGGACAGGGCGGGGCTGAGGCACTCCAGGGGTTTTGCACAGCCGGCAGGATGGGCGCCTGGGGCCCCGACTGGGCTGCCCCTAAGCCCGCAGGAGGCTCCGGGGACCGCGGCCCCGGACCGACGCCCCGCTCGTCCGGAGCCACGCGACCATGAGCAGCGAAAGGGATGGTGGGGGGCGGGGTTTGGGGGGGCACCGAGACGTCCTCCCCGCTCAAGCCACCCCCCTCCCCAACCCCCGCCAGAGCTCCCGCAGCCTCGCCAGGCCGCTCGGGGTCCGGGAAGCGCCCCGGGCCGGGCCAGGCGCGTGCTGGACTGGGTTGGCGTAGGCTGGTCTCCCAGCTGCAGGGCCTGTCCCGGTTTTTCCCATCAGTTTCGAACAGTGACGGTCACCCCACATTGTGAGTCATCTAGATTTCTCACTAACACCCCTGTTAGGGAGTGGCTTTTTAGAGAGATAGGGAAGGTCACTTGGGGTATGTTAGTCATGAGAGAAAATAAGGGCTCAGGTGGGATTGCAGATGTCATCCAGGGGGTAAATAGAGACAGTTGTTGCTGGTACCAAGACATGAAGTTTTTTTTCCCCCTTTTCCCAAAAGGCCATATTACGACCACATGGGGGCGCTGAGTAACAGCCCATAGCTCGGCTGGAAGGGTGGGCCTTTGATATTGATACCCTGGGATTGGTTGGACATACCCCCAACCTTTGTCATTAATGCAGATGCAGCCCGGGCTGCTTAGGTTGAGATGAGAAGCAGTGTGGTTTGCAAGTGAACATGCCTCGTTTAGGGAGAGATCAATAGCCATACAGGGAGATATGATTAGAAAGAGGAAGAACATCATATGATGCATTTTACTTATCTGAGGCAGGATTGATGGGGTTCTGCTTGAACAAGAGCCTGAGATCTTCAACAGGTTCACAGGAATAGCTGTCCTCTGGCTTTGGAGTCTCAGTTTCTGTCTCCCCCTCCTGTAGGCCATAGGGTTTTATTCTAGAATTGTGGACCCAGGCAGATAGACCCTTCACTTTTACAGCAGTTGAAGTCACTAGAACAACCTGATATGGCCCTGTCCATTGCTCGGACAGCTGGTTTTGACTCCCTTTTTCTTGCCAGGTCTTTACTGATACTTGATCCCCTGGCTTTACCTGGGGATTTTTCAAGTCTTCCTGTGGTTTGTTCTCCATACCGTTGGAGTTCTTGCTGAAACCTTCCCAGGTCAATTATATGTTTTAAGAGTGTATTGGCATCCTCGTCAAGAAACAAATCAGAATTTAAGAATGGTCGTCCATACATCATTTCATAAGGACTTAACAATAGTGGCCGTTTGGGGGATGTCCGTAGCCTCATGAGGGCTATGGGCAGCATATGTGTCCACTTATTATGTGTTTCTGACATAGCTTAGCCAGAGCCCTTTTAAGAGTCTGGTTGGCTCTCTCTACCTTTCCTGAAGCTTGAGGCCTCCAGGATGAGCGGAGCTGGTATTTTATGCCTAAGCATGCGGCTAGGTTCTGGGGTATCGTGGCTGTAAGTGAGGGCCCGTTGTCACTCTGAAGTGACCGAGGCAGCCCAAACCTAGGCACTATCTCCTTCAGCAAGGCTTTACAGTCTTCTGTAGCTCTCTCAGTCTCAGTAGGGAACGCTTCGATCCATCCTGGGAATGTGTCAATAAAGACTAGCAAGTAAGAAAACCCTTGGGTCTTGGGCATGGCTGTAAATTCTACTTGCCATTCCGTTCCTGGGTATGATCCCCGATGTTGGACAGGTGTAATTAGAGGAGGTCTGGTTTTCGGGGTATTTTTTAGACAGGTGTCACAATTTTGTGTGACCTGTTTAACAACCTTAGCTAATTGCGGATGGGAGAGAATAGGCTTAAGCAAGATTTCTAGATTATCTTTTCCAAAATGGGCGCTCTTATGTAAGGAGTTAGTAATGTTTTAAACCTGAGAATCAGGGAGTATTATTTGGGCCTGATCAGGCTGAAACCACCCATGTGACCCAATTTCCCAGCCGCGCTCAGCATATCGGGAATGTCCCCCTGGGGTAAAATCTGGAGTCAGGGTTTCCTTGGGGAAAAGGGTGCAGATAGCAGTGGCAGAGGTAGCTTCCCCGGCAGCTCATCCTGCCTCTTGATCAGCTTTCCTATTTCCCTGAGCCTCTTTTTCTTGCCCCTTTTGGTGACTCTTGCAGTGGATGACAGCTAATTTTGCAGGAAGTTTGACTGCCTCCAGGAGCCTGAGAATGAGCTTTTTGTGTTTAATAGCAGAGCTTCGGGCACTGAGCATCCCTCTTTCTTTCCAAATTGCTGCATGGGCATGCAGAATGAGGAAAGCATACTTAGAGTCCATACACACATTAATCCTCTTTCCTTCTCCTAACTCCAAAGCTCTTGTCAGGGCAAAAATTCAGCTTTCTGGGCTGAGGTGTCTGGGGGAAGAGATCCACTTTCCTTAGTTTCTTCCAGGCTCACTACAGCATATCCTGCTTTCCTCTCTTCCTTTTCTACAAAACTGCTGCCATCTGTGTGCCAGTTTTCCTCTGGGTCAGATAAAGGTGTCTCTGATAGGTCCCGGCGAGAAGAGTATAACTCGTCTGTGATTTGTATGCATTGGTGATCCAGAGGGGAAGTAGGGGGATCTGGCAGTAAGGTTGCTGGATTTAAAGTCTGGCAGACCCTCAACTTTATTTCTGGAGTGTCAAGGAGGAGGGCTTGGTATTGGGTGATCCTTCCCCCTGTCATCCACCTGTCCCCTTTCGTTTCCAAGACTGCTTGCACCCGGTGAGGCGTATACATTGTGGTGGGCTGACCCAGGGTCAGCTTAGATGCCTCCTTAACCATAAGAGCGGTGGCTGCTACTGCCCGGAGGCAAGTGGGCCACCCTCTGGCCACCTCATCTAGTTATTTTGAGAGATAAGCCACAGGTTGTAATACGGGCCCCATCATCTGCTCTAACACCCCAGGAGCACTTCCTGTCCTTCCAGAAACATAGAGTCTAAAAGGCTTCTCCAGGTTGGGGAGGCCTAAAGCTGGGGCTGTAGTGATGGACTCTTTTAGGGCATTAAAGGCCAGCTTGCAGGTCTCATGCCAGTCGAGTGGCTCTTCCTCTTTCCCCCGTAAATTTTCATATAGGGGTCTGGGCAGATTGCCATAATTAGGAATCCAGATCCTGCAAAACCCGGTCCTTCCTAAAAATCCCCTAAGCTGTTGTTTTGTTTTGGGGTACGGGGTATTTAAGATGAGGGATCTCACCTCGGGGTCAGGCATTCTTTTTCTCCCCGTAATTATAAATCCAAGGTATTTTACTTGGGTTAAGCTAATCTGAGCCTGCTTGGAGGATACTCGATAACCCTTTTCATACAGGAAAGTTAGCGTTTTAAATAGTGTCCATTTGAGAGCTGGTAAAATCTGGCCTAGCTATGAGCAAGACATCCACATACTGTATTAGACTACTGTTTGTTAAAGTTAATTCCCTTAGTTCTCCCCCCAAGGAAGTCCCGAAGATATGAGGGCTGTCCCTAAACCCTTGGGGTAGTCGAGTCCAGTCGAGAGTTGTATGGTCTCTCTTGTTTCCAAGTCCCGCCACTCAAAAGCAAAGAGTTTTTGGCATTCAGGATGGAGAGGAATGCAAAAGAAAGCACCTTGAAGGTCCAAGACTGAGAAGTACTTGGCATTTCCTGGGACTTGGGATAGGAGGGTATCTGGGTTTGGGACTATGGGGTGGATGGGAACCACAGCTTCATTAACAGCTCTTAGATCCTGGACGAATCGGTAAGATCCATCTGGTTTTTGAACGGGCAAGATTGGGGTGTTGCAGGGGGACTCACAGGTGATTCGAGTTCCAGTATCTCGGTATTTGTTAACTAATGGTGTAAGACCCTCAAGAGCTTCTGGTTTTAAGGGATACTGTCTTTTCCAGGGCTAGGGAGCATTTGGTCTCAGAGAAATCTTTACTGGTGGAACATTTATGTCTAAACCAGGGCTGGAGACATCCCACACCTGGGGATTGACATCATCTAGACAAGGGACAGACTCCTCCTTTTCTACCTCTGACTGTAAATATTCAGACATAGGCAAAGAAAATTATCGACTTCTACCTTTATGACCCCAAGTCACTCTGGTTTGGAGGCGAAAGTATTATTCTCACCATGGAAAATTTGGAAGCTGCAAACATGAAAAATTTAAAGAGTCACGCAGAGGCTAGTCACTCTAAGCTAACGCCTAAGACATTTATTGACTGATTTCTAGCTTCTCTTCTTTAACCTTTTTTATCTACAGGAATCCTGTGTGTTCCTTTTAGTTAGGGATTCATTTTTAGACTATCCTGACTCTTCCACTACGTTCCAGTTTTGGGTCTGATACACTTACAGTTGTGCCAATTGCTTCCTGAATATTATAGAATATATTTTATGTTTAAAATACTTCCATGCTTATGTAGTGAGTCAATGATTTTAAGTTTATTTGTTACACATATCAATGTAAAAATCAATGTGTGAACTAACATATTCACGACTTGGAAAAGTTGGCTTTTTTTTGCTGTGTGTTTGAACTCCTCACCCGCCCAAAGGTCATGGAGAGGTCTATTGTTTTTCTAAAATGGTTATAGTGTTGTATATTTTCTGGTAATTGAATTAGGGTGTGAGTTGCAAAGCCTGTGTTTCTGTTCATTTCATTCCATCTGTTCGGGTTTCTTTCTCTCTCCTGAGTCAGACAGTAATTTCCCATTGGTTGTCCAGTTACCAAGGTTGGTGTCCATGCATGCGTGCTGGTCTCTCCATACTTGTCCGGGTGTCCTGTGAAACGCTAAGCTTAATTTATTTGGAAATGACCTAGCTGTTCAATACACTGTCATCACTCAGTTGAGCAGAGGGAGAGAAATTCAAGTGACAAAACTCCAGAGAAGCTAGTGTCAGAGCGCCCCGGCGTGGCATGCGTGCAGGGGGTTGGGGGGAGGGGGGGGTGCACAGAGCACGGAGGTCTCAGGTGTCCTCCCACCATGGTCCTCTCCAGGTCCGCCGCTGCTCAGTGGCCTCCCCCCGCCCCCATCGCTTTGACTGCTCATTTCCGGGTCGTCTCTGCAGCTGCCCGGCATCCTGCCCAAGGCCCCCCCTGCCCACACGCTGTCTTCCAGTCTCTCTCTGAACCCTCGACTCTTTCTGCCTCTGTCTCCCCTGGCGTGGGTGCGTGCGAGTGCCTGTCCGTGTGCCTGGCTGTCGCTCGTCCGCTCTCTCAGGAAGGTCCTGTGCTGGGCCCGTGTCGTGGGGGCAGGGCGGGCCTCGGTTTGGGGACAGGGCGGGGCTGAGGCACTCCAGGGTGTTTGCACAGCCGGCAGGATGGGCGCCTGGGGCCCCGGCTCGGCTGCCCCTAAGCCCGCAGGAGTCTCCCGGGACCGCGTCCCCGGGCCGAGGCCCCGCTCGTCCGGAGCCACGTGACCCTGAGCAGCGAACGGGATGGTGGGGGCGGGGGGTGGGGTGGCACCGAGACGTCCTCCCCATTCAAGCCACCCCCCTCCCCAACCCCCGCCAGAGCTCCCGCAGCCTCGCCAGGCTGCTCGGGGTCCGGGAAGCGCCCCGGGGTGCGCCAGGCGCGTGCTGGCCGAGGGTGGCGTCGGCTGGTCTCCCAGCTGCAGGGCCTGTCCCGGTTTTTCCCATCAGTTTCAACAGTGACGGTCACCCCACATTGTGAGTCGTCTAGATTTCTCACTGACACCCCTGTTAGGGAGTGGCTTTTTAGAGAGATAGGGAAGGTCACTTGGGGGATGTTAGTCATGAGAGAAAATAAGGGCTCAGGTGGGATTGCAGATGTCATCCAGGGGGTAAATAGAGACAGTTGTTGCTGGTACCAAGACATGAAGTTTTTTTTTCCCCCTTTCGCCAAAAGGCCATATTACGACCACATGGGGGCGCTGAGTAACAGCCCATAGCTCGGCTGGAGGGGTGGTCCTTTGATAGTGATACCCTGGGATGGGTTGGACATACCCCCAACCTTTGTCATTAATGCACATGCAGCCCAGGCTGCTTAGATTCAGTTGAGAAGCAGTGTGGTTTGCAAGTGAACATGCCTCGTGTAGGGAGAGAACAATAGCCATACAGGGAGATATGATTAGAAAGAGGAAGAACATCATATGATGCATTTTACTTATCTGAGGCAGGATTGATGGGGTTCTGCTTGAACAAGAGCCTGAGATCTTCAACAGGTTCACAGGAATAGCTGTCCTCTGGCTTTGGAGTCTCAGTTTCTGTCTCCCCCTCCTGTAGGCCATAGGGTTTTATTCTAGAATTGTGGACCCAGGCAGATAGACCCTTCACTTTTACAGCAGTTGAAGTCACTAGAACAACCTGATATGGCCCTGTCCATTTCTCGGACAGCTGGTTTGGACTTCCTTTTTCTTGCCAGGTCTTTACTGATACTTGATCCCCTGGCTTTACCTGGGGATTTTTCAAGTCTTCCTGTGGTTTGTTCTCCATACCGTTGGAGTTCTTGCTGAAACCTTCCCAGGTCAATTATATGTTTGAAGAGTGTATTGGCATCCTCGTCAAGAAACAAATCAGAAGTTAAGAATGGTCGTCCATACATCATTTCATAAGTACTTAACAATAGTGGCCGTTTGGGGGATGTCCGTAGCCGCATGAGGGCTATGGGCAGCATATGTGTCCACTTATTATGTGTTTCTGACATAGCTTAGCCAGAGCCCTTTTAAGAGTCTGGTTGGCTCTCTCTACCTTTCCTGAAGCTTGAGGCCTCCAGGATGAGCGGAGCTGGTATTTTATGCCTAAGCATGCGGTTAGGTTCTGGGGTATCGTGGCTGTAAGTGAGGGCCCGTTGTCACTCTGAAGTGACCGAGGCAGCCCAAACCTAGGCCCTATCTCCTTCAGCAGAGCTTTACAGACTTCTGTAGCTCTCTCAGGCTCAGTAGGGAATGCTTCGGTCCATCTTGTGAATGCGTCAATAAAGACTAGTAAGTAAGAAAACCCTTGGGTCTTGGGCATGGCTGTAAATTCTACTTGCCAGTCCAATCCTGGGTATGATCCCCGATGATGGACAGGTGTAATTAGAGGAGGTCTGGTTTTTGGGTTATTTTTTAGACAGGTGTCACAATTTTGTGTGACCTGTTTAACAACCTTAGCTAACTGGGGATGGGAGAGATTAGGCTTAAGCAAGATGTCTAGATTATCTTTTCCAAAATGGTCGCTCTTATGTAAGGAGTTAGTAATGTTTTAAACCTGAGAATCAGGGAGTATTATTTGGGCCTGATCAGGCTGAAACCACCCATGTGACCAAATCTCCCAGCCCCGCTCAGCATATCGGGAATGTCCCCCTGGTGTAAAATCTGGAGTCAGGGTTTCCTTGGGGAAAAGGGGGCAGATAGCAGTGGCAGAGGTAGCTTCCCCGGCAGCTCGTCCTGCCTCGTGATCAGCTTTCCTATTTCCCTGAGCCTCTTTTTCTTGCCCCTTTTGGTGACTCTTGCAGTGGATGACAGCTAATTTTGCAGGAAGTTTGACTGCCTCCAGGAGCCTGAGAATGAGCTCTTTGTGTTTAATAGCAGAGCTTCGGGCACTGAGCATCCCTTTTTCTTTCCAAATTGCTGCACGGGCATGCAGAATGAGGAAAGCATACTTAGAGTCCATAGACACATTAATCCTCTTTCCTTCTCCTAACTCCAAAGCTCTTGTCAGGGCAAGAAGTTCAGCTTTCTGGGCTGAGGTGTCTGGGGGAAGAGATCCATTTTCCTTAGTTTCTTCCAGGCTCACTACAGCATATCCTGCTTTCCTCGCTCCCTTTTCTACAAAACTGCTGCCATCTGTGTGCCAGTTTTCCTCTGGGTCAGATAAAGGTGTCTCTGATATGTCGTGGCGAGAAGGGTATAACTCGTCTGTGATTTGTATGCATTGGTGATCCAGAGGGGAGGTAGGGGGATCTGGCAGTAAGGTTGCTGGATTTAAAGTCTGGCAGACCCTCAACTTTATTTCTGGAGTGTCAAGGAGGAGGGCTTGGTATTGGGTGATCCTTCCCCCTGTCATCCACCTCTCCCCTTTCGTTTCCAAGACTGCTTGCACCCGGTGAGGCATATACACTGTGGTGGGCTGACCAAGGGTCAGCTTAGATGCCTCCTTAACCATAAGAGCCGTGGCTGCTACTGCCCGGAGGCAATTGGGCCACCCTCTGGCCACCTCATCTAGTTATTTTGAGAGATAAGCCACAGGTTGTAATACGGGCCCCATCATCTGCTCTAACAACCCAAGAGCAGTTCCTGTCCTTCCAGAAACATAGAGTCTAAAAGGCTTCTCCAGGTTGGGGAGGCCTAAAGCTGGGGCTGTAGTCATGGACTCTTTTAGGGCATTAAAGTCCACCTTGCAGGTCTCATGCCAGTCGAGTGGCTCTTCCTCTTTCCCCCTTAAATTTTCATATAGGGGTCTGGCCAGATTGCCATAATTAAGAATCCAGATCCTGCAAAACCCGGTCCTTCCTAAAAATCCCCTAAGCTGTTGTTTTGTTTGGGGGTACCGGGTATTTAAGATGAGGGATCTCCCCTCGGGGTCAGGCATTCTTTTTCTCTCCGTAATTATAAATCCAAGGTATTTTACTTGGGTTAAGCTAATCTGAGCCTACTTGGGGGATACTCGATAACCCTTTTCATACAGTAAAGTTAGCGTTTTAAATAGTGTCCATTTGAGAGCTGGTAAAATCTGGCCTAGCTATGAGCAAGTCATCCACATACTGTATTAGACTACTGTTTGTTAAAGTTAATTCCCTTAATTCTCTCCCCGAGGAAGTCCCGAAGATATGAGGGCTGTCCCTAAACCCTTGGGGTAGTCGAGTCCAGTCGAGAGTTGTATGGTCTCTCTTGTTTCCAAGTCCCGCCACTCAAAATCAAAGAGTTTTTGGCATTCAGGATGGAGAGGAATGCAAAAGAAAGCACCTTGAAGGTCCAAGACTGAGAAGTACTTGGCATTTCCTGGGACTTGGGATAGGAGGGTATATGGGTTTGGGACTATGGGGTGGATGGGAACCACAGCTTCATTAACAGCTCTTAGATCATGGACGAATCGGTAAGATCCATCTGGTTTTTGAACGGGCAAGTTTGGGGTGTTGCAGGGGGACTCACAGCTGATTCGAGTTCCAGTATCACGGTATTTGTTAACTAATGGTTTAAGACCCTCAAGAGCTACTGGTTTTAAGGGATATTGTCTTTTCCAGGGCTAGGGAGCATTTGGTCTCAGAGAAATCTTTACTGGTGGAACATTTATGGCTAAACCAGGGCTGGAGACATCCCACACCTTGGGATTGACATCATCTAGACAAGGGACAGACTCTTCCTTTTCCACCTCTGACTGTAAATATTCAGACATAGGCAAAGAAAATTATCGACTTCTACCTTTGTGTCCCCAAGTCACTCTGGTTTGGAGGCGAAAGTATTATTCTCACCATGGAAAATTTGGAAGCTGCAAACATGAAAAATTTAAAGAGTCACGCAGAGGCTAGTCACTCTAAGCTAACCCCTAAGACATTTATTGACTGATTTCTAGCTTCTCTTCTTTAACCTTTTTTATCTACAGTAATCTTGTGTGTTCCTTTTAGTTAGGGATTCATTTTTAGACTATCCTGACTCTTCCACTAAGTTCCAGTTTTGGGTCTGATACACTTACAGATGTGCCAAGTGCTTCCTGAATACTATAGAACATATTTTATGTTTAAAATACTTCCATGCTTATGTAGTGAGTCAATGATTTTAAGTTGATTTGTTACACATTTCAATGTAAAAGTCAATGTGTGAACTAACATATTCACGACTTGGAAAAGTTGGCTTTTTTTTGTTGTGTGTTTGAACTCCTCACCCGACCAAAGGTCATGGAGAGGTCTATTGTTTTTCTAAAATGGTTATAGTGTTGTTTATTTTCTGGTAATTGAATTAGGGTGTGAGTTGCAAAGCCTGTGTTTCTGTTCATTTCATTCCATCTGTTCGGGTTTCTTTCTCTCTCCTGAGTCAGACAGTAATTTCCCATTGGTTGTCCAGTTACCAAGGTTGGTGTCCATGCATCCGTGCTGGTCTCTCCATACATGTCCGCGTGTCCTGTGAAACACTAAGCTTAATTTATTTGGAAATGACCTAGCTGTTCAATACACTGTCATCACTCAGTTGAGCAGAGGAAGAGAAATTCAAGTGACAAAACTCCAGAGAAGCTAGTGTCAGAGCGCCCCGGCGTGGCATGCGTGCAGGGGATTGGGGAGAGGGGGCGGTGCGCGGAGTGCAGAGGTCTCAGGTGTCCTCACACCCTGGGCCTCTCCAGGTCCGCCGCTGCTCAGTGGCCTCCCCCCGCCCCCATCACTTTGGCTGCTCAGGGCCGGGTGATTTCTGCAGTTGCCCGGCATCCTGCCCGAGGCCCCCCCTGCCCACACGCTGTCTTCCAGTCTCTCTCTGAACCCTCGACTCTTTCTGCCTCTGTCTCACCTGGCGTGGGTGCGTGCGAGTGCATGTCCGTGTCCCTGGCTGTCGCTCGTCTGCTCTCCCAGGAAGGTCCTGTGCTGGGCCCGTGGCGTGGGGGCAGGGCGGGCCTCGGTAGGGCGAAAAGGCGGGGCTGAGGCACTCCAGGGGGTTTGCACAGAAGGCAGGACGGGCGCCTGTGGCCCCGGTTGGGCTGCCCTAAGTCCCAGGAGGCTCCGGGGACCGCGGACCCGGGCCAAAGCCCCGCTCGTCCGGAGCCACCTGACCCTGAGCAGCGAAAGGGAAGGTGGGGGGCAGCAGGTGAGGGGGTACCGAGATGTCCTCGCTGCTCTACCCACCCCCCTCCCCACACCCCATGTTCTGCAGGCACGCCAGTCTCCAACCGGCCTCGCCAGACGGGTGCTGGCCTGGGCTCGCGGTGTGCGGAGCGGGGGCGCCCTCCGGTGCCCGCTGAGCTGCAGGCTCTGCGCGGCCGGAGTCCAGTCGCGGGTCGTGAGGCTCAAGTGCAGCGCGCGCCCACTCGAGAACTGCAGCCCCAGGCCCGACCGGCAGATCAGACCGCAAGGGAGGCGCAACGCGGGGCTCCTGGGGCGTCTGACAGCCGCCTTGGTCTAAGGCCATAGCACCCTGAACGTGCCCTATGTCCTCTGATCTGGGAAATTGATTAGGGCCGGGCCTGGTCAGTACTTGCATGGGAGACCGCCTAGTAGTTAGGCGGTTTTGTGATTTTTCTGAATGCCTACTTCAGTAAGTTAGAATTGGATGACTGCACACAGGAAAACGAATGATGTTTTCGGTCATAATCTTAAGAATCCAGCCGCTGGTCATTCTTTTTCCTGTCCTAACACAGCTAACTGGAAGTCAGTTGCAGTAAATTCTACTGACTTAAGACCCTCATCCCTAACGGAAGATATATAGGAAAACCCATAGTATATCTAAATAAACATGAAAGATAGAACGATGAGAAAAAAAAAAAATTCTCAGTGGCATCTTAGTTGGTATATGAAACACGATGATTATGAAAGCACAACCCATATTCAAGTCCAGGCCATGGAAGCCTGTGACTTTCACTGAGTGTTGACTTCCCTTTCAGCTGAGGTTGTAAAAAGTGCTTTGTAAAATCCTGAGGTTTGAAGCATTTGTAACCTCCTGAAGAGACTGCAATCAGAAGGCTTTCTAGAATATCCTGACGCTGTGGTGAGCTCAAGCAATACATTCTGCAGAGGTCGGAAGACAGACATGTTGGGAAGTGGGGATGACTTCTACTGCACTTAGGGAGAAAGGGCATGTACAAGTGGAGAAGAAACACCTCAGTGACGGAATCTGTAAAGACTCCATACATGGAGAAGGAAATGGCAACCCACTCCAGTATTCTTGGCTGGAAAAATCCATTGACAGAGGAGTCTGGCGGGCTGAAGTCCACGGGATTCCATGACTGATCGTGTGTGCACGAGGGTGGAGGGAGACGGGTTGGTAGCAAGAAACTGGTAGAAGTAAAAAATAAGAAAAAATATAAAATAAAGACTCGATAAATATGTCAACGACTGGTAGGAATAAACCTTCAGAAGTGCCTTCTCAGACCTCCCGTCAGAAGCACAAGCGTAATAAAGACACTGAGTTTTCATGGTCTCACACAAAATTAGACTGGCTTATGACAATGGGCAGAGAGGCGCCTCTAAGACATCGGGGCTGGGCTTTACTGGAGGATGCACATCGATAGAGTGCATGGCTATGTGTTATGGAAATATGTCTTAATGGAAGGGTGAAGGCATCTTCTTGAAGAACACAGCAAATAACACTACAAATTCAAGGAACTTGGCTACAATGACAATAGCTGATTTCATGTTGGCTACTGCTTGGCAGAGCTGGGTTCGCCTCTCCCATTATGTACCTCAGTGGCCAGCTGTGAATGTAGCCATTAGTTTCTCACTTAGAAACCGAACCTAATACTTGCCATGTGCACTAGCACAAGAACACTGAAAGCTCCGCGGAGAAGCAAGTCAGACAGACATGCTTCTGTTTTCTCACAGAAGCTGCTTATGACCGGCCCTGCTCACAGACAGATTGCTAATGCCAAATTGATAGACAGTTATGCAGATATTCTTTAGCAACTGAGCGACCAGGGAAGCCCTACTAGCTCAGTTGGTAAAGAATCTGCCTGCAACGCAGGAGACCCCGCTTTCAGTCCTGGGTCGGGAAGATCCCCTGGAGAAGGGATAGGCTACCCACTCCTGTATTCTGGCCTAGAGAATTCCACGGACTCTATAGTCCAAGGGGCCGCAAAGAGCCAGGCACGAACTGAGCCACTTTCACCTGCACATGCGGATATTACTTAGAAAAAGAAATGTGGTAACAGATCTAGCACCTCTGTCAAGCTCATGAGTGAGTACTATAAATATACAGAATCAGCTTTGTCCTGCATAGTTATTACCATCCTGTATTTGCTTTGAGAGGAGTTGAGCTACTCTTGTGAAAGAGGAATGATTCTTTACCAACTGAGCCACAAGGAAAGCCCACTAATACTGGAGTGGGTAGCCTATCCCTTCTCCAGCGGTTCTTCCTTACCCAGGAACTGAACCAGGGTCTCCTGCCTGAGTAACACATATTGGGTAAAAATCGGTGAGGGAGCATAACTATGGACATTGATTGGTAAACTCAGTTTCCCTTGTCCAGATGGCTAGCGGAGGAGAAATAAACGTTGGCATGCATTTAAAAAATTCTTTTGATACTATATATAAAATTTACTAGTTCTCTGCAGAAGTCTTTAATGAAGCACAGATATTGTCATTAGATTGCTTTGATCATATCCGTCTTATCCACATTTATTTTTAAAAGTCACATAGTGTGGCCTCAAATACTTGAAGACACGACAAAAGATTTCTTTGGTCTCCATTCTAAACTGGATCGTGAGAAGGCAGTGCATCAGCATAATGCAGGAGCTCAAGATATTTTTGGCAAAAACTTGACTAGTCTGTTTAATGATATTGAAGAATGAGTTAAGGGTGGCAGCACGAAACAGAAGGCCATGCTAGAAGTATACAAGACCTTGTTTGGTAAGTCCAAACATGACTTTTTCTTTCAATTGAAGGGTAGCTGCTTTACAGAATTTTGTTGCCAAACATCAGCATGAATGTAGGGCAAAAAGGCGGGGCTGATGTGCTCCAGGGGGCTTGCGCAGCGGGCAGGATGTGCGGCTGGGGCCCCGGCTGGGCTGCCTCTAAGCCCGCAGGAGGCTCCGGGGACCGCGGACCCGGGCCGAAGCCCCGCTCGTCCGGAGCCACGTGACCCTGAGCAGCGAAAGGGATGGTGGGGGGCAGGGGGTGAGGGGGCACCCAGACGTCCTCGCTGCTCTACCCACCCCCCCTCCCCCCACCCCAGGTCCCGCAGGTATGCCAGGACCCGGCCGGGCCAGACGGGTGCTGGACGGGGCTGGCGGTGTGCGGGGCCGTGGCGCCCTCCGCTGGACCCCGAGCTGCCGACCCTGGTTGGTCGGAGTACAGTCGCGGGTCGTGTGGCTCAAGAGCAGCGCGCGCCAGGTCGAGAGCTGTGGCCCCAGGCCCGAAGGGCAGGTCAGAACGCAAGGGAGGCGCAACGCGGAGCTCTTGGGGCGCCTGACAGCCGCCTCGGTCTAAGGCCATAGCACCCTGAACGTGCCTTATCTCCTCTGATCTGGGAAATTGAGTAGGGCCGGGCCAGGTCAGTACTTGCATGGGAGACCGCCTTGTAGTTAGTCGGTTTTGTGATTTTTCTGAATGCCTACTTCAGAAAGTTAGAATCGGATGACTGCACACAGGAAAACGAATAATGTTTTCACACATAACCTTAAGAATCCAGCAGCTGGTCATTCTTTTTCCTGTCCTAACACAGCTAACTGGAAGTCAGGTGCAGTAAGTTCTACTGTCTTAAGAACCTCATCCCTAATGGAGGATATATGGGAAACCCCATAATATATCTAAATAAACATGAAAGATAGAACGATGAGAAAAAAAAAATTCTCAGTGACATCTAAGTTGATATATGAAACACGATGATTATGAAAGTACAACCCATAATCAAGTCCAGGCCATGGAAGCCTGTGACTTTCACTGAGTGTTGACTTCCCTTTCAGCTGAGGTTGTAAAAAGTGCTTTGTAAAATCCTGAGGTTTAACACTTGTAACCTCCTGAAGAGACTGCAATCAGAAGGCTTTCTAGAATATCCTGACGCTGTGGTGAACTCAAGCAATACATTCTCCAGAGGTCGGAAGACAGACATGTTGGGAAGTGGGGATGACTTCTACTGCACTTAGGGTGAAAGTGCATATACAAGTTGAGAAGCAACACCTCAGTGACGGAATCTTTAAAGACTCCATACATGGAGAAGGAAATGGCAACCCACTCCAGTATTCTTGGCTGGAAAAATCCATGGACAGAGGAGTCTGGCGGGCTGAAGTCCACGGGATTCCATGACTGATCGTGTGTGCACGAGGGTGGAGGGAGACGGGTTGGTAGCAAGAAACTGGTAGAAGTAAAAAATAAGAAAAAATATAAAATAAAGACTCGATAAATATGACAACGACTGGTAGGAATAAACCTTCAGAAGTGCCTTATCAGACCTCCAGTCAGAAGCACAAGCGTAATAAAGACACTGAGTTTTCACGGTCTCACACAAAATTAGACTGGCTTATGACAATGGGCAGAGAGGCTCCTCTAAGACATAGGGCTGGGCTTTACTGGAGGATGCACATCGATTGACTGCATGACTATGTGTTATGGAAATAGTCTTACTGGCAGGGTGAAGGCATCTTCTTGAAAAACACAGCAAATAACACTACAAATTCAAGGAACTTTTCTACAATGACAATAGCTGATTTCATGTTGGCTACTGCTTGGCAGAGCCGAGTTCGCCTCTCCCATTAAGTACCTCAGTGGCCAGCTGTGAATGTAGCCATTAGTTTCTCACGTAGAAACCGAAACTAATACTTGCCATGTGCACTAGCGCAAGAACAGTGAAAGCTCTCCAGGGAAGCCAGTCAGACAGACATGCTTCTGATTTCTCACAGAAGCTGCTTATGACCGGCCCTGCTCACAGACAGATTGCTAATGCCAAATCGATAGACAGTTATGCAGATATTCTTTAGCAACTGAGCGACCAGGGAAGCCCTACTAGCTCAGTTGGTAAAGAATCTGCCTGCAACGCAGGAGACCCCGCTTTCAGTCCTGGGTCGGGAAGATCTCCTGGAGAAGGGATAGGCTACCCACTCCAGTATTCTGGCCTAGAGAATTCCACGGACTCTATAGTCCTTGGGGCCGCAAAGAGTCAGGCACGAACTGAGCCACTTTCACCTGCACATGTGGATATTACTTAGAAAAAGAAATGTGGTAACAGATCTAGTACCTCTGTCAAGCTCATGAGTGAGTACTTTAAATATATAGAATCAGCTTTGTCCTGCATAGTTATTACCATCCTGTATTTGCTTTGAGAGGAGTTGACCTAGTCTTGTGAAAGAGGAATGATTCTTTACCAACTGAGCCACAAGGAAAGCCCATTAATACTGAAGTGGGTAGACTATCCCTTCTCCAGCGGATCTTCCTGACCCAGGAACTGAACCAGGGTCTCCTGCCTGAGTAACACATATTGGGTAAAAATCGGTGAGGGAGCATAACTATGGACATTGATTGGTAAACTCAGTTTTCCTTGTCCAGATGGCTAGCGGAGGAGAAATAATCGTTGGCATGCATTTAAAAAATTCTTCTGATACTATATATAAAATTTACTAGTTCTCTGCAGAAGTCTTTAATGAAGCACAGATATTGTCATTAGATTGCTTTGGTCATATCCGTCTTATCCACATTTATTTTTAAAAGTCACATAGTGTGGCCTCAAATACTTGAAGACACGACAAAATGTTTCTTTGGTCTCCATTCTAAACTGGATCGTGAGAAGGCAGTGCATCAGCATAATGCAGGAGCTCAAGATATTCTTGGCAAAAACTTGACTAGTCTGTTTAATGATATGGAAGAATGAGTTAAGGGAGGCAGCATGAAACAGAAGGCCATGCTAGAAGTACACAAGACCTTGTTTGGTAAGTCCAAACACGAATTTTTATTTCAATTGAAGGATAGTTGCCTTACAGAATTTTGTTGCCAAACATCAGCATGAATGAGCCACAGGTATAAATATGTTTCCTCCCTCCTGAACCTCTCTCCCATTTCCCTCCCCATTCCACCCCTAGCTTGTTGCAGAGCCCCTGTTTGAGTCCCCTGAGTCATACAGCAAATTTCATTGGCATCTGCTTTTACGTATGGTAATTATTTTCATGTTACTCTGCATTCATCTGACCCTCTCCTTCCTCCCCCCTGCCCATGTCCATAAGTCTGTTCTCTACATCTGTGACTCCTTGGCTGCCCTGCAAATAATTTCATCAGTACCACCTTTAGTTCAAGCATTTTTTTTACCCCCCAAGCATTTCTTATTTCTTATTCCAGTCTTACTGTCTTTAGTGTGAGACTGATTTTGAAACTGATATGAAAGTATTATTCTCAGCATGGAAAATTTGGAAGATGCAAACATGAAAAATTTAAAAAGTCACACAGAGGCTAGTCACTCTAACCTAACCCCTAAAACATTTATTGACTGATTTCTAGCTTCTCTTCTTTAACCTTTTTTATCTACAATAATCCTGTGTATTCCTTTTAGTTAGGGATTCATTTTTAGACTATCCTGACTCTTCAACTAAGTTCCAGTTTTGGGTCTCATACAGTGAGACATGTGCCAAATGCTTCCTGAATACTATAGAACATTTTTTATGTTTAAAATACTTCCATGCTTATGTAGTGAGTCAATGATTTTAAGTTTATTTGTTACACATTTCAATGTAAAAGTCAATGTGTGAACTAACATATTCACGATTTGGAAAAAGTGGCTTATTTTGTCATGTGCTAGAATTCCTCACCCGACCAAAGGTCATGGAGAAGTCTATTGTTTTTCTAAAATGGTTATAGTGTTGTTTTTTTCTTTTTTTTTTTGTAATTGAATTAGGGTGTGAGTTGCAAAGTTTGTGTTTCGGTTCATTTCATTCCATCTGTTTGGGTTTCTTTCTCTCTCCTGAGTCAGACAGTAATTTCCCATTGGTTGTCCAGTTACCAAGGCTGGGGTCCATGCATCCGTGCTGGTCTCTGCATTCATGTCCGGGTGTCCTGTGAAACACAAAGCTTAATTTATTTGGAAATGACCTAGCTGTTCAATACACTGTCATCACTCAGTTGAGCACAAGGATAGAAATTCAGGTGACCACACTCCGGAGAAGCTAGTGTCAGAGTGCCCGGGCATGGCGTGCGTCCAGGGGGTTGGGAGAATGGGGGCGGGGTGCGGAGCGAGGAGATCTCAGGTGCCCTCGCACCCTGGGCCTCTCCAGGCCCGCCCCTACTCAGCGGCTTCCCCCTGCCCCCATCGCATTCGCTGCTCAGGGCCGGGTGGCCTCTGCAGCTGCCCGGCATCCTGCCCGAGTCCCCCCCTGCCCACAAACTGTCTTCGAGTCTCTCTCCGAAACCTCGTCTCTTTCTGCCTCTGTCTCACCTGGCGTGGGTGCGTGCGAGTGCCTGTCCGTGTGCCTGGCTTTCGCTCCTCTGCTCTCTCAGGAAAGACTTTTGCTGGGCCGGCAGAGTGGGGGCAGGCCGGGTCTCGGTTGGGCGAAAAGGCGGGGCTGAGACGCTCCAGGGGGTTTGTGCAGCGGGCAGGATGTGCGCCTGGGGCCCCGGCTTGGCTGCCTCTAAGCCCGCAGGAGGCTCCGGGGACCGCGGCCCCGGGCCGAAGCCCCGCTCGTCCGGAGCCACGTCACCCTGAGCAGCGAACGGGATGGTGGGGGGCAGGGAGTGAGGGGGCACCGAGACGTCCTCGCTGCTATACCCACCCCACCTCCCCCCACACCAGGTCCCGCAGGCACGCCAGGCCCCGGCCGGGCCAGACGGGTGCTGGCTGGGGCTGGCGGTGTGCGTGGCCGTGCCGCCCTCCGCTGGCCCCCGAGCTGCGGCCCTGGTTGGTCGGAGTCCAGTCGCGTGTCATGCGGCTCAAGTGCAGCGCGCGCCAGCTCGAGAGCTGTGGCCCCAGGCCCGAAGGGCAGGTCAGAACGCAAGGGAGGCGCAACGCGGATCTCTTGGGGCACCTGACAGCCGCCTCGGTCTAAGGCCATAGCACCCTGAACGTGCTCTATAGCCTCTGATCTGGGAAATTGAGTAGGGCCGGGCCTGGTCAGTACTTGCATGGGAGACCGCCTAGTAGTTAGGCGGTTTTGTGATTTTTCTGAATGCCTACTTCACAAAGTGAGTATTGGATGACTGCACACAGGAAAACGAATAATGTTTTCGTACATAATCTTTAGAATCCAGCAGCTGGTCATTCTTTTTCCTGTCCTAACACAGCTAACTGGAAGTCACTTGCTGTAAGTTCTACTGACTTAAGACCCTCATCCCTAACGGAAGGTATATAGGAAAACCCATAATATATCTAAATAAACATGAAAGATAGAAAGATGAGAAAAAAAAAATTCTCAGGGACATCTTAGTTGGTATATGAAACACGATGATTATGAAAGCACAACCCATAATCAAATCCAGGCCATGGAAGCCTGTGACTTTCACTGAGTGTTGAGTTCCCTTTCAGCTGAGGTTGTAAAAAGTGCTTTGTAAAATCCTGAGGTTTGAAACACTTGTAATCTCCTGAGGAGACTGCAATCAGAAGGCTTTCTAGAATATCTTGACGCTGTGGTGAGCTCAAGCAAAACATTCTGCAGAGGTCGGAAGACAGACATGTTTGGATGTGGGGATGACTTCTACTGCACTTAGGGAGAAAGGGCATGTACAAGTTGAGAAGCAAAACCTCAGTGACGGAATCTTTAAAGACTCCATACATGGAGAAGGAAATGGCAACCCACTCCAGTATTCTTGGCTGGAAAAATCCATGGACAGAGGAGTCTGGCGGGCTGAAGTCCACGGGATTCCATGACTGATCGTGTGTGCACGAGGGTGGAGGGAGACGGGTTGGTAGCAAGAAACTGGTAGAACTAATAAAACAACAACAACAACAACAAAAAAAAAAAACTAAAGACTCGATAAAAATGACAATGACTGGTAGGAATAAACCTTCAGAAGTCCCTTCTCAGACCTCCCGTCTGAAGCACAAGCGTAATAAAGACATTGAGTTTTCATGGTCTCAGACAAAATTAGACTGGCTTATGACAATGGGCAGAGAGGCTCCTCTAAGACATAGGGGCTGGGCTTTACTGGAGGATGCACATCGATTGAGTGCATGGCTATGTGTTATGGAAATATGTCTTACTGGCAGGGCAAAGGCATCTTCTTGAAGAACACAGCAAATAACACTACAAATTCAAGGAACTTGGCTACAATGACAATAGCTGATTTCATGTTGGCTACTGCTTGACAGAGCTGGGTTCGCCTATCCCATTAAGTACCTCAGTGGCCAGCTGTGAATGTAGCCATTAGTTTCTCACTTAGAAACCGAACCTAATACTTGCCATGTGCACTAGTGCAAGAACAGTGCAATTCCCAACAGGTAAAGGAATATGACAAGTGCCCACCAAGTCAAACAAAAGAGGAGGAGATAGGGAATCTATCGGAAAAACAATTTAGAATAATAATAATAAAAATGATCCAAATCTTGAAAACAAAATGGAGTTACAGATAAATAGCCTGGAGACAAAGATTGAAAAGATGCAGCAATTGCTTAACAAAGACCTAGAAGAAATAAAAGAGAGTCAATTAAAAATGGATAATGCAATGAATGAGATCAAAAACACTTTGGAGCGAACCAAGAGTAGAATAACGGAGACAGAAGATAGGATAAGTGAGGTAGACAATAGAATAGTGGAAATAAATGAAGCAGAGAGGAAAAAAGAAAAAATGATCAAAAGAAATGAGGACAACCTCAGGGACCTCTGGGACAATGTGAAACGCCCCAACATTCGAATCATAAGAGTCCCAGAAGAAGAAGACAAAAAGAAAGGCCATGAGAAAATACTCGAGGAGATAATAGCTGAAAACTTCCCTAAAATGGGGAAGGAAATAGCCACCCAAGTCCAAGAAACCCAGAGAGTGCCAAACAGGATAAACCCAAGGCGAAACACTCCAAGACACATATTAATCAAATTAACAAAGATCAAACACAAAGAACAAATACTAAAAGCAGCAAGGGAGAAACAACAAATAACACACAAAGGAATTCCCATAAGGATAACAGCTGATCTACCAATAGAAACCTTCCAGGCCAGAAGGGAATGGCAGGACATAATGAAAGTAATGAAAGAAAATAATCTACAACCTAGATTACTGTACCCAGCAAGGATCTCATTCAGATATGAAGGAGAAATCAAAAGCTTTACAGACAAGCAAAAGCTGAGAGAATTCAGCACCACCAAACCAGCTCTTCAACAAATGCTAAAGGACCTTCTCTAGACAGGAAATGCAGAAATGTTGTATAAACATGAACCCAAAACAACAAAGTAAATGGCAACGGGACCACACCTATCAATAATTACCTTAAATGTAAATGGGTTGAATGCCCCAACCAAAAGACAAAGATTGGCTGAATGGATACAAAAACAAGACCCTTATATATGCTGTCTACAAGAGACCCACCTCAAAACCAGAGACACATACAGACTAAAAGTGAAGGGCTGGAAAAAAATATTTCACGCAAATGGAGACCAAAAGAAAGCAGGAGTCACAATACTCATATCAGATAAAATAGACTTTCAAATAAAGGATGTGAAAAGAGACAAAGAAGGACACTACATAATGATCAAAGGATCAATCCAAGAAGAAGATATAACAATTATAAATATATATGCACCCAACATAGGAGCACCGCAATATGTACGGCAAACGCTAATCAGTATGAAAGAGGAAATGAATAGTAACACAATAATAGTGGGAGACTTTAATACCCCACTCACAACTATGGATAGATCAACTAAACAGAAAATCAAAAAGGAAACACAAACCTTAAATGATACAATGGACCAGCTAGACCTAATTGATATCTATAGGACATTTCACCCCCAAACAATCAATTTCACCTTTTTCTCAAGTCCACACGGAACATTCTCCAGAATAGATCACATCCTGGGCCATAAATCTGGTCTTGGAAAATTCAGAAAAATTGAAATCATCCCAGTCATCTTTTCTGACCACAGTGCAGTAAGATTAGATCTCAATTACAGGAAAAAAATTGTTAAAAATTCAAACATATGGAAGCTAAATAACACGCTTCTGAATAACCAAAAAATCATAGAAGAAATCAAAAAAGAAATCAAAATATGTATAGAAATGAATGAAAATGAAAACACAACAACCCAAAACCTATGGGACACTGTAAAAGCAGTGCTAAGGGGAAGGTTCATAGCATTACAGGCTTACATCAAGAAACAAGAAAAAAGCCAAATAAATAACCTAACTCTACACCTAAAGCAATTAGAGAAGGAAGAAATGAAAAACCCCAGGGTTAGCAGAAGAAAAGAAATCTTAAAAATTATGGCAGAAATAAATGCAAAAGAAACTAAAGAGACCATAGCAAAAATCAACAAAGCTAAAAGCTGGTTTTTTGAAAAAATAAACAAAATTGACAAACCATTAGCAAGACTCATTAAGAAATAAAGAGAGAAGAACCAAATTAACAAAATAAGAAATGAAAAGGGTGAGATCACAACAGACAACACTGAAATACAAAGGATCATAAGAGACTACTACCAGCAGCTCTATGCCAATAAAATTGACAACTTGGATGAAATGGACAAATTTTAGAAAAGTATAACTTTCCAAAACTGAACCAGGAAGAAATAGAAGATCTTAACAGACCCATCACAAGCAAGGAAATCGAAACTGTAATCAAAAATCTTCCAGGAAACAAAAGCCCAGTACCAGATGGCTTCACAGCTGAATTCTACCAAAAATTTAGAGAAGAGCTAACACCTATCTTACTCAAACTCTTCCAGAAAATTGCAGAAGAAGGTAAACTTCCAAACTCATTCTATGAGGCCACCATCACCCTAATTCCAAAACCACACAAAGATGCCACAAAAAAAGAAAACTACAGGCCAATATCACTGATGAACATAGATGCAAAAATCCTTAGCAAAATTCTAGCAAATAGAATCCAACAACATCTTAAAAAAATCATACACCATGACCAAGTGGGCTTTATCCCAGGAATGCAAGGATTCTTCAATATCTGCAAATCAATCAATGTAATACACCACATTAACAAATTGAAAGATAAAAACCATATGATTATCTCAATAGATGCAGAGAAAGCCTTTGACAAAATTCAACACTCATTTACGATTAAAACTCTCCAGAAAGCAGGAATAGAGGGAACATACCTCAACATAATAAAAGCTATATATGACAAACCCACAGCAAGCATCACCCTCAATGGTGAAAAATTGAAAGCATTTCCCCTGAAATCAGGAACAAGACAAGGGTGCCCACTCTCACCACTATTATTCAACATAGTCTTGGAAGTTTTGGCCACAGCAATCAGAGCAGAAAAAGAAGTAAAAGGAATCCAGATAGGAAAAGAAGAAGTGAAACTCTCGTTGTTTGCAGTTGACATGATCCTCTACATAGAAAACCCTAAATACTCTTCCAGAAAATTACTAGAGCTAACCAATGAATATAGTAAAGTTGCAGGATATAAAATTAACACACAGAAATGCCTTGCATTCCTATATACTAACAATGAAAAAACAGAAAGAGAAATTAAGGAAACAATACCATTCTCCATTGCAACAAAAAGAATAAAATACTTAGGAGTATATCTACCTAAAGAAACAAAAGACCTGTACATAGAAAACTATAAAACACTGATGAAAGAAATCAAAGAGGACACAAACAGATGGAGGAACATACCGTGTTCATGGATTGGAAGAATCAATATTGTCAAAATGGCTATTCTACCCAAAGCAATCTATAGATTCAATGCAATCCCTATCAAACTACCAACGGTATTTTTCACAGAACTAGAACAAATAATTTCACAATTTGTATGGAAATACAGAAAACCACGAATAGCCAAAGTAATCTTGAGAAAGAAGAATGGAACTGGAGGAATCAACCTGTCTGACTTCAGTCTCTACTACAAAGCCACAGTCATCAAGACAGTATGGTACTGGCACAAAGACAGAAATATAGATCAATGGAACAGAATAGAAAGCCTAGAGATAAATCCACGAACCTATGAACACCTTATCTTTGACAAAGGAGGCAAGGATATACAATGGAAAAAAGACAACTGCTTTAACAAGTGGTGCTGGGAAAACTGGTCAACCACCTGTAAAAGAATGAAACTAGAACACTTTCTAACACCACACACAAAAATAAACTCAAAATGGATTAAAGATCTAAATGTAAGACCAGAAACTATAAAACTCCTAGAGGAGAACTTAGGCAAAACACTCTCCGACATGAATCACAGCAGGGTCCTCTATGACCCACCTCCCAGAATATTGGAAATAAAAGCAAAAATAAACAAATGGGACATAATGAAACTTAAAAGCTTCTGCACTACAAAGGAAACTATAAGTAAGGTGAAAAGACAGCCCTCAGATTGGGAGAAAATAATAGCAAATGAAGAAACAGACAAAGGATTAATCTCAAAAATATACAAGAAACTCCTGAAGCTCAATTCCAGAAAAATAAATGACCCAATCAAAAAATGGGCCAAAGAACTAAACAGACATTTCTCCAAAGAAGACATACAGATGGCTAACAAACACATGAAAAGATGCTCAACATCACTCATTATTAGAGAAATGCAAATCAAAACCACAATGAGGTACCATTACACGCCAGTCAGGATGGCTGCTATCCAAAAGTCTACAAGCAATAAATGCTGGAGTGGGTGTGGAGAAAAGGGAACCCTCTTACACTGTTGGTGGGAATGCAAAGTAGTACAGCCACTATGGAAAACAGTGTGGAGATTTCTTAAAAAACTGGAAATAGAACTGCCATTTGACCCAGCAATACCACTTCTGGGCATACACACCACGGAAACCAGATCTGAAAGAGACACGTGCACCCCATTGTTCATCGCAGCACTGTTTATAATAGCCAGGACATGGAAGCAGCCTAGATGCCCATCAGCAGATGAATGGATAAGGAAGCTGTGGTACATATACACCATGGAATATTACTCAGCCATTAAAAAGAATTCATTTGAATCAGTTCTAATGAGATGGATGAAACTGGAGCCCATTATTCAGAGTGAAGTAAGCCAGAAAAATAAAGAACATTACAGCATACTAACACATATATATGGAATTTAGAAAGATGGTAATGATAACCCTATATGCAAAACAGAAAAAGAGACACAGAAGTACAGAACAGACTTTTGGACTCTGTGGGAGAAGGTGAGGGTGGGATGTTTCAAAAGAACAGCATGTATTTTATCTATGGTGAAAGAGATCACTAGCCCAGGTGAGATGCATGAGACGAGTGCTCGGGCCTGGTGCACTGGGAGGACCCAGAGGAGTCGGGTGGAGAGGGAGGTGGGAGGGGGGATCGGGATGGGGAATACGTGTAACTCTATGGCTGATTCGTGTCAATGTATGACAAAACCCACTGAAATGTTGTGAAGTAATTGGCCTCCAACTAATAAAATAAAATTAAAAAAAAACCAAAAAACTGAGCTATCCTAAAAATTAAAAAAAAAAAGCTACCTCTTCTATGCAACATCTGTGTGTCTTCTGTCTGTCTTCTTCCTCGCTGACGCCACTCATCCCTTGGGTATTCCTGGTCCTGCTGGGGCTGGACCTCGGCAATTTTGCTCAATGCTTTGGATCCTAGTGGAAAAACATGCTGTTAATCCTACTTTTGCGAGGATTAAAACCATCGTAAAAACTGGAATTTGTTTAAATATTTTTGGTTTAAATATATCTTGTGTATATAATTACCCAGATTACTGTTGGGTATTAGATTGCTATGTTACAATATGTATGGCATACATGAGTTCCACTGTTATTGATATGATATGTGGTGGAGAGGTATTTGGTGGTGCAAGTGATTTAAATGATGTGTTCACAGTGTTTATATTCCTGTTATGTGGTTAATGGGTCTTGGATTCACGTTTGAAATATGACTCCCTTGTCTTTTGTGATGCATGAGAAGTGCTGAAATTGAAGATGATGCAGGTTAAGTCTAGGGTTGAGGGTGTGAGTAGGGTGGGGGGGAGGGTGTGGGTTAGGTTAAGGGTGTGGATTAGGGTGTGGGTTACATTGTGGCTTAGGGGTTAGAAGTTAGGGGTGTGGGTGAGGGTGAGGGCTGAGGGGTGAAGGTGTCAGGTTAGGGTTGGGATGATGCGTTAGGGTTAGTGTGTCAGGTTAGGGTTAGGGGGTCGGGTTGGTGTTAGGTTCTGGGATAGGGTTACGGTGTTGGTTAGGGTTAGGGTGTCGTGTTGGGGTTAGGGTTAGGGCAAGGGCGAGGGCAATTTCGCCTGGGACCTTATGGAGGGGCCTCACAGTCAAAGGTAAAGGCAAAGTCACATCCACACTTCTGTTCCATCCCCTTTGCTCTATAGTAGAGCTCTAGTAAGCCTAGGCCTGGTAGGAAAACTCTTGGCTCCTGTGGGGACACATCCTGTGTGTGAATCTGCATACCAGACCTAGGGGCCACAGGGCGCCTGTTTTCTTCTGGGAGAGGGGACCCTGAAGCGGTGTTGCCTGGCAACAGCTTGAAAATCCATTACATTGCACTTTACGAACCTCTGACAAAGCTAGATTTGCTCCACCTTTTCGCCATTTGGAAGCAAACCTTCCATACCCTCTCCCCAAGTAGGCAATGCGCCTACTTTGAGTAGAAAGTCCCCTTGAGGAGCTGAGCCCAGGAAGGCACCCAGTCATGTCAAACACACTCCAGCTGCTTACTTCCTCATGGGCAGTATCACTATCAGCTAGGAATGTCTTTGCAAGGATTGAAAAGGGAAGGGGAGATACATGGCCCTGCCTCTGAAATTTCAGTCCTCTGAGCAGAACTGGAATTCAATTGTATCAGCGAAACTGTGCCTTCCAAAGAGGCTTGCAAACACACCCCGAGTGGCTGCCTCTTCTTCCCTGAAGAAGGCTCCCTTTCCCTGCATCCTGCGGACTCCCTGTCCCAGCCTCCTGGAAAAGCGCTTCTTGGAGTTCCTTCTTGGAGTTCCTTTCTTAGTTGCAGTTATCCCTCAACTTGGGGCCATAGAGAGTAGCCCCACACTCACAGGGGAAGGCAGACCCACCTCCACACATCTCTTCCATCCCCTTTGCTCTGTAGGACAATTCTAGTGAGCCTAGGTCTGTCAGAAAATTCTTGGCTTTGACGGGAACACACCCTGTGTGTGAACCTGCATACCCGACCTAGGGGCCACAGGGCGCCTGTTTTGCTCGAGTGGGCCTTGAAGCAGTACAGCCTAGTGAGAGCTTGAAAATCCATCCAATTGCTCCTTTCTTACCTCTGACACCTAGCTTTGTTCCACCCTTTGGCAGTGTGGAGGGAAGAGGGCCCAACCCCGTCCTCAAGCGGACATGGGGCCTACTTTGAGAGGAAAGGCCCCCTTGAGGAGCTGAGCCCATCAAGGCAGCCAGTCATGTCAAATATACTCCCACTGCTTGCTTCTTCATGGGTAGTACCACTATCAGCTTGGAATGTCTTTGCAAGGATCACAAAGGGAAGGGGAGATACACGACCCTGCCTCTGGAACTTCGGTCCTCTGAGCAGACCTGAGTGCTCTAGGGAGCCTAGGACTGTCAGGAAAATTCTTGGCTCCTACGGGGACACACCCCATATGTGAACCTGCATACCGGACCTCGGGGCCACAGTGTGCCTGCTTCTCTCGGTGTGCCTAAAGCGGTGCAGCCTAGCAACAGCTATTGAGCCTAGGTCTGTCTGGAACATTTTGGATCCTGTGGGGAAAACACCCTGTGCACACCCCTAGATACCGGGCCTAGGGGCCAAAATTCTCACATGTCTCCTGGGGAACCCTAACACAGTGTGACCTAGCAACTGCTTGAAAATCCATCCCATTGCTGTTTTCCTCCTTCTGATACAGCTAGCATTGCTCCTTGCTTTGGGATATCTCAAGCAAGGGGCGAGTCCATAACTGCTCTCCTGGGGCCCAATGGATGTGCAAGGTGCCCTCAACCAGGTGACCCCAGCATGCCACCTGGCCCCCTCAGACACACTCCCGCAGCCTTCTTCCTCATGGGAAGCACCTCTCTGACCCAGGAATGTGTTTGCAAGGCTCGGAATGTGCAGGGAGACACATGGCCCTGACTCTGGAATTGAGGTCCTTGGGGCAGGCCTGCAGGTCTGACATCTGAGAAGCAAAACACTTGCTGCAAATAGAGGCCTGAAAACACACTCTGTGTATGACTTTCCTTCCTCCAAGGAAGATAGCTTTCCCAGTCTCCTGCATGCTGAGTGTCACACAGCTGGAATGTGCTTGCGTGGAGGTCATGATTCAGTGGCAATGGCCCCTGAGGCCCTGTGCCCAGGTAGGGCGCCCACACTCACAGGCAAATCAAAGCAACTTCCAAATGAGTCAGCTCTTCACATCTAGTGGCCAAAGTATTGGAGTTTCAGGTTCAATATTAGTCTTTCCAATGTATATTCAGACCTGATTTCCTTTAGGATGGAGTGGTTGGGTCCTCTTATAGTCTAAGCAAACTTCAAGCATCTTCTTCAGCACCACAGTGCAAAAGCATCAAATCTTTGGCTGTCAACTTTCTTTATAGTCCATCTTTCACATCCATACATGACATGGAAAAACCTTAGCCTTGACTAGACGGATCTTTGTTGGCAAAGCAATGTCTCAGCTTTTTAATATGCTGTCTAGTTTGGTTATCACTTTCCTTCCAAGTCGTAAGCATCTTTTAATTTCATGGCTGCAGTCACCATCTGCAATGATTTCCGAGCCCCGAAAAATAAAATCTGCCACTGTTTCCACTGTTTTCTCATCTATTTGCCAAGAAGTGATGAGACTGGATGCAATGATCTTAGTTGTCTGAACGCTGAGCATTAAGCTACCTATTTCACTCTCCTCTTTCTCTTTCATCAAGAGGCTCTTTAGTTCTTCACTTTCTGCCATCAGGGTGGTGTCATCTGCATATCTGAGGTTATTGATATTTCTCCCAGCAATCTTGATTCCAGTTTGTGCTTCATCCAGTGCAGCATTTCTCACGATGCCCTATATATAAGCAGGTATAAGTTAAATAAGCAGGGTGCCAATATACAGCCTTGACATATTCCTTTTCCTATTTAGAACCAGTCTGTTGGTCCAGGTCCAGTTCTGTTTCTTCCTGACCTGCATATAGGTCTTTCAAGAGGCAGGTCAGGTGATCTGGTATTCTTATCTCTTTCAGAATTTTCCCCAGTTTATTGTGATACACACAGTCAAAGGCTTTGGCATAGTCAACAAAGCAGAAATAAGTGTTTTTCTGGAACTCTCTTGCTTTTTCAATTATCCAGTGGATTTTGGCAATTTGATCTCTGGTTCCTCTGCCTTTTCTAAATCCATCTTGAACATTTGGAATTTCACGGTTGACATATTGCTGAAGCCTGGCTTGGAGAATTTTGAGTGTTACTTTACTAGCATGTGAGATGAGTCCAGTTGTGTGACAGTTTGAACATTCTTTGTCATTGCCTTTCTTTGAGACTGGAATGAAAACTGAGCTAACAACCTAGATGTTTTCAATCGCATATGCTAAAAGAACTGCCTTTGCAGTTTCCAAGGGAAAAAAGTTTCATTTTAACCAATTTTCTCTGAAGTTCAAGGAATATCATGGACATCCTCCATCAAAAAGTCATCTTTCTTTTATGTAATCACAGTTTCATGCCTAAATTATAGACCAACTCATGCTCAAATTGACTCTGATATCAGGGGCAGATCAGCTAGCTGATAAAAAGCTTGGATTGTCCCTCTGGAGGAAAGTGAGACCTTGGTCCCAAGAGAAGAATCTGAGGGCTTAAGGGAATTTGCAGGAGTGGGGAAATCTTGGTCCATCCTACATGTACCGTACTTAAAGAATGCTTATTTATTTTACGGAAGTAAAAAAAAAAAAAAAAAACACAGATGATAAAAACAAATATAAATCACTGAAAGGTAAATAAATTCATCATCTGTGATTGAAAGCTGCATTCTAAGAAAGCTGTGTTCTCTTAACCTAGAGAGTAGACTAAATTCCAGTCTGGTACCAGCTTACCAGATAACAAACAAAAAGCGTTGTTTATGGGTAAGCTCAGGAAAGTCTTTTCCATGTATCTTGAGGTAGCAGTATTTTTGCAAAGGCATCAGTGTGAAACCATGGAAGGCATGTTTAAAACCTGATTAGATAAAAATTGACAAAATAAAAATTGACAAATTTGACAAAATAAAAATTGACAAAAAAAGTGACAAAATAGTCACTGCTGTGACTTGAAACACTTTAATATGATAACTAGAATTATAACTGACAGCATTTTACCAGGACATACCAGATTTTCATGGATGTCACATAGTTTCTAGGATACCTACATTAGTAACTGAAGGAGTCTTTGGGCTTAGAAAAGAAAACAACAGTCTCAAAGGCCCTTGCTTGTATCATTTAACATTGGAGAAAACAAAATCGAACTTTAGGTCCCACCCTGAGGCTCCAGGCCGGTTATATCTATCTATTTTCCCATGCAGCGTAGTGCCTGCTGGAAGTCCAAGGGATTTATCCTGCCTGGTAATTTCACCAGCTGGGACTCCACAACCCTTAGTCTGGCCGGCTGACCCAGCCCTGCTTCCAGCACTTTGCAGGCCAGCAGGCCCTTGACCACCTGCTGGGACAGGAAAGGGAAGGGTCCACGAATTGCATCCTAGAAACTTAGTAGGGTGCATGTATTTAAAAACCTGGTGGCCACCCAGGCAGGAGAGAAGGGAGGAGGGCACCTTGCTGCCCTTTCATGGGGGAATCTGTGGCTGTCCTGCTGAGAGGGGGCCTTTCCATGGGGACCCTGTGCAATAAGTTTGGTGTTTTGGAACTGAATAATTAGAACGTGTAAAATTTTTAATTTATGTGGTGCTTTAATTAAAAAAAAAAAAAAAAAAAAAAAAAAACAAGCAGGTCCAAGTTTTCTGCAAATTGAGGCCTCAAACTTGAAGGCCTATTTTCCTTCCACTGTGGCATTCTATGAAGAAATGTGCGTTTTTTAAAGAAAAGGGTCAGAAAAGTGAGGGAAACAGAAAAGCCAGAGGTGCCCCAGGAGTTTGGTGAAGGTCTTAGGAGGTCACTTGTAAATGCTGCTGGCCATCGGGAGGCAGTCTCTTGTGACCAATGGGCACAGAGCTCTGCAGGCTTGTCCTTTGCATGGATGTTCTTGTTTGTGGAAATCCAGCTCAGAGCCATCTCCTGATGTGTAAGAATTTCCCAGACTAGACCCCTAGGCAAATCCCACAGGGCCAGGGACTCCTTTCTTCATTGTATTTGTCTGTTTGACTGAAAACCAGAAATGGCATATTTTTCTTTCAATCTGGTCTATCATCCAGGCCTTGGAGTAATATTTCCCCTCCCCCTCAATAGGCTTGGGTTCCGGTGATGAATTATAGTCAGTTGTCCATGATTTCGCAGATGAGGAAACTGAGAGTCGGAGAGGGCGGAGGACTGTCCAAGGGAGAATGGGATATCCTTCCAGGAACACTGGCTCCTGGGTTTTTAATGAGCTTCCTACCCAGCATGGTCATTAAGTGGCAAGGGTTGACATTGAGAATAAACTATTGGTGGAAATGAAAAAGGCTTTTTGAAAGAATGTGCCTACCAGCTGTGCATCTTATGGAGTATTTTCATTGTACTTCCCAGCCCTTGGAAAGTGCTGGGCACAGGGCAGATGCTTCATCATTTTTATTGAATAAGTTCAATGTCACACAATTGTATCTGTAGTGTCAGCAACACTATGAGGTATATTAGAACAGTGATGGTCCCAGTTGGTACCCACAAGGATATTTTTAAAAAATGAAACAAATCTCTCTGATCATCACCAAGGCTATCAGAGGTCTATTGCAGACTCCACACAAGGGAGGGTCTACCTCTTGGGACATCCCCACTTCAGCATCTCCCTAAACCAGCAATCTAGGACAGCTGAGTACACTTGAAGTTCCTTCCTTGACCTTGGGAGTTTTTTTGGAAGACAATTTTTTGACAGACAGGGGTGGGGCAAGGTTTTGGGATGTTTCAAGTGCAGTCCATTTATTGTGCACTCTATTTCTGTTTCTGTTCCCTGGAGGCTCAGTTGGTAAAGAGTCTGCCTGCAATGAGGGAGACCCGGGTTTAATCCCTGGGTCAGGGAAATCCCCTGGAGAAGGAAATGACAGCCCACTCCAGTATTCTTGCCTGAAGAATTCAATGGACTGAGGAGCCTGGTGGGCTACCAAGGGCTGGACATGGCTGAGTGATCAAACTCTTATTTCTATTATTATTTCACCAGCTCCACCTCAGATCATCAGGCATTAGATCCTAGAGGTTGGGGGCCCCTGCTTTAGTTCCCTCTTTCATCTTCTACACAGCTCCAGCATGCTTCCTCCTCCTCTTCCACCTGCAGAACTACCTGCTGGGCTTCTCTGAGTGTGATTAAGAGTTTCCTTCCCTCACTGTCTTTCCTCTGAGTCCCTTTTCCTAAATGGGTTTCCATGATCTCCTTTAGGCACTTTTTCCCCAGGTGGTGCTAGTGGTAAAGAACCTACCTGCCAATGCAGGAATCCTATCCCTGGGTTGGGAAGATCCCCTGGAGGAGGGCACCCAGCCCACTCCAGTATTCTTGCCTGGAAAATTCCCATGGACAGAGGAGCCTGGTGGGCTCTGACAGTCAGACGTGATTGAAGCGACTTAGCACAGCATACCATAGGACCTTTGAACTGCAGACTCATGTGATTGTTTGGATTCTTTGGAGTCCCTTGTTATTCCACGTGTATGTTAGGGTCAGCTTGTATACTGCTTCCTAAAGGCCTGGAGAGGGTAATAGGCAGGAAGGCCAGGGGTCTCCAGACAGAGGGAATAGGCTGCAAGTGTCAGACGTTTTTTCATCTCTCAAGCAGCTGGAGGAACGAAACGAGTGCTACATTTTTTCCCCTTCTCAATACAAATTTAAGAGGTTTCTCTTAAAATTTTGTGTTGCTATGACGACTCCTGGCTCCACCTGAACTTAACTTTTCTCAAACCTTCAGCTAAGCAATGCATTTTGTCTTAAGGAAAGGTTTGTCTTAAGCTATGTTAATATACTACGTATTTCTGCTAGACTCTGTCTTCAGGTCGGTTCCCCCTAAAGGCTCAGAACCGACTTGACAAACCAATATGTTTTACTCATACCTGTTCTCCTAATCTATGTTAATGAAATGATATATTTGCTTGGAAATCTGCCTTTCTTCAAAATTCATGTCAATCATTCTATGGCCCGGGATGACTCACCTGCTGCCAATATTATCTCAATGCATGTTGTGGGTGAGGGGCCTGGTGTCATTCTCTGAGACATTGCCTTTCTTTCATTAGCAGACTGCTAGTGGCTGTATAACATCTGCCTAAAGACTAGCAGGGGGTACTCTTACTGCCCCCGTCTGATGTCTATGTCAGCAGCTTTCTCTATCTCTTTTATACTTTAATAAAACTTTATGACACAAAAGCTCTGAGCGATCAAGCTTTGTCAACTGGCCCTGGATTGAATTCTTCTCCTCTGGAGGCCAAAAATCCTGGCGCCTTTTGTGGTTCAGCAATGACCTTTCAGTCTTTTGTAATTCATATTGAATCTTCATTTCAGATTGAAGATGCATTCCATGGTATTGCCATCTTAAGTCTTTCCATCGCTATGGAATATCTGTGCATGTATTCAGGATATTTTTCAGCAATCGTGTATAATTTCCAATGTGCCAGTCTTGTCATCCTCATTACACCCATGGCAAAATATTTTATTAATGTTGACACTATCAAAAGGAAATTGTTTTTTTAAATTCCTTTTCAGATTATTATTTGCTAGTGTATACAGATAAAACTGTGTAATCATTCATTTTTATCAGCTTGGACAGCTTGATAGTTGTCTTTACTTTCTTTACTTCCTCATACTTTAAGATTATCCTAGCTTATATATTTACTGTCTCGCCCCTAGTCTCAATCGTTTATTCAAAGAATTTCTGTCCTTTTTTTTAAACACTGAATTATTTTTGACAATGCTGGGTCTTTGTAGCTAGATGCCTAGTTGTAGTGAGCAGAGGCTACCCTCTAGTTGACTTGCCATGGCTTCTCATTGCAGCGCTTTCTCTGGTTGCAGAACTTGGGCTCTGGAGCATGCAAGTACGTCAATAGTTGTACGGGGGCTTAGTTGCCCCTGGGCATGTGGAATCCTCTAGGACCAGGGGTTGAACCAGTGTTCCCTGCATTGGTAGGCAGATCCTTTACCACTGGGCCACCAGGGACATTTCCTGTTCTTTTTCATTATAGAGTGATATTTAAAACATACATGTAGGAGCTAAATATGTTCAGCTGACAATATTTGGAAATATATACATGTATTCCAGCTTATATATTCAGTTGAGGGTAATTTGTGATGATGTCTCCATGAATCTTGTAACCTTTCCTTTTGTTTATCCATAACTTACCATTCCAATGGTAAGATACCTGGCTTCCACCACTTGTCATGTATGGAATTCAGTGCTTGTCCCATGTGGTTACTGAAACAACTGTCAGACTGTCTTCCAAAGGGGGCTGTGCATGCATCCCACCAGTATCTTGAGTATGTTTCTGTAGGAGAGTTTACTATCAGTATACCCTCCGTGGCCAGGTGTCTATTTCAATCTTTACCAGTTATGAATGGGCTTGTTTGCTCTAGTGTTCTTGGACAATTTGAGGACTCCTGTCTAGTTATGAGGGACACAGGAATCTCCTTGAGGCTTGGCAGGGCAATCAGCACACTTCTCGAGGTGAGGAGGGAGACCCAGGGTCCCTTTCCAGTTGCCATAGGGATATTGGCATTCCTACCAATTTTCAAGAGGAGTCAGGCATCATCACCTTTTGAATCATTGAATTCTGCATGCCTCTCGGGGTGTCAACGGGATGTGAGGCCTCCTGTCGATAAGAGGCGGGGACCTAGGACTTTCTCTATGCTCTCCATAGGGGATTCACACATCCCTTCATCCTGTGAGATGAAAGATGAGCCTGCATTCAAGCCACTGTAGGGAAATCGGACCTTCTTTCGAGTCAGGGCGTCTCAGGGGCAATTCCACTTGAGGCAGCAAACTCAGGGTCCCTCCCACATACTTACTGCTGAGAGACACCTCCTCTGGTTGTACTTGTGGAATGGTGGCATACCTCTTGAGTGGAAGCCAGGGAATCAGCTCTCATTTCAAGATGATTTGGGGTACATGGAGCTTTCCTCGAGTTGCTGTGCTGAACTTGGTGTTCTTCTAGACTTGGGACAGTGTTCTCGGGGAATCTCTGCAGTTGCCTAAAGGAAGCCAACCCACTTGTCGTGTTTGATGCGGAACACGGGATGGCTCTGAAGCCAATGCAGTGGAATAGGGACTCATCTCGAGTTGATTTGGGATACACAAAGCTATTTCCCATTGCTGCAGTGACATCAGGGTCCCTCTGGACTTGAGACAGTGTTCTTGGGGACTCTCTGGAATTCCATCAAGCAAGTAATGGCTCCTTACGTATTTGATGGGGAACACGGAATTGCTCTGCATGCAATGCAGGGGAATCAAGCCTCATCTCGCGGCGAGAAGGCAGTCTCATGGTTTCTCTCGAGTTGCGGCGCGAACCTGGGGTATATTCTCCAGGTACGGCGGGGATGGCCCTTCAAAACTCATGTTTGTTCAGCGACGTCAGGACTCCTGTCTAGTTACGAGGGACACCTCAGGAATCTCTTCGAGGCTTGGCAGGGCAATAGGGACGCTTCTCAATGTGAGGTGGGAGACCCAGGGTTCCTTTCCAGTTGCCACAGTGAGACTGGGATTCCTATCAATTTTCAAGAGGAGTCAGGCGTCATCACCTTTTGAAACATTGAATTCCGCCTACCTCCATGTCAAAGGGATGTGAGACCTCCTGGCGTGATGAGGCCAGGACTTAAGGCTTTCTCTAGGGTCTCCGTATTGGATTCAGACATCCCTTCATCTTGTGCAATGAAAGACGAACCTGCATTCAAGCCACTGCAGGGAAATCCGGCCTTCTTTCTTGTCAGGGCATTCGGACTCCATTCCACTTGAGGCAGCAAACTCAGGGTCCCTCCCCCATATCTATTGATGAGAGAAGCCTCCTCTTGGGGTGCTTGTGGAAAGTTGGCATACCTCTTAAGTTGAATCCTGGGAATCTGCTCTCATCTCGAGATGATTTGGGGTACATAGAGCTTTCCTCAAGTTGCTGTGCTGAACCTGGTGTTCCTCTAGACATGGGACGGTGTTTACGGGGAGTCTCTGGAGTTGCCTAAAGAAAGTGAAGCAACTTGTCTTGCTTGATGGGGAAAGCGGAATTTCTCTGGAGCTAATGTGGCAGAATCGGGCCTCATCTCCAGTTGATTTGGTGTACACGGAATTATTTCGCGTTGCTGCAGTGACCTCAGGGTCCCTCTAGGCTTGTGAGTGTGTTCTTGGGGACTCTCTGGAGTTCCATCAAGCAAGTCAAGGCTCCTACGCATTTCATGGGGAAAACGGAATTGCTTTGCACGCAATGCAGAGGAATCTGGCCTCATATAGTGGCAAGGGGATGTCTCATGCTTTTTCGCGAGTTGTGCTGGGAACCTGGAGTATATTCTCGAGTTACAGCGGGGATGGCCCTTCAAAAGTCGTGTTTGTTCAGCGACGTCAGGACTCCTGTCTAGTTATGAGGGACACCTCAGGAATCTCTTCGAGGGTTGACACATCAATAGGGACGCTGCTAGAGGTGAGGCGGGAGACCCAGGGTCCCTTTCCAGTTGCCACAGGGATACTGGGATTCCTATCACTTTTCAAGAGGAGTCAGGCATCGTCACCTCTTGAAGCAATGAACTCTTGGTGCCTCTCTAGGTGTCAAAGGCATGTGAGGCCTCCTGTCGAGAGGAGGAGGGGAACTAGGGCTTTCTCTAGGGTCTCCACAAGGGATTCAGACATCCCATTGTCTGGTGAGATGAAAGACAAGCCTCCATTCAAGCCACTGCAGGGAAATCAGGCCTTCTTTTGAGTCAGGGCATCTCGGTGTCCATTCCATTTGACGCAGCAAACTCAGGGTCCAACTCACATACCTATTGCTGAGAGAAGCCTCCTCTAGAGGTGCTTGTGGAAAGTTGGCATACCACTTGAGTCAAAGCCAGGGAATCAGCTCTAATCTCGAGACGATTTGGGGTACATGGGGCTTTCTTCGAGGTGCTGTGTTGCAACTGGTGTTCCTCCAGACTTGGGACAGTGTTCTCGGGGAATCTCTGGAGTTGCCTAAAGGAAGTAAAGCCACTACTCCTGTTTGATGGGGAACACGGGATGGCTCTGGAGCAAATGCAGGGGAATTGGGCCTCGGCTCGAGTTGATTTGCAGTATGGAGCTATTTCGCATTGCTGCGGTGACACAAGGGTCCCTCTAGACTTGTGACAGTGTTCTTGGGGACTCTCTGGAATGCCATCAAGCAAGTCAAGATTCCTTACGTGTTTGATGGGGAACACGGAATTGCTCTGCAATGCAGAGCAATCAGGCCTCATCTTGCGGCCAGGGGGAAGTCTCATGGTTTATCTCAAGTTGCGGTGGGAACGTGGGGCATATTCTCGAGTTAAGGTGGGGATAGACTTTCAAAACTCCTGTTTGTTAAGCGACATCAGGACTCTTGTCTAGTTATGAGAGACACCTCAGGAATCTCTTTGAGGCTTGGCAGGGCAATAGGGACACTTCTTGAAGTGAGGCGGGAGACCCTGGGTCCAATTCCAGTTGCCACAGTGATATTGGGATCCCTATCACATTTCAAGAGGAGTCAGGCATCGTCACCTTCTAAGCATTGAACTCCGCGTGCCTCTCGAGATGTCAAAGGGATGTGAGGCCTCCTGTCGAGATGAGGCGGGGACATAGGGTTTCCTCTAGGTCCTCCACAGGGGATTCAGACATCCCTTCATCTTGTGAGATGAAAGACGAGCCTACATTAAAGCCACTGCAGGGAAATCTGGCCTTCTTTTGAGTCAGGTCATCTTGGTGTTCATTCCACTTCAGGAAGCAAACTCAGGGTCCACCTCACATACATATTGCTGAGAGAAGCCTCCTCTTGAGGTGCTTGCAGAAAGTTGGCATACCTCTTGAGTCGAAGCAGGGAAATCAGCTCTAAATCTCAAGACGATTTGGGGTACATGGGGCTTTCCTCGAGTTGCTGTGTTGCACCTGGTGTTCCTCTACACTTGGGACAGTGTTCTCGGGGAATCTCTGGAGTTGCTTAATGAAGTCATGCCACTTGTGTTTGATGGGGAACGCGGAATGACTCTGGAGCCAATGCAGGGGAATGGGGCAGCATCTCGAGTTGATTTGGGGTAGACGGATCTATTTCCCATTTCTGCACTAACCTCACGGTCACTCTAGACTTGTTACAGTGTTCTTGGGTACTCTCTGGTGTCCCATCAAGCAAGTCAAGGCTCCTTACATGTTTGATGGGGAACACAGAATTGCTCTGCACGCAATGCAGAGGAACTGGGGCTCATCTCGTGGCCAGGGAGAAGTATCATGGTTTTTCTCGAGTTGCGGTGGGATCCTGGGGTATATTCTCGAGTTACGGTGGGGATGGCCCTTCAAAACTCGGATGTGTTCAGCTATGTCAGGACTCCTGTCTAGTTAAGAGGGACACCTCAGGAATCTCCTCGAGGCTTGGCAGGCAATAGGGACGCTTTTGGAGATGAGGCAGGAGACCCAAAATCCCTTTCCACTTGTGACATGGATATTGGGATTCCTATCACTTTTCAAGAGGAGTCAGGCATCGTCACCTCTTGAAGCAATGAACTCTTGGTGCCTCTCTAGGTATCAAAGTCATGTGAGGCCTCCTGTCGAGATGAGATGGGGAACTAGGGCTTTCTCTAGGGTCTCCACAGGGGATTCAGACATCCTTTCATCTGGTGAGATGAAAGACGAGCCTGCATTAAAGCCACTGCAGAGAAATCGGGCCTTCTTTTGAGTCAGGGCATCTCGGGGCCCATTCCACTTCAGGCAGCAAACTCAGGGTCCAACTTACATACCTATTGCTGAGAGAAGCCTCCTCTAGAGGTGCTTGTGGAAAGTTGGCTTACCTCTTGAGTTGAAGCCAGGAAATCAACTCTAATCTCGAGACGATTTGGGGTACATGGCGCTTTCCTCGAGTTGCTGTGTTACGCTTGGTGTTCCTCTAGACTTATGACAGTGTTCTCGGGGATTCCCTGGAGTTGCCTAAAGGAAGTCAAGCGCCTTGTCGTGTTTGATGGGGAAAGTTGGATGGCTCTGGAGCCAATGAAGGGGAATCGGGCCTCATCTCGAGTTGAAATGAGTGAATCACGTGTGAATCACGTGTGCATCAAGTGTGAATCACGTGTCCATCATGTGTGTGTCACGTGTGTGTCACGTGTGCATCACGTGTGCATCACGTGTGTGTGACATGTCCATCACGTGTGAGTCACGTGTTCATCAGGTGTGTGTCACGTGTCCATGACGGGTGAATCACGTGTTCATCACATGTGTGTCACTTGTGTGTCACGTGTGCATCACGTGTGTGCACGTGGGAATCACGTGTGCGTCACGGGTGCGTCATGTGTGCATCACGTGTCCATCACGTGTGCGTCACTGGTGCATCACGTGTCCATCACGTGTGCGTTACGTGTGCGTCACGAGTTCATCATGTGTGCGACATGTGTTCGTCACGTGTTCATCACGTGTGCATCACGTGTGCATCAAGTTTGCGTCACGTGTGAATCACGTGTTCGTCACGTGTGTGTCACGTGTTCATCACGTGTCCATCATGTGTACATCACGTGTGAGTTACATGTGCGTCTCGTGTGCATCACATGTTCGTCATGTGTGTGTCACGTGTTCGTCACGTGTGTGTCACGTCTGCATCACGTATTCATCACATATGTGTTACGTGTGCATCACATGTGCATCACATGTGCGACACGTGTGCGTCACGTGTTCGTCACGTGCGCATCACGTGTGCATCAAGTTTGCGTCATGTGTGAATCATGTGTTCATCACGTGTGTGTCACATGTTGATCACGTGTCCATCATGTGTGCATCACATGTGCGTCACGTGTGCATCTCGTGTGCATCACGTGTTCGTCACGTGTGCGTCACGTGTGTGTCATGTGTGCATCACGTATTCATCACATATGGGTTATGTGTGCATCACGTGTTCATCACGTGTGAGTCACATGTGTATCACGCGTGAATCACGTGTGCATCACGTGTGCATCACGTGTTCATGACGTGTTCATCACATGTGCCTCACGAGTTGTTCACTTGTTCACAACGTCTGTGTGACGTGTGCATCATGTTTTCATCACGTGTGCATCACGTGTTCATCATGTGTGAGGCACGTGTTCATCACATGTGAGTCACGTGTTCTTCACGTGTGAATCATATGTCCATCACATGTGCATCACTTGTGCAACACGTGTTCGTCACATGTGCGCCACGTGTGCGTCACCTGTGAATCACTTGTTCATCACGTATTCATCACGTGTGTGTTATGTGTGCATCACGTGTTCATCACATGTGTATCACGTGTGAATCACGTGTGCATCACCTGTTCATTACATGTGCATCACGTGTGAATCACATGTTCATCACGTGTGCCTCACTTGTGCACCACATGTTCATCACATGAGCATCACGTGTGCATCACGTGTTCATCACGTGGGCATCACGTGTGCACCTCATGTGCACCTTGTGTGCATCACGTGTGAATCAGGAAAAGAACTGAATGGGATAGACTAGAGATCTCTTCAAGAAAATTAGAGATACCAAGGGAACACTTCATGCAAAACTGGGTTTGATAAAAGAAATGCTATGGACCTAGCAGAAGCATAAGCTATTAAGAAGATGTGGCAAGAATACACAGAAGTACTGTAGAAAATATCTTCATGACCCAGATAATCACAACGGTGTGATCACTCACCTAGAGCGAGACATCCTGGAGTGTGAAGTCAAGTGGCAATTAGAAAGCATCGTAAGAACAAAGCTAGTGGAGTTGATGGAATTCCAGTTGAAGTATTTCAAATACTGAAAGATGATGCTGTGAAAGTGCTGCACTCATAATGCCTGCAAATTTGGAAATCTCAGCAGTGGCCACAGGACTGGAAAAGGTCAGTTTTCATTCCAAATAGAAAGAAAGGTAATCCCAAAGAATGCTCAAAATACCACACAATTATGCTCATCTCACACGCTAGTAAAGTAATGCTCAAAATTCTCCAAGCCAGGCTTCAGCAATACGTGAACTGTGAACTTCCAGATGTTCAAGCTGGCTTTAGAAAAGGCAGAGGAACCAGAGATCAAACTGCCAACATCTGCTGGATCATTGAAAAAGCAAGAGAGTCCCAGAAAAAAAAATCTATTTCTGATTTATTGACTACACCAAAGCCTTTGACTGTGTGGATCACAATTAACTGTGGAAAATTCTGAAAGAGATGGGACTACCAGACCACCTGACCTGCCTCTTGAGAAACCTGTATGCAGGTCAGGAAGCAACAGTTAGAACTGGACATGGAACAACAGACTGGTTCCAAATAGGAAAAGGAGTACGTCAAGACTGTACGTTGTCACCCTGCTTATTTAACTTATATGCCGAGTACATCATGAGAAATGCTGGGCTGGAAGAAGCACAAGCTGGAATTAAGATTGCCAAGAGAAATATCAATAATCTCAGACATGCAGATGACACCACCCTTATGGCAGAAAGTGAAGAAGAACTAAAAAGCCTCTTGATGAAAGTGAAAGAGGAGAGTGAAAAAGTTGGCTTACAGCTCAACATTCAGAAAACTAAGATCATGGCAACAGGTCCCATCACTCCATGGGAAATCGATGGGGAAACAGTGGAAGCAGTGTAAGATTTTATCTTTTTGGGCTCCAAAATCACTGCAGATGGTGATTGCAGCCATGAAATTAAAAGAAAATTACTCCTTGGAAGGAAAGTTATGACCAACCTAGATAGCATAATAAAAAGCAGAGACACTACTTTGCCAACAAAGGTCCCTCTGTTCAAGGCTATGGTTTTTCCAGTGGTCATGTACAGATGTGAGAATTGGACTGTGAAGAAAGTTGAGCACCAAAGAGTTTATGCTTTTGAACTGTGGTGTTGGAGAGGACTCTTGAGAGTTCCTTGAACTGCAAGGGCATCCAACTAGTACATCCTAAAGGAGATCAGTCCAGGGTGTTCATTGGAACGACTGATTCTGAAGCTGAAACTCCCATAATTTGGCCACCTGGTGCGAAGAGCTGACTCATTGGAAAATACCCTGATGCTGTAAGGGATTGGGGACAGGAGGAAAAGGGGATGACAGAGGATGAGATGGCTGCATGGCATCACCGACTCGATGTACATGAGTTCGAGAAATCTCCGGGAGTTGGTGACTGACAGGGAGGCTTGGCGTGCTGTGATTCATGGGGTCCCAAAGAGTCAGACATGACTGAGCGACTGAACGGAACTGAACTGATATGAATAACTAATTAAAAGTAAAGTAAAGCTGCTCAGTCATGTCCAACTCTTTGTGGCCCCATGGACTGTAGCCTACCAGGCTCCTCTGTCCATGGGGTTTTCCAGGCAAATGTACTGGAGTGGGTGGCCATTTCCTTCTCCAGGAGATCTTCCTGACCCAGGGATCTAACCTGGGTCTCCAGCATTGCAGACAGATGCTTTACCATTTGAGCCATATAATTCCATTGCTAACACGTGCAAGGGGCTACTCTTTCTGCCCTCTTCTGATGCCTATGTCAGAAGATTTCTCTATCTCCTTTATACTTTAATACAACTTTATTACACAAAAGCTCTAAGCAATCAAGCCTCGTCTCTGGACCTGAATTGAATTCATCTCCTCTGGAGGCCAAGAATTCCAGTGTCTTTGCGTGGTTCAGCAATACCTTTCAAGATCATCCTGGAGATTCTGGCCATGTACCTCAGGAACATGGTCAGATAGGAGGTCACCCTTGAGACTGTGGGCTTTTGACCCAGGTGCAGGGTGTTGGAGTGGCAGGAATCCTGGATAATTTGCACATGTGACCCCAGGTAAAGGGTCTGGGAGGTAAGGTCACCTTGGAGACTGTGAATATGCTACCCAAGGTGCAGGGTGTGGGAAATAATGTCACCCTGGAGAATGTAGACTTCTAGCACAAGGGATGAGTTCTTGACATTGGGGTCTCATGGGAGACTGGATGATTCCGCTCAGACAGTGTGTGGGGATGGGATTCACCCTGGAGACTGTAGATATGTGATCTCAGGTACAGGATTTCCGAGGGGGTCACCCTGGAGCCTGTGAATATGTGATTCCAGGTGCAGAGTCTGCAAGGGAGTCACCATGGAACCTGTGTTTGTGTGACTCCAGGTGGGGTCTACAAAGTTTTGACAAACAGGAGACTGTGGACATGTGACCCCTATTACAGGGTCTTGGAGGGGGGAACCTTTGTGGCCAGCGTCATGGGATGCAAGGTTATATGTCTGGGAGGTGGGGATACCCTGAGAGTATGGACGTGTGACCCCAGGTACAGGTTCTGGGAGTTGGTGCCATCCTGAAAATGGTGAACATTTCACCCGAGGTATGGTTTCTGGGAGGTGGGGTCACCCTGAAGACTCTGGACATGTGACCCCAAATGCAGGGTCTGGGAGGTAGACTCACCATGGAAAAAGTGGCCTTGTGACCCCAGATACAGGATCTTGAGGGTGGGGTCACCTGGAGGCTGTGGACTTGTGACACCAAGTACAGGTTATACAGGGGGCCACCTTCGAGACTGTGGACATGTGATCACAGGTGTATGGTATGGGAAGTTTGGTAACCTAGGAGATTGTGGATATATGACAGTAGGTACAGGGTCTCAGGTATGTCCCCATGGAAAGTGTGGACATGTGACCCCAGGTGCAGGTTTGGGTGGGGTCACCCTGGAGACTGTGGTCGTGTGACCCAAAGTTCAGGGTAGGAAAAGGGTTTCACCCTGTAGACTGTGGATCTATGACCACAGGTACAGGATCTGGTGGTAGTCACTGTGGCGATGATGGACGTATGAAACCTAGTACAAGTTCACGGAGGGGGTCACCCTCCAAGACTGTGTACATGTGACCCTCGTTTCAGGGTCTGGGTTGAGGTCACTCTGGAAACTATTTGCCGTGTGACTTAGATGCAGGGTTAGGGGACGCGTTTACTTTGAAGATTGTGGTCATGTGACCTCAAATGCACCATTTGGGAGGCAAATCATCTTGGAGACTGGATACGTGACCGTAGATCCAGGGTCTGAATGGGATTCCCCAAGGTGAGATTGTGAATATGTGACTCCAGGTGCAGGGCCTGCGAGGGAGTCACCTTGGAACCTGTGTTTGTGTGACTCCAGGTGGAGGGTCTGGGAAGTGACGACACTCTGGAGACTGTGAACATGTGACCCCATTACAGGGTCTTGGAGGGGGTAACCCTGGCATCCAAGATCATGGGACACCATGTTAAATGTCTTGGCGTGTGGTAACCGAGACTATGGAAGTGGGACCCCAGGTACAGGTTCTGGGAATTGGGGCCAACCTGAGTGACTGTGGATGTTTCACCCTAGGTACAGTTTCTGGGAGGTGGGGTCACCCTGGAGACTCTCGACAAGTGACCCCAAGTGCAGAGTCTGGGAGGGGTCTCACCCTGGAAACAGTGGACTTGTGACCCTAGGTACAGGGTCTTAACGGTAGAGTCATCCTGGAGTCTGTCGACTTGTGACACCAGGTACAGGTTTAGGAGGGGGATCACCCTGGATACTGTGGATGTGTGATCACAAGTGCATGGTATTGGAAGTGGGGAAGTCCAGGAGACTGTATATATGACACTAGGTACAGGGTCTGGGGGATGACACCATGGAGAATATGGACTTGTGATCCCAGGTGCAGGTTCACAAGGTTCAGGGTACAAAATGGGTCTCATCAGGCAGACTGTTGAACTGTGACCACAAGTTCAGGATCTGCTGGTGGTCACTGTGGCAATGGTGATCGTGTGAAATCTGGAACAAGTTCAGGGAAGTGGTCACCTGTGAGACAGTGGACATCACTCTGGAGACTGTGGATGTGTGAGTAAGGTGCAGGGTTAGGGGATGGGGTCACTTTGAAGATTGTGGACATATGACCCCAGATGCACTGATTGGGGAGGCAAGTCATCCTGGATAGTGGGCATTCGACCCTAGATGCAAGGTCTGACCTGGGTCCCCCAAGACACTAGGATATCTGAACCCAGGTACAGGGTCTAGGATGGGGGTGATCCAGGAAACTCTGTATATGTGACCTCAGGTACAGTGTCTGGGAGGTACGGGGTCACTCTGGGGACTGCAGGCATTTAATGGCAGGGAAATGGTCTGGAAGGGGTGTCACCCTGCATGATGTGGATATGTGAGCCCAGGTGCAGTGGGCAAAGTGGGGTTCACGCTGGAAACTGTTGACATGTGACTCCAGGTGCAGGGTATGGGAGGGCGAACATCCTGGAGATTGTGGATGTGTGTAAATAAGCACAGGGTCTGGCAGGGGAGGGTTACCCTGGAATCTGTGGCCAAGTCACCAAAGGTATAGGGCATGAGAGGTCGGGTCACACCGGATACTGAGAACATGTGACCCAAGTTACAGAGACCAGGAAGGGGGTCACCACGGAGCCTGTGAATCTGTTAGTACATGTGCAGAGTCTGGGAAATGACATCACACAAAAGTCTAGGGACATGGGATGCCAGGTGAACGGTCTGGGAGGGAGTCACCCTGGAGTCAGTTGACGTGTGACCCTGGGTACAGGCACTTGTGGGTGGGGAAAGCCTCGAGACTGTGGACATGTGATCCCAGTTACTAGCCCTTGAATGTGGGTAAATCCAGGAGACTCTGGACATGTGACCCCAGGTATAGGGTGGGGAAGTTGGAGTCACCCTGGCGACTGTGCCAATGTAATCACGTGTACAGAGTCTGGGGAGGCGTGTATTCCTGGCCAACATGTACATGGAACCCCAGGTAGAGGGTTAGAGATACGGGGTCACCCTGGAGACTGGGGCAATGTGACCAGAATTACAATATTCTGTGAGGTGTAGTCACCCTGGAGACTGCGGAGGTGTGAGACCTGGTGCATGATCTGGGAGGGGTTGCCACCCAGGAGACCATGGATGTGTGACCCTAGCTAGGTTCACGGGCTTGGAATTGGTGTCACCCTAGAACCAGTGGGTGTTTGAACCGAGTACAATTGTTTGACAGGTGGTGTTACCCTGGGCGCTGCGGACATATGAACCCAGGTGCAAGTTCTGGCAAGTGGGGTCACCCTGAGACTATCTACGTGTGACCCTAGGTACAGGGTTTGGGAGTTGGTGAATGTGCCCATGTGACACCATGTACAGTGTCTAGGAGGGTGTTCACCCTAGAGACTGTGGGTATGTGTCCCAAGGTACAGTGTCTGGAGTGTGAGGCCATGCTAGAATCTGTGGACATGTGACACTGGGTGCTGGGGTCAATAGTCCAGCATCTGGAAGACTGTGGTTATGTGAGCCCTGGTACAGTGATTTGGATGAGTCACCTGTGAGACTGTGGATATGTGGCTCCAAGTGCAGGGTCTATGAGGGAGTCATCCTGGAACCTCTGTTTGTGTGCCTGCAGGTGAAGGTTCTGGGAAGTGATGACATACAGGAGACTGTGGACATGTAAACCACATTACAGGGTCTTGGAGGGTGTAACCCTGTGGACCAGGGGCATGGAACAGCCTCAATGTCTATGGAAGAGTGACTCCAGGTACCGTTTCAGGGAGTTGGGACCATCCTGAAAACAGTAGACGTTTATCCCCAGGTAAAGTTTCTGGGAGGTGAGATCACACTGGAGACAGGAGTGTGACCCCAGGTATGGGATCTTGAGGGTGGGGCCATCCTGGTGGCTGTGGACTTGTGACACAAGGTACAGGAATGGGATCGGGGTCACCTTGCAGATTGAGCATGTGATCCCAGGTGCATGATATGGGAAGTGGGGTAACCCGGGAAACTGTGGATATATGACACTACGTATAGGGTCTGTGCAGATATATGACACTAGGTACTGGAGTGGGCAACCCACTCCAGTACTCTTGCTTGGAAAATCCCATGGATGGAGGAGCCTGGTAGGCTGCAGTCTATGGGGTCCCTAAGAGTCAGACATGACTGAGTGACTTCATTTTCCCTTTTCACTCTCATGCTTTGGAGAAGGAAATGGCAACCCACTCCAGTGTTCTTGCCTGGAGAATCTCAGGGATGGGGGAGCCTGGTGGGCTGCCATCTATGGGGTCGCAGAGTTGGACACGACTGGCATGACTTAGCAGCAGCAGCAACAGCAGCAGCAGTACAGGGCCTGGGGGATGTCACCATGGAGAGTATGGACATGTGACCCCAGGTGCAGGTTTGGCAGGGATGACCCTGGAGACTGGCTAGGTGAACCAAGGTTTAAGGTACAAAATGGTCTCACCCTGCAGACTGCGGACCCTGACCACAGCTACAGGATCTGGTGGTGGTCACTGTGGAGATGGTGCATGTGTGAAACCTGATAGAAGTTCAAGGAGGGGGTCAATATGGAGAAGGTGGAGGTGTGACCCTATGTGCAGGGTCTGGAGTGAGGTCATTCTGGAAACTGTGACTGTGTGACTAAGGTTCAGGGTTAGGGACTGGGGTCACTTTGCAGAATGTGGACATGTGACTCCACATGCACCGTTTGGGTCATCCTGGAAACTGTGGACAAGTCACCAAAGTACAAGGTATGAGAGGTGGTGTCACACTGGAGACTGAGGACATGGGATCCAAATTACAGGGTCTGGGAAGGGGATCACCATGGAGACTGTGGATCTGTGACCACAGGTATAGGGTCTGGGAAGTGATATCACACAGGAGACTGTGGACATAGGATGCCAGGTGAAGGGTCTGGGAGGGAGTCACCCTGGAGTCTGTGGACGTATGACCCCAGGTAAAGGCTCTTGAGGGTGGGGAAAGCCTGGTGACTGCGACCTGTGACCCCAGGTACAGGGTTGGGAATATAGCATCGCCCTGGAGACTGTGCAAATGCGACCCCAGGTACAGGGTCTGGGGAGAGGTGTCATCCTGGACACCGTTGATATGTAACCTCAAGTACAGTGTCTGAGATATAGGGTCACCCTGGAGACTGAGGCCATGTGGCCAGAGGTACAATAGTCAGTGAGGTGGGTTCACCTTGGAGACTGTGGATGTGTAACCCCAGCTGCAGTGTCTGGGAGGGGTGTCAACCTGGAGACTGAGGACATGTGAGACCAGGTGCATGATCTGGGAGGGGTTGCGACCCAGAAGACTATGGATCTGTGTCCCCAATATCAGACTTTGGTGTGGATGTTACCATGGAGACTGTGGATGTTTGACACCAGGTGAAGGGACAGGGAAGGGCATCACCCTCGAGACCCTGGAGGTAGGATCCCAGGTTCAGAGTCTGGGAAGGGAGTTCTTCAGGAGTCTGTGGAAATGTTATGTCAGAAAAAGGGCCTGCAGTGGTTACCCTGGTGACTATGTACATGTGACACATAATACAAATACTGAGATTGGGGGTCATCCTGCAGACTGGAGAAAGTTAACCACAGGTGCAGATTCTGAGGACGGGGTCACCTTGGAGACTGTTGACATGTGACATCAGGTGCTTCATCTTGGAGGTAGATCATTCTGGAGATTCTGGACATGTGACCCCAGGAACAGGGTCTGAGAGGGGGTCACCCTTGAGATTGTGGGCTTTTGACCCAGGTACAGCATGTTGGAAGGGTGGTAACCCTGGAGAATGTGCACATTTGACACCATGTACAGGCTCTGGGAGGTGAGTTCACCCTGCTGACTATGGCTATGTGACCCAAGGTGTGACTCTGGAGACTGTGGATATGTGATCCAAGATGTGAGTCTGGAGACTATGGATATTTCTCACCCAAATCAGGTCTGGGGATGGGGATCACACTGGAGGCTGTAGATATGTGACCCCAGGTGCAGGGTCTGCAAGAGGTACACCCTGGAGCCTGTGGATATGTGACCCTGGGTGCAGGATCTGGGTGCTTGGGTCACCCTGGAGACTGTGGTCATGTGAGCCCCAGTGTGGGGTTTTGAATGAGTCACCCTGGAGACTGTGGATAAGTGACTCCAGGTGCAGGGTCTGCAAAGGAGTAACCTGGAAACTGTGATTGTGACTCTAGGTGAAGGGTCTGGGAAGTGACGACACACAGCAGACTGTGGACATGTGATCCCCATTACAGGGTCATGGAGAGGGTAACCTTGGCTAACAGGGACATGGGAAACCAGGTTCAATGTGTGGGAGGTGGGGTAACCCTTAGAATTTGGAAGTGTGACCCCAGCTACAGGTTCTGGGAATTGGGTCCATCCTTAAAACTGTGGATGCTTCACACCAGTAGCTTCGGGGAGGTGGGGTCACCCTGAAGACTCTGGACATGTGACCACAAGTTCAAGTTCTTGGAGGTGGACTCGACATGGAAATAGTGGACTTGTGACCCCAGGTACAGGATCTTGAGGGTAGGGTCATCCTGGAGACTGTGGATTCGTGACACCAGGTATAGATTTTGGAGGGTTCACACTGGAGACTCTGGATGTATGTTTCCTCTGCAGGAGAGCTCCAGTGAACCTAGGTCTGTCTGAAAAATTCTTGGATCATGTGGGGAAACACCCTGTGCGTTAATCTGGACACCCAGGTTCAAATTTGCATATTTTTCTCGGGTGGCCCTAAAGTGGTGTAACCTATCCACATCTTGAAAATCCGTCCAATTGCCATTTTCTTACTTTTGACAGAGCTAACTTTGTTCCACCCCTGGGGTTTCTGAAGCACATGGGCGGCTCGCAACTCCTATCTTTGGGCCTATTTACACTGGAGTGTCACCTTACAGAGGTGACCACAGTAAGGGACCCAGCACTCTGAGACATATTCCCACAGTCTGCTTCCTCAAGGGCAGTACCAGTATCACCTAGATATGTGTTTGAAAGGTGGGAAAATGCACCAAGACACAGGGCACAGGCTCTCGAATTTAGGTCCTCTGAGCAGAACTAGAGGGTTCATGTCTTAGGAGCTAAAGAGTTCCTGCAAGGGACAGGTTTGAAAACACACTCTCTGTGGGTGCCTTTCCTTCCTTGAAGAAATATAGGTTTGCCAGTATCCTGCGAACTGAGAGTCACACAGTGCTTGAAAAGTGCTCGCTGAGACATGAGTTTTCAATGGTAATTTCCACTTGGGGCTGTAGTCAAACAGAGGGGTTCCACACTCACTGGGAAAGACAAGGCAATATCTAAATGTCTGTTCCATCCCGTTTTCTCTGTAGGAGAACTCTAGTGAGCGTAAGTCTGTCTGGAAAATTCTTGGATCCTTTGGGGACACACCCTGTTTGTGAACCAGGATACCAGAATGATGGGGCACAATTTGTGTTTCTCTCTGTGGACCTTAAAGCAATGTAGCCTAGCAACAGCTTGAAAATCCATCCACTTGCTCTTTTCTTGATTCTGAGAGAGCTAGATTTGCTCCTTCCTTTTTGATTTCTGAAGCAAGTGGGTGAATTTCAACTCCCAGCTGTGGGCCTTTTTACAGTGGAATGCCACCTCGCTGAAGTGAGTATAGTGAGGAACCTAGCCCTCTTGGACACACTCTCGCAGACTGCTTCCTCATGTGCAGTACTGGTATAACCTAGGAATGGCTTTGCAAGGCTTGGAAAGTGCAGGGAGAAACATGGCCTTGACTCTGGAATTTAGTTCCTCTGAGCACTACTGGAGGCCTCCCATCTGGGAAGCTAAACAGTTCCTGCAAGATAGAGGGTTGAGAATACACTCTCTTTTGATGCCTTTCTTTCCTTGAGGGAAGATATCTTTCCCTGCATTCTGTGAACTGAGAGTCACACACTGCTTGAAAAGTGCTTGCTTGGAGGTCATCTTTCAGGGGCACTTTCTCCTTGAGTCTGTGACAATAGGGAGGGGCAAACCAACTTCCAATGTCTGTTCCATCCCATTTTCCCAGCAGGAGAGGTCTAGTGAGCCTAGTTCTGTGGAAAATTCTTGGATCCTGCTGGGACACACCCTGTGTTTGAACCTGGATACCTGACCTACAGGGCACAATTCACATTTTTCTCTCAGGGGGCCCTAAAGTGGTTCGGCCTAGCAACAGCTTGAAAATCCGTCCAATTGCTCTTTTCTTACCTCTGACAGAGCTAGCTTTGCTCTACCTTTTGGGGTTTCTGAAGCAAGCGGGTGGCTCACACCTTGGAGCTTTGAGCCTGTCACTGGAATGTCACCTCACACAGTTGACCACAGTAAGGCACTCAGCCCTTTCAGACACACTCCTGCTGCCAGCTTTCTCATGGTCAGTACCGTTATGATCTAGGAATGTGTTTGTCAGACTCGGAAATTACAGGGATACACACGGCCCTGACTCAGGAATATAGGTCCTCTCAGCAGACCTGCTGGTCTCATGTTTTAGAAGCTCAAAATTTCCTGCAAGATAGAGGTTTGAAAACACACTCTCTGTGGACGTCTTTCCTTCCTCAAAGGAAGATAGCTTTCTTCACATTCTGCGACCTGAGAGTCACACTCTGCTTGAAAAGTGCTTGCTTGCGAGTCTATTTTCAGTGGCAATATCTCCTTGAGGCTGTGACCATAAGTAGCGGCCCCACACTCACAGGGAAAGGCAAAGCAACATCCAAATGGCTGTTCCAACCAGTTTTCTCTGTAGAAGAACTCTGGGGAACAAAGGTCTGTCTGGAAATTTCTTGAATCACGAGGGAACACATCCCGTGTGTGAACCTGAATAAAGGGCCTAGGGTGCACAATTTGTATTTCTCTCTCTGGAGCCATAAAGAGGTGTGGCTAGCAATTGCTTGAAAATCCACCCAATTACTTTTTTCTTACTTCTGACAGTGCAAACTTTAGTCCACCATTCAAGATTTCTGAAGCAAGTTGATGGCTCACAACTCCTGGTCACGTGCCGATTTGCCATGGAAAGTTACCTCATCTAGGTAAGCACAGTATGGTACTCAGCACCCTCAGACACACACCTGAAGCCTGTTTTCTCATGAGCAGACCTGGCGTTACTCAGAAATGTGTTTACAAAGCTCAGAAAATGCTCAAAAACACACTGCCCTTGCTCTGAAATTTAGGTCCTCTGTACCAACCTAGAGGTCTCATATCTTAGTATCTAGACAGTTCCTCATATAGAGAGCCTGTTTCCTCATGGGCAGTCCTGGTATGACCAAGAAATGTATTTACAAAGCTCAAAAAGTGCAGGAAAACACATTGCCCTGACTTTGGAATTGAGGTCCTCTGGGCAAATATGGAGAATTCACATCTTTGAAGCTAGACAGTTCCTAATAGACAGATTCTTGAAAACACACTGTCTATAAATACATTTCCTTCCTCAATGGAACGTAGGTTTCCAGTATTCCATGTCCATAGAGTCACATACTGCTTGAAAACACTTGTTGGAAGTCCTTTTTCATTAGCAATTGCTCCTGATAGTGTGACCATAGGGAAGGCCACCAAACTCACAGGAAAAGGAAAAGCAACAACCAAAGGTCAGTTCCATCATGTTTTCTCTGTAGTGGAGATTCAGTGTGCCTAGGTCTGTCTGGGAAATTCTTGGATCCTGAGTGGACACATCCTAGGTGTGAACATGGACAGTGGACCTTGGTGGCAAAATTCACCTTTCTCTCTCAGTTGGCCAAAAACAGTAGAGCATAACAACTACCTGGAAATGCATTTAGCTGCTGGTTTCCTACTTCTGGCAGTGATCACTTGGTACACCCTTTGGGATTTCTGAAGCAAGTAAGCAGCTAGCAACTCGTAGCCGCTCGCCCAATTACAGTGGAATGCTACATCATCTTGGTAAGTGCAGCATGGCACCCAGCAATCTCAGAAATCTTCCTGCAGCCTGTTTTTTCTTAAGGGCACTTCTGGTATGACCTAGGAATGTGTTTACAATGCTCAGAAAGAGTTCAGTTCCGTTCAGACGCTCAGCTGTATTCGACTCTTTGGGACCCCATGAATCGAAGCACACCAGGCCTCCCTGTCCATCACCAACTCCCGGAGCTTACACAAACTCATGACCATCGAGTTGGTGATGACATCCAGCCATCTCATCCTCTGTCATCCTCTTCTCCTCCTGCCCCCAAGCCCTCCCAGCATCAGGGTCTTTTCCAATGAGTCAACTCTTCACATCAGGTGGCCAAAGTACTGGAGTTTCAGTTTCAGCATCAGTCTTTCCAATGAACACCCAGGACTGATCTCCTTTAGGATGGACTGGTTGGATGTCCTTGCAGTCCAAGGGACTCTCAAGAGTCTTCTCCAACACCACAGTTCAAAAGCATCAATTCTTCAGTGCTCAGCTTTCTTCACAGTCCAACTCGTACATCCATACATGACCACTGGATAAACCATAGCCTTGACCAGATGGAGCTTTGTTGGCAAAGAAATGTCTCCACTTTTTAATATGCTATCTAGGTTGGTCTTAACCCTTCCAAGAAGTAAGCATCTTCTAATTTCATGGCTGCAATCACCATCTGCAGTGATTTTGGAGCCCCCAAAAATAAAGTATGACACTGTTTCTACTGTTTCCCAATCTCTTTCTCATGAAGTGATGGGACCAGATGCCATGATCTTAGTTTTCTGAATATTGAGCTGTAAGCCAACTTTTTCACTCTCCTCTTTCACTTTCATCAAGAGGTTTTTTAGTTCCTCTTCACTTTCTGCCATAAGGGTGGTATCATATGCATATCTGAGGTTACTGATGTTTTTCCTGGCAGTCTTGATTCCAGCTTGTGCTTCTTCCAACCCAGTGTTTCTCATGATGTACTCGGCATATAAGTTAAATAAGCAGGGAGACAATATACAGCCTTGACATACTCCTTTTCCTATTTGGAACCAATCTGTTGTTCCATGTCCAGTTCTAACTGTTGCTTCCTGACTTGCACATAGGTTTCTCAAGAGACAGGTCAGGTGGTCTGGTAGTCCCATCTCTTTCAGAATTTTCCACAGTTTATTGTGATACACACAATCAAAGGCTTTGGCATAGTCAATATAGCAGAAATATATGTTTTCTGGGACTCTCTTGCTTTTTCAATGATCCAGCAGATGTTGGCAGTTTGACCTCTGGTTCCTCTGCCTTTTCTAAAACCAGCTTGAACATCTGGAAGTTCACGGCTCATGTATTGCTGAAGCCTGGCTTGGAGAATTTTGAGCATTACTTTACTAGCGTGTGAGATGAGTGCAATTGTGCAGTAGTTTGAACATTCTTTGTTATTGCCTTTCTTTGGAATTGGAATGAAAACTGATCTTTTCCAGTCATGTGGCCACTGCTGAGTTTTCCAAATTTGCTGACCTATTGAGTACAGCACTTTCACAGCATCATCTTTTAGGATTTGAAATAGCTTAACTGGAATTCCATCACCTCCACTAGTTTTGTTTGTAGTGATGCTTTCTAAGGCCCACTTGACCTCACATTCCAGGATGTCTGGCTCTAGGTGACTGATCACGCCATCATAATTATCTGGGTCATGAAGATCTTTTTTTGTACAGTTGTTCTGTGTATTCTTGCCACCTCTTCTTAACAGCTTCTGCTTCTGTTAGATGCATAGCATTTCTGTCCTTAATTGAACCCAATCTTCGCATGGAATGTTCCTTTGGTATCTCTAATTTTCTTGAAGAGATCTCTAGTCTTTCCCATTCTGTTGTTATTCTCCATTTCTTTGCATTGATCAGAGTAAGGCTTTCTTATCTCTCCTTGCTATTCTTTGGAACTCGGCATTCAAATGGTGCAGGCTGTGACGGACCATGCAGAAGCATGGCCATGAGGAGCTATCTCTCGCCCAAGGTCAGAGGTAGTGGCTGAGGGGAGCCACCCCATGTCCGAGACCAGGGGCAGCGGCCGAGAGGAGCTACCTCATGCCTGAGGTCAGGGGAGGTGGCTGAGATTAGCTACCCCATGCCCAAGGTCAGGGGCTGTGGCCAAGAGGAGCAATCCCACGTCCACAGAGCAGCAGCTGCACGGGTGCAGGAGGACCGAGAGGAGCTACTCCACATTCAAGGTCAGGAGGGGCGGCCTGAGGAGATACCCATTGTCCAAGGTAAGGAGGAGTGGCTGTGCTTTGCTGGAGCAGCTGTAAAGAGATACCCCACGTCCAAGGTAAGAGAAACTCAAATAAGATGGTAGGTGTTGTGAGAGGGCATCAAAGGGCAGACACTGAAATCATAATCACAGAAAACTAGCCAATCTGATCACATGGACCATAACCTTGTCTAACTCAATGAAGCTAAGCCATGACGTGTGGAGCCACCCAAGACGGACGGGTCATGGTGGACAGGTCTGACAGAATGTAGTCCACTGGAGAAGGGAATGGCAAACCACTTCAGTATTCTTGCCTTGAGGACCCCATGAACAGTATGAAAAGGCAAAATGATAGGATACTGAAAGAGGAACTCCCCAGGTCGGTAGGTGTCCAATATCCTACTGGAGTTCAGTGGAGAAATAACTCCAGAAAGAATGAAGGGATGGAGCCAAAGCAAAAACAATACCCAGTTGTGGATGTGACTGGTGATAGAAGCAAGGTCCAATGCCGTAAAGAGCAATATCGCATAGGAACCTGGAATGTTAGGTCCTTGAATCAAGGCAAATTGGAAGTGGTCAAACAGGATGTGGCAAGAGTGAATGTCGACATTCTAGGAATCAGCAAATTATAATGGACAGGAATGGGTGAATTTAACTCAGATGACCATTATATCTACTACTGTGGGCAGGAACCGCTTAAAAGAAATGGAGTAGCCATCATGGTCAACAATCGAGTCCAAAATATGGTACTTGGATGCAATCTCAGAAAGTGTAGGGAAATACAATGCTCTGACTCTGGAATTTGGGTCCTCAGGGCAAACCTGGAAGTCTCACATCTTTGAGTCTATACAGTTTGTGATACACAGAGGCCTGATAAAACACTCTCTGTTGATGCCTTACCTTCCTGGATGGAACATAATTTTCCCAGCTTTTTGTGTGCTCAGAGTCACAAACTGCTTGAAAAGGCTTGTTAGAAGTAATTTTTCAGTAGCAACTTCCCCTGATGTTGTGACCTTAGGGAAGACCGCACACCCACAGGAAAAGGCAAAGGATCATCCAGACGTCTGCTCAATCACGTTTTCTTGATAGGAGCAATCCATTCAACCTAACTGTCTAGAATGCTCATGGATACTGTTCCTACACACCCTATGTTTGAACCTGGATACTGGACCTTGGCAGCAAAATTTCCATTGTTTTCTCAGTTGGCCCTAAAACGGTTAAACCTAGTTACTGCCTGAAAATGCATCTAATTGCTGTTTTCTTACTTCTGACAGTGATAGTGTTGGTGCACCCTTTGGGATTTATGAATCAAGCAGGAGGCTCTCCACTTCAAGCCACTGGCCCCTTTCCAGGGAGATGTCATCTCATCTAGGTTAGCACAATATGTCACCCAGCACTCTGAGACACACTCTTGCAGCATGAATTTTATGGTCAGATCTGGTTTGACCTAGGAATGTGTTTACAAATCTCAGAAAGTGGTGGGAAACACACTGCCCTGACTCTGGTATTTAGGTCCTCTGGGAAACTTGGAGGACTCACATGTTTGAATCTAGACAGTTCATGACAGGTAGAGGCCTGATAACATATTCTCTCGAGATGCCTTTCCTTCCTCAAAGGAATATAGCTTTCTCAACATTCTGTGTGCTGAGTGTCACACACTCCTTGAAAACGCTTGTTGGAGGTCATTTTTCATTAGCAATTTCCCCTGGAGGTGTGACTGTAGGGAAGGCGCCACACTCACAGGTAAGTTCAAAAGCACTTCCAAACATCTGTTCAATCACGTTTTCTTGGTGGGGCCATTCATCAATGTAAGTCTATTTAGAAAATCCGTGGACACTGCGGGGAAACACCTATGTTTGAATCTGGATACCAGACGTTGGTGTTAAAATATGCATTTTTCTCTCACTTGGCCCTAAAAGAGTGCCGCCGAGCAACTGCTTGAAATTCCATCTGAATGTTGTTTTCTTCCTTCTGACAATGCTAGCTTTGGTTCACCCTTTGGGATTTTTGAAGCATGTGAATGACTTGCAACTCCTAGCTGCAGGCCCATTTCCAGTGGAATGACACCTCATCTATGTGACCACAGTATTTCACCCAGCACAGTCTGATACACTCCCTCAGCATCCTTCCTTAGGAGCAGACCTGGTATGCCCTAGGAATGCATTTAGAAGTCTCAGAAAGTGCAGCAAGACACACTGTCCTGACTCTGGAACTTAGGTCCTTTAATCAGGCCTGAGCTCTCACATCTTAGAAGCTGAACAGTTCCTGCTATATAAAACACACTCTCTGTTGATGCCTTTCCTTCATTGAAGGACCATAACTTTCCCAATGTACTGTGTGCTGAGAGTCACACACTGCTTGAAAACATTTGCTTGGAGTTCATTTTTCAGTGGCAATTTCCCCTGAGACTGTGACAGTAGGGAAGCGCCCACAATCACAAGACAAGCAAGCATCCAAATACCTGTTCCATCACGTTTTCTCTGTTAGAGAGGTCCAGTGAACCCAGGTCTATCTGGAAAAGTTTGGATCCTGTGGGGTCACATCCTGAGTGTGAACCTGAATACAGGACAAAATTCACCTTTTTCTCTCAGTTGGCACTAAAATGGTTTGGCATAGCCACTGCTTAAATATCCATCCAGTACTTGTTTTCTTATTTCTGACAGTGACAGATATGGTTCACCCATGTAATTTCTGAAGCAAGCAGTCTGCTTGCCACTTCTATCTGGTGGTCCCTTTCCTGTGAAATGTCACATAATATAGGTAGCACCACATGGCACCCAGCTCTCTCAGACACACTCTGACAGCCTGTTTCCTCCTTGGCAGTCCTGGTATGACCTAGGAATGTATTTACAAGGCTCAGAGATTGTATGGAAACATATCCCCTGACTCGGGATGTTAGGTCATCTGGGCAAGACTGGAGGTCTCACGTCTTACAATCTAGACAGTTCCTAATAGATAGAGGCCTGGAAACACACTCTCTGGTGACGCCTTTCCTTACTCAAAGGGCCATTGCTTTCCCAACATTTTAGGGCCAACCTAGAGGAAAATGCGAAATTTGCCACCAAGGTCCATTACCCAGGTTCACACGCAGGATGTGTCCCCACAGCACTGAAGAATTTTCAAGACAGACCTAGGCTAACCCTAACCCTAACCCTAACCCTAGGATCTCTCCTACAGAGAAACATGATGGAACAGACGTTTGGATGATGTTTTGCCTTTTCCTGTGAGTGTGGTGGACTTCCCTATGGTCAAACCATCAAGGGAAATTGCTACTGAAAAACAACTTCCAGGCAAGCATTTTCAAGCAGTATGTGACTCTCAGCACACAGAATGCTGGGAAAGCTACGTTCATTTGAGGAAGGAAAGGCATCAATAGAGAGTGTGTTTTCAGGCCTCTATCTATCAGGATCTGTCTATATTCTAAGATGTGAGATCTCCAGGCTTGTCCAGAGAACCCATCTTCCAGAGTCTGGGCAGTGTTTCCCTGCAAATTTTGAGCCTTGTAAGCACATTCCAAGATCACTCAGGAATGTCCATGATGAAACAGGCGATGGAAGAGTGTCCGTGTGTGCTGTGTGTCATTCTGCCCTTACCAAATGAACTGACATTCCACTGGAAATGGGCCAGGGACTAGGAGTTATGAACCGCCTGTTGCTTCAGAAATCCAGAAAGCTGGAACAAAGCTATCATTGTCAGAAGTAAGAAAACAGATATTAAATGAACTTTCAAGCAGTTGTTAGGCCACAACGTTTTAAGCCCAATGGAGAGGATAATGCAAATTTTGCCACCAAGATCTGCTATCAAGATTCACATTCATGATGTGTCCCTGCAGTATCCAAGAATTTTCCAGATAGGACTAGGCTCACTATATCTCACCTACAGAGCAAACGTGATGGAACAGACATTTGAATGTGGTTCCCTTTTACTGTGTTTGTGGGGCTTTCCCTCCAGTCACATCTTCAGGGGAAATTCTTAGTGATAAATGACCTCCAAGCAAGTGTGTGACACTCAGGAAGCAGAATGTTGGGAAAACAATGTTCCTTCAAGGAAAGACAGGCATCAGCAGAGAATGAATTTTCAGTCCTTTATCTATCAAGAATTGTCTAGATTTCTAAGATGTGAGACCTCCAGTCTTACCCTGAGGACCTAACTTGCAGAGTCAGGGCAGTGTGTTTCCCTGCACTAACCCAGGCTTTTAACCACCTTCCTACATCATCCCAGAACTGCCCATGAGGAAACAGGCTGCAGGAATGTGTTCAGACTGCAGGGTGCCATGCTGTTGTTACCCAGGTGAGGTGACATTCCATTGCAAATAGGCCATCAGCAGCACTTGCGAGCTGCCTTCTTGCTTCTGAAATCCCAAAGGTGGGTCAAAAGTGACCACTGTTAGAAATTAAAAAAAAAAAAAAGCAATTGTATGGATTTTCTAGCAGTTGCAAATTTGACCATCAAGTTCCGGTATCCACTGTCAGACTCAGGAGGTGTCTCTGCTGTATCTACCCATATTTCACAAAGACCTAGGCTCACTGGCTGCTCTGATAGAGAGAATGTGATGGAACAGATGTTTGGATCTTGGATTGCCTTACCCTGTGAGTGTAGAGGACATCCTTACTGTCACAACATCACAAGAAATTGCTACTGAAAAATGACCTGCAAGCAAACGGTTTCAAGCAATGTGTGACTCTCAGTTCACAGAATACTGGGAAAGTACTGTTTCTTCGAGGAAGGAAGGGTATCAACAGAGAGTGTGTTTTCAGGACTCTATCTATGAAGAACTGTCTTGATTCTAACAAGAGCCCTCCAGCCTTCCCAGAGAACGGAACTTCCAGAGTCAGGACAGTGTCTTCCTTGCCCTTTTAATGCTTTGTAAACATATTCCTAGGTCACACTGGGACTGTCCATGAGGACACAGACTGTTCGCGTGTGTCTGAGTATACAGATGGGCCATTATGTGCTTACTTAGATAAGGTGACATTCCACTGGAAATAGGCCCATGACTAGGAGTGGTGATCTCCTTGCTTGCTTCAGAAATCCCAAAGGGTGAACCAAAGTTATTGCTCTTCAAAGTAAGAAAACAGAAATTAGATGGATTTTCAAGCAGGTGCCAGGCCACACAGTTTTAGGACAAACCGAAAGAGAAATGTGAATTGTGCCACCAGTTCCAGTATCCAGGTTCACACTTAGGATGTGGTCCTGCAGTATACACGATTTTCCAGACAGACCTAGGCTCTCTGGATCACTCCTAGAGACAAAATGTGATGCAACAGAAGTTTGGAAGTTGGTTTGCCTTTTCCAGTGAGTGTGGGGGCCTTCCCTAAGGTTACACTGTCAGAGGAAGTTTCTACTGAAAAATGACCTCCAAAGAGCGTTCTCAAGCAGTGTGTGATCCCCAGCACAGAGAATGCAGGGAAAAGTATGTTTCTTCAAGGAAGAAAAGGCATCAACAGAGAGTGTGTTATTAGGCCTATATCTATTAGTAACTGTCTAGAATCTAACATTGACCTCCAGGCTTGTCCAGGGGACCTAACTACCAGAGTCAAGGCACTATTTTTCCTACACCTTCCAAGCCTCCCAAAGACATCCTAGCTCATATAGGGATGGCCCATGAGGAAACAGACTGTAGGAGAGTGTCTGAAATTGTATGGTACCAATACTGTGCTTACCTAGATGAGATGACATTCCTCTGGGAATGGGCCAGAGGTTGGAGTGGTGAGTCGCCTGCTTGATTCAGAAATCCCAAAGGATGGACCAAAGCTATCATTGTCAGAAGGAAGAAAACAGCAATTGGATGGATTTCCAAGCAGTTGCAAGGCCGTAGCATTTTCCCAAATCAAGAGAAAAAATATTATTTTTGCCCCAAAAATCCGGTATCCATGTCCAGACTCAGGATGTCTCCATGCAGTATCCACAAAGTTTCCAGACAGAACTAGTCTCAGTGGATCGATCCTACTGAGAAAATGTGATGGAACAGACGTTTGAATGCTAATTTGTCTTTCTCTAAAAATGGAGAGTGTGGCATCCCCATGGTCACACCATCAGGGGAAAGTGCTACTGAAAAATGACCTCCATGCCAGCATATTCAAGCCGTGTGTGTCTCTCTGCACACAAAATGTTTGGAAAGTTATGTTCCTTCAAGAAAAGAAATGCATCAACAGAGAGTGCTTTCAGCCCTCTATCTATCAGGAGCTGTCTACATTCTAAGTCGTGAGACCTTCAGTCTTTCCTAGGGATCCTAACACCCAGAGTCAGGGCAGTGTGTTTCCATGAACTTTTCAAGCCTTGTAAACACTTTCCAAGTATATACTGGGACTGCTCCTGAAGAAACAGGCTGCACGAGTGTATCCGAGTGTGTTGGGCAGCATACTGTGCTTACCTGCATGAGGTGCCAGTACAATGGAAATCAGTTAGTGGCTGGAGTGGTGAGCAACCTGCTTGCTTCAGAAATTCCAAAGGGTGGACAAATCTATCACTGTCAAAAGTAAGAAAACAGCAATTGGATGGATTTTCAAGGATTTGCTACACTGCACCATTTTAGAACCAATGTGGTCCCAAAATGAGTGTGGGAGATGAAAATGAGAATTTTGCCACCAAGTTCATATATACAAGTTCACACTCATGATGTGTCCCCACAATACCCACGAATTCTCCAGACAGACCTAGGCTCACTTGATCGCACCTAAAGACAAAATGTTATGGAGTACACGTTTGGATGTTGGTTTGCCTTTCCCAGTGAGTGTGGGAGCCTTCCCTACCATTGCACCTTCAGGGGAATTTTCTACTGACCAATGGCCTACAAGCAAGTGTTTTCAAGCACCGTGTGACTCTCAGCACACAGAATGTTGGGAAAGCTATGTTTCTTCGAGGACGGAAAGGCATCCATACGGAGTGTATTTTTAGGCCTCTATCTATCAGGAACTGTCTAGAACTCAAGGCATGAGACTTCAAGGCTTTCCCAGGGTCCTAACTTCCAGAGTTAGGGTACTGTGTTTCCCTGCACCTTCCAAGGCTTTAAACACATTCCTTATTCAAACTGGGCCTGCCCATGAGGAAACAGGATGCAGGAGTATGTCTGAGAGGGCTGGGTGCCATACAGTGCTTAACTAGATGAGGTGACATTACACTGGAAATGGGCCAGCAGATAGGAGTAGTGAGCCGCCTGCTTGCTTTAGAAACCTCAAAGGTTTGACCAATGTTATCACTGTCATTATTAGGAAGAGACCAATTGGATGAATCTTCAGGCAGTTGCTAAGGCCGCACTCTTTTAGATCCAACCGACAAAATTTGCTAATTTTGCCAACAGATTCAAGGATGCAGATTCACACTCAGTATGTGTCCCTGTGGTATCCAAGAATTTTCCAGACAGGCAGAGGATCATTGGATCTCTCCTAAAGAGAAAACTTTATAGAATAGACATTTGGTTGGTTGTTTTCTTTTTCCTGTGAGTTTGGGGGTCTTCCCTACAGTAACACAGTCATGGGAAATTGTTACTGAAAAATCACCTTCAAGCAAGGATTTTCAACCAGTGTGTTACACTCATCACACAGAAATCTGGGATAACTATGTTACTTAAATGCATGAAAGACATAAAAGTGGGTGTTTTTCAGGCATCTATCTGTCAGGAACTATCTAAAGTCTAAGATGTGAGAACTCCAGGTTTGCACACAGGGCCTAATTTCCAAAGTCATAGCCAGTATATTTCATTGCACTTTCAGAGCCTTATGAACACATTCCTGGCTCCTATTGGGTCTGATTCAGAGGAAACTGGCTGTGAAATTATCTAAGATTGCTGAGAGCCATACTGTTGTTACCTAGATTATTTGACATTTTAATGGAAATGATCCAGCTCGATGGGGTTGCAAGCCACCTGCTTGTGTCAGAAACCTGAAAGATTTGACCAAACCTATTGATGTCAGAAGTAGGAAAATATCAATTGGATGGATTTTCAGGCAGCTGCCAGCGCACATCCTGTTAGTGCCAAAAGAGAGACAATGCTAATTTTGCCAAGAAGGTCAAATATTCAGGTTCACAGTCAGTATGTTTCCCTTGCAGTATCCAAGAAATTTCCAGAGAGACCTGGGGCCATTGGATCCTTCTGACAGAGAAAAATTGATGGAAGAGACATTTTGATGTTTGCTTGCTTTTCCCTGTGAGTGTGGGAGCCTTCCCTAGTGTAACACACGTGAGGGGAAATTTTTACTTAAAAATGACTTCCAGGCAAGGGTTTCCACTTAGCGGGTTACTCTCAGCAAACAGAATGCTGGGACACCTGTGTTCACTCGTGGAATGAGCGGCAATGAATAGGGTGCTTTTCAGGCATCTCTCTATCCATGACTGCTGTCTGGATTCTAAGATGTGAGAAGACCACGCTTCCACAGATGCCCTCAATTCCAGAGACACAGCCAGTAAGTTTCCCTGAACTTTCCATGGTTCATGAGCACAGTACTCTATCTTACTGGGACACACCATGAGGAGAGAGTCTGGAGGAGTGTGTCTGACACAGCTGAGTGCCATACTGTTTCTAAGTAGTTTAATTGGCATTCCAATGGAAATGATCTTGCCACAAGGAGTTGCACGCTGCCTGCTTGCTTCAGCAATTCCAGTGTTTTGACCAAAGCTATTGCTGTCGTTAGTGGGAAAAGAGCAAGTGTACTGATTTTCAAGGAGTTGCTAAACCCCAGCCTACTGTGGCCAACACAGAGAAAATTCTAATTTGCCAACAAGGTCCAGAATCCAGGTTCACACTGAGCATGTGTCCAAGCACTATCCAAGAATTTTCCAGACAGACTTAGGATCACTGGATCCCTCCTACAGGGGACTTCACGGAACAGATGTTTTGACATTTGTTTACTTTTCTCTGTCAGTGTGGGGGCATTTCCCATGGTAACACAGGGGAGGGGAAATTGTTACTTCAAAATGACTTCCAGGCAAGAATTTCCAAGCAGTCTGTCACTCTCAGCAAACATAATGCTGTGACATCTGTGTTTCTTTGAGGAATGAAAGGCAAAAAATAAAAAGGAGTGTATTTCAGACATCTATCAGAAACTGTCTAGATTCTAAAATGTTAAAACTCCAGATTTGCACAGAGCACCTAATTTTCAGAGTCACAGCCAGTATGTTTGCTCACATTTCTGATACTAGCGAACCCATTCCTAGGTCATCCTGGGACTGTCTATGAAGAAACAGGCTGTAGGAGTGTGTCTGAGAGTGCTGAATGCCATCGAGTCTGGTTACCTAATGAGTTTACCTGCCATTGGAAATGATCCAGTGGCAAGGAATTGAAAGTCCCATGTTTGCTGCAGAAATCCAAGAGGTCTGACCAAAGATATTGCTGTCACAAGTAAGAAAACAGCAATTGGATGGATCTTCAGGCAGTTGCTACTCTGCACCATTTCAGGACCACCTGAAAGAAAATGCTGATTTAGCCAACAAGGTCCAGGATCCAGCTTCACACTCAGTATGTGTCCATGCACTACCCAAGCATTTTCCAGACAGACCTAGGATCACTGGATCTCTCCTACAGAGAAAACCTGATGGAACAAACGTTTGGATGCTAGTTTGCTTTTTCCCTGTGAGTGTGGGACCGTCCTGACTGTAACACAGTCAGGGGAAGTTCTTACTGAAAAATGAAGTCCAAGCAAGCATTTTAGAGCAGTGAGTTACTCTCAGCACACAGAATGCTAGGAAATCCATGTTCCTTTGATGAAAGAAAAACATAAAAGTAGAGTGTTTTTCATGCATCTGTCTATCAGGAACTGTCTAGATTGTAAGATGTCAGAACTCCAGGTTTGCACAGAGACCCTAATTTCCAGTCATAGCCAGTGTATTTTCCTGCACTTTCTGAGCCTTTTGAACACATTCCTAGCTCATATTGGGTCTGTCCCTCAAGAAAAAGGCTTAGGAAATTATATCTAAATGTGTTGAGTGTCATAATGTTGTTACCTTGATTAGTTGACAATCTATTGGAAATGATCCTGCCACAAGGTGTTGCAAGCTGCCTGTTTGCATAGAAATAGAAATAATTTGACCAAACTCATTTATGTTGTAAATAGGAAATTGTCAATTGGATGGATTCTCAGGTAGCTGTCAGCCCACACCCTTTTAATGCCAACAGAGAGAAAAGGTGAGTTTTGCCAACAAGGTTCAATATCCAGTTTCACACTCAGTATGTGTCCCTGCAGTGTCCAAGACTTTTCCAAACAGATCTAGGATCACTAGATCTCTCCTGCAGAGAAAACTTGATGGAACTTTTACTCTGAAGCAGGGTCAGTCTTGTTGAGGTGACTCCTTCCCCAAGACCACAACTGGGAGTCCTCACACCAAGGCCATAGAAGTGGGTCCCAGAACCAAGGTCACCTGTGAATCGGACTGGGCCACCTTTGCAACTGTTGCCAAAAGCACCTGATCATCGCTAATGAGCTTCCTGACACCCTACCAGGCAAGGATGCCCACTCCAGTAAACACCCTATGGTACCCCACCCAATCACCTAATATCAACCTTCCAGTAGGAATTTTCTTTGCCTTGAAACTGTAAAAATTGGCTCTTAACCCAGGAAATCAGTCAACTTTCCCTAGTCTGTCAGGTGGTTGGCCCCCTGAGCCCACAGTGCCCACTTTATCTCTGCTCTTTGTTCTTAATACAAACTCACTCCCTTCTGAAATGCTCTATGTCTGAACATTCTTTTCCAACTCGTACTCAGACGGCCTCAACAAGCCTCCCATCACCAGAGCCACTTTCCTAGATCACACTCACCACTTGCTTGTCCACTCCCAACTCAGAGCAGAAAGGCCCCCTCAGCCTGGTCCTTCCCTCTCACTTCCCGTGCCTGGTCGCCAGGGGCTCACACCGTCCCTGGGCAGGCTGTCTTCTGTGTCCTGCAGAGGCCTCTGTGGTGTCAGGTGAAGAAACAAGAGGCACCCATGAAACCTCCCACCCCAGCACAGCAACCAGTACCCACCTACTGAACTCTTCACTCTGGATGGGCCTGGGGGTGTTTCAGGGAACGTCCCCCAACATGTCCTTGTTCTCATCTAATTCCAGCCCTGCCCACGTGAGAGTCACTAAGCTAATCTGTGATAACTGCACAGAGAGAATACTTGTTCACTCGCCCCTCCCAGGATACATGGTTCTTATGGGCAGGTGCCTCCCAGGATATGGGGCTCACCTGGGCAGGTATCCTGCAGGGCTCAGCACCCAGGAGCTGTTCACAGAGCCCTCACTGCAAAGAGCCCCCAGCTCCTCTGTTGGACAGATCTGACCTTGAGACCCTCAGAGGAGGACCTGAGGTAACATACAGCAGCTTCAGGATAGTTTTGTGACCTTGGGCTTCACTGGTTGCAGCCTCCTTCCAGCAGGTTTTCCAGAGGGTCCCATAGCAACTGGGCACTGAGTCTGTCTCCACCCACCACCCATCCTCTCCCTGACCCCTGGGTCCCTCTCATTAGAAGAAGGCCTTCCTGAAATCCTCTCCCACTTATAGGTCAGATAAGAAGATGAGAAAACAAGTCAGAGCAGCAGCCCCATATCCATCCTGACCCAAAGGACCCACACCTGTTCCTGGAACCCTGGCCAGGACAATGAGGCCCACTTTCTGAAACCATAAGCCCACGTGGGCAGATTGGCTGACCTGACTGGCCTGCCCTTTGGATGTGTGCCTGGGTTGAGGTCTATATAAACCCCCTCAAGTGCCTGCAGCTGTACCTGATGCTGTCTTTCTGCTTAGATCTTGCAGGGTTGGCTTGATAAGAGAGAGTGAGGGCCCATAGTGTTTCGGGGGATTGGGTCTGTGTTGGGCTCTGCTGGACCTTCTGCAGGAGGTGCTAAGCTGTCACTTCCTAAGGATGGGCTGTGTCACCTGTTCCTGCTGTTGGAAATCTTCTCAGGCAGAAATGAGGAAGCAAGAAAACAGGCAATGGGAGCAGCACAGGAGGAGTAACTCAGGTAGGAAAGTGCAAAGCTTCCAGATCACCCAGGCCAGGACCATTCTGCCTGACCTACAGGAGCCACGTCAGTAAGCATGCTGTCGCTGGAGTGGCTCCACTTTTCTCCAGCCTGTGAGGTCTTTGCACATATTCAAGTGTTTTATCTATGAAGGGTGGATGAGGTTCAGGAATGGCTAGCCTGGGGGTCAGCCAGCATTTACTTAGAGATGACTCCGTGTAGTCTCCCAGCTTCCCACTGAGGTCCCTCCTTGGGAGGGGAGGGGGTGGGGTATGTGCAAGGGCTGCTGGCTGGCTACACATGAGTAAGTTCCCATCCCTGACCATCTTCAGAATTGCTCATCCCTGAAGCAAGTGCCCTAATTGGGCTTTCACCTGTGCAACTGGTGGCTTCTTAATTAGCAATGTGGCCATTGATATTAAATGTCCTCCATCAAGACTGAGATGTTACACCACATGTACTGGTGTAAGAACCCGGGGAGGCGTGTGCACCCAGTACCCCTAGGCACAGGCTTCAGACTTGACCCCTCAACATTCTGGAGCCCAGCCACATGCTTTAGCATTTCTGAGGGTCCAGAGCTGATTTTAAGGGTTCTGTAATCCACCCTTCATCTGCTTTAATGAGACCCACATTTCTAGGATCCTACAGAGCAGGGTCTGTGTGGCTGCTCTGTGGCTTCTCTAACATGATCACATGCTGGGTGGTTTAAAACAACAGGAGTTCATCCTCTCTCAGTCCTGGAGACCAGACACCGGAAATCAAGGTGGCACAGGGCTGAGGTCCCTCCAGAGGCTCCAGGACAGGATCATTCCTGCCTTTTCCAACTTCAGGGGCTCCAGGGGTCCCTGGGCTTGTGGCCCCCTCCCTCCCATCTCTGCCTCTGCCTTTAAGAGGCTTCCCCTTTGTGTCCTCTTTCGTCTCTTTGAAGGAGTCTGTCAGTTGGATTGAAGGTCACCCTAACCCTAGATGACCTTACCTTGCTATCCTTAACTACATCTACAAAGACTCTTTTCCCAGATACGGCCCTGTTCTGGGGGGACACATCTTTGGTGGCCACCATTTACCCCATTCTCTCTCTGTCAAATAACCCTCATTTTAGGAGATCACCACATGCCCATAAAGACGGGCACAGAGAGCGGCCACACACATGGAGAGAATGAGGCCCTTGGAGTCACCTGGAACGGATGAAGACCTGGCTTCATCAGGTGAGGGGAATCACAGGGAGGAGAGGAGGATGGTCTTGTTTAGGCTTCAAAAAGACCACGTTGGGGTGGGATGTGAGATGCACAATGGGGGCGGGGAGCTTCATCAGGGCCTGAGGGGGAGGTTAGGCTTGGGCCAGGGCCATGGGTATAGAGGGGACTTAGTGTGGGGGTTGGTCATACACCCAGAAGGAAGAGCTCACAGTCACTGGGGCACAAGGACCTGGGAACCTGGGAGGGCTTCATCTTTCTGAACCTGAAGAGGAAACGTTAAAATTTTACATCACCTCCTGCTCCTTCTGCCTCTGTAACTCAGCTTGCTCCTTGCAAAGTCTGGATCATGTAGGTCACGCAATCTCAGAAAGTGGGGACTTAGAATACTCGGAGCTGGAGCTTATCACCCTTGTCCTTGCCCTGGCCCCTGCAAACCTTCTTGATCATGCCTATTCATGATAATGAGGAGCCTGCCCCCCTGACACTCTCCTCACCCCAGGGGGAACTCCCCACTCTGCTGGAGCACCTGGCTGTTGGTGGCCACTGACAGCACTCTGGTCTCCTCAGGACCCAGCTTCAGGATACTCTGAGGTTCAGGTCAGGCAGATGGAATCTGGTCTTCTCAGAACCCACTGGGGCTTCAGTTTGGGGGCATTGTGGGGTTTAGTTCAGGTTGATGGAATCTGGTCTCCTCAGGACCTGCTGGGTGTTCAGCTTTGGGACATTGTGGGGTTCAGTTCAGGCTGACAGGAGATGGGTCACCACAAGACCCATGTGGTTTCAGCTTTGGGGCATTGTGGGGTTCAATTCAGGCTGATAGAATTTGATCTCCTCAGGACCTTATGGGGGTTCAGCTTTGTGACATTGTGGGGTTCAGTTCAGGCTGACAGGAGATGGGTCACCACAGGATCCATTGTATTTTGGCTTTGGGGCATTATGGGGTTTAGTTTTGGCTGATGGAATCTAGTTTCCTCAGGACCCATGATCTCCTCAGAACCCATTGGTGCTTCAGCTTTGGGACATTGTGGGGTTCAGTTGAGTCTGACGGGAGTCTGGTTTCCTCAAGATTCCTGCAACGATGTGCTGCTGAAAGAAAAAGTGAGGAAAATTGGGAAGAAGCTTCTGTGTGTGGCTGTTGCTGAAAGTCTGTCTTAAGAGGACCCAAGACTGTTAGGGCTTGATGTGGAAAGTTGTGGGATTTTAGTCAGTTTTTGTCTGTAGTATAAGATGGTGTCCTATATTGTTCCTTGGTGTGTGGTTTCCATTTTTCCCAGCACGGTTTATTGAGGGGGGTGGGGGGGACTGTCCTTTCCCGCGTATATATTTTTAGTTCCTTTCTTGTAAATTAATTACCATGCACCTGTAGGTTTACTTCTGAGCTCTCTTGACTATTTCTGTGCCAATTGCACACGTCTTCTGGTGACTTTAGGTACATACTCTAGATTGAAGTCAGGGATAGACATGCCACCAGCCTGTTCTGCTTTCTCAGGATCCCTTTGGCTCTTCTGGTTCCTTTGTGGCTCCACACAGATGTAAAGATTGCTTTTGTTTCTGTGAAAAATGTCATTGAAATGTTGGCAGTGATTGCATGAATGTGTACGTTGCTTTGTTTAGAATGGATATTTTAATGGTATTTTCACCCATAAGCATGGGATATCTTTTTACTTGTATCCATTTAGTTTCTTTGATCATTGTCTTGTAGTTTTTAGCTTTCAGGTCTTTCAAGTCCTTGGTTAGATTTCTAGTTATGTGGGGGAGGGGATGCAATTGTAAAAGGAATTATTTTCTTAATTTCTCTTTCTGATAGTTCATTATTAGTGTAGAGAATCACAAATGATCTTGCAGTTCTGCTGACTTTCTTTTTTCTTTTTTTTGGCCCCACAGCTCGACATGTTGGATCTTAGTTCTCTGACCGAGGATCAAACCTGTACCCCCTGCAGTGGAAGTGCAGTCTTAACTACTGGACTGCCAGGCAAGTCTGTGAATTCGCTTTTTAGTTCTGACAGTTGCTTTGGTGTAGTGTTATGTGGAAAACTAGAATTAAGACATCTAATAGTTTCAGTTCCATCTGGTCATCCACAGCACCCAGGGCATGGTGTCTACTAATATACTCTTCCTATGGTGCCTTTTAATACCATGTGGACTAGTACAAGGCAATTAGCATCAAACTACTTTAGCTGAATTTAGTTAGGTTAACTCTTGGCCTCTATTGCAATGTTCGATGTCATCTCTGATTTTCTGGCATGTGACTTACATGGCTGTATTGAAAAGTAACTTACTTTCTAGTAAAATTTCAAACGTGTCGACTTTAAATAGTGGTACAAAGTTTTCTACATTCACACCAAATACCGCAATGTGTTTTACCCAAAACATGGTCACTTTCCCAGGAACCAGCCCACAACCCCAAAATGGGGGATAATTATGGTTTCCACATTACAATCCTATCCATAGGACCAGTTCAACTTTCATCAGCTGCCCAAGCTTTGTGCAACTGTGTTTCTTCATTCTAATGCAGTTTTCTTTTTCTGGAGCCATCACTGGGGCTTTCCCTCATGTTAAAAACCTTCATGGATTTAAAGTGACAAGATGACTATGATCTGGGTGGCTTTTCAGTGTGGTTTCTTTCACTGAGAATGTTTTTAGTGCTTTTCCATGTTGTGCCATGTGTCATTTTTTTCACTGTGCTTACAAACATATAACAACATTTATTATTTGAGTCATTTGAAGTATGAACTTCTATAGCATTAACTGCACTCTCATTGTAAAAATTTCCCCACCATTCATTTCCAGAATCGTTCCCTTTTCCTGAAGTGACACTGTAACCATTAAATACTCATAACCCCCAATCCCTGGCCATCTTACTCTACTTGGAATTTGTCTTATATGGATATCTCATACTAGTGGAATCATAGAACATTTTTCCTTTTGTGTCAGGCTTGTTTCACTTCACCTAATGACTTGAAGTTTCATCTACATTATAGCATGTATGAGTTATCTTGTTTTTAAAGGTTGAATCAGATCCCACTGTGTATATACTACATCGTGCTTATCCAGTCATCTGTTGAACACTTGTGCTGCTGCCACCTTTTGGTTACTATGAATAATGCTGCTATGAATATGGGGTTTGAATATCTGTTTCAGTATTTGGTTTTAAATATCTTGAGTGTATAACCTGGACCGGAATTGATGGATTCTATGTTAACTCTGTGTTTAAGTTTTTGTAAAGCCCCCTACTATTTTCTGAAGCTGTGGCATTATTTTACTATATTCCTTTATATGGCAGAGTAATGCATCTCATGGATGGAACTGCCCTATTTGCTCTTCCATTCACTTGTTGGTGGACATTTTCATTGTTTTTAACTTGGATTATCAAGAACACTGCTGCTGTAAATATTGGTGTACAAGTATATATTTGAGCACCTCTTTTAAATTCTTTGGATGTATATCTAGGAGTGGAGTTACCAAAACATATGATATTTCAGTTCAGTCACTCACTCATGTCCGACTCTTTGTTACCCCGTGGACTGCAGCACACCAGGCTCCCCTATCCATCACCAACTCCCAGAGCTTGCTCAAACTCATGTCTATCGAGTTGGTGATGCCATCAACCATCTCATCCTCTGTTATCCCCTTCTGCTCCTGCCTTCAATCTTTCCCAGCATCAGGGTCTTTTCCAATGAGTCAGTTCTTCACATTAGGTGGCCAAAGTATTGCAGTTTCAGCTTCAGCATCAGTCCTTCCAATGAATATTCAGGGTTGATTTCCCTTAGGATTGACTTGTTGGATCTCCTTGCAGTCCAAGTGATGCTCAAGAGTCTTCTCCAACACCACAGTTCCAAAGCATCACTTCTTTGGTGCTCAGTTTTCTTTGTAGTCCAGCTGTAACGTCTATACATGACTCTTGGAACAACCATAGCTTTGAGTACATGGACCTTTGTTGGTAATGTCTCTGCTTTTTAATATGCTGTCTAGGTTGGTCATAACTTTTATTCCAAGGAGCAGGTGTCTTTTAATTTCATGGCTGCAGTCACCATCTTCAGTGATTTTTGAGGCCCCCCGCCCACAATAAATTTTGTCACCATTTCCATTGTTTTCCTATCTATTTGCCATGAAGTGATGGGGCCAGATGCCATGATCTTAGTTTTCTGAATACTGATTTTTAAGCCAACTTTTTCACTCTCCTCTTTCACTTTCATCAAGAGACTCTTTAGTTCTTCTTTGCTTTCTGCCATAAGAGTGGTGTCCTCTGTGTATCTGAAATTATTGATATTTCTCCTGGCAATTTTGATTCCAGCTTGTGCCTCATCCAGACCCGAGATTTCACATGATATACTCTGCATATAAGTTAAATAAGCAGGGTGCTGTACTCCTTTCCTGATTTGGAACCAGTCCATTGTTCCATGTCTAGTTCTAATTGTTGCTTCTTCACCTGCATACAGATTTCTCAGGAGGCAGGTAAGGCAGTCTGGTATTCCCATACCTTTCAGAATTTTCCACAGTTTGTGGTGATCTGCAGAGTCAAAGGCTTTGGCATTGTTAACAAAGCAGAAGTAAATATTTTTCTGGATGTTTTTCTCTCTTGCTCTTTCAGTGATGCAACGGGTGTTGGCAATTTGATCTCTGGTCCCTCTGTCTTTTCTAAATCCAGCTTGAACATCTAGAAATTCATGGTTCACTTACTGTTGAAGCCTGGCTTGGAGAAATTTGATCATTACTTTGTTAACATGTGAGATGAGTGCAACTGTGTGGCAGTTGGAACATTCTTTGGCTTTGCCTTTCTTTGGGATTGGAATGAAAACTGACCTTTTCCAGTCCTGTGGCCACTACTGAGTGATATAATTACATTTTTATGTTTTCGAGAAAATGCTTGTTTTGGACACATTGATTGCACCATTTTACCTCTCCACAAGTAAAGTTTTGAGTTTCAATTTCGTACATTTTCGCCAACATTTGTTATTTGTCTTTATTGTTGATTTTCCTCACGTCCATCCTGAGTGCCTTATTAAGGAGGAAGTCATAATGCAGGACCCACATTTGAGGAGAGGAGAGTTAGCTTCATATACTTGATGGACAGCTGAGTCTGTATCAATTATTTAGAATCTTTCTGTGTGAGATTTTTATTCAACATTACTCATAAAACCTAATTTTTACTTTTTACCAGTTTGGACACCTGAAAATTATTTTAAACTTTTGGGAGCTTCCCTGGTGGCTCAGCCTGTAAAAGCATATGCTTGCAATGCAGGATACCTGTGTTCAATCCCTGGGTGGGGAAGATCCCCTGGAGAAGGAAATGGCAACCCACTCCAGTACTCTTGCCTGGAAAATTTCATGAATGGAGGCGCCTCATAGCTTACAGTCCATGGGGTTGCAAAGAGTCAGACACGACTGAGCAACTTCACTTTCACTTTCTTTTGGCTATAATCCAGCCAATTAGACTGCTTAGTTCATTCTAGCTTTGGCTATTGAGAGCTTTTTCCATACTCTCCTGCTTTTATTTTACATAATTCAGCTTTTATGGGGCTTTTTGGTCCTTCTTTCTCACATTTTAAGATTATGCTGCTTTACATATTTGTTGTCTCAGTCCTAGTATCAGACACATATTTAAAGAGTCCTTGTCCCTTTTTGTTAGAGCATATTAATAAAAACTTGTATGTGGGAACTTAATAATCTCAGCAGACAATGCATGGAAATACACATGCATGTATCCAGACTATGCATACAGACGGTTATGAAGATTTTCACATGGAGTTATATGTTTCTGCATTAGGCTAAAGATAGTTTATAATGATGTCTCCAACCTGATCTCTTATGACACAGGTATTATAACCCTCTCCTTTTGTCTGCCTGTATCTTCCCACTCCAATGGTAAGAAACCTGGCTTCCACTACTCATCACTTATCAAATTCAGGGCTTGCTCCTTCAATAACTGATATGGTAGTTTCAGTCCTGTTAGCTACAAACCCCCGTGGAAAGAACTTACAGAGCCCATTGTTTATGTATGGTACATTTGCCTTTGGCCTGCAGATTCCATTCATTTACACAGTGAACTTAGGTCAGATAATTTTGTCCTAAGAGTGAGAGTGGCCTTTTAAAATTTTTCTTCTTCCTTTTAAATCTTTTGGCTGTGCCGCGTCATGTGGGGTTTTAGGTCCCTGACCAGGAATTGAACCCATATTTCCTGCACTGGCAACGTGGAGTCTTAACCACTGGGCCCCTAGGGAAGTCTGAAGCTTTTCATTTATTTCTCAATCTGTTATATTCTTTGTTAAATTCTGCATTCCAGTCTTTAGCACTCCATACCATAAATAAATAAATGTGAATAGGTAATAAATTACTTGTGTTCTGAAAACAGAAATCTATGTGCTTAGACAAATGCATAGTGGCAGGTATTCCTCACTAAAGTACCATGTGAAATATTTCAACCATATATTCCATAAACTCTTTATCATGTCTGTTTTACCTTTGCTAGAATGTCTTATACGATCATACAGTGTGTAGCACTTGAGGCTGGATTCCCTCACTCAGTAATGTAAGTGTTAGATTCATGCTTTCCTTTATTTTTATTTTAAATTGGTCTGTGGTTCATTCCTCTATATCTCTGAATGCTATTTTATTGCATTAGATGAGAGGAAAGATAATTTTCCCCCTAGCCTCAATGTTCTTCACTGAGATGTTCATAATGAAAGGAAGATGGATTGGAGAAAAACAATCAGAAGTTTAATATATGACATGCATACCTCCTATATAGTTGAAAGATACCTGGGAAAACTGTCACTTTCTGAAATGGTCCAAGACTTTACCTTAAATGCTATCATCAGCTAAGAATGAAAGAAGGAGGTTAAGGAATGGAAGAAGCTATTTAAGGGAGATTATTAGGTGAAGCACAGTAAACAAAGACATGGTGGTATGCAGATTAACTTCCAGGTCCATTCCATAGACCTTCTTGATATTTAGTCAAGTCATTTAGTGATATCAAGTCAGTCTTGATACTTAGTCCATTCTTGATATTTAGCCATCCTCTATTTCCTGGTCCAGACAGGGACACGTCCTTAAAGATGGAGATATCCTTAACAAATGTAAATCTACTTCATAAAATGGAATTTCAACTTGGTTTTCAAAGATCCTCCTGGGGCGGCTGTTTGTTTTTTTCTTTTGTTTTGTTTTGTTTTTTTTAATTAATCAGTCCAAAATAACCCTTTTGTCAAATGTGCATATTTTGGGTGTGCTTTTTGTGCTCCCCTTGAAATGTGCATTCAGGGGAGGAGTGTCACCCTGGAGACTGTTGATATGTGACCCCATGGACAGGGACTGGGTTGGTCACCCTGAAGAATCTGGATATGTGACCCCAGGGGAATGGTCAGAAGGAATTCACCCTGGAGACTGTGGAATTGTGAGCCCAGTTGCAAGGCTTGGGAAGGGGTCACCGTGGAGACTGTGGATGTGTGACTCCAGATACAGTGTCTGGGAGGGATCACCCAGGGGACTGTAGATATGTGATCCTAGATATAGGGTTTGGGAGAATGTCACCCTGCAGACTGTGGACATGTGACCCCAGGTGCATGGTCCAGTGTGTTGTGATCACCCTGGAGATTGTGGAAGCGTGACCACAGGTACTGGGTCTGGGAAGTGGCGTCATCCTGGAGATGTGCACATGTGATTACAGACACAGGATATTTCAGGTGGAGTCACCTTGGAAACTGGAGGAGTGACCCCAGGTGCAGGGTCTGGGGTGAGGTTCAGTGACGTCAGGACTCTTGTCTTGTTGGGAGAGACACATCAGGATTCTCCTCGAGATGTTGCAATGCAATACGGACGCCTCTCAAGGTGAGGGGGGAGACCAAGTTTGCCTTTGCAGTTGCCAGAGCAATACTGTGACTCCTGTCAGTTTTCAAGAGGAGACAGGTTTCATCTCCTTTTCAAGCATTGAACTCCACGTGCCTCTCGTGTTGTCAAAGGGATGTGAGGCCTCCTGTCAAAATGAGGCGGGGAACTAGGGCATTCTCTAGGGTCTCCACAGGGGATTCAGACGTCCCTTCCTCTTATGAGATGAAAGACGAACCTGCATTCAAGTCACTGCAGGGAAATCCGGCCTTATTTCAAACCAGGGCATCTTGGTGTCCATTCCACGTGAGGCAGCAAACTCAAGGTCCCTCTCACATATCTATAGCTGAGAGAAGCCTCCTCTTTAGGTGTTGTTTAAACGTGGCATTCCTCTTGAGTCAAAGCCAGGAAATCAGGTCTCATCTCGAGATGATTTGAGGTACACGGAGCTGTTTTCTAGTTGCTGTGCTGAACAGGGTGTTCCTCTATACTTAGGACAGTGTTTTCGGGGAATCTCTGGAGTTGCCTAAAGGAAGTCAAGCCACATGTCGTGTTTGATGGGGAACGCCAGATGGCTCTGGAGCCAATGAAGGGGAATCTGGCCTCATCTTGAGTTGATTTGGAGTACACGGAGTGCTTTCATGTTGCTGCGGGGACCTCAGGGTCCCTCTAGACTTGTATCAGTGTTCTTGGGGACTCTCTAGAGTTCCATCAAGGACGTCAAGGCTCCTTTCATGTTTGATGGGGAACACGGACTTGCTCTGCACTCAATGCAGGGGAATCTGATCTCATCTCTCATCGAGTGGGAAGTCTCATGGTTTTTCTCGAGTTGCGGAGGGAACCTGGGGTATATTCTCGAGTGACGACAGGGATGGACTCTTAAAACTCCTGTTTGTTCAATGATGTCAGGACGCCTGTCTAGTTGTGAGGGTCACCTCAGGATTCTCCTCGAAACTTGGTTGGACAATAGGGATGCCTCTCGAGATGAGTAGGGAAACCCACTGTCACTTTCAAGTTGTTACAGGAATACTGGGATTCCTTCAATTTTCAAGAGTAGTCAGTCATCGTCTACTTTTGAAGCATTGAACTCCGTGTTCCTCTCGAGTTGTCAAAGGGATGTGAGACCTCCTGTGGAAATGAGGTGGGGAACTAGGGCTTTCTCTAGGGTCTCCACAGGGGATTCAGACATCCCTTCATCTTTTGAGATGAAAGACAAGCCTGCATTCAAGTCACTGCAGGGAAATCCAGCCTTATGTCGAGTCAGGGAATCTCGGTGTCCATTCCACTTGTGGCAGCAAATTCAGGGTCCCTCTCACATACCTATAGTTGAGAAAAGCATCCGCTTGAGCTGCTTGTGGAAAGTTGGCATTCCTCTTGAGTCGAAGCCAGGGAATCAGCTCTCATCTCGAAATGTTTTGGGGTACACGGAGCTTTTCTCGAGTTGCTGTGCTGAACTTGGTGTTCCTCTAGACTGGTGGCGGTATTCTCATAGAGTCTCTGGAGTTGCCTAAAAGAAGTCAAGCGACTTGTGCTCTTTGATGAGGAATGCAGGATTGTTCTGGAGCCAATGCAGGGAAATCAGGCTTCATCTCGAGTTGATTTGTGGTACACGGGGCTCTGTCGTGTTGCTGCATTGATCTCAGGGTCCCTCTAGACTTCTGACAGAGTTCTTGGGGACTATGGAGAGTTTCATCTAGGAAGTCAAGGCTCCTTTCGTGTTTGATGGGGAACACGGACTTGCTCTGCATGCAGTGCAGGGGAATCGGGCCTCATCTCACGGTGAGGGGAAAGTCTCATTGTTTTTCTGGAGCTGTGGTGTGGAACCTGGGTTATATTCTCGAGTTACGGCAGAGTTGGCCCTTCAAAACTCGTGTTTGTTCAGCGACGTCAGGACTCCTGTCTAGTTCCGAGGGACACCTTAGGATTCTTCTCGAGGCTTGGCAGGACAATTGGGATGCCTTTCGAAGTGAGGCGGGACACCAGGTTTCCCTTTGCAGTTGCCAGAGCCATACTGTGACTCCTGTCAGTTTTCAAGAGGAGTCAGGCTTCGTCTCCTTTTGAAGCATTGAACTCCGCTTGCCTCTCATGTTGTCAAAGGGATGTGAGGCCTCCTGTCGAGATGAGGCTGGGAACTAGCGTATTCTCTAGGGTCTCCACAGGGGATTCAAACATCCCTTCATCTGTGAGATGAAAGACAATCCTGCATTCAAATCACTGCAGGGACATCCGGCCTTATTTCAAGTCAGGGCATCTCGGTGTCCATTCCACTTGAGGCAGCAAACTCAGGGTCCCACTCACGTACCTATAGCTGAGAGAAGCCTCCTCTTTAGGTGTTGTTTAAACCTGGCATTCCTCTTGAGTCAAAGCCAGGGAATCAAGTCTCATCTCGAGATGATTTGAGGTACACGGAGCTGTTTTCTAGTTGCTGTGCTGAACGTGGTGTTCCTCTATACTCAGGACGTTGTTCTCGGGGAATCTCTGGAGTTGCTTAAAGGAAGTCAAGTCACTTGTCATGTTTGATGGGGAACGCCGGATGGCTCTGGAGCCAATGAAGGGGAATCTGGACTCATCTCGAGTTGATTTGGGGTACACCGAACTATTTCATGTTGCTGCGGTGACCTCAGGGTTCCTCTAGACATTTATCAGTGTTCTTGGGGACTCTCTGGAGTTCCATCAAGGAAGTCAAGGCTCCTTTCATGTTTGATGGGGAACACGGAATTGCTCTTCACTCAGTGCAGGGGAATCTGATCTCATCTCTCATCGAGCGGGAAGTCTCATGGATTTTCTCGAGTTGTGGAGGGAACCTGGGTTATATTCTCAAGTGACGATGGGGATGGCCCGTCAAAACTCGTGTTTTTTCAGCTACGTCAGGACTCCTGTCTAGTTGCGATGGACAACTCGGGATTGTCCTCGAGTCTTGGCAGGGCAATAGGGATGCCTCTCGAGGTGAGGCGGGAGACCCAGTGTCCTTTCAAGTTGCCACACGGATACTGGGACTTCTGTCAATTTTCAAGAGGACTCAATCATTGTCTACTTTTGAAGCACTGAACTCCGTGTTCTACTCGTGTTGTCAAAGGGATGTGAGGCCTCCTGTCGAGATGAGGCGGGGAACTAGGGCTTTCTCTAGGGTCTTCATAGGGGATTCAGATATCCCTTCATCTTTTGAGATGAAGGATGAGCCGGCATTCAAGTCACTGCAGGGAATTCCGGCCTTATTTCGAGTCAGGGCATCTCGGTGTCCATTCCACTTGAAGCAGCAAACTCAGGGTGCCTCTCACATACCAAGAACTGAGAAAAGCCTCCACTTGAGCTGCTTGTGGAAAGATGGCATTGCTCTTGTTTCAAAGCCAGGGAATCTGCTCTCATCTCGAAATGATTTGGGCTACACGGAGCTTTTCTCGAGTTGCTGTGCTGAACTTGGTGTTGCTCTAGACTTGGGATGGTGTTCTCGGGGAATCTTGGAGTTGCCCAAAAGAAGTCAAGCCACTTGTGCTCTTTGATGAGGAATGCAGGATTGCTCTGGAGCCAGTGCAGGGGAATCGGGCCTCATCTCGAGTTGATTTGTGGTACACGGTGCTCTTTCCTATTGTTGCACTGACCTCAGGGTCCCTCTAGACTTCTGACACAGTTCTTGGGGACTATGTGGAGTTTCATCTAGGAAGTCAAGGCTCCTTTCGTTTTTGATGGGGAACATGGACTTGCTCTGCATGCAATGCAGGGGAATCGGGCCTCATCTCATGGCAAGGGGGAATTCTCACGGTTTTCTTGAGCTGTGGCGGGAACCTGAGTTATGTTCTCAAGTTATGGTTGGGATGGCCCTTCAAACTCGTGTTGATTCAGTGACATTAGGACTCCTGTCTAGCTGCAAGGGACAACTCGGGATTCTATTCAAGGCTTGGTAGGGCAATAAGGATGCCTCTCGAGGTGAGGGGGGAGACCCAGAGTCCATTCCAGTTGCCACAGTAATTTGGGGATTCCTATCAATTTTCAAGAGGAGGCAGCCATGCTCTCCTTTTGAAGCATTTAAATCCATGTGCCTCTGGAGGTTTCTAAAGACTGTGAGTCCTCCTGTCGAGATGAGCCAGGGAACTAGGGTTTTCTCTAGGGTCTCCACAGGGGATTCAGACATCACTTCATCATGTGTGATGAAAGACGAGCCTGCATTAAAGTCACTGCAGGGAAATCCAACCTTATTTCGAGTCATGGCATCTGGGTAACCATTCCACTTGATGCAGCAAACTCAGGGTCCCTCTCACATACCTAGAGCTGAAAGAAGCCTCCTCTTGAGGGGCTTGTGGAAAGTTGGCATTCCTCTTGAGTCGAAGCCAGGGAATCAGCTCTCATCTCGAGATGATTTGGGGTACACGGAATTTTCTCGAGTTGCTGTGCTGAACTTGGTATTCCTCTTGTCTTGAGACGGTATTCTCAGGTAATCTCTGGAGTTGCCTAAAGGAAGTCAAGCCACTTGTTGTGTTTGATGGGGAATGAGTGATGGCTCTGGAGCTAATGCAGGGGAATCGGGCCTCATCTCGAGTTGATTTGAAGCACACAGTGCACTTTCATGTTGCTGTGGGGTTCTCAGGGTCCCTCTAGACTTTTCAAAGTGTTCCTGGGGACTCTCTGGATTTCCATCAAGGAAGTCAAGGCTCCTTTCGTGTTTTATGGGGAACACAGACTTGCTTTGCATGCAGTGCATGGGAAGCGGGCCTCATCTCGAGTTGATTTCAAGTACACAGTGCATTTTCATGTTGCTGCGGGGACCTCAGGGACCCTCGAAACTTGTGACAGTGTTCCTGGGGACTCTCTGGATTTCCATCAGGGAAGTCAAAGCTCCTTTCGTGTTTGATGGGGAACACAGACTTGCTCTGAACGCAGTGCAGGGGAATCGGGCCTCATCTCGAGTTGTTTTGGAGTACACAGAGCCTTTACATGTTGCTCTGTGTTCCTCTCGAGTTGTCAAAGGGATGTGAGGCCTCCTTTTAAGATGAGGCTGGGAACTAGGGTATTCTCTAGGGTCTCCACAGGGGATTCAGACATCCCTTCATCTTGTGAGATGAGAGATGAGCCTGCATTCAAGCCACTGCAGGGACACCTGGCCTTATTTTGAGTCAGGGCTTCTCAGTGTCCATGTCACTTGAGGCAGCAAACTCAGGGTCCCTCTCACATACCTATAGCTGAGAGAAGCCTCCTCTTTAGGTGTTGTTTAAAGCTGGCATTCCTCTTGAGTCAAAGCCAGGGAATCAGCGCTCATCTCGAGATGATTTGAGGTACACAGAGATGTTTTCTAGTTGCTGTGCTGAACGTGGTGTTCCTCTATACTTAGGACGGTGTTCTCGGGTAAACTCTGGAGTTGCCTAAAGGAAGACAAGCCACTTGTCGTGTTTGATGGGGAATGCTGGATGGCTCTGGAGACCATGCAGGGGAATCAGGCCTCACCTCGTGTTGATTTGAAGTACACGGAGCGCTTTCGTGTTGCTGTGGGGAACTCAGTGTCCCTCTATACCAGTGACAGTGTTCCTGGGGACTCTTTGGAGTTCCATCAAGGAAGTCAAGGCTCCTTTCGTGTTCATGGGGAACAGGGAATTGCTCTGCCTGCAGTGCAGGGGATTCAGGCCTCATCTCACGGCCAGGTGAAAGCCTCATGGTTTTTCTCGAGTTGCGGCAAGAACCTGGGTTATGTTTTCTAGTTACGACGAGGATGGACCTTCAAAACTTGTGTTGGATCAGCAACGTCAAGATTCCTCTCTAGTTGCGAGGGACACCTCGGAATTCTCCTCGAGGCTTGCATGGGCAATAGGGATGCCTCTCGAAGTGAGGCGAGAGACCCAGGGTTCCTGTCCAGTTGCCACAGGGATATCATGATTCCTATCAATTTTGAAAAGGAGTCAGGCTTCGTCTCCTTTTGAAGCATTGAACTTCGAATGCCTCTCGAGTTTTCAAAGGGAAGTCAGGCCTCATGTCGAGATAAGGCAGGGAACTAGTGCTTTCTCTAGGGTCTCCACAAGGGATTCAGACATCCCTTCTTTATGTGAGATGAAAGATGAGCCTGCATTCAAGTCAATGCAGGGAAATCCGGCCTTATTTTGAATCAGGGCATCTCGATGTCCATTCCACTTGAAGCAGCAAAATCAGGTTCCCTTTCACATACATATAGCTGAGAGAAGCCTCCTCTTGAGTTGCTTGTGGAACGTTGGCATTCCTCTTGAGTCCAATCCAGGGAATCAGCTCTCATCTTGAGATGATTTGTGGTACACGGAGCTTTTGTCGAGTTGCTGTGCTGAACTTGGTGTTCCTCTAGATATGGGACGGTGCTCTCGGTTAATCTCTGGGGTTGCTAAAAGAAGTCAAGCTACTTGATCTGTTTGATGGGGAATGCACGATGGCTCTGGAGCCAATGGAGGGGAATCCGGCCTCATGTCAAGTTGATTTGTAGTACACGAAGCTCTTATGTGTTGCTGTGGTGGCCTCAGCACCTCTAGGCTTGTGAGGTGCTGAAGTCCCCAGTCTTCTTGGGGACTATGTGGAATTTTATCTAGGAAGTCAAGGCTCCTTTAGTGTTTGATGGGGAACTCAGATGTGGTCTGCATGCAATGCAGGGGAATCACACCTCATCTCGAGTCGATTTGGGGTACACGATGTTCTTTTGTGTTGCTGCGGGGACCTCAGGGTCCCGCTAGACTTGTGATAGTGTTCTTGGGGACTTTCTGGAGGTCCATCAAGGAAGTCAAGGCTCCTTTTGTGTTTAATGAGGAACACAGACTTGCTCTGCACGCAGCATTGCAATCGGGCTTCATCTCGCAGCGATGGGGAAGTCTCATGGTTTTTCTTGAGTTTCAGCGGGAATCTGGGGTATGTTCTCGTATTACGGCGGGGATGGCCTCTCAAAACTCATGTTGGTTCAGCGACTTCAGGACTCATGTCTAATTGCCAGGGATACCTTGGGATTCTCCTTGAGGCTTGGCAGGGCAATAGGGACGCCTCTCGAGGTGAGACAGGAGACCCAGACTTCCTTCGCAGTTGCCAGAGGGATATTGGGATCCCTATCAATTTTCAAGGTGAGTCAGGCGTCGTCTCCTTTTGACGCCTTGAACTCTGCACTCCTCTCGAGTTGTCAAAGGGATGTGTGGCCTCCTGTCGAGATGAGTCGGGGAACAAGGGCTTTCTTTAGGGTCTCCACGGGGGATTCAGATATCCCTTCATCTTGTGAGATGAAAGACGAGCCTGCATTCACGTCACTGCAGGGAAATCCGGCCTTTTTTCGAGTCTGGGAATCTCATTGTACATTCCACTTGAGGCAGCAAGCTCAGGGTCCCACTATGATACTTATAGCTGAGAGAAGCCTCCTCTTGAGGTGCTTGTGGAAAGTTGGAATTCCCTTTGAGTCGAGTTCAGCGAATCAGCTCTCATCTCGAGATGATTTGGGGTACATGGAGCTTTTCTCGAGTTGCTCTGCAGAACTTGGTGTTCCTCTGGACTTGGAATGATGTTCTCATGGAATCTCTGGAGTTGCGTAAAGGAGGTCAAGCCACATGTTGTATTTGATGGGGAACGTGTGATGGCTCTGGACCCAATTCAGGTGAATTGGGCCTCATCTCGAGTTGATTTGGGGTACACGAGCTCTTTCATGTTGCTGCGGAGTCCGCAGGGTCCCTCTAGCTTTGTAACAGTGTTCTTGGGGACTCTCTGGAGTTCCATCAAGGAAGTCAAAACTCTTTTCAAGTATGATGGGGAACACACACATGCTCTGCATGCAATGCAGGGGAATCAGACCTCATCTCACGGCGAGGGGGATGTCTCATGGTTTTTCTCGAGTTGCGGTGTGAACCTGGGGTATGTTCTTGAGTTGCGGTGGGGATGGACCTTCAAAACTTGTGTTGGGTCAGCGACGTCAGGACACCTGTCTAGTTGCGAGGGACACCTCGGGATTCTCCTCGGGGCTTGGGAGGGCAATAGGGAAGTCTCTCGAGGTAAAGTGGAGACCCAGGGTCCCTTTCCAGTTGCCACAGAGATATTGAGATTCCTATCAATTTTCAAGAGGAGGCAGGCATCATCTACTTTTGAGGCATTGAACTCCACGTGCCTCTCAAAGTTTCAAAGGGATGTGAGGCCTCCTGTCGAGATGAGGCAGGGAACTTGGGCTTTCTCTAGGGTATCCACAGGGGATTTAGACATCCCTTCTTCTTGTGAGATGATAGACGAGACTGCATTCAAGTCACTGCAGGGAAATCCGGCCTTATTTCGAGTAAGGGCATTTCGGTGTCCATTCCACACGAGGCAGCAAACTCAGGATCCCTCTCACATACCTATAGCTCAGAGTAGCCTCCTCTTGAGGTGCTTGTGGAAAGTTTCCATTCCTCCTGTGTCATAACTCTCATCTCGAAATGTTTTGGGGTACACGGAGCTTTTGTCGAGTTGCTGTGCTGAACTTGGTGTTCCTCTAGATATGGGACGGTGCTCTCGGTGAATCTCTGGGGTTGCCTAAAGGAAGTCAGGCTATTTGCCCTGTTTAATGGGGAATGAGGGATGTCTCTGGAGTCAATGCAGGGGAATCGGGTCTCATCTAGAGTTGATTTGAGTTAAACGAGTTCTTTCGTGCTGCTGCTGTCACTTCAGGGTCCCTGCAGAACTGTGACAGTGTTCTTGGGGACTATGTGGAGTTTCATCTAGGAAGTCAAGGCTCTTTTCGTGTTTGATGGGGAACATGGACTTGCTCTGCATGCAGTGCAGGGGAATCAGGCCTCATCTCGAGTTGATTTGGAGTACATGGAGCGCTTTCATGTTGTTTCGGGGACCTCAGGGTCCCTCTAGACTTGTGAAAGTGTTCCTGGGGACTCTCTGGAGTGCCATCAAGGAAGTCAAGGCTCCTTTCCTGTTTGATGGGGAACACGGACTTGCTCTGCATGCAGTGCAGGGGAATCGGGCCTCATCTCGTGGCGAGGGGAAAGTGTCATTGTTTTTCTCGAGTTGCGGTGGGAACCTGGATTATGTTCTCGTGTTATGACGAGGATGGCCCTTCAAAACTCGGGTTGGATCAGTGATGTCAGGACTCCTGTCTAGTTGCGAGGGACACCTCGGGATTCTCCTCGGGGCTTGGGAGGGCAATAGGGACGCCTCTCAAGGTGAGAGGGGAAACCCAGGTTCCATTTGCAGTGGCCACAGGAATTTTGGGATTCCTATCATTTTTCAAGAAGAGTCAGCCATCGTCTCCTTTTGAAGCATTTAACTCGGTGTGCCTCTCGAGTTTTCACAGGGATGTGAGGTCTCATGTTGGGATGAGGCCAGGAACTAGGGCTTTCTCTAGGGTCACCACAGGGGATTCAGACATCCCTTCATCTCGTGAGATGAAAGACGAGCCTGCATTCAAGTCACTGCAGGGAAATCCAGCCTTATTTCGAGTCAGGACATCTCGGTGTCCATTTCACTTGAGGCCACAAACTCAGGGCCCATCTCACATACATATAACTGAGAGAAGCCTCCTCTTGAGGTACTTGTGGACAGTTGGCATTCCTCTTGAGTTGAATCCAGGGAAGCAGCTCTCAACTCGAGATGATTTGGGGGTACAGGGAGCTTTTCTCGAGTTGCAGTGCTGAACTTTGTGTTCCTTTAGATATTGGACGGTACTCTTGGTGAATCTCTGGAGTTGCCTAAAGGAAGTCAAGCCACTTGTCATGTTTGATGGGGAATGCGAGATGGCCCTGGAGCCAATGCAGGGCAATCGCGCCTCATCTCGAGTTGATTTCATTTACACGAATTCTTTTGTTTTGCTGCGGTGACCTCAGGGTCCCTCTCGACCTCTGGCAGTGTTCTTGGGGACTATGTGGAGTTTCATCTAGGAAGTGAAGCCTCCTTTCATGTTTGATGGGGAACACGGATTTGCTCTGCACTCAGTGCAGGGGAATCGGGCCTCACCTCGCGGCCAGGGGGAAGTCTCATGGTTTATGTTGAGTTGCGGCTGGGACCTAGGGTATGTTCTTGGGTTACGGCGAGGATGGCCCTTCAAAACCCGTGTTGGTTGAGCGGCGACAGGACTCCTGTCTAGTTTTGAAGGACACCTCGGGATTCTCCTCGAGGCTTGGCAGGGCAATAGGGATGCCTCTCGAGGTGAGGTGTTGACCCAGCTTCCCTTTGCAGTTGCCACAGGGATATTGCTATTCCTATCAATTTTGAAGAGGTGTTAGGCATCGTCTCCTTTTGAAGCATTGAACTCCGTGTTCCTCTCGAGTTGTCAAAGGGATGTAAGGCCTCCTGTCGAGATGAGGTGGGGAACTAGGGCTTTCTTTAGGGTCTCCACAGGGGATTCAGACATCTCTTCATCTTGTGAGATGAAAGACGAGCCTGCATTCAAGTCACTGCAGGGAAATCCAGCCTTATTTCGAGTCAGGGCATCTCGGTGTCCATTCCACTTGAGGCAGCAAACTCAGGGTCCCTCTCACATATCTATAGCTGAGAGAAGCCTCCTCTTTAGGTGTTGTTTAAACCTGGCATTCCTCTTGAGTCAAAGCCAGGAAATCAGGTCTCATCTCGAGATGATTTGAGGTACACGGAGCTGTTTTCTAGTTGCTGTGCTGAACAGGGTGTTCCTCTATACTTAGGACAGTGTTTTCGGGGAATCTCTGGGGTTGCCTAAAGGAAGTCAAGCCACATGTCGTGTTTGATGGGGAACGCCAGATGGCTCTGGAGCCAATGAAGGGGAATCTGGCCTCATCTTGAGTTGATTTGGAGTACACGGAGTGCTTTCATGTTGCTGCGGGGACCTCAGGGTCCCTCTAGACTTGTATCAGTGTTCTTGGGGACTCTCTAGAGTTCCATCAAGGACGTCAAGGCTCCTTTCATGTTTGATGGGGAACACGGACTTGCTCTGCGCTCAATGCAGGGGAATCTGATCTCATCTCTCATCGAGTGGGAAGTCTCATGGTTTTTCTCGAGTTGCGGAGGGAACCTGGGGTATATTCTCGAGTGACGACAGGGATGGACTCTTAAAACTCCTGTTTGTTCAATGATGTCAGGACGCCTGTCTAGTTGTGAGGGTCACCTCGGGATTCTCCTCGAAACTTGGTTGGACAATAGGGATGCCTCTCGAGATGAGTAGGGAAACCCACTGTCACTTTCAAGTTGTTACAGGAATACTGGGATTCCTGTCAATTTTCAAGAGGAGTCAGTCATCGTCTACTTTTGAAGCATTGAACTCCGTGTTCCTCTCGAGTTGTCAAAGGGATGTGAGACCTCCTGTGGAAATGAGGTTGGGAACTAGGGCTTTCTCTAGGGTCTCCACAGGGGATTCAGACATCCCTTCATCTTTTGAGATGAAAGACAAGCCTGCATTCATGTCACTGCAGGGAAATCCGGCCTTATGTCGAGTCACGGCATCTCGGTGTCCATTCCACTTGAGGCAGCAAACTCAGGGTCCCTCTCACGTACCTCTAGCTGAGAGAAGCTTCCCCGTGAGGGGGTTCTGGAAAGTTGGCATTCCTCTTGATTCGAAGCCAGGGAATCAACTCTCATCTCGAGATGATTTGAGGTACACGGAGCTGTTTTCTAATTGCTGTGCTGAACGTGGTGTTCCTCTATACTTAGGACAGTGTTTTCAGGGAATCTCTGGAGTTGCCTAAAGGAAGTCAAGCCACTTGTCGTGTTTGATGGGGAACGCCGGATGGCTCTGGAGCCAATGTAGTGTAATCTGGCCTCATCTCACGTTGATTTGCAGTACACTGAGCACTTTCGTGTTGCTGCGGTGACCTCAGGGTCACTCTAGACTTGTATCAGTGTTCTTGGGGACTCTCTGGAGTTCCATCAAGGAAGTCAAGGCTCCTTTCATGTTTGATGGTGCACATGGAATTGCTCTGCACGCAATGCAGGGGAGTTTGATCTCATCTCTCTTCGAGTGGAAAGTCTCATGGATTTTCTCGCGTTGCGGAAGGAACCTGGGTTATATTCTCGAGTGACGAAGGGGATGGCCCCTCATAACGCGTGTTTGCTCAGCGACATCAGGCCTCCAGTCTCGTTGCGAGGGACAACTCGAGATTCACTTCGAGACTTGGCAAGTCAATAAGGAGGACACCTCTCGAGGTGAGGCGGGAGACCCAGTGTCCTTTCAAGTTGCCACAGGGATACTGGGATTCCTGTCAATTTTCAAGAGGACTCAGTCATCGTCTACTTTTGAAGCATTGAATTCCACTTTCCATTCGTGTTGTCAAAGGGATGTGAGGCCACATGTCAAGATGAGGTGGGGAAATAGGGCTTTCTATAGGGTCTTCAAGGGGATTCAGGAATCCCTTCATCTGATGAGATGAAAGACGAGCCTGCACTCAAGTCACTGCAGGGAATTCCGGCCTTATTTCGAGTCAGGGCATCTCGGTGTCCATTTCACTTGAGGCAGCAAACTGAGGGTCCCTCTCACATACCTAGAGCTGAGAAAAGCCTCCGCTTGAGCTGCTGTGGAAAGTGGGCATTCCTCTTGATTCGAAGCCAGGAAATCAGCTCTCATCTCGAAATGATTTGGGGTACACGGAGCTTTTCTCGAGTTGCTGTGCTGAACTTGGTGTTCTTCTATACTTGGGACGGTGTTCTCGGGGAATCTCTGGAGTTGCCTAAAAGAAGTCAAGCCACTTGTCCTGCTTGATGAGGAATGCTGGATTGCTCTAGAGCCAATGCAGGGAAATCAGGCCTCACCTCAAGTTGATTTGAGGTAAACGGGGATATTTCGTGTTGCTGCATTGACCTCAGGGTCCCACTAGACATGTGACAGAGTTATTGGGGACTATGTGGAGTTTCATCTAGGAAGTCAAGGCTCCTTTCGTGTTTGATGGGGAACACCGACTTGCTTTGCATGCAATGCAGGGGAATCAGGCCTCGTCTCACGGCGAGGGGGAATTCGCATGGTTTTCTCGAGTTGTGGCGGGAAACTGGGTTATATTCTCGAGTTACAGCTGGGATGGCCCTTCAAAACTTGTGTTGGTTCAGTGATATCAGGACTCCTGTCTAGTTGTGAGGGACACATTGAGATTCTCCTCGAAACTTGGCAGGGCAATAGGGACGCCTCTCAATGTGAGAGGGGCAACCCAAGGTCCTTTCCAGTTGCCACAGGAATTTTGGGATTCCTATCAATTTTCAAGAGGAGGGAGCGATACTCCCCTTTTGAAGCATTTAAATCCACGTGCCTCTCGAGTTTCAAAAGGATGTGAGGCCTCCTGTTGAGATGAGCCGGGGAACTAGGGCTGTCTCTAGGGTCTCCACAGGGGATTCAGACATCCCTTCATCTTGTTTGATGAAAGACGAGCCTGCATTCAAGTCACTCCAGGGAATTCCGGCCTTATTATGAGTCAGGGCATCTCGGTGTTCATTCCACTTGAGGCAGCAAACTCAGGGTCCCTCTCACATACATATACCTGACAGAAGCCTCCTCGTCAGGTGCTTGTGTAAAGTTGACATCCCTCTTGAGTCAAAGCCAGGGAATCAGCTCTCATCTCGAGATGATTTGGGGTACACAGAGCTTTTCTCGAGTTTCTGTGCTGAACTTGGTGTTCCTCTAGTCTTGAGATGGTAGTCTCGGGTAATCTCTGGAGTAGCCTAACGGAAATCAAGCCACTTTGTGTGTCTGATGGGGAACGAGTGATGTCTCTGGAGACAATGCAGGGGAATCGGGTCTCATCTCGAGTTGATTTGAAGTACACGGTGCACTTTCATGTTGCTGCAGGGGACCTCAGGGTCTCTCTAGACTTGTGACAGTGTTCCTGGGGACTCTCTGGAGTTCCATCAAGGAAGTCAAGGCTCCTTTCGTGTTTGATGGGGAACACGGACTTGCTCTGAATGCAGTCCAGGGGAATCGGGCCTCATCTTGAGTTGATTTGGAGTACACGGAGCCCTTTCATGTTGCTGCGGGGACCTCAGGGTCCCTGTAGACTTCTGACAGTGTTCTTGGGGTCTCTCTGGAGGTCCTTCAAAGAAGTCAAGTCTCCTTTCCTTTTGATTGGGAACACGGACTTAACCTGCATACATTGCATGGGAACTGGGCCTCATCTCGCGGTGAGGAGAAAGTCTCATTGTTTTTCTGGAGTTGTGGAGGGAACCTGGTTATGTTCTAGAGTTACGGCGGGGATGGCCCTTCAAAACTCATGTTTGTTCAGCGATGTGTGAACTCCTGTCTAGTTGCGAGGGACACCTTGAGATTCTCCTCAAGGCTTGGCAGGACAATAGTGACGCCTCTCGAGGTGACGGGGGAGACCCAGTGTCCTTTCAAGTTGCAACAGACATACTGGGATTCCTGTCAATTTTCAAGAGGACTCAGTCATCGTCTCCTTATGAAGCATTGAATTCCGCATTCGACTCATGTTGTCAAAGGGATGTAAGGTCACCTGTCGAGATGAGGTGGGGAAATAGGGCTTTGTCTAGGGTCTCCACAGGGGATTCAGACATCACTTCATCTTTTGAGATGAAAGACAAGCCTGCATTCAAGTCACTGCAGGGAAATCCAGCCTTATGTCGAGTCAGGGAATCTCGGTGTCCATTCCACTTGTGGCAGCAAATTCAGGGTCCCTCTCACATACCTATAGTTGAGAAAAGCATCCGCTTGAGCTGCTTGTGGAAAGTTGGCATTCCTCTTGAGTCGAAGCCAGGGAATCAGCTCTCATCTCGAAATGTTTTGGGGTACACGGAGCTTTTCTCGAGTTGCTGTGCTGAACTTGGTGTTCCTCTAGACTGGTGGCGGTATTCTCATAGAGTCTCTGGAGTTGCCTAAAAGAAGTCAAGCGACTTGTGCTCTTTGATGAGGAATGCAGGATTGTTCTGGAGCCAATGCAGGGAAATCAGGCTTCATCTCGAGTTGATTTGTGGTACACGGGGCTCTGTCGTGTTGCTGCATTGATCTCAGGGTCCCTCTAGACTTCTGACAGAGTTCTTGGGGACTATGGAGAGTTTCATCTAGGAAGTCAAGGCTCCTTTCGTGTTTGATGGGGAACACGGACTTGCTCTGCATGCAGTGCAGGGGAATCGGGCCTCATCTCACGGTGAGGGGAAAGTCTCATTGTTTTTCTGGAGCTGTGGTGTGGAACCTGGGTTATATTCTCGAGTTACGGCAGAGTTGGCCCTTCAAAACTCGTGTTTGTTCAGCGACGTCAGGACTCCTGTCTAGTTCCGAGGGACACCTTAGGATTCTTCTCGAGGCTTGGCAGGACAATTGGGATGCCTTTCGAAGTGAGGCGGGACACCAGGTTTCCCTTTGCAGTTGCCAGAGCCATACTGTGACTCCTGTCAGTTTTCAAGAGGAGTCAGGCTTCGTCTCCTTTTGAAGCATTGAACTCCGCTTGCCTCTCATGTTGTCAAAGGGATGTGAGGCCTCCTGTCGAGATGAGGCTGGGAACTAGCGTATTCTCTAGGGTCTCCACAGGGGATTCAAACATCCCTTCATCTGTGAGATGAAAGACAATCCTGCATTCAAATCACTGCAGGGACATCCGGCCTTATTTCAAGTCAGGGCATCTCGGTGTCCATTCCACTTGAGGCAGCAAACTCAGGGTCCCACTCACGTACCTATAGCTGAGAGAAGCCTCCTCTTTAGGTGTTGTTTAAACCTGGCATTCCTCTTGAGTCAAAGCCAGGGAATCAAGTCTCATCTCGAGATGATTTGAGGTACACGGAGCTGTTTTCTAGTTGCTGTGCTGAACATGGTGTTCCTCTATACTCAGGACGTTGTTCTCGGGGAATCTCTGGAGTTGCTTAAAGGAAGTCAAGTCACTTGTCATGTTTGATGGGGAACGCCGGATGGCTCTGGAGCCAATGAAGGGGAATCTGGACTCATCTCGAGTTGATTTGGGGTACACCGAACTATTTCATGTTGCTGCGGTGACCTCAGGGTTCCTCTAGACATTTATCAGTGTTCTTGGGGACTCTCTGGAGTTCCATCAAGGAAGTCAAGGCTCCTTTCATGTTTGATGGGGAACACGGAATTGCTCTTCACTCAGTGCAGGGGAATCTGATCTCATCTCTCATCGAGCGGGAAGTCTCATGGATTTTCTCGAGTTGTGGAGGGAACCTGGGTTATATTCTCAAGTGACGATGGGGATGGCCCGTCAAAACTCGTGTTTTTTCAGCTACGTCAGGACTCCTGTCTAGTTGCGATGGACAACTCGGGATTGTCCTCGAGTCTTGGCAGGGCAATAGGGATGCCTCTCGAGGTGAGGCGGGAGACCCAGTGTCCTTTCAAGTTGCCACACGGATACTGGGACTTCTGTCAATCTTCAAGAGGACTCAATCATTGTCTACTTTTGAAGCACTGAACTCCGTGTTCTACTCGTGTTGTCAAAGGGATGTGAGGCCTCCTGTCGAGATGAGGCGGGGAACTAGGGCTTTCTCTAGGGTCTTCATAGGGGATTCAGATATCCCTTCATCTTTTGAGATGAAGGATGAGCCGGCATTCAAGTCACTGCAGGGAATTCCGGCCTTATTTCGAGTCAGGGCATCTCGGTGTCCATTCCACTTGAAGCAGCAAACTCAGGGTGCCTCTCACATACCAAGAACTGAGAAAAGCCTCCACTTGAGCTGCTTGTGGAAAGTTGGCATTGCTCTTGTTTCAAAGCCAGGGAATCTGCTCTCATCTCGAAATGATTTGGGCTACACGGAGCTTTTCTCGAGTTGCTGTGCTGAACTTGGTGTTGCTCTAGACTTGGGATGGTGTTCTCGGGGAATCTTGGAGTTGCCCAAAAGAAGTCAAGCCACTTGTGCTCTTTGATGAGGAATGCAGGATTGCTCTGGAGCCAGTGCAGGGGAATCGGGCCTCATCTCGAGTTGATTTGTGGTACACGGTGCTCTTTCCTATTGTTGCACTGACCTCAGGGTCCCTCTAGACTTCTGACACAGTTCTTGGGGACTATGTGGAGTTTCATCTAGGAAGTCAAGGCTCCTTTCGTTTTTGATGGGGAACATGGACTTGCTCTGCATGCAATGCAGGGGAATCGGGCCTCATCTCATGGCAAGGGGGAATTCTCACGGTTTTCTTGAGCTGTGGCGGGAACCTGAGTTATGTTCTCAAGTTATGGTTGGGATGGCCCTTCAAACTCGTGTTGATTCAGTGACATTAGGACTCCTGTCTAGCTGCAAGGGACAACTCGGGATTCTATTCAAGGCTTGGTAGGGCAATAAGGATGCCTCTCGAGGTGAGGGGGGAGACCCAGGGTCCATTCCAGTTGCCACAGTAATTTGGGGATTCCTATCAATTTTCAAGAGGAGGCAGCCATGCTCTCCTTTTGAAGCATTTAAATCCATGTGCCTCTGGAGGTTTCTAAAGACTGTGAGTCCTCCTGTCGAGATGAGCCAGGGAACTAGGGTTTTCTCTAGGGTCTCCACAGGGGATTCAGACATCACTTCATCATGTGTGATGAAAGACGAGCCTGCATTAAAGTCACTGCAGGGAAATCCAACCTTATTTCGAGTCATGGCATCTGGGTAACCATTCCACTTGATGCAGCAAACTCAGGGTCCCTCTCACATACCTAGAGCTGAAAGAAGCCTCCTCTTGAGGGGCTTGTGGAAAGTTGGCATTCCTCTTGAGTCGAAGCCAGGGAATCAGCTCTCATCTCGAGATGATTTGGGGTACACGGAATTTTCTCGAGTTGCTGTGCTGAACTTGGTATTCCTCTTGTCTTGAGACGGTATTCTCAGGTAATCTCTGGAGTTGCCTAAAGGAAGTCAAGCCACTTGTTGTGTTTGATGGGGAATGAGTGATGGCTCTGGAGCTAATGCAGGGGAATCGGGCCTCATCTCGAGTTGATTTGAAGCACACAGTGCACTTTCATGTTGCTGTGGGGTTCTCAGGGTCCCTCTAGACTTTTCAAAGTGTTCCTGGGGACTCTCTGGATTTCCATCAAGGAAGTCAAGGCTCCTTTCGTGTTTTATGGGGAACACAGACTTGCTTTGCATGCAGTGCATGGGAAGCGGGCCTCATCTCGAGTTGATTTCAAGTACACAGTGCATTTTCATGTTGCTGCGGGGACCTCAGGGACCCTCGAAACTTGTGACAGTGTTCCTGGGGACTCTCTGGATTTCCACCAGGGAAGTCAAAGCTCCTTTCGTGTTTGATGGGGAACACAGACTTGCTCTGAACGCAGTGCAGGGGAATCGGGCCTCATCTCGAGTTGTTTTGGAGTACACAGAGCCTTTACATGTTGCTCTGTGTTCCTCTCGAGTTGTCAAAGGGATGTGAGGCCTCCTTTTAAGATGAGGCTGGGAACTAGGGTATTCTCTAGGGTCTCCACAGGGGATTCAGACATCCCTTCATCTTGTGAGATGAGAGATGAGCCTGCATTCAAGCCACTGCAGGGACACCTGGCCTTATTTTGAGTCAGGGCTTCTCAGTGTCCATGTCACTTGAGGCAGCAAACTCAGGGTCCCTCTCACATACCTATAGCTGAGAGAAGCCTCCTCTTTAGGTGTTGTTTAAAGCTGGCATTCCTCTTGAGTCAAAGCCAGGGAATCAGCGCTCATCTCGAGATGATTTGAGGTACACAGAGATGTTTTCTAGTTGCTGTGCTGAACGTGGTGTTCCTCTATACTTAGGACGGTGTTCTCGGGTAAACTCTGGAGTTGCCTAAAGGAAGACAAGCCACTTGTTGTGTTTGATGGGGAATGCTGGATGGCTCTGGAGACCATGCAGGGGAATCAGGCCTCACCTCGTGTTGATTTGAAGTACACGGAGCGCTTTCGTGTTGCTGTGGGGAACTCAGTGTCCCTCTATACCAGTGACAGTGTTCCTGGGGACTCTTTGGAGTTCCATCAAGGAAGTCAAGGCTCCTTTCGTGTTCATGGGGAACAGGGAATTGCTCTGCCTGCAGTGCAGGGGATTCAGGCCTCATCTCACGGCCAGGTGAAAGCCTCATGGTTTTTCTCGAGTTGCGGCAAGAACCTGGGTTATGTTTTCTAGTTACGACGAGGATGGACCTTCAAAACTTGTGTTGGATCAGCAACGTCAAGATTCCTCTCTAGTTGCGAGGGACACCTCGGAATTCTCCTCGAGGCTTGCATGGGCAATAGGGATGCCTCTCGAAGTGAGGCGAGAGACCCAGGGTTCCTGTCCAGTTGCCACAGGGATATCGTGATTCCTATCAATTTTGAAAAGGAGTCAGGCTTCGTCTCCTTTTGAAGCATTGAACTTCGAATGCCTCTCGAGTTTTCAAAGGGAAGTCAGGCCTCATGTCGAGATAAGGCAGGGAACTAGTGCTTTCTCTAGGGTCTCCACAAGGGATTCAGACATCCCTTCTTTATGTGAGATGAAAGATGAGCCTGCATTCAAGTCAATGCAGGGAAATCCAGCCTTATTTTGAATCAGGGCATCTCGATGTCCATTCCACTTGAAGCAGCAAAATCAGGTTCCCTTTCACATACATATAGCTGAGAGAAGCCTCCTCTTGAGTTGCTTGTGGAACGTTGGCATTCCTCTTGAGTCCAATCCAGGGAATCAGCTCTCATCTTGAGATGATTTGTGGTACACGGAGCTTTTGTCGAGTTGCTGTGCTGAACTTGGTGTTCCTCTAGATATGGGACGGTGCTCTCGGTTAATCTCTGGGGTTGCTAAAAGAAGTCAAGCTACTTGATCTGTTTGATGGGGAATGCACGATGGCTCTGGAGCCAATGGAGGGGAATCCGGCCTCATGTCAAGTTGATTTGTAGTACACGAAGCTCTTATGTGTTGCTGTGGTGGCCTCAGCACCTCTAGGCTTGTGAGGTGCTGAAGTCCCCAGTCTTCTTGGGGACTATGTGGAATTTTATCTAGGAAGTCAAGGCTCCTTTAGTGTTTGATGGGGAACTCAGATGTGGTCTGCATGCAATGCAGGGGAATCACACCTCATCTCGAGTCGATTTGGGGTACACGATGTTCTTTTGTGTTGCTGCGGGGACCTCAGGGTCCCGCTAGACTTGTGATAGTGTTCTTGGGGACTTTCTGGAGGTCCATCAAGGAAGTCAAGGCTCCTTTTGTGTTTAATGAGGAACACAGACTTGCTCTGCACGCAGCATTGCAATCGGGCTTCATCTCGCAGCGATGGGGAAGTCTCATGGTTTTTCTTGAGTTTCAGCGGGAATCTGGGGTATGTTCTCGTATTACGGCGGGGATGGCCTTTCAAAACTCATGTTGGTTCAGCGACTTCAGGACTCATGTCTAATTGCCAGGGATACCTCGGGATTCTCCTTGAGGCTTGGCAGGGCAATAGGGACGCCTCTCGAGGTGAGACAGGAGACCCAGACTTCCTTCGCAGTTGCCAGAGGGATATTGGGATCCCTATCAATTTTCAAGGTGAGTCAGGCGTCGTCTCCTTTTGACGCCTTGAACTCTGCACTCCTCTCGAGTTGTCAAAGGGATGTGTGGCCTCCTGTCGAGATGAGTCGGGGAACAAGGGCTTTCTTTAGGGTCTCCACGGGGGATTCAGATATCCCTTCATCTTGTGAGATGAAAGACGAGCCTGCATTCACGTCACTGCAGGGAAATCCGGCCTTTTTTCGAGTCTGGGAATCTCATTGTACATTCCACTTGAGGCAGCAAGCTCAGGGTCCCACTATGATACTTATAGCTGAGAGAAGCCTCCTCTTGAGGTGCTTGTGGAAAGTTGGAATTCCCTTTGAGTCGAGTTCAGCGAATCAGCTCTCATCTCGAGATGATTTGGGGTACATGGAGCTTTTCTCGAGTTGCTCTGCAGAACTTGGTGTTCCTCTGGACTTGGAATGATGTTCTCATGGAATCTCTGGAGTTGCGTAAAGGAGGTCAAGCCACATGTTGTATTTGATGGGGAACGTGTGATGGCTCTGGACCCAATTCAGGTGAATTGGGCCTCATCTCGAGTTGATTTGGGGTACACGAGCTCTTTCATGTTGCTGCGGAGTCCGCAGGGTCCCTCTAGCTTTGTAACAGTGTTCTTGGGGACTCTCTGGAGTTCCATCAAGGAAGTCAAAACTCTTTTCAAGTATGATGGGGAACACACACATGCTCTGCATGCAATGCAGGGGAATCAGACCTCATCTCACGGCGAGGGGGATGTCTCATGGTTTTTCTCGAGTTGCGGTGTGAACCTGGGGTATGTTCTTGAGTTGCGGTGGGGATGGACCTTCAAAACTTGTGTTGGGTCAGCGACGTCAGGACACCTGTCTAGTTGCGAGGGACACCTCGGGATTCTCCTCGGGGCTTGGGAGGGCAATAGGGAAGTCTCTCGAGGTAAAGTGGAGACCCAGGGTCCCTTTCCAGTTGCCACAGAGATATTGAGATTCCTATCAATTTTCAAGAGGAGGCAGGCATCATCTACTTTTGAGGCATTGAACTCCACGTGCCTCTCAAAGTTTCAAAGGGATGTGAGGCCTCCTGTCGAGATGAGGCAGGGAACTTGGGCTTTCTCTAGGGTATCCACAGGGGATTTAGACATCCCTTCTTCTTGTGAGATGATAGACGAGACTGCATTCAAGTCACTGCAGGGAAATCCGGCCTTATTTCGAGTAAGGGCATTTCGGTGTCCATTCCACACGAGGCAGCAAACTCAGGATCCCTCTCACATACCTATAGCTCAGAGTAGCCTCCTCTTGAGGTGCTTGTGGAAAGTTTCCATTCCTCCTGTGTCATAACTCTCATCTCGAAATGTTTTGGGGTACACGGAGCTTTTGTCGAGTTGCTGTGCTGAACTTGGTGTTCCTCTAGATATGGGACGGTGCTCTCGGTGAATCTCTGGGGTTGCCTAAAGGAAGTCAGGCTATTTGCCCTGTTTAATGGGGAATGAGGGATGTCTCTGGAGTCAATGCAGGGGAATCGGGTCTCATCTAGAGTTGATTTGAGTTAAACGAGTTCTTTCGTGCTGCTGCTGTCACTTCAGGGTCCCTGCAGAACTGTGACAGTGTTCTTGGGGACTATGTGGAGTTTCATCTAGGAAGTCAAGGCTCTTTTCGTGTTTGATGGGGAACATGGACTTGCTCTGCATGCAGTGCAGGGGAATCAGGCCTCATCTCGAGTTGATTTGGAGTACATGGAGCGCTTTCATGTTGTTTCGGGGACCTCAGGGTCCCTCTAGACTTGTGAAAGTGTTCCTGGGGACTCTCTGGAGTGCCATCAAGGAAGTCAAGGCTCCTTTCCTGTTTGATGGGGAACACGGACTTGCTCTGCATGCAGTGCAGGGGAATCGGGCCTCATCTCGTGGCGAGGGGAAAGTGTCATTGTTTTTCTCGAGTTGCGGTGGGAACCTGGATTATGTTCTCGTGTTATGACGAGGATGGCCCTTCAAAACTCGGGTTGGATCAGTGATGTCAGGACTCCTGTCTAGTTGCGAGGGACACCTCGGGATTCTCCTCGGGGCTTGGGAGGGCAATAGGGACGCCTCTCAAGGTGAGAGGGGAAACCCAGGTTCCATTTGCAGTGGCCACAGGAATTTTGGGATTCCTATCATTTTTCAAGAAGAGTCAGCCATCGTCTCCTTTTGAAGCATTTAACTCGGTGTGCCTCTCGAGTTTTCACAGGGATGTGAGGTCTCATGTTGGGATGAGGCCAGGAACTAGGGCTTTCTCTAGGGTCACCACAGGGGATTCAGACATCCCTTCATCTCGTGAGATGAAAGACGAGCCTGCATTCAAGTCACTGCAGGGAAATCCAGCCTTATTTCGAGTCAGGACATCTCGGTGTCCATTTCACTTGAGGCCACAAACTCAGGGCCCATCTCACATACATATAACTGAGAGAAGCCTCCTCTTGAGGTACTTGTGGACAGTTGGCATTCCTCTTGAGTTGAATCCAGGGAAGCAGCTCTCAACTCGAGATGATTTGGGGGTACAGGGAGCTTTTCTCGAGTTGCAGTGCTGAACTTTGTGTTCCTTTAGATATTGGACGGTACTCTTGGTGAATCTCTGGAGTTGCCTAAAGGAAGTCAAGCCACTTGTCATGTTTGATGGGGAATGCGAGATGGCTCTGGAGCCAATGCAGGGCAATCGCGCCTCATCTCGAGTTGATTTCATTTACACGAATTCTTTTGTTTTGCTGCGGTGACCTCAGGGTCCCTCTCGACCTCTGGCAGTGTTCTTGGGGACTATGTGGAGTTTCATCTAGGAAGTGAAGCCTCCTTTCATGTTTGATGGGGAACACGGATTTGCTCTGCACTCAGTGCAGGGGAATCGGGCCTCACCTCGCGGCCAGGGGGAAGTCTCATGGTTTATGTTGAGTTGCGGCTGGGACCTAGGGTATGTTCTTGGGTTACGGCGAGGATGGCCCTTCAAAACCCGTGTTGGTTGAGCGGCGACAGGACTCCTGTCTAGTTTTGAAGGACACCTCGGGATTCTCCTCGAGGCTTGGCAGGGCAATAGGGATGCCTCTCGAGGTGAGGTGTTGACCCAGCTTCCCTTTGCAGTTGCCACAGGGATATTGCTATTCCTATCAATTTTGAAGAGGTGTTAGGCATCGTCTCCTTTTGAAGCATTGAACTCCGTGTTCCTCTCGAGTTGTCAAAGGGATGTAAGGCCTCCTGTCGAGATGAGGTGGGGAACTAGGGCTTTCTTTAGGGTCTCCACAGGGGATTCAGACATCTCTTCATCTTGTGAGATGAAAGACGAGCCTGCATTCAAGTCACTGCAGGGAAATCCAGCCTTATTTCGAGTCAGGGCATCTCGGTGTCCATTCCACTTGAGGCAGCAAACTCAGGGTCCCTCTCACATACCTAGAGCTGAGAAAAGCCTCCGCTTGAGCTGCTTGTGGAAAGTTGGCATTCCTCTTGAGTCGAAGCCAGGGAATCAGCTCTCATCTCGAATGTTTTGGGGTACACGGAACTTTTCTCGAGTTGCTGTGCTGAACTTGGTGTTCCTCTAGACTTGGGACGGTGCTCTCGGGGAATCTCTGGAGTTGCCTAAGGGAAGTCAAGCCACTTGTCTAGTTTGATGAGGAAAGCGGGATTGCTCTGGAGCCAGTGCAGGGGAATCGGGTCTCATCTCGAGTTGATCTGGGTACTTGGAGCACTTTCGTGTTCCTGCGGGGACCTCAGTGTCCCTCTACACTTGCGACAGTGTTCTTGGGGACTCTCTGGAGTTCCATCACGGAAGTCAAGGCTCATATCCTGTTTTATGGGGAACACGGAATTGCTTTACATGCGATGCAGTGGAATTGGGCCTCATCTCATGGCGAGGGTGAATTCTCCTGGGTTTTCTTGAGTTGTGGTGGGGACCTGGGGTATCTTCTCGAGTTACGGCGGGAATGACCCTTCAAAACTCATGTTGTTCAATGACATCAGGACTCCTGCCTAGATGTTAGGGACACCTCGGTGTTCTCATCGAGGCTTGATAGGGCAATAGGGACCCCTCTCAAGGTGAGGCGAGAGACCCAGGATTCCTGTCCAGTTGCCACAGGGATATTGGGATTCCTATCAATTTTCAAGAGGAGTCAGGAATCGTCTCCTTTTGAGGCATTGACCTCCGCGTGACTCTCGAGTTTTGAAAGGAGTGTGAGGCCTCCTGTTGAGATGATACGTGGAACTAGGGCTTTCTCTAGGGTCTCCACAGGGGATTCAGACATCCCTTCATCTCGTGAGATGAAAGACGAGCTTGCATTCAGGTCACTGCAGGGAAATCCGGCCTTATCTCGAGTCACGGCATCTCGGTGTCCATTCCACTTGAGGCAGCAAACTCAGGGTCCCTCTCACATACCTAGAGCTGAGAGAAGCCTCCTCTTGAGGTGCTTGTGGAAAGTTGGCATTCCTCTTGAGTCAAAGCCAGAGAATCAGCTCTCATCTCGAGATGATTTGCTGTACACGGAGCTTCTCTCTAGTTGCTGTGCTGAACTCGTGTTCCTCTAGACTTGGGATGGTGTTCTCGTGGAATCTCTGGAGTTGCCTAAAGGAAGGCAAGCCACTTGCTGTGTTTGCAGGGGAACGCCTGCTAGCTCTGGAGCCATGGCAGGGGAATCAGGCCTCATCTTGAGTTGATTTGTGCTACATGGAGCTCTTTTGTGTGATTGTGGTGACCTCAGGTCCCTCTAGACTTGTGACAGTGTTCTTGGGGCCTCTCTGGAGTTCCATCAAGGAAGTCAAGGCTCCTTTCTTGTTTGATGGGGAACACGGAATTGGTCTTCACGCAATGCTGGGGAATTGGGGTTCATCTCGTAGCGAGGGGGAAGCCTCGAGTTGCAGCGGGCACCTGAGGTATATTCTCCAGTTGATTTTTGGCTGCACCAGACCACTGAGGAAGTTACCTTTTGACTATCCTTGATGACTGTTGTTAAATCCATCAAATTCTTTACATTTAATAGTGGAAACAAATGTGGTTAATGTAAGTTTGAAGTCAAGAATGCCAAATTAATTTGCCTCTCTATCCCTGTGTTCCCCTTCACAGCTAAAATTTTCACCAGAGCACTGGAGAATTCTTTGCTAAATATATATTCCACAAAATGTTATTCTTATGAAATTTTAAAATCTTTAATCAATAACTTTGGTAAATGGTGGACTAAATTAAAAAAAATAAAATATTCGCCTATGCAGCATTTCCTATGTTTATTTAATCATGCAAGTCTTCTTTCTCTTCTCTTTCTCTCTCTCTCTTTTTTTTTTTTTTTTGGAAGGTCTTCTATCTTCAAATGAGCATCTTGGGGTTTAGTGTTCCCCCAAACACCCTATAAAGAGCTACCCTTAGCCAACTTTTCAAGCACAGTTATAAGGTTCTTTTTGGTAGATTCATGTAGCATTTATTAATTAGAGTGGATGAAGACTAACGATGCCTTCTTAATCTTGCCACCATGTTATAAGGAAAGCAAGTCTGGCACATAACTATGAAACATTTACTAAACAGAAATTCATTATTAATAAAACATGCATGCATGCTAAGTTGCTTCAGTTGTGTCCGACTCTTTGCGACTCTACGGACTGTAGCCCACCAGGTTCATCTGTTTATAGGATTCTCCAGGCAAGAATACTGGAGTGGGTTGCCACACCCTCCTCAATCTTCCTGACCCAGAAATCCAATCAGCACCTCTTACATCACCTGCATTGGCAGGTGGGTTCTTTACCACTAGTGCCACCTGGCAAGCCCACAATAATAAAACATAAGGTAAATCTCAATAAAATTCAGATCTCTGCTCTTTTAAATGCACTGATCACAGCCTGCATGAAAGATTCACTCAAGGCAGAACAATACAGGCAGATTTAGGTTCAACTTTTGGACTCAACATCTTTTAGAGATCAAGCCTCAAGTACCATCCCTAAGGTTACTGGCTACACAGTTTGCTAGATTTTATTTCCTGCTCAAAGAATAGAAGGGGTTGTCTTAAAATATTTCTGCCACATCAAAAGGCTTGAATAACACTTGTTTCACCAATGACAGTAAAATGAATTAGCACAATTTTATGTCACCTTTTCTATACTGAATATTCTTAAAATCATTTCAGACATTGTTATACACACATTGGGACATGTTTTATAACATCAGTTACCCTAATTTGCATCTTAGAGCAATGTGGTTGTGGTGTGAAATTATGAAAGGGGAGAAGGGAAAGAGCTACCTCATCGAACCATGTTGCCAAATGTGTTCTGTGAACCAACTGCATTAGAATCACCTGTAGTTCTTTCAAAATGAAGATTACTCCAAGTAATTACATGCACACCCTATCTGAGAGTCACTGGCACCGAGAATCAGCCTAAATCTTCTGGAAATGGCTTCAAAATTTTCTATCTCCTGTACTTTTGCAGCCATTTTGTGCCAAAACAAAGGGAATATGATGACAGTAAAGATCGATAAAAATTTTAAAGGGTTACCTACTGGTAGCTAAACTTACATGATTCAAGAAGGTCCCACAGTTTTCCTTTTCTGGATGTCACCACCAGGAATAAGAGCCACAAGATTTAATAACTGATGTGGCAATGGGTACCAACCAACCAGAATTGATGCCTTCCAGCCTGCAGGATCAGTGAACTGGCACTTTATTGTTCCTGTATGTTATCAGCCCACAAATAACCATCGACCTCCCTGGCTGGCATACAGACAACTGCCTATAAGTAGTGGTGGGGTGATTTTTTTCCCTTTTTCTTTATAACTTTTATGTTGTGTTTTCTTTACTGGATTTGCTGTGTACTAACAATCGGTTGGTTGGATAGAGACAGTAGTGTCTTTGAGCCAACTCCTATTGACTTTGTAAAGTCAGTTGTTTGTATCTTTTCCAAACTCTACATTCAGTGATATCACACTGTTGCTTGAACTGGATCACTGTGGGAGTGTTTCTATCAAAGTGAATACTACCAATATGCTTCCCTCTCATAGCTGGTTGTTATACATTTTGCAGCACACCACTGGAGAGAGAGATTATTTTTTTTTCACACCACTACTGTAATACATATAAATGTACTAGATATAACATTTATCATTTTAAACATTTTGAGTGTCCAGTTAAGTGGCATTAAGTGTGTTCACACTGTTGTACAACACCATCACCTCCATCTCCAGAATTATTTCATCCTTCCAAACTGAAACCTTGTACCCACTAGACCACAACTCCACAGCCCTGGATAACCACTGCTCTACTTTCTGTCTATGAATTTGTCTATTCCAGGCAGCTCAAAGAAGTGGAATCACACAGTAACTGTCTTCTCATGTCTGACTTCTCTCACGTAGTGTAATGATTTCAAGGAACACCCATGTTCTAGCATGTTTCAGAATTTCATTCCTTTTCAAGGCTGAATAATATTCCATTTTATGTATATACCATATTTTGCATATCTGTTCACATGTTGATAAATATTTAGACTATTTCTATGTAATTTTACTGAGGCGTAATTCACATATAACAAAATTATACATTTTAGGGCACACTGTTTGATGCACTTTGAAAGATGTATATATCCATGCAAACACAACAAAGATACAAAATAGTTCCACCACTCCCACCACGCTAGAAAGCTTCCCCCTCACCTCCTTTTAAAGACTTGGTTATTTGCCTGCACCGGGCCTTAGTCGCATTGTGGGGCTCCTCCTCACCTAGTATCCGCAGCGCGTGGCCTTAGCTGTGCTGCAGCACGCAGAACCTTGGTTCCCGGAACCCGTGTCCCATGCACTGCAAGGATAATTCTTAACCACTGGACTCTTGGGAAAATCCTTCATCCTTTACCTCTGTCAACATGCCCCAAACTCCCTGTCTCAGGCAACTGCCATTGTGATTTCTATTAATACAGATTTATTCTGCTCGATGGAGAATTTTCAGTAAATAAAATTAGACAGTATCATACTTGATTCGGGCTCAGCTTTTTCACGCAGCATAATGTTTGCAAGACTCATCTGTACTGCTGTGTGTCTCAGTGATTCTTTCCTTTTTGTTGCTGGGCAGCATTCCACTGGCAAGGACTGTGAAGAATCTGAGATTTTATCCTGTTTGCAAGCTAAAAAGTTAGGCTGCCTCGGATTCATGCTTGTACCAGATCAAATATGATTTTTTTGCATGTAAGTTATGCCTCAATAAACTTATACAGGTAAAAACAACCTAAATGTCCACACATAGTAAATCTTGAGTCATAGCTGAGGAACCCTAAGCTTAGAAAACCTCAATCTTTAATAAGAGACTTCAAGGAAATCTGCCCAACCTTTGTTCCTGGAAGGAGACATTATCTTCATCATACTGGACTCCAAAAAATTTGCCTTCTGCTCCAGATGGAGAAATTATATTTTCCAAGGGTATCTACTGTGCAAGTGTTTTTTTTTTTTTTAAAGAAGATTGTCTGGAGCAAAACTGTCAGCACCTCTATTCATAAGACATGTGGAAACACAAGGGACCCATGGGAATCATGTCCCAGTGTCTGGTGTGTGAATGAAGTGAAGTGAAACTTACTCAGTCATATCTGACCCTTTGTCACCTCATGTGTATACAGCCTGTGGAATTCTTCAGGCCAGAATGCTGGAGTGAGTAGCCTTCCCCTTCTCGAGGGAATCTTCCCAACCCAGGGATCAGATGGAACCCAGGTCTCCCACTTTGCAGGTGGATACATTTGTTTGTGAAAATAATGTTTGTCAAACATTTGTGTGAGAATACATTTGTTTATTCACTCTCCTGTTGATAAATATTTGTTTATTCATCTCCTATTGATGAATGTGATTCACTCTCCTATTGATGAACATGGAGATTGTTTGCACTTTGGGCTATTATGAATAAAGTTGATATGAACATTCTTAGACACATGTTTTGGATCTCTATGTTTTAATTTCTCTAGGGTAAATACCTAGGACTGTAATTGCTAGGCCATATGATAAGTCTATGTTTAACATTATTAAAGCATTGCCTGGTTTCAAAAATAGTCATAATTTTTTTACTTCTGCCATTAGTGTATGAGAGTTCCAGGCGCTCCCCCTCCTTGCCAGTAAATATCAACATTTTATCGAGTCTAATTTATTATTATTATTTTCTCTCTGTCTTGCTCTATATATCTCATCCCCACTCTTTCAGAGAAAGTTGCAGATATGACACCACTTTACCCCTAATGTTTTGAAGTGTGTTTCTTAAAAAAACTTTTATATGACCACAGTACTATTATTAAAGTCAGGAAATTAATATTGATACAATACTGTTATCTAACTTAGAGATTTTATTCAGAATCCACCAACTTTGCCCATAAGGGCCTATTTTGCAAAAGAAAATCTGATATTATGTGTCATTTAATTATAATAGCCTTTTGATTCCTAACAGAGTGATTTGTATTAGTTTTTACATTAGAAGCAAATGGCCCTGTGATCGTAATCTCTTTTTAGGCATTATGATCTCCATTTTTATCTTTATTTTTATTTATTTATTTAATCTTTATTTTTAATAAGTTAACTAATTAATTACATAAAGCAATACATTCACATGGCTCAAAATTTTAAAAGCATGAAGTATTCAAAGGGAAAAATCTTTTTTCTACTCTACTCTCAGGTTCCCAATTTGGAGACTCCCCAAATAGAAATTTGTAATCGACCCCTAATTGACTAGGTATACTTTTCTTTTTACACAAATCTGCTGACTATTGTTTGCCAAACACTTGAGATGGAGGAATTCATTTTCTTTTAAAGCAATGAGGTAATCTGGCAATGATGAGAAAAAGGATTGCTGTAAAGCTACTTCCTCTTTCAAATTAAATTGATCTTAGTCAGATTAAGAAGCTACTTACTACTACCTGTCTCCTTACTTCTCTATCTCCCCCCGCAGGGGACTGTGTCACCAGGACCTAATGCTGAAGCTTGTCACAGGTGAGGGACTTTGTGCAGAGGAAAGAAATAAAAAACTTGATCCACCCAGATGGCTCAAGAAATCCAGATCATCTCTGCCTTTCTCCTCTTGTTCTTATGTTACTTGGGAGAAAGATTCTAGAGGACAGAACTACACAAGGACCGTGTCTAATTTCTGGAGGAAGACTCTGGGCTAGGACCCTCTCGGGTCAGTGACAGTGATTCAGGCAAGATTTGCCTTATATTCTGAGAATGGTAACGTGGAAATGGTAAAATAGTCAAGTGTCACAGGCACTGGCAGTGAAGACCCAGGTGTGCAGATGAGTCTTGTCACTTGCCCCTGGGTATGGCTGTTATATTTTCCAAATACAACATATAACCTGAAAGAAACTTTCCCAAATAAGTGAATTTATTTATATTAAAATTTCCAGTAGGATAACCATAATATATAGCTATTTGCAGGTTGTTAATTCATTATTGGAAATCTTCTTACTCTCTTATGACCTACTTGCATTTAAAAAAAAAATGGCTCTACTAGTTTTTTCTTTTTTTCTTTTTTTAAAGATTATAGTGTAGAAAATTTCACACACAAAAAATAGAACACAAATCTCCATATTCTCTTATCCTCCAGCTCCAAGTTTTCAGCTCAAGGACAAGCTTTTTCTATTTCTGCTCGACCCACCTCACCCCCCAACCCTTCATACAGATGGTTGAAGCAAATCCTAAACCAAAGCAAAGCAAATCATCTTATACCATCATTTCATCCATAAATGTTTCAGCATGTTTTCTTAAAAGGCAGTGAGTCTTTTAAAAAAATAATTTAAATTCCTTTATCATTATCCACGATGCCTTAATATTATCAAAGATCTAGTGTTCATATTTCCTTGATTGCCATAATATATAATTGAGCTTCTTTGTTTAAATCAGGGTTCTTGGCTGATGTATCACTTAAGATTCTCTGATCTTTATCTTCCTACTCAGTCTCTCTTTTGAGGAGGGTATTTATATTGAAATATAGTTGATTTACTCCCCTGGTGGTTCAGCAGTAAAGAATCCGCCTACAATGCAGGAGACACGGGAGGCTTGGGTTCAATCCCTGGGTCGGGAAGATCCCCTGGAGGAGGGCAGGGCAACCCACTCCAGTATTCTTGCCTGGAGAGTCCCATGGAAAGAAGAGCTGGTGTTCTGTAGTCCATAGGGTGGCAAAGAGTCAGACGCGATGGAAGAGACTGAGTATGCATGAGCACATAGCCGATTTATAATGTTACATTTGTTTCAGTTATACAATACAGTGAATCAGTATTTTTACAGATTATACTCCATTTTATTATGAAATAATGACTATTTTTTCTGTGCTGTACAATACATCCTTGGGGTTTATTTACTTCATACATAGTAGTTTTTTAATTTCAATTTTTTAAATTCTGAAAGTATGATAACACATTTACAGGAGACTTGGAAAATACACTGTATATTACAATTATTTTTTAAGGAGATAAATTAAGATTTTTAGTTGGAGTTTTAGTATCAAACTCTCAAAAATTAATAGAATGAATATGTAGAGAAATAGAATGATATACTAGACCTGAAAAACACTATGAACCAATTCAATATAATTAAGATTTATACAATTTTTACACAACAGTAGGACACAAATTCTATTCAAGTTCCCATAGACTGTAAATTGGGAGACTCTGGAACTTATCCAAGGACATAAAACAACGTGCAAAAATTTCATGGTCTTAAAGGTATTGAAATCACACAGGGTCTGTTCTCTTATCACAGTGGAATTACGTTAGAAACCAACATAAAAAGATATTTGAAAATAACCCACATCTTTTCAAGTGCAATGTGACATTTACTAAGAGAGTTACTCAGTCTCTCTCTATTTTCTTGATAAAGGATATAAATCGGAAAATATTTCTTAAAGTTAACCTTTACTGTAGGTAAGCTGCAGTTGCAGGTATGGTGCAAATTCAAACTGAAATAGTATTTAAAAGCATCCATTGGCAGAGTTCTCTAATTTACCACGGCAGATTTGAACTATAATAACCGAATAAGGTAAATCTATTACTTTGCAGACAAAGTATAAATATGTATGTTACACCAGATTACATTAAAATGTCTGTTAGTTTATTTTTCATTACCATTCCTGCTGTCAGTTCCACTTTCTCATTCACCTTAGTTATAGCTTAGTACTTAAAGTATTGAGTGGTCAAAGTTCAAACTTTAGGAGGAATGAAATGGCATTTCTTGGTCTTAAATTCTAATTATGCACCACAGGCTGAATTGTAGCTCTTTTCTCTCAAAATGTGTAGGTTTTCTGTTGATAAATTGGCATCTGTATTAGGGTGCAACCTTAGGGTAACTGACTGCTTACTTTTTAAGTTTTGTTAAACGCATATAGTGTGTTTGTATTTGCTGCATAATTGAGAAGTTTCATTTTTGCCCAAGTATTTTTTATTGTAAAGCTTTTTAGGAATTTGAACTCTTTCATCTTTGGAAAGAAATCTCAAGTTAATATTAAATCTTATTTTCAGTGGTTGAGTACTCAGATCCTGACTGAGGTGGTTTATTTGTAATACACTCTTTGTATCCTTAGGATCCTTAATTTAAAGTATACTGTATTTAATATTTTTAAAACACACAGTGTTTTAAAATACAATGTAATGTTAACTTTTTAATTAACTTCAGTTTTTGGAGTCCTGTATTATTAACTTTAGGTCAGTAGTATAATTTTATACACTATAGAGATTTTGTTGTGTCCTAGCTTTGTATTTTAATGCTTGCTGCGTTCAGTGTAAATGTTTCCTTATTGTTTTGTTTTTACCATGAAGATCAGAATTTGTGAGAAAGAGTTAGATGCAAAGGTTAATTGAGCACCTATACATTTGGCTGTTTAATTAAAATTCAGTTCCTCAGTAAACAGTAGTCACATTTTAGATGCTTAGTAGCTTCAGGTGGCAGTGGCTACTGTATTGGACAGCACAAATACAAGAACAAAATGGCTCTGTCACTGCAGAAAGGTCTTTTGAATAGTGCTGCTTTGCAGTGAGTTAGGTTCTGTCTAGACTCTGGGAATACAGAGATAAACATGACTGACAAGGCAAACACTTAGCTCCTGGTGGGGTTGAGAGATGGCAAACAAATAGCTGATGTCCATCATGTCATCATTAGGAAGAAAGATGAAAGTGGGTAAGAGAGAAGATGTAATGAAACAGTGTGCGGGGAGGTACCTGTTAACTAGGTGGTCAGGAAATGCCTTCTTAATATTTGCATGTCAGTGAATGAAGAGAAGGAGCAAGTCTTGTGAAGACCTGTAGGAAGACCCTTCTAGGCACAGGGAACAGCAAGTGCAAAACCCTGAAGTGAGAACAGATTGGACATACTTGAGGAATGGCAGCAAGGCATGTGCAAGTGAGGTCCTGGGAGAATGGTGGGTGATGAGGGGGGACATGACGGACAGTAGCCACATCATGTGGTACCTTGTGGTCTGTGGTAAAGACTTAGAATTTTAACCTGAGTGTGGTGAAAAGACATTGGAGGGTTTTGAGCAGAGGAGTGGCATGATCTAAATTATGTTTATTTAACTTTAATATGCCAGATTTACAGATAAAACAGTTAAAAACCCCCATGCCCTCATTCTCCAACTCTAGCAAAATGGGCCCAACTGAGATCATTGATCCCATGGATGACCTGTCCTTCCTTTATATATATTATCTCCTTTATCCTTCCCTGTAATATTGTGAAGTAGGATTTGTGTTTTAAAAGATCACCCTGGCTGCCGTGTAGAGAGTTAAGTTTAGGGGGGCAAGAGGAAAAGCATGAGGGCCTTTGGGAGCCTGAGACAGCAGTCTTAAGTGAGAGGTGATGGTGGCTTGGAGTCGAACGGCAGGTGGTGGTTGAAGTGATGAGAAGCAGTCAGATTCTGGTGAAACCAGCAGGAATGCTGGTGTATGTAGTTAAGGAAAGAGGAGCAGGGGTGATGCCTGTACTGTGGTCCAGATGATGATGTGACTGCCCATAGGAGAGTTCAGTTTATTCATGTTAAGTTTAAGATACCTAGTAGAAGTCCAGAGGTTGTCAAGGACACATTTTTAGGTTAAGAAAAAGAGGAAAACCCAGTGAAGGTAACTAAGGAGATATGCTGCAATAGCTAGCTGTTGATTTATGGTCTGAGTTTGGCCTCCAGGTTTGCTAGAGCTGGAGCTAGCTATTGTAGTGTCTCATGTCCCATATCCCAAGCAACCCCTCAGCCACTGGCAGACTGGAATGATTGGTCCTCTGGATAGTAGGGAATCAGTGTTTCAGGTAGGAGAACATGATACATTGAAGAATACTGCTGAAGAATTTAGACAAACACATTGATTTGTGAAGGTATTAAATGTCTTTAATGAGCAATAGAATTTCTAGAGAATATAGTTACTCTTAAATGGAACACTAAGTAGAAGATTTTCTTGTATACTTTATAAATATTGCATTAGTAGTTCAAAATCAGAATTTTATTAAATTTTACTTTCTCCCTTTTTTTCTCATTTTAAGTAGATGAAATGCATGTAAAAATGAAAGCACCAAAAAGAACTGTGGGTGAAAGTTGGATGGCCTAACAGTTTATTCAGATTTTAAGATTTATTTACATATTATATCATTAGCAAAAGGTGTGTTATAAGGGTAAATTTGTAAGTGAATATTGACAAGTTGTTAAGTTTCTGCTTAAAGTCTTATTTGCTATTTTAAGTTATTGTTTCTTACAGATTTTCTAATCTGTGCTTATTTTACTAGGAGTCATGGCTTTGAAAGAATTACCTTACTGATTTCAAACACCATTTTAGGAGTAATTTTCCATATGCCTTAAAAGAAATAACCAAGCAAAAATAGGAAAGGGACAAATAAAAGATATTGCCATTCTCATCCACTGTTTAACCTGATATTTTCAGAAAACAGTCTCACACTGAACTTTGTACACTGCAAGTAGTTGTTATCTAGACTGTGAAGTAAAGATAAAAGCTGTAGTATCTGATCTTAAACAAGTCACTTTAAGCCCTGGACTTCCAATTTTACTTAGTTTTTATTTTTATTTTTAATCTGTGAAGTGAATGTTTTGTGCTAAATGAGTGTCAGTTATCAAATTGTATAGATAAGAATTTAATAAAAATTTGCTTAGAGTGGATAGTTTGTTTGTGAGAGGCACTGTGTAATTACTGAATCTTTGAGGGCATAACATCACTAGTTTCTGCTCTCATTTATATACACAAGGAAGCGTAATGTAACTGTTATCAGTATCCTGATGGAAGAGGGATAATTGAAGAAAAGCAGTTCTCTTTTTTAAAATAAGTGAAAAGAACAAATTATGGATGAAGTTTCACTGGAAAAGTGTAAGCCTGGAAGTTATTTGAAATGTTTACCTGAAGTAAGAGCAGATAAACGTAAAAACAAATTACCAAATAAAACTTGACAAGCAGATACAGATACTCAAGGTGCAATTCCCCAAATGAGCAAACGCTTGAACAGATTTTAAAGTCTTTGTCAGAAGGTTCTTAAACTTATCAAAAGGAAGAAACTACTTGGAGAATCAGTGAGGCTCTTTGGGCAGAGTTCAGAGGATATGCTCAGAAGTGATAAGTATGTTGTAGGCAGATAAACTTCATTCACTGAAATTTTTTGGTCTCTCACTGTAAGTAAAGTATTATGACAGATAATTAGATGCCCTAAGGTATATTCTTTGATCTCTTAAGTGATTCATAAATTGCAAAAATCAATACAAAACCTTAAAATTGATAAAAATGTGTGTCAGACTCTAGTCATGAGATGGAAATCATACCAGTGATTTTCACAGAGAATTTAATACAACCGGTTGTTAACTAGGCATTTCCACTTAATAGTGGAAAGACAAAAGGGAACAGCAAGGTCTTGTCGGAAGCCACCACTGCCTCCTGACCGGAGAGCAAAGAGAAGAGGGCAAGTGGCTGGAAAGAAAGGCTGCAGCCCAAACTCTGGCCTCGAGGAAGGGGTTTGCACTCAGCTGGGACTAATGTCTTTGGGATCAGGAGAGGGGCCCAGTGGGGTAAGGGTACAGGGCTCAGCGAAGAGGGTTCTGCTGGCTGGCGCTGGTGTTCTAGGGGCACGGTGATACTGGTTCTGTGTCAGGAAGATACAGACTGGAACCAACTCTGGCTGCTAGAATGAACTGCTGCTGGCCTGAAGAGTGGTTGGGTTGCACTGGTGGCAAAAGGAAGCAAAAAATAGGACTAGGAAGCAAACAGAAAGTGCCGCATTTTCCTCCTCCAGCTTTCTGGTCTCAAGTACCCCTTGACTTCCAGGTGGCTCAGTGGTGGAGAGCCCTCCTGCCAGTGCAGGGACAGATTTCAATCCCTGGGTTGGTAAGATCTGCTGGAGAAGGAAATGACTACCCATTCCAGTATTCTTGCCTAGAATATCCCATGGAAAGAGGAGCCTGGCGGGCTGTAGTCCACGGGGTTGCTGAAGAGTCTGACACAGCTTAGTGACTAAACAAAAACAAGCACTTTATTGGCAGAGCCTAACAAGAAGCAAACTATAAAGGAGAAAATGTGACTCACCCCCAGGATCACAAACTAAGAGCGTGGAAGGGTAGTTTTAAGGCTGAGAAACAAAAGCTCAATAACTTGCAGGAAGAAAAATGAATCTACATCTTTCACACAAGGCATATTTAAGTGTCATTAGAACTTTATAGTCAAGAAGTGCTATAGGAATTAATAGGAGAAGACAGATCCTTGTTAGGATAAACAGACAAGGCAGTGTTGGAGAGTAGTGTTTTAATGTGAATGTGATTTTAGCAGGCAGAAGTGAAGTGAGGGATGATTGCAGTAATGGAAGGAGATATTATAGGGTATGAGAAAGCTATAAAATTGCATAATGGAGGACATGGGACAGACCTGGATCAAATTGGTTTCTACTGATGACTAACTTTAATGCTGAAAGTCATTTTTTGTCTCTGACTCTCATTTCTCTTTCATCCTTGATCCTTTAGGCATTGAAGACTATTATTGGTTGGATCAAAACCATGTTTTAGGACCATTAATTTAGAGTTTCTGGAGTTGGAGGTGACAGAGAATCAAATATGGAGATACTTTCTTGAGCAAGTAAGTTGTTACTTGCTCCAGATACAGTTTTCTTATTAACACAGAAGTTTTTAATCAGGTCCATGGATAAGGTTGAGAATATCCTTCAATGCATGAATATAATTACATGTGATTTTTATGTTGTCAAGGAAGAGGTTTCAGGTGTAATTTTCATCAAAATGAGATTAAATAAAAGGATGTTTGGAATTTGGTAGACCATTAAATGTAAGTAAACTACTCAAGAGCATATGGGTGTACTGTCATTATTCACTTTATTGGGCACTTAATATGTTGAAGGCACTTAGGAAAAAGAATGTAGGGTAATAAAAGTATATCAGTATAGTAGGGAGCTGGTCCTGCTCTTTCATGGGGGGCATAGGTCCTAGGGAGGGCTGCCTGCCTAGGTAGTGATTTGTGCTAAGATATAGAAGGTGAAAAAGGAGTTAACGATGAAGACACTGAGGTGGTGAAATTGTGGCATTTTTAACAAAAGTGGATTGACAGTATTACCATAAATTTCCCTAGTGATTTGTTTTGAGGGTCCGCAGGCTGCTCTTGAACTTCCATAAGGAAGCGTGTTGAATATTTCTCAGATAGCCTTTGGAGGCTATCTATTAAATTCACAGATTCAAGTTAGAGGAGCCAATGTGGCCTAAGCTGGTGGTCTTCAATTTTGACCTGATGTCTAGATTTTTTTTAATCTTGGGTTGAACTGTGGAGTTACAAAAGATATTATTTTCATTGTGGTAAGATGTCCATAGCATAAAAATTAGCATTTTAACCATTTTTAAAGTGTACTGATTGGTGGCATTAAGTACATTTCACATTTTTCATGTTACCAGTCTGAAACTCGGTACACATTAAATAACAGCTTCCTATGCTCTTCTCCCTCCAGGTACTGGGAACCGCTATTGCATTTTTCCCCTTTATTAATTTGACTGTTCTGGTACCATGTATCAGTAGAAACTGAAAACACTGTTTTATGTCTGGCTTAACTTCACTTAGCATGATATCTTTAAGGTTTATTCATGTTGTGGCACTACTAGCATTTCATTCCTTTTTTTTTTTTTTTTTTAAATGGAGTTCATTTTTTAGAGCAATTTTAGATTCGTATTAAAATTGAACAGAAAGTACGGAGTCCTCATACACTACTCCTACCCCCATGGATGCACAGCCTCCCTCACGTCAGCGTCCCACACCAGAGTTGTGTATCTGTTGTAAAATACAAACCTCAGTGATACATCATTTACACTGGAGTCCTTGGTTTATGTGAGGGGTCACTCTTCTTGTTGTACAGTCTGAGTTTTGTGTAAAGACATAGTGTCATACGTGGTATTTTCACTGATCCAGAAGCAAGTTGCCCTCCAAATACACATTCTGCATCTATGGATTCAGAAAGCCACAATCCATACACGTGATACACCATCTGCAGTTGGTTGAATATGTGGAGGCAGAACGGTATGGAGGGTTAACAGTATTCTTCACCACTATGCATTCACAGTTTAAAAGAACATGCCAGTTTCACTTAAAATTGTTCTTAATTAAGTAAAAAATTACTAATCTTATTAAGTCACAATCCTTGAAAACACGTAATTTTAATATTCTGTGTGGTGAAATGGAAAGTGTGCCTGAAGTATTTTGGCTGCATGCCAAAGAGTGATGGTTGTCTCGAGGAAATGCACTTGTCATTCTGTTTGTATTTTCTGCAATGGACATGATTTTAATTTAAATGACTAACTATGCTTATTCAGACTTGGGTATTTGTAGATATTTTCTCAGAAATGAAAAAAATAAGCCTATCAGTTTCAGGAAAATAGTGTCTGTGCTAGAGATAAAATTTGAACTTTCAAGCCAAAATTAATATTTTTGGAGAACTTGTATCCACCATCTGAGTTTTATCTGTATATTCTATTTTTTTGCTCTTCATTTTTTTCATCTCTCTTCATTAGGCTTATTTAGAAGCTGCTAGAGGATTTACACACACACAGACAAATACATACATATATATATATATATATATATATATATATATATATATATATATATATATATATATATATAATATAAAATGAAGGAGAATATATGTATTCTCCTTTATTTCCAAGGACTGTTTTAACAGAGCACAGTGCTTGAGCTTGGCAGTTTTCTTGTTTGAGCGTACTGACCGTACTGACTGCAACGCTTCGCTCTGTTGGTTCCCACTGCTGTTAGGAAGTCCGCTATGAGTCTGAACTGTTGCTACTTTATAAAAGTTACTTCCCTCCCCACCCCCCCCACCTCCCCCATAAGACTTTGCTCCTTATCTTTTATTTTCTGCTGTTTGACAATGATGTATCCAGGTGTGGTTTTCTTTTTTATTGATTTTCCTTGGAATTCAGTGAGCTTCTTAAATCTGAGATCTTGAGTGAAGTGTCTAAACACATCTGAAAAATTCTCATCTTTAAAATATTAATGCCATTTTTCTCCTTCCCTTTAAAGGCTAATTGATTGTATATAAGACCCACTTACTGAATTTTTTGTTTCTCTTTGTCTCATTCAAACATACATTTGTTGAATTTGTTTTATTTTTATTTTTCAGTTCTAGAGTTTCTGTCCAGTTATTCCAGCACTGTTTGCAGAAAAAGACTCTTGTTTCTCTTTTGGATTGCTTCGGCTCCTTTGTCTGAAATCATCAGTTGACTGTACTTGTAGGCCTGTCTTGGGGCTCTTCCACTGACCTATGTTTGTCTGTTCGTTCACCAGTTCTGTGCTGAATTGATTACTGTAGTACAGTAAGCCTTGAAATCGAGTGGTGTGAGTCCTCCAACATTGTTCCGCTTTGGTCTTGTGTTGGGTAGTCTAGTGCTTGCCTTTGTGTGTAAACTTCAGAAATCATTTTGTTGATAACTATAAAGTAACTGGCTGGGGTTTTGATTGGAATTGTGTTGAATCTATAGATCTAGTTGGGAAAAATTGTTGCGTTAACTACTGAGATGATGTATAACTGGGATTGTTTTATGTAAGAGCTCTTTTTACTTCCAGTTCACCGTTACTCTGGCAGGGAGCCCTTACAGGTTCAGCTTGAAGTAGGGATAATATACCAGAGTCCCCATGTTTGTCTGGCTCTGGAGTTTGACTTTTCCCTGTGAGGCCTCTGAAAGGTTAGTTCCGTTTTCCAGGCTTTTCGTTGGAATTGGGTATTTGGTTCCACAGCCCTTGGAACCTGAGTACTGTGATCTTGCTTTATTTTGGGGACCCAGCAATTGTTCATCACCTTGTTACCTCTTGAATGCTTTTGAGTTGTTAAAAACTATTTCATCCAGCTTTTAAAGTTATTTTCAGGACGGGAATCAGTTCTAATTTCCTCCTCTATCATTGCTGAAAATGAGTTTCCCCAGTTTCCTGTCTCCCTCATAGAATTGGTGGTCAGTGTATTTAGACTTTAAAATTTTGTGTAAATTCTTGGAGGAGCGGGATGAATTCTCCCAACTTTTGAATGTCTGTTGACACCTTCCAGACAGTAATAGGTAAGTAGATCTTCAAAAGCTCTACCTGTGGTGAATAAATGATGCAGTTGAGTTTTTGTGTGGTCTGGTTAGTATAAAATGTGCCTTGGTTTTGGGCACTGAACAGTTGGGCAAAGAACCTACCAGTAGTTTTGTGTTTGTAGTATAGATTGCTACTCATCTGTCCCAGTTTTCATTCATTCTCTCTCCGTGATAGAATTCCCAGTTTTTTGCTGGGCTGTGCTGTGCTTACTCACTCACTCAGCCAGGTCCCGACTCTCTGCGACACCATGACTGTAGGCCACCAGGCTCCTCTGTCTATGGGGATTCTCCAGGCAAGAATACTGGAGTGAGTTGCCATGCCCTTCTCCAGGGGATCTTCCCAACCCAGGGATGGAACCCAGGGCTCTCACAATGCGGCCATATTCTTTACCAACTGAGGCACCAGGGAAACCCAAGAATACTGAAGTGGGTGGCCTACCCCTTCTCCAGAGGATCTTTCCAACCCAGGAATCGAACTGGGGTCTCCAGCATTGCAGGCGGATTCTTTACCAGCTCAGCTAAAAGCTCACATACATGTATGCATTTAAGCAGACTTCAAATCCAGCTAATTTTTATTCTTGCTATACATCCCCCTTTCTCCTAGTCTGTACCAGCATTGTTTCTTGAGCTTGTCACGTCTTGCCTGTATTGCTCAAGTAGACATACAACTACTTCTTTGTTTAGAGTCTTATAACTGATATTTTCTTTTTCATCAGCAGAAATGAAAGATCTTTTCAACTATGTTACTCCTGTGCTTGCAGAATTGATTTTAGTGTCCTTAGTTTTCAACTCTTTGTGATCTGGTCCCATTTGTCATTCCTAACCCTACATTTGATACCCTAATAACACCAAATATTAAAAATTTCCCTCCCCTTGTATTTGTGGTTCCTTACGACTGTGTCCTTTCTCATGCCTAATCCAGGGTTAACTTTCTTTTAAAATAAATTAGTTTCAGGTATTTTTTTAGTTTAATCAACTTTACATGTTTCTGAACATGAGAATAAATAGGCTCTGCTGTTGAATGCAGTGTAGCCTGAAATCTACACTGTGTTTATATAGTGTTTATATATCTAGTGGTTTTTATCCTAAGTTGCAAATTTTGTTTTTCTTAAGATAATCTGTTAGAAAAAGTGATTGTAATATGTGAGTCATAAAATTAAATTGTTTCAGAATTGGGCTTATCTAGACCAGTCTCCTGTTTCACATATAAGGAAATTGTGGCCAGGAGAAATTAGTGATTCTGTCAAGTCAAAATTAGTTAGAAGCAGAATCAAGGTCTGTCGTGAGTTTCATCCTAATATAAATATCTGCTTAATGAAAATCTTCAAGTGTGTTGAAGTTTTCAAGTGTTCTTATCCCTGTAGTATATCTAGGATTACCACACCATGTTTCAAGGGCCTGTAGTTCTTGTGTGAATAGCAACTTGGGTAATGAACTGAGCAGTATGCATTCTTAATTTATGCCTTAACAACTCTGATTCTGTAATGAATGGTTTGCTTACAGTCGCTTTAATATACTTACCTTCTTGACAGTTCATTCTGGGAGGAATAGTTAAGTGTTTAAGTGAAACAGGCATGGTAGATACAACACTTAACAGTTATGTGTGTCTTTGTTTTTAGCATCAAGCATTGCACGATTCTCTCGAATAATGTAGATCACCTTTTACTGAATTTAACACTGTCTGATATCATGGTCTCCCTGGCAAATGCCTCAACTTTGCAGAAGGATTCCAGTTGGATAGAAAGGATAAGGAAATTTGTAACAGAAACCCTTGAAGATGGGTCTAGGCTAAACAGTAAGCAGCTGAACAGATTGCTTGGTGTCTCCTGGAGGTTAATGCAGATGCAGTCAGACAGAGGTGGGTGTCAATGCTCTGTCCTTACTTAAGAGAGGGGCTCTTACGCATACTCTTAATGTTGAGCATCTAATTTTGAGTTCATACCTGTCAAACATTTCATAGTCATTTACGTTCGAGCCATAAAAGGTAGCCAGCATAATCATGAAGGAATGTCTGCTTGAACCCTGATGGCTGAGAACACCCCCTTTTCGGTGGGTAGGTCCACTCTGAAGCTGATGGGTAGGTTTTCTACTAGATTACATAGTTGGAGTGAAAGAAGGTAAGTTTTATTAATAGGAAATGACATTGAGCCTAAGGATAAAGAAATACTTTTCTGATCTAGTTTGACTAGAAATTGGTGGATCCTTATCTCTTTACCTTTCTTGTAACTTGAAGTTATGTTGCATTAAGTCAGTTTTTAGTGTGACTTACTAATTCTTTTCATTCAAGCAGAACTTTGCTGTTTGGTTCCTGGCTTATCCACCTTTCTAGTATTGTGGTATTTGTTGTCCTTTCCTAGGTTTGTTGTCTCTTAGGAAAATTTGTACTGTAATCTCCGATTGGTTTGACTTTTTTATTAGGCCATTGATGTAGGATTTTGATGGTAGTCATCAGTTTGTGGCTAAAATCTGCTTCCTCATAGGAACAAGGTGCTTCTGTGCTTTTTAGAAGAATTATGGTGCTGGTGAAGAAACATTTTGACTCACATGCAGCTGTTTTCTCTTGTTTCTTAGAGGCTACAGAGCCTCTCATAAAGGCAGTTTATACATTGTATCAGCAGAGAGGCCTTCTCCTTCCAGTTCCGACTTTGTTACTGAAGTTTTTCAGTAAAAGCTATCAAAAAGAAGAACTGAGATCTTACAGAATCCGGTACAGTTCCTTTGTTATTTTGCTTTTCTTTTTCTTACCAGGTTACTTTGTAATCTGTATGAATAAGATGATAGGGTGATTAAATCTTTGGAGAAAATCTTCTTTTTATCCTTTTTGGTTTTATTATTATTTTTTTAAATAAAAAGGCATACATAATAGTTTCAGTAACCTTTATACACATAACTGAGAAGGTAAAAGTCTCTTTGAGCATATATTTCCACTTGTCTGCTTAACAGCTAAAGGACAATTATTGGAACCACCTGTAGCAGCCTCAGAATTTTGTTTTGCTTCCCATAAAAATTATGGAGGTTTAACCTCCGGCCCTTAGTGACATATTGGGACACATGGTATAAGAATGAGGGCAGTAGAAGAGGAGAGGTGTACAATAGGTGAAAGAGATTAAAAGGTGCAAACTGAGTTATAAAGTAAATAAGTCATGGGGATATAATATACAGCATAAAGAATATGACCAGTAACTTTTATTAGGACAGGTGGTTACTAGACGTATGGTGACCATTTGCAATGTGTACAGATGTCAGACTATTATGTGATACATACCTGAAACTAACATAATACTGGGTGTCAAAAATGTTTCAATAAATTCTTAAATGGCGGTATCTTAAAGAGCAAAAGTGTCCAGCTTGGTTTGGTGCTGTCTGGTGATGCAGACAACACGAAGAGTAGAACTCAGGAATCAGTCTTAGATGTGGTGAGTTTGAGGTTTACTTGGGATAGTCTGGAAGAGATGTTTGGGTGAAAGATAACGGGATTTGTGGTACCTCAGCATACATAGGTAGTTGTTAGAACATATTCAAGTCTTTACTGTGAGTCAGGTGCTTTTCTTAATTTTTCAGTAATTCTCATACTTTTATGTAGGTACTGTTGGTTTCTGCCTTATAGAAGGAAGCTTAGGTTAAATAAGTTGGTGAGTGTCATGCTGTTAAAGGGCAGCCAGACTGAGACTTAAGTTCAAGTCTGGTAGACTCCAAAGGTTGTGTGTAAATCACTGAACTCTTGGGGGACAGCAAAAGTGATTGCCGTGTCCAAGATGAGACATTAGAGAGTGAGCAAGTATGTGCAAGAATGGAAATAACCCAAGTTTGAAGCCACTTAATGTGGGGACACCCTATACTGAATGCATAAATGACTTAATATAGTAAAACGGTCATTACAAATTAGTGTAAATAGTTCACAAGCTAAGTAGAGCCTGTGTCCTTTAAGATAAAATTACAATGTACATAGTGCCCCAAACTACATAAACTTTTAAAATACAGTGGGTAAAACCTTAGAGAATACTATAGATGAATATAGTATGCCAGTCATCTTATAGGCTCTCAAATGTTTAAATAAATGTGGTGTATTTCCCTTTTCTTTGATGGCCTTAGATACCGTAGTAAAGTGTTATCACGTTGGTTGGCTGGTTTACCACTGCAGCTTGCACATCTCGGCTCCCGAAATCCTGAGCTTTCAACACAGTTTGTTGACATTATCCATACTGCTGCAGCCCGAGCAAATAAAGAGCTACTCAAAAGTTTACAAGTTACTGCTCTCCGAATCTATGGTAAGAGTGTTGTTTACCTGTGTATGTAATAATCGGTCTACCCCGACTTAAGAACAATGTTTCAAAGGGGAGATCTTTAGGTTTTACTTTTCCTTCAAATTATACATTAATTGTACCATGGTAAAATGAATAAAATATCAAACAGTAAATTCATTTTCAATAGTATTACTTAATACAATAGTTTAAGAAAACTAAAGGTTGTAGATGTCTCTTCAGATCTTAAATTATCTTTTAAGCCACGAAATTCACAAATTCAAAACTGATCAGGTATTTTTATAGAATTCTTTTGAAACTTTGATGGCAAATTTTACTTATTTAATCGTTATTGAGATCTTGTACGGCTTTCATATATTAACGTTTCACTCACCCCTGAAACCTTTTCATTCTTTTAGCAAAAATATCAATAAAAATATACATATATGCATATGTATAATTAGGATTTATTATTAGGACACAGTTTATATACCATAAAATTGGCCATTTTACACTGTGCAATTCATTAATTTTTATCATATTCCCAAGATTGTGCGATAGTCACTATTATCTTATTCCAGAATATTTTTATCACCTCAAAAAGAAACTCTACCATTAGTAGTCCATCCCTATTTCCTCATTTCTTCCTACCTCAGCTCCTGACAACCACTGCTCACCATTTCTGTCTCTCTGTATTTGCCTGTTTTCATCATTTCTCACAGATGACATTGTGTGATGTGGATCTTCTCAGTATGGCTTCCGTCACTTGGCATACTGTTCTTAGGATTTACGAGCATATACGAGTACTGTATTTCTTTTTAATGCTGAGTAACATTCCACTGTTGAATATACACCACTTTATATTTACCCATTTATTAAATGACAAACGTTGGTTTGTGTCTACCTTTTGTGTGTGGTATTTAAAAATCTGTATTTTTCAGTATTGCTTATATATAGGAGTGTGTGTGTATACTCAGATAAGTCTTTGGTTTTAAATTCAGTTCAGTTTAGTTGCTCAGTCGTGTCCAACTCTTTGCAACCACATGAACTGCAGCATGCCAGACCTCCCTGTCCATCACCAACTCCTGGAGCCCAACTAAACCCATGTCCATGAAGTCGGTGATGCCATCCAAGCATCTCATCCTCTGTTGTCCCCTTCTGCTCCTGCCTTCAATCTTTCCCAGCATCGGGATCTTTTCCAACGAGTCAACTCTTTGCATCAGGTGGCCAAAGTATTGGAGTTTCAGCTTCAGCATCAGTCCTTCCAATGAACACCCAGGACTGATCTCCTTTAGGGTGGACAGGTTGGATCTCCTTGCAGTCCAAGGGACTCTTAAGAGTCTTCTCCAACACCACAGTTCAAAAGCATCAATTGTTCTGCGTTCAGCTTTCTTCACAGTCTAACTCTCACATTCATACATGACCACTGGAAAAACCATAGCCTTGACTAGACAGACCTTTGTTGACAAAGTAATGTCTCTGCTTTTTAATATGCTATCTGAGTTGGTCCTAACTTTCCTTCCAAGGAGTAAGCATCTTTTAATTTCATGGCTGCAGTCACCATCTGCAGTGACTTTGGAGCCCAGAAAAATAAAGTCAGCCACTGTTTCCACTGTTTCCCCATCTATTAGCCATGAAGTGATGGGGCCGGATTAGGTTGATATTATAATTGTCCCTGTTTGGCAAAAGTGCTTGTTTTTTTTTTTTTTTTTTTTTTTTTTTTTTTTTTTACTGTTTTGCTTTGTTTCTAATACCTTTAACTCCATCAGTTATTATTTCAAATAACACATTTGAATATTATGAAATCGAGTGTTAAATGTTATCTTTAAATAATGATTGTATTTAGTCTTACTCTAGGCAGTACCTTAAGCCATACATATATATTTTTTTTCATGTAGTTGATATGTTAGAATTCAACATAGCACAGTGAAAATGGTCAGTCTGCTTTATTAATTCTTGTTTGTATATCTTTTAAAATTTAACTTGTCTTCCTGCCTCACTAGATCCACAAGAAGGCACAGTGTTGGTTCTGTCAGCAGAGTCTCAGCAGCTTTTGGTCCAGCTTGTGTATTTTCTACCCAGTCTGCCTGCTGACTTGCTTTCTCGGTTAAGCTGCTGCTGTATTATGGGAAGACTCAGTGCAAATTTGGCTGCCATGCTTATCAGGATACTGCACATGAGGTAGCATGCTAAAGTGAGCTGTATTTCAAGTGTATAATCTTCTCCCTCACCCTTCCCCTGTCACTGGCAGTTTATGAACTGACTTTTTAAAATGCCGCCCCTCCCTTCATTTGCTCTTAAAACAGCAGTTAAAACTGTTGATGATACTGGGTAAGAGGAAGGTCACTGGGGCAAGACTGTTCCAGGTGGTTTGCTTAGCGGTTTGCCTTGTCATGATTGCAGTCACTAAGTCCATGGGCTGTAGTCCACCAGGCGCCTCTGCCCATGGGATTTTCCAGGCAAGGATACTGGAGTGGGTTGCTGATTCTTTTTCCAGGGGATCCTCCTGACCCAGGGATTGAATCTTGTTCTGCTACACCACAGGTGGATTCTTTACCGCTGAACCATCAGGTAGAAACATACAGTGATTTGTGTAGGTGCATTGAAACAAGGGTTAAGATTATCAGAAGTGTGTAGCCATAGTAAGGATTCAGTGACGGATGAGAGTGCTGTGTTTTAAAACTTCTGGTGTTATGAAATTGTAATACAGGTCTTTCTTTTTGGAAGGGAGCTCAGTTCAATGTAGGTGGTGAAATAAAAGCTTGCGGACTCAGACAGGGAATCATTAAAATATCTGTGGGTGGGTGGGTGTGTGTGTGTGTGTGTGGCAAAATATACATAACCTAAAACTTCCCATTTTAACCAGTTTTAGGTATACAGTGAGAATTGTTTGGGGCATTAAGTACATTCACACTGTTGTGCGACTGCTACCACTATTCATCTCCAGCACTGTCATCGTTGCAGACTGAAACTCTGTACTGATTATTTCCCCTTCTCCCAGCCCTTGTTTACCACTATTTTGTCTTCATGATTTTGATATATTCATCTGTTAATGGATACTCGGTTGTTCTGCCTTTTGGCTGTTACAAATAATGCAGCTATAAACATTGGTGTGCAGACACCTGTTTGAATCCTTTTAATTCTTTTGGCTGTATACCCAGAAGTAGAATTGCTGAATCATATGTTAATTTTCTGTTTAATTTTTCAAGGAGCTACTTTCCAGAATGTGACTGTGGTGTTTTACTCTCAAAGGTCTTAAAACTAATAATGTTTCATGTTGCTAGTGTTCAAAGTATCCTTTAAAATGTAATGTTTGTATCAGGCATAGTACTTTCATATTCAGCCATTTGTTACTGATTGTGGCTCAAGGCCAGGGTCTGATACAGTTTTAGGCAGGAGTTGAATCTGGGCTGTAGCTGAAAAATTTAAAAACTAGCTTCTTTGTGGCTTCTTGTGCAGACCCTCTGCCCCAATTAAACAGGAGTGGCTCGCTTTATTAGTAGACTTTCTTTAGCTTTGTTTGCCAGTCTCTTCGTACCAGGATAAGACGTATGTTTGAATGTTGTCGCCCAAATTGTGCTTCATAACTGATAATTACTTTTTCCTTTTAGCAAAAGAGAGCTGTTTGCAATATGTTGTCTATATATGAAACCCCTCTTTGTCTAGTTCAGTACTAAATGCCAGGTCTTTAAGAAATACAATTTAACTTAAGTGGTTTTATGACTGTTAACTTCCAGTAGAGGGCACTCATTTCCCATGATAGAACTTGTGGAGGATCTGTTTTGGCATTCATTTAAAAGTGACTTTTGAACACCTCTTAAAATTAATTCTCTTTAGAACTTGTATTTAGTATCTTTTTTGGCATTAATTACGATTGACTTGTGCTCAATAACTTTGGTCAAGGATTTTTTCACAAGTCTTTTTTTACATTTTTTTGTGGGTTTGTGGTGAGTACTGAGAAAATATTAATTTACAAGTAATGGTAATAGAAGTTTATAATCATCAAAAGCAAGTTGTCATGTAGTTAAAAGTGTACCAAGTTAAACTTTGCCTTTTAGCATTTGCACAGAGTATTAGTAGACTTCTCTTTCTGTAGATGTATTGTCCCTATTCAAACTAATCTCTTTAAAAATTAAAACAAGATGGGGCCTTTTCAACTTTCCCAGGCCAGTGGTATTATCATTGCATCACTTTTCCTAGATTTAGAATTGAAGAATAATGTTCGGTTATTCTTAAGGAATGATGTTCTTCTAAGGAATACCGTTCCTTAGACATCACCTGGGTTATTTCACGTCTTTGGTTTTCCCCTCCGTCCTTGATGGTGACGGTAAACCAGCTAGCTTTCTCACTGTCTCCCACCTGCACCGTTCACCTGAGGCATCCCACTCCTCAGCTCCGTCTGTGCCAAGGACTGTTGGCAGGCTCCTTTTCCTGAAATATTCCTTCAATAATTTCTGATTCTCATCTGCTATATTAATTGGGCTCTGCGGTCTAGTTCACTCTGGGTGTTAGCGTTCTGACACTGTTGTCTCCAGCAGGGGAAGTTCATCGGAGAGCAGGTCACCACCAGACCATCTCCGTTTGTTCAGTGTGTGAAAAACCCATCAACTTAGAGTTGTTGGTGTTTAGTTTGTCTTAAAAACTGCACTTAGAATTGCTGTTCCTGCCTTTTTCACTATTCACTTAGAGGTTTTTTGAGTTTTTCCTCTCCATCTACCTGTGGTGTTCTGCTGACTGTTACTCTTCTTGCCCTCTCTGCCCCTAGTTCATTTACAGCTGGCTTGGGGAACATGAGACATGCATGTGGAAACGTAGTCTATGCTGTTAGATAAAAATACCAGAGAAGGGAGAAATTACTGAGAAATTCAGCCTGGTTTTGAAGCAGGGTGAATATGTGAGCTGGCCTGCCAGGAGCAGGTCTGGTTTGCTTCTGTTGTCCAAGCATAATTGATATAGCATCCCTTCTAGTCTCAGAACTGTTCTGGTGTGGCCAGTATGTGTGGTCATTGTAGTTTTAAGGACAGAGTGATACATTGCTTGTCTTTTGTCCAAACTAGATTTTTAAATGGATTTGCTACTCTTTTTAGCCACTGGACAGCACAGTGTTCACTGGGTATAAGAGGATATTAGCTTCTTTTCTAATCACCCATTTTGTACTCATTTCCATTGAGCATCTCTGACTTTTTATAACCTCTTAGCTTGTGATATTCTCTCCCATAGCCCTTTAAGCAAAGAGAAGTCCTTTAAGTAGAAGTGATTCAGAAAAATGTTGCCATTATTTTTAACTCCCCAACTTTTAAGAATGTTAATAAATACAGTTGTTTCAGTGGTTAAAAAAAAAAGTGCTTCTCATTGAATTAGAAACTCCTTATTTTGTCTTGACATTTATTCAGATTTCTATTATAAAAGTTTGTCCCAAAAAAAAAATTTGTCACAAAAAGCTATCCAAAAAGATAGCTTTTTGGATCTGATTATTCTCAGCTTTTTGTTTTTTTGCTGTATTCATGGCTGACATTTGCTGTATTCCTTCTTAGTCTTACCTTGAGGAGAGTTTTTAAAGGTATCACTGGAAACTGATCTCATAGCAGGAACCAGATAATCTTCATTTAATGAGAAGCTGCTTTATGTTTAGCTATTCCCTTAAGTCCACTACCAATACTTTAGCTGCAGTATTGTGACGTAGACTAGTTATAAAGCCTCGCAAAGTATAGGAGTGCATAGGTATTGCAGAGTGGCTTTAAATTGAAGTATTCTTTACCTAGTTAAGATGCTTTGGTTTAGGTAGGAAGCAGGAGCTTGTTTAAATTTAGCTCATTCATATAAACAAGGTAAGACTTTTTTTTTTTTTTTTTAATGAAGATGAGGTAGTAAATACATAGCAGCTGAACCTACTACTGAAAAGCAGAACTTCACCTTGGCTCCTTGAAACTGAGTTTTGAGTGGTGTGGAAAAATTTTCCAGTTGTACCATATAAGTGGGCTGGTTATGCTTTTCAAGGAAACTTTACATAAACATATGTTAGAAATTATATTTTCCATATTACGATACTTGAACCCCCTTACATGTAAAGATGATACATGCTACGGATTTTTGACTGAGCTCTTAAATTATACTTGTATTCCATAAAGAATAGTCATATATTCTGTGCTTTATTCCTGAGTCTTCAATTTGGTCACTTCTAGTACTAGGTCTCCATTGTTTATTGTAGATCATCATTTTCTGGATGGAAGTCTTCAGTGAAAGAATGGAATGGAAGTGATCAGTTAAACATCAGTAATGAGGACTATTTCAGCTTCTTATTTTCAACACTTACAGGTAACTGCCCTGATCCACCAAGTTAAGGAAAGGAAAAGAACCTAGTATGAAAATTCTCCTGAGATTTACTGTCTTACCTGTTTGGGTCTAAGTTTTGGACCTCACTGCATAGCTTAATAAGATGGGGAACAGAATATCCATTTTAAGCATGTTTAACATGTTCGGTGTGTTAGGAAAAACATCATATTTTAATTAGCCATATTTTGCTTTCCATTGATGTCAGAGAAAAATTAGTAAAATGAGTCTTGATGTGTTAGATTAGTAAGTATTATTACTGTTGTTTTAAATGATCATACTGTCTTTGGTAGTTTTGTTTTGTAACTGGATGATAAAGATGACAGTGTTTGAAATTTTCTGAAGACTTAAAATTAAGAGACTTATTGAAATATGTTGTCAGAATCCAAAAATAGCTTGAAAAGTTCTGATAAGGAGCTGAATGTAGCAAGATAAATATTATATAAAAGAAACAAGTAACAAGTAGACTTGTACATGTTTGTTTGATAGTTTTGGATGTATGCGTTTGAGATGGATGTGAGGGCTTTATGTTTTAATTAGTAGTACCTGTCAAAGGGTTTAGTGGTTTTAGGAAACTCATTAGGAATCAGCCAGGAGTGTGATATGGCTTCCCAACTAGATGATGGCTCTTTAGGGCATGTTCATGGAAGTACAGTGATCTGAAAACATCAAAGCAGGTAGCTAGGGTCAGACCACATTGTGCTCGTATTCTGATCATTCTAAGAGCTGTCTTTCAGGAGGGACTTGGGCAAGTTGTTTGTATAGGTCAGACTAGGTGTAATAGAGGTGGTAAGAGAATCAGAAATCTTATTATATGGAATAGGTAGAAGGAAGTACACAGTAATTGTTGAAGAAATAGACTTAGGGGGGATGGAATAGTTTTAAGACACTTGAAAGGCTATTATGTAAGAATACAGAGTTTGGTATATGTATGAAGGAGCATATTGTTTTTCTTGTTCATTTGCTTTTTTAAACCTGACATTAATTAGAATGATTATGTCTTTCACACTTATTTAAGTATAAAGGTGGCAAAGCCCTCAGTTTAAGGGATATAATATTGTTTCTTGATGTATTACACATTTGATTCAGGTCAAATCTTTGTGTACATAATTATATGAATTTTACTACATCGCTGGCATTTCATTTTTTAAAATAATACATAAAGTACAGAAATTCAGAGAAAATAGCTTGTTAGCTTGAAGAATTTAACTTGAAGATACATGTCTATTTTTTAAAAATTACTTAAGAATGTTACTTGCTTTGTGATTTATTTTAAATTGGATTTCTTTATACTCAAATTAGGGTTTTCAAAAGAGGAACTGACTTGGCTTCAGAGCCTTTGAGGAGTGCCCCATGTCATCCAGATGCAGCTTTCTCCCGTGCTACTTTACCTCACTGACTTGGATCAGTTTTCACACCATTGGGACATAACAGAGGTAATGGTCCATTTGGAAAGGCATGGAAGATTGTTAGAATTCAGTTCATCCACCGCCAATAGTTACTGTGTGCTAGCGTTGCCTTGTGTAAGATGTTTCTAGAGGTTGAGAGCAGTATAAAGCACAGTCCCTGTTCTGAAAGTGCGTGTGACCCTTGGATAGGCGATGTGGATTCCTGAAAGAAGAGTTTTCATAAAGTTATGCCACTAGAATAGAATAAATTAGCAGTTTGAATGATAGAGACACATTTATTTTCTTTTTGCCTAGTATAGGGTAAAAGGAAAAAGAGGAAAGACTTCATGGAAAAGGAAGAATTTTACGTAGATACTGAAGGATTAATAAGAGTTAAGTAGGATTTTGTATCCTTGAAGGTGGGTTTTTCTAAACAGAAATAATTATTTGGAAGCTCCTTTGGTTTTAAAGAATTAGTATGTAGTTTATCAAAGTTACATTTTAAACCCCAAATTTCCCTTAAATTTTAAAGTTCAACTTAACAAATCTTTTTAGATACATATAGTAAGTTTAGGGAATCATTTTAAAAGGAAACTTAAACTATATTGCATCCCTTTTACATACATATTTAAAACTTTAAAAAACTGTTTAAATAACTTAATATATTCACTATTTGGTAAGTAGTTCAGTTTTCAGACAAACCTTCACAAATGTTATGGTAAATCTTAAAACATTTAATAAACTTACAAGCATGGTACATATTAATATCTTAAGTTTCAGTACTATTTATAGTGAAATTCAAATTAAAATTACAAGTCTAGGTTAGCTGTTAATTCTGTTTTAAATTGAAATTATAGGGCTGATATTTTACGCTAATAGTCAGAATTGTTTTACGTTACAAATATATAAATATGTAAAGCATCATAAATACTGGTACTAAGGATTTGAGTCTGTAAGATATTTATATATTAGTTAATTTCTTTTATTTATTTCTTCAGTTTCTTTCCTTGCATTGAAAGGTACTTGCCCAGTAGAATTGTACTTGTGTCATTCCAAATAATGTTGGTTGGAACCTTTCTTGCACATTCCGAGGTTGTGTTCTGTGCTAGCATTTTTTTTTTTTTTTAATGATTCATAAGGTTTTGGTTGGGGCACTGAAGTGCTTGGGAACTTCTTTCCTTGTAACTCGTAATTGCTCGGCCATAGCCTTTCCAAACAAAAGATAACCTTTGTAAGTGTTCTCAACAGGGTCGTCTCTAGAACCTGAATCTGTTTTATTGCTGTACCAATTGATTTTATTCAGCTGATCTGTTGACGACTTCTTTCATTCTTTTCCAGAATACTCTTTACATTCTTCCTGTATCTTAGGGCTACACCTTTTGTAGACATTTAACACATTTCTCTCATGGTTTTGTTTGACTGTGATCACAATACTTGGGTCATGCCAGGGACACTTTCTTCTCTGTATCACCTAGTGCCTAACTATGTTCATATATTGGCTTTCAAAAAATAGTGGATTAGAAACAATGAAAACTAAGGAGTTGGGTAACCAACCTGCATATTTAATATCTGGCATTTTATCTTAATCCATAGTACATGCAGAGAGTGAAGCCTTGCACACTGCTGGATTTGAAGGGTTGGGTTTAGTGTCAGTAAGTGTTCTGTAAGCTTGTTTCTGATGTTTTTAAACTACCTCATGCATGGATTGGGGAAAGCGTGGTATGGGGATTGATCAGTGGGCCCCAGATTCCAGACAGAGACTTGTTAAGTGTCTAGTTTGATAACTTGAACAACTCCAATAATCTCTCTCTGACAATTTTAATTTTTCTGAATCACGTCATCTGTGTAAAGACACAGATGTCGTGAAAATGTGATTGGTTATATTTCTGAGTGTACATTGGCAAGAACATGTATTAAACTTCAAGGATGCTGTCTTTGAAATGTTAAGACATAAATTAGGAAAAATCTGAAAGTTTCTTTCTTAGCTTTTGAAGTTAAATGAAGATTCCAGTTCTATTTTCGATAAAATTTGCCTTTAAGTTGGCCTTATCACATGAAATTATTTGAAATATATGTAGTTTTTGACAGCCTTAGTGTAAAAATTGATTTTTTATTATTATTTCATTTGAAAAAGTTACTAGTCAATGGCGTGAGTTTGCTTAGTTTGTTCTATCTGCTTAGTCTGAAGTGTTGGTTTGTTTTTTTTTTTTTAAATCGGACCTTTTTTTTTCTGAGTAGATTTTCTTCACAAAGTATAATTTATTTACTTACCTACTTAACACATTTAAGAATTTACTTATGTATATACGGCAGTATGAGGTCTTCACCATGTACAGGCTTTCTCCAGTTGCAGCAAGTGGGGATTACTATCTGGGGCTGCTCTTCAGCTGTGGGACGCGGGCCCCTCTCTGCGGCGGCTCCTCTTGTTGCAGAGCATGGGCTCGAGGGCTTCGTTAGTTCTGGCGCACAGGCTTAGCTGCCCTGTGGAACCTCCCCAGACCAGGGATTGAACCTGTATCCCCTACTGGGTGGCATATTCTGGACCACTGGACCACTAGGAAAGTCCCACAGGACAGTGTAGAAGAACAGAAGGATAACAGTAAAAGTGTCCGTCCAGTCTCTGTCTGCCAGCCATCCATGTCCCTTCCTTAGTTTCTAAATGTATTCTTTTGGATAACTTCTGTGTCTTCACAAATGATTATATATATATTCTTTTGGCTTCTCCTTTTATAGACACAACATACTCTGATTTGGACCTTGCAGTTTTCATTTAGTATCTTCATGAACATTTCTTCCAAACACTGAAGGAAGAATTGTATGATCTTGCCATTAATGATGGAAATAGTAGTTAAAAGGGAAAAGGAATCTTTGGACAGAGATATCATTCCCAAATGGAAGTGTCTTTTCCAGAGCCAGTGCAAGGTTTTAAGGTTAATTTTAATTGTCATTTATAAAATTTTGAATGGTTTGAAAAGACTACTTTTTAACTAAATTCTGAAGAATAATAATAAAACATTACTCTAGTTTAAGAAATAGAACATTTTTCTTTGTTTTTGAAACCTCTGATTTTATTAACAGTTTTATGTGTGTGACATTTCTGTATAAAATTAGGTAGAAAATACTTCAGTGTAGAAATTAAGTGTACAAAATCTTGTTAAAATTTTTTATATTTTTAAAAAACTCTCAATTTCCACACTGTAGCAAACTGCCATGCCTGTTCTGGAGTTGTGCACTTATGAAGTCAGGATTCTGATGTACGCAAATTTCAGTTAACACTAGTTGCAAAAGTGAAGACTCCCTGTATATATGTATGTTTGTGTGTCTCTGTTTGTATTTTTGTTTACTTTTGTTTTGAAACAATCTCAGACTTGGAGAAAAATTACAATTGCAGTACAAAGAACTTCTCTTTTCTTAAACTGTTTGACAAAATGCCCATTGTCGATACTTTAGCATACAAGTAGACCGTGTTTTATTGTACCTGCAAATTCAGTTTTTGGAAACTGAAGTTCTGCGGCAGCCCTGCACTGAGGGTGTCCGTCATCTTTCCAGTAGCATTTGCACACTCTGGGTCTCTGTGTCAGTTTGGTGATTCTCGCAGTATTTCACACTTTTTCATTGTTATTTCTTAGAGTGAGCTGTGATCGGTGACTTTTGATAATACTGTTGTCATTGTTTTGGAGTTTGTAATTAATTGTAACCATGAACCGTGCCCACAGGAGATAGTGCAGTGATCTTAGTAAAATATGTGTGTTCTGACTGCCCCACCAGCCAGCCATTCCCTATCTCTCTCCTTCTCCTCAAGTCTCCCTATTCCCTGAGACTCAGCAGTATTGAAATTAGGGCAGTTAATAACCCTGCAGTGGCCTCTGAGTGTATGTGTGTTTGTCACTCAGTTGTATCCAACTCTTTGTGACCCCTGGATTGTAGCTCGCCAGGCTTCTCTGTCCATGGAGTTCTGCAGGTAAGAATACTGGAGTGGGTTGCCATTTCCCTCTCTGGGGGATCCTCCTGACCAAGGGATCAAACCCCAGCCTACTGCATTGGGTCAGATTCTTTACCATCTGAGGCACCAGGTGTTCAAGTGAAAGGAAGAGTTGCGTATCTCTTACTTGAAACCAAAAGCTAGAAATGATTATGAGCTTAGTGAGGAAAGTGTGTTGACAGCCAAGAGAGGCTGACAACTAGAACTCTGTGCTGGTTAGTCAAGCTGTGAGTGCAAAAGAAAAGTTCTTGAAAGTAAAAGGGCTATTTCGTGAACACAGGAATAATAAGAAAGTGAAACAACCTTATTGATGATGCGGAAAAAGTTTGAATGACCCTTAAGCCAAAGCCAAATCTTGAGCAAACCCTGATGATGATTTAGTCATTAAGTCGCATCTGACTCTCTGCAACTCCATGGACAGTGGCCTGCCAGGCTCCTATGTCTGTGGGATTCTCCAGACAAGAGTACTGGGAGTGGTTGGCATTTCCTTCTCCAGTGGATCTTCATGACACAGGGATTGAACCTGGGTCTCCCGCATTGAGGGCAGATTTACTGACTGAGCTACAAGGGAAGCCTTAAAACTCTCGTAAGTCTCTTCAGTTCTCTGAAGGCTGAGAGAGGTGAGGAAGCTGCAGAAGAGTTTGAAGGTAGCAGAGACTGATTCATGAGGATTGAGGGAAGAAGCCATACCCCCAACCTTTGCTATTAATGCAAATCCAGCACGGGCTGGTTAGGTTGAGTTGAGAAGCAGTGTGGTTTGCAAGTGAACATGCCTCGTTTAGGGAGAGATCAATAGCCATACAGGGAGATATGATTAGAAAGAAGAAGAACATCATATGATGCATTTTACTTATCTGAGGCAGGATTGATGGGGTTCTGCTTGAACAAGAGCCTGAGATCTTCAACAGGTTCACAGGAATAGCTGTCCTCTGGCTTTGGAGTCTCAGTTTCTGTCTCCCCCTCCTGTAGGCCATAGGGTTTTATTCTAGAATTGTGGACCCAGGCAGATAGACCCTTCACTTTTACAGCAGTTGAAGTCACTAGAACAACCTGATATGGCCCTGTCCATTTCTCGGACAGCTTGTTAGGACTCCCTTTTTCTTGCCAGGTCTTTACTGATACTTGATCCCCTGGCTTTACCTGGGGATTTTTCAAGTCTTCCTGTGGTTTGTTCTCCATACCGTTGGAGTTCTTGCAGAAACCTTCCCAGGTCAATTATATGTTTTAAGAGTGTGTTGGCATCCTCGTCAAAAAACAAATCAGAAGTTAAGAATGGACGTCCATATATCATTTCATAAGGACTTAACAATAGTGGCCGTTTGGGGGATGTCCGTAGCCTCATGAGGGCTATGGGCAGCATATGTGTCCACTTATTATGTCTTTCTTGACATAGCTTAGCCAGAGCCCTTTTAAGAGTCTGGTTGGCTCTCTCTACCTTTCCTGAAGCTTGAGGCCTCCAGGATGAGCGGAGATGATATTTTATGCCTAAGCATGCGGCTAGGTTCTGGGGTATCGTGCCTGTAAGTGAGGGACCGTTGTCACTCTGAAGTGACCGAGGCAGCCCAAACCTAGGCACTATCTCCTTCAGCAGAGCTTTACAGACTTCTGTAGCTCTCTCAGTCTCAGTAGGGAACGCTTCGATCCATCCTGTGAATGTGTCAATAAAGACTAGCAAGTAAGAAAACCCTTGGGTCTTGGGCATGGCTGTAAACTCTAAATGCGGAGCGGCACTGCCAGTCCGCTCCTGGGTATGATCCCCAATGTTGGACAGGTGTAATTAGAGGAGGTCTGGTTTTTGGGTTATTTATTAGACAGGTGTCACAATTTTGTGTGACCTGTTTAACAACCTTAGCTAACTGGTGATGGGAGAGAGTAGGCTTAAGCAAGATTTCTAGATTATCTTTTCCAAAATGGGCGCTCTTATGTAAGGAGTTAGTAATGTTTTAAACCTGAGAATCAGGGAGTATTATTTGGGCCTGATCAGGCTGAAACCACCCATGTGACCCAATCTCCCAGCCCCGCTCAGCATATCAGGAATGTCCCCCTGGGGTAAAATCTGGAGTCAGGGTTTCCTTGGGGAACAGGGGGCAGATAGCAATGGCAGAGGTAGCTTCCCCGGCAGCTCGTCCTGCCTCTTGATCAGCTTTCCTATTTCCCTGAGCCTCTTTTTCTTGCCCCTTTTGGTGACTCTTGCAGTGGAGGACAGCTAATTTTGCAGGAAGTTTGACTGCCTCCAGGAGCCTGAGAATGAGCTCTTTGTGTTTAATAGCAGAGCTTCGGGCACTGAGCATCCCTCTTTCTTTCCAAATTGCTCCACGGGCATGCAGAATGAGGAAAGCATACTTAGAGTCCATACACACATTAATCCTCTTTCCTTCTCCTAACTCCAAAGCTCTTGTCAGGGCAAAAAGTTCAGCTTTCTGGACTGAGGTGTCTGGGGGAAGAGATCCACTTTCCTTAGTTTTTTCCAGGCTCGCTAGAGCATATCCTGCTTTCCTCTCTCCCTTTTCTACAAAACTGCTGCCATCTGTGTGCCAGTTTTCCTCTGGGTCAGATAAAGGTGTCTCTGATAGGTCCCGGCGAGAAGAGTATAACTCGTCTGTGATTTCTATGCATTGGTGATCCAGAGGGGAGGTAGGGGGATCTGGCAGTAAGGTTGCTGGATTTAAAGTCTGGCAGACCCTCAACTTTATTTCTGGAGTGTCAAGGAGGAGGGCTTGGTATTGGGTGATCCTTCCCCCTGTCATCCACCTGTCCCCTTTCGTTTCCAAGACTGCTTGCACCCGGTGAGGCGTATACACTGTGGTGGGCTGACCCAGGGTCAGCTTAGATGCCTCCTTAACCATAAGAGCAGTGGCTGCTACTGCCCGGAGCCAAGTGGGCCACCCTCTGGCCACCTCATCTAGTTATTTTGAGAGATAAGCCACAGGTAGTAATACGGGCCCCATCATCTGCTCTAACACCCCAAGAGCAGTTCCTGTCCTTCCAGAAACATAGAGTCTAAAAGGCTTCTCCAGGTTGGGGAGGCCTAAAGCTGGGGCTGTAGTGATGGACTCTTTTAGGGCATTAAAGGCCACCTTGCAGGTCTCATGCCAGTCGAGTGGCTCTTCCTCTTTCCCCCTTAAATTTTCATATAGGGGTCTGGCCAGATTGCCATAATTAGGAATCCAGATCCTGCAAAACCCGGTCCTTCCTAAAAATCCCCGAAGCTGTTGTTTTGTTTGGGGGTACGGGGTATTTAAGATGAGGGATCTCCCCTCGGGGTCAGGCATTCTTTTTCTCTCCGTAATTATAAATCCAAGGTATTTTACTTGGGTTAAGCTAATCTGAGCCTACTTGGGGGATACTCGATAACCCTTTTCATACAGGAAAGTTAGCGTTTTAAATAGTGTCCATTTGAGAGCTGGTAAAATCTGGCCTAGCTATGAGCAAGTCATCCACATACTGTATTAGACTACTGTTTGTTAAAGTTAATTCCCTTAGTTCTCTCCCCGAGGAAGTCCCGAAGATATGAGGGCTGTCCCTAAACCGTTGGGGTAGTCGAGTCCAGTCGAGAGTTGTATGGTCTCTCTTGTTTCCAAGTCCCGCCACTCAAAAGCAAAGAGTTTTTGGGATTCAGGATGGAGAGGCATGCAAAAGAAAGCACCTTGAAGGTCCAAAACTGAGAAGAACTTGGCATTTCCTGGGACTTGGGATAGGGGGTTATATGGGTTTGGGACTATGGGGTGGATGGGAACCACAGCTTCATTAACAGCTCTTAGATCCTGGACGAATCGGTAAGATCCATCTGGTTTTTGAACGGGCAAGATTGTGGTGTTGCAGGGGGACTCACAGCTGATTCGAGTTCCAGTATCTCGGTATTTGTTAACTAATGGTTTAAGACCCTCAAGAGCTACTGGTTTTAAGGTATATTGTCTTTTCCAGGGCTAGGGAGCATTTAGTCTCATAGAAATCATTACTGGTGGAACATTTATGGCTAAACCAGGGCTGGAGACATCCCACACCTGGGGATTGACATCATCTAGACAAGGGACAGACTCCTCCTTTTCTACCTCTGACTGTAAATATTCAGACATAGGCAAAGAAAATTATCGACTTCTACCTTTGTGTCCCCAAGTCACTCTGGTTTGGAGGCGAAAGTATTATTCTCAAAATGGAAAATTTGGAAGCTGCAAACATGAAAAATTTAAAGAGTCACGCAGAGGCTAGTCACTCTAAGCTAACCCCTAAGACATTTATTGACTGATTTCTAGCTTCTCTTCTTTAACCTTTTTTATCTACAGTAATCCTGGGTGTTCCTTTTAGTTAGGGATTCATTTTTAGACTATCCTGACTCTTCCACTACGTTCCAGTTTTGGGTCTGATACACTTAGAGATGTGCCAAGTGCTTCCTGAATACTATAGAACATATTTTATATTTAAAATACTTCCATGCTTATGTAGTGAGTCAATGATTTTAAGTTTATTTGTTACACATTTCAAGGTAAAGTCAATGTGTGAACTAACATATACACGACGTGGAAAAGTTGGATTTTTTTTGCTGTGTTTTTGAACTCCTCACCCGACCAAAGGTCATAGAGAGGTCTATTGTTTTTCTAAAATGGTTACAGTGTTGTTTATTTTCTGGTAATTGAATTAGGGTGTGAGTTGCAAAGCCTGTGTTTCTGTTCATTTCATTCCATCTGTTCGGGTTTCTTTCTCTCTCCTGAGTCAGACAGTAATTTCCCATTGGTTGTCCAGTTACCAATGTTGGTTTCCATGCATCCGTGCTGGTCTCTCCATACATGTCCAGGTGTCCTGTGAAACACTAAGCTTAATTTATTTGGAAATGACCTAGCTGTTCAATACACTGTCATCACTCAGTTGAGCAGAGGGAGAGAAATTCAAGTGACAAAACTCCAGAGAAGCTAGTGTCAGAGCGCCCCGGCGTGGCATGCGTGCAGGGGGTTGGGGGGAGGGAGGTGGGGCGCGGAGCGCGGAGATCTCAGGTGTCCTCCCACCCTGGGCCTCTCCAGGCCCGCCGCTGCTCAGTGGCCTCCCCCCGCCCCCATCGCTTTGGCTGCTCAGGGCCGGGTGGTCTCTGCAGCTGCCCGGCATCCTGCCCGATGCCCCCCACGCCCACACGCTATCTTCCACTCTCTCTCTGAACACTCGACTCTTTCTGCCTCTGTCTCACCTGGCGTGGGTGCGTGCGAGTGCCTGTCCGTGTGCCTGGCTGTCGCTCGTCCGCTCTCTCAGGAAGATCCTGTGCTGGGCCCGTGGCGTGGGGGCAGTGCGGGCCTCGGATTGGGGACACGGCGGGGCTGAGGCACTCCAGGGGGTTTGCACAGCCGGCAAGATGGGCGCCTGGGGCCCCGGCTGGGCTGCGCATAAGCCCGCAGGAGTTTCCGGGGACCGCGGCCCCGGGACGATGCCCCGCTCGTCCGGAGCCACGTGACCCTGAGCAGCGAACGGGATGGTGGGGGGCGGGGTTGGGGGAGCACAGAGACGTCCTCCCCGCTCAAGCCACCCCCCGCTCCAACCCCCGCCAGAGCTCCCGCAGCCTCGCCAGGCCACTCGGGATCCGGGAAGCGCCCCGGGCCGGGCCAGGCGCGTGCTGGCCTGGGTTGGCGACGGCTGGTCTCCCAGGTGCAGGGCCTGTCCCGGTTTTTCGCATCAGTTTCAACAGTGACGGTCACCCCACATTGTGAGTCATCTAGATTTCTCACTGACAACCCTGTTAGGGAGTGGCTTTTTAGAGAGATAGGGAAGGTCACTTGGGGGATGTAAGTCATGAGAGAAAATAAGGGCTCAGGTGGGATTGCAGATGTCATCCAATGGGTAAATAGAGACAGTTGTTGCTGGTACCAAGACATGAAGATTTTTTTCCCCCTTTCCCAAAAAGGCCATATTACGACCACATGGGGGCGCTGAGTAACAGCCCATAGCTCGACTGGAAGGGTGGGCCTTTGATATTGATACCCTGGAATGGGTTTGACATACCCCCAACCTTTGTCATTAATGCAGATGCAGCCCGGGCTGCTTAGGTTGAGTTGAGAAGCAGTGTGGTTTGCAAGTGAACATGCCTCGTTTAGGGAGAGATCAATAGCCATACAGGGAGATATGATTAGAAAGAGGAAGAACATCATATGATGCATTTTACTTATCTGAGGCAGGATTGATGGGATTCTGCTTGAACAAGAGCCTGAGATCTTCAACAGGTTCACAGGAATAGCTGTCCTCTGGCTTTGGAGTCTCAGTTTCTGTCTCCCCCTCCTGTAGGCCATAGGATTTTGTTCTAGAATTGTGGACCCAGGCAGATAGACCCTTCACTTTTACAGCAGTTGAAGTCACTAGAACAACCTGATATGGCCCTGTCCATCTCTAGGACAGCTGGTTTGGACTCCCATTTTCTTTCCAGGTCTTTACTGATACTTGATCCCCTGGCTTTACCTGGGGATTTTTCAAGTCTTCCTGTGGTTTGTTCTCCATACCGTTGGAGTTCTTGCGGAAACCTTCCCAGGTCAATTTTATGTTTTAAGAGTGTATTGGCATCCTCGTCAAGAAACAAATCAGAAGTTCAGAATGGTCGTCCATACATCATTTCATAAGGACTTAACAATAGTGGCCAGTTGTGGGATGTCCGTATCCTCATGAGGGCTATGTGCAGCATATGTGTCCACTTATTATATGTTTCTGACATAGCTTAGTCAGAGCCCTTTTAAGAGTCTGGTTGGCTCTCTCTACCTTTCCTGAAGCTTGAGGCCTCCAGGATGGGCGGAGCTGGTATTTTATGCCTAAGCATGCGGCTAGGTTCTGGGGTATCATGGCTGTTAGTGAGGGCCCGTTGTCACTCTGAAGTGACGGAGGCAGCCCAAACCTAGGCACTATCTCCTTCAGCAGAGCTTTACAGACTTCTGTAGCTCTCTCAGTCTCAGTAGGGAACGCTTCGATCCATCCTGTGAATGTGTCAATAAAGACTAGCAAGTAAGAAAACCCTTGGGTCTTGGGCATGGCTGTAAATTCTACTTGCCAGTCCGCTCCTGGGTATGATCCCCGAAGTTGGACAGGTTTAATTAGAGGAGGTCTGGTTTTTGGGTTATTTTTTAGACAGATGTCACAATTTTGTGTGACCTGTTTAACAACCTTAGCTAACTGGGGATGGGAGAGAATTGGCTTAAGCAAGATTTCTAGATTATCTTTTCCAAAATGGGCGCACTTATGTAAGGAGTTAGTAATGTTTTAAACCTGAGAATCAGGGAGTATTATTTGGGCCTGATCAGGCTGAAACCACCCATGTGACCCAATCTCCCAGCCCCGCTCAGCATATCGGGAATGTCCCCCTGGGGTAAAATCTCGAGTCAGGGTTTCCTTGGGGAAAAGGGGGCAGATAGCAGTGGCAGAGGTAGCTTCCCCGGCAGCTCGTCCTGCCTCTTGATCAGCTTTCCTATTTCCCTGAGCCTCTTTTTCTTGCCCGTTTTGGTGACTCTTGCAGTGGATGACAGCTAATTTTGCAGGAAGTTTGACGGCCTCCAGGAGCCTGAGAATGAGCTCTTTGTGTTTAATAACAGAGCTTCGGGCACTGAGCATCCCTCTTTCTTTCCAAACTGCTGCACGGGCATGCAGAATGAGGAAAGCATACTTAGAGTCCATACACACATTAATCCTCTTTCCTTCTCCTAACTCCAAAGCTCTTGTCAGGGCAAAAAGTTCAGCTTTCCGGGCTGAGGTGTCTGGGGGAAGAGACCCACTTTCCTTAGTTTCTTCCAGGCTCGCTACAGCATATCCTGCTTTCCTCTCTCCCTTTTCTACAAAACTGCTGCCATCTGTGTGCCAGTTTTCCTCTGGGTCAGATAAAGGTGTCTCTGATAAGTCCCGGTGAGAAGAGTATAACTCGTCTGTGATTTGTATGCATTGGTGAACCAGAGGGGAGGTAGGGGGATCTGGCAGTAAGGTTGCTGGATTTAAAGTCTGGCAGACCCTCAACTTTATTTCTGGAGTGTCAAGGAGGAGGGCTTGGTATTGGGTGATCCTTCCCCCTGTCATCCACCTGTCCCCTTTCGTTTCCAAGACTGCTTCCACCCGATGAGGCGTATACACTGTGGTGGGCTGACCCAGGGTCAGCTTAGATGCCTCCTTAACCATAAGAGCAGTGGCTGCTACTGCCCTGAGGCAAGTGGGCCACCCTCTGGCCACCTCATCTAGTTATTTTGAGAGATAAGCCACAGGTTGTAATACGGGCCCCATCATCTGCTCTAACACCCCAAGAGCAGTTCCTGTCCTTCCAGAAACATAGAGTCTAAAAGGCTTCTCCAGGTTGGGGAGGCCTAAAGCTGGGGCTGTAGTGATGGACTCTTTTAGGGCTTTAAAGGCCACCTTGCAGGTCTCATGCCAGTCGAGTGGCTCTTCCTCTTTCCCCCTTAAATTTTCATATAGGGGTCTGGCCAGATTGTCATAATTAGGAATCCAGATCCTGCAAAACCCGGTCCTTCCTAAAAATCCCCTAAGCTGTTGTTTTGTTTGGGGGTACGGGGTATTTAAGATGAGGGATCTCCCCTCGGGGTCAGGCATTCTTTTTCTCTCCGTAATTTGAATCCAAGGTATTTTACTTGGGTTAAGCTAATCTGAGCCTACTTGGGGGATACTCGATAACCCTTTTCATACAGGAAAGTTAGCGTTTTAAATAGTGTTCATTTGAGAGCTGGTAAAATAGCTATGAGCAAGTCATCCACATACTGTATTAGACTACTGTTTGTTAAAGTTAATTCCCTTAGTTCTCTCCCCGAGGAAGTCCCGAAGATATGAGGGTTGTCCCTAAACCCTTGGAGTAGTCGAGTCCAGTGGAGAGCTGTATGGTCTCTCTTGTTTCCAAGTCCTGCCACTCAAAAGCAAAGAGTTTTTGAGATTCAGGATGGAGATGAATGCAAAAGAAAGCACCTTGAAGGTCCAAGACTGAGAAGTACTTGGCATTTCCTGGGACTTGGGATAGGAGGGTATATGGGTTTGGGACTATGGGGTGGATGGGAACCACAGCTTCATTAACAGCTCTTAGATCCTGGACGAATCGGTAAGATCCATCTGGTTTTTGAACGGGCAAGATTGGGGTGTTGCAGGGGGACTCACAGCTGATTCGAGTTCCAGTATCTCGGTATTTGTTAACTAATGGTCTAAGACCCTCAAGAGCTACTGGTTTTAAATTATATTGTCTTTTCCAGGGCTAGGGAGCATTTGGTCTCAGAGAAATCTTTACTGGTGGAACACTTATGGCTAAACCAGGGCTGGAGACATCCCACACCTGGGGATTGACCTCATCTAGACAAGGGACAGACTCCTCCTTTTCTACCTCTGACTGTAAATATTCAGACATAGGCAAAGAAAATTAGCGACTTCTACCTTTGTGTCACCAAGTCACTCTGGTTTGGAGACGAAAGTATTATTCTCACCATGGAAAATTTGGAAGCTGCAAACATGAAAAATTTAAAGAGTCACGCAGAGGCTAGTCACTCTAAGCTAACCCCTAAGACATATATTGACTGGTTTCTAGCTTCTCTTCTTTAACCTTTTTTATCTACAGTAATCCTGTGTGTTCCTTTTAGTTAGGGATTCATTTTTAGACTATCCTGACTCTTCCACTACGTTCCAGTTTTGGGTCTGATACACTTACAGATGTGCCAAGTGCTTCCTGAATAATATAGAACATATTTTATGTTTAAAATACTTCCATGCTTATGTAGTGAGTCAATGATTTTAAGTTTATTTGTTACACATTTCAATGTAAAAGTCAATGTGTGAACTAACATATTCACGACTTGGAAAAGTTGGCTTTTTTTTTGGTGTGTGTTTGAACTCCTCCCCCGACCAAAGGTCATAGAGAGGTCTATTGTTTCTCTAAAATGGTTATAGTGTTGTTTATTTTCTGGTAATTGAATTAGGGTGTGAGTTGCAAAGCTTGTGTTTCTGTTCATTTCATTCCATCTGTTCGGGTTTCTTTCTCTCTCCTGAGTCAGACAGTAATTTCCCAATGGTTGTCCAGTTACCAAGGTTGGTGTCCATGCATCCGTGCTGGTCTCTCCATACATGTCCGGGTGTCCTGTGAAACACTAAGCTTAATTTATTTGGAAATGACCTAGCTGTTCAATACACTGTCATCACTCAGTTGAGCAGAGGGAGAGAAATTCAAGTGACAAAACTCCAGAGAAGCTAGTGTCAGAGCGCCCCGGCGTGGCATGCGTGCAGGGGGTTGGGGGGAGGGGGGCGGGGCGCAGAGCGCGGAGATCTCAGGTGTCCTCCCACCCTGGGCCTCTCCAGGCCCGCCGCTGCGGAGTGGCCTCCCCCCGCCCCCATCGCTTTGGCTGCTCAGGGCCGGGTGGTCTCTGCAGCTGCCCGGCATCCTGCCAGAGGCCCCCCCTGCCCACACGCTGGTTTCCAGTCTCTCTCTGAACCCTCGACTCTTTCTGCCTCTGTCTCACCTGGCGTGGGTGCGTGCGAGTGCCTGTCCGTGTGCCTGGCTGTCGCTCGTCCGCTCTCTCAGGAAGGTCCTGTGCTGGGCCCGTGGCGTGGGGGCAGGGCGGGCTTCAGTTTGGGGACAGGGCGGGGCTGAGGCACTCCAGGGGGTTTGCACAGCCTGCAGGATGGGAGCCTGGGGCCCCGGCTGGGCTGCCCCTAAGCTCCAGGAGGCTCCAGGGACTGCAGACCCGGGCCGAAGCTCCCCTCGTCCGGAGCCACCTGACCCTGAGCAGCGAACGGGATGGTGGGTGACAGGGGGTGAGGGGGCACCGAGATGTCCTCGCTGCTCTACCCACCCCCCCTCCCCCCACCCCAGGATCCGCAGGCACGCCAGGCCCCGGCCGGCCGGGCCAGACTGGTGCTGGCTTGGGCTCGCGGTGTGCGGAGCGGGGGCGCCCTCCGCTGGCCGCCGAGCTGCAGGCTCTGGCCGGCCGGAGTCCAGTCGCGGGTCGTGCGGCTCAAGTGCAGCGCGAGCCCGCTCGAGAACTGCAGCCCCAGGCCTGACAGGCAGGTCAGACCGCAAGGGAGGCGCAACGCGGGGCTCCTGCAGCGCCTGGCAGCCGCCTCGGTCTAAGGCCATACCACCCTGAACGTGCCCTCTCTCCTCTGATCGGGGAAACTGACCAGGGTCGGGACTGGTCAGTACTTGGATGGGAGACCGCCTAGTAGTTAGGCGATTTTTTTTGATTTTTCTGAATGCCTACTTCAGAAAGTTAGAATCGGATGACTTCACACAGTAAAACTAATCATATTTTCATACATAATCTTTAGAATCCAGCAGCTGGTCATTCTTTTTCCTGTCCTAACACAGCTAACTGGAAATCAGTTGTAGTAAGCTCTACTGACTTCAGACCCTCATCCCTAAGGGAAGATATATAGGAAAACCCATAATATATCTAAATAAACATGAAAGATACAATGATGAGAAAGAAAAAAATTTCTCAGTGACATCTTATTTGGTATCGGAAACACGATGATTATGAAAGCACAGCCCATAATCAAGTCCAGGCCATGGAAGCCTGTGACTGTCACTGAGTGTTGACTTCCCTTTCAGCTGAGGTCTAAAAAGTGCTTTGTAAAATTCTGAGGTTTGAAGCACTTGTAACCTCCCGAAGAGACTGCAATCAGAAGGGTTTCTAGAATATCCTGACGCTGTGGTGAGCTCAAGCAATACATACTCCAGAGGACGGAAGACAGACATGTTGGGAAGTGGGGATGACTTCTACTGCACTTAGGGAGGAAGGGCATGTACAAGTGGAGAAGCAACACCTCAGTGATGGAATCTTTAAAGAGTCCACACATGGAGAAGGAAATGGCAACCCACTCCAGTATTCTTGCCTGGAAAACTCCATGGGCAGAGGAGTCTGGCGGGCTGAAGTCCACGGGATTCCATGACTGACCGTGTGTGCACGAGGGTGGAGGGAGACGGGCTGGTAGCAAGAAACTGGTAGAAGTAAAAAATAAGATAAAAATATAAAATAAAGACTCGATAAATATGACAACGACTGGTAGGAATAAACCTTCAGAAGTGCCTTCTCAGACCTCCCGTCAGAAGCACAAGCGTAATAAAGACACTGAGTTTTCACGGTCTCACACAAAATTAGACTTGTTTATGACAATTGGCAGAGAGGCTACTCTAAGACATCGGGGCTGGGCTTTACTGGATGATGCACATCGATTGAGTGCATGGCTTTGTGTTATGGAAATATGTCTTACTGGCAGATCGAAGGCATCTTCTTGAAGAACACAGCAAATAACACCACAAATTCACGGAACTTGGCTACAATGACAATAGCTGATTTCGTGATGTCTACTGCTTGGCAGAGCTGGGATTGCCTCTGCCATTAAGTACCTCAGTGGCCAGCTGTAATAGTAGCCATTACTTTCTCACTTAGAAACTTGCCATGTGCACTAGGGCAAGAACAGTGAAAGCTCCAGAGAGAAGCAAGTCAGGCAGACATGCTTCTGTTTTATCACAGAAGCTGCTTATGACCGGCCCTGTTCACAGACAGATTGCTAATTCCAAATCGATAGAAAGTTATGCAGATATTCTTTAGCAACTGAGCCACCAGTGAAGCCCTACTAGCTCAGTTGCTAAAGAATCTGCCTGCAACGCAGGAGACCCCGCTTTGAGTCCTGGGTCGGGAAGATCTGCTGGAGAAAGGATAGGCTACCCACTCCAGTATTCTGGCCTAGAGAATTCTATGGACTGTATAGTCCTTGGGGCTGCAAAGAGTCAGGCACGAACTGAGCCACTTTCACCTGCACATGCAGATATCACTTAAAAAAAAAATGTGGTAACAGATCTAGGACCTCTGTCAAGCTCATGAGTGAGTACTATAAATATACAGAATCAGCTTTGTCCTGCATAGTTACTACCATACTGTATTTGCTTTGAGAGGAGTTGAGCTACTCTTGGTACAGAGGAATGATTCTTTACCAACTGAGCCACAAGGGAAGCCCACTAATACTGGAGTGGGTAGCCTATCCCTTCTCCAGCAGATCTTCCTGACCCAGGAATTGAACCAGGGTCTCCTGCCTGAGTAACACATATTGGGTAAAAAACGGTGAGGGGCAGAACTAGGGATATTGATTGGTAAACTCAGTTTTCCTTGTCTAGATGGCTAGCGGACGCGAAAGAAATGGTGGTGTGGATTTAAAAAATTCTTCTGATACGAAACAAAAAATTTACTAGTCCTCTGCAGATCTTTAATGAAGCACAGATATTGTCATTAGATTGCTTTGGTCATATCCGTCTTATCCACATTTATTTTTTAAAATCACATAGAGTGGCTTCAATCACTTGAAGAAACGACAAAAGGTTTCTTTGGTCTCCATTCTATACTGGATCGAGAGAAGGCAGTTGATCATCATGATGCAGGAGCTCAAGATGATTTTGGCAAAAACTTGACTAGTCTGTTTAATGATATGGAAGAATGAATTAAGGATGGCAGCACGAAACAGAAGGCCATGCTAGAAGTACACAAGACCTTGTTTGGTAAGTCCAAACATGACTTTTTCTTTCAATTGAAGGATAGTTGCTTTACAGAATTTTGTTGCCAAACATCAACGTGAATGAGCCACAGGTGTACATATGTCTCCTCCCTCCAGAACCTCTCTCCCATCTCCTCCTCTCCGTTCCACCCCTCTAGCTTGTTGCAGAGCCCCTGTTTGAGTCCGCTGAGTCATACAGCAAATTGCATTGGCATCTCTTTTAACGTATGGTACTATGTTTCCATGTTCCTCTGCATTCATCTCACCCTCTTCTTCCTCACACCTGCCAGTGTCCATAAGTCTGTTCTCTACATCTGTGACTCCTTGGCTGCCCTGTAAATAATTTCATCAGTACCACCTTTAGTTCAAGCATTTCTTCCCCCCCCCCCCCAAGCATTTCTTATTTCTTATTCCACTCTTACTGTCTTTAGTGTGAGACTGAACTCGAAACTGATATGAAAGTATTATTCTCAGTATGGAAAATTTGGAAGATGCAAACATGAAAAATTTAAAAAGTAACGCAGAGGCTAGTCACTCTAGGCTAACCCCTAAAACATTTATTGACTGATTTCTAGTTTCTCTTCTTTAACCTTTTTGATCTACGTAATCCTGTGTATCCTTTTAGTTAGGGATTCATTTTTAGACTATCCTGACTCTTCCATTAAGTTCCAGTTTGGGGTCTGATACACTTACACATGTGCCAAGTGCTTCCTGAATACTATAGAACATATTTTATGTTTAAAATACTTCCATGCATATGTAATGAGTCAATGATTTTCAGTTTATTTGTTACACATTTCAATGTAAAAGTCAATGTGTGAACTAACATATTCTCGATTTGGAAAAGGTGGCTTTTTTTGTTGTGTGTAAGAACTCCTCACTGGACCAAAGGTTATGGAGAGGTCTATTGTTTTCAAAAATGGTTATAGTGTTGTTGTTTTTTTCGGTAATTGAATTGGGGTGTGAGTTGCAAAGTTTGTGTTTCTGTTCATTTCTTCCATCTGTTTGGGTTTCTTTCTCTCTCCTAAGTCAGACAGTAATTTCCCATTGGTTGTCCAGTTACCAAGGTTGGTGTCCATGCATCCGTGCTGGTCTCTCCATACATGTCCGGGTGTCCTGTGAACCACTAATGTTAATTTATTTGGAAATGACCTAGCTGTTCAATACTCTGTCATCACTCAGTTGAGCAGAGGGAGAGAAATTCAAGTGACAAAACTCCAGAGAAGCTAGTGTCAGAGCGCCCCGGCGTGGCATGCGTGCAGGGGGTTGGGGGAGGGGGTCGGGGGGCGGAGCGCGGAGATCTCAGGTGTCCTCCCACCCTGGGCCTCTCCAGGCTCGCTGCTACTCAGTGGCCTCCCCCCGTCCCCATAGCTTTGGCTGCTCAGGGCCGGGTGGTCTCTGCAGCTGCCCGGCATCCTGCCCGAGGACCCCCCTGCCCACACGCTGTCTTCCAGTCTCTCTCTGAACCCTCGACTCTTTCTGCCTCTGTCTCACCTGGCTTGGGTGCGTGCGAGTGCCTGTCCGTGTGCCTGGCTGTCGCTCGTCCGCTCTCTCAGGAAGGTCCTGTGCTGGGCCCGTGGCGTGGGGGCAGTGCGGGCCTCGGTTTGGGGACAGGAAGGGGCTGAGGCACTCCAGGGGGTTTGCACAGCCTGCAGGATGGGCGCCTGGGTCCCCGGCTGGGCTGCCCCTAATCCCGCAGGTGGCTCCGGGGACCGCGGCCCCGGGCCGACGCCCCGCTCGTCCGGAGCCACGTGACCCTGAGCAGCGAACGGGATGGTGGGGGGCAGGGGGTGGGGGGCCAGCGAGACGTCCTCCCTGCTCAAGCCAACCCCCTCCCCAACCCCCGCCAGAGATCCTGCAGCATCGCTAGGCCGCTCGGGGTCCGGGAAGCGCCGCGGGCCGGGCCAGGCGCGTGCTGGCCGGGGGTGGCGTCGGCTGGTCTCCCAGCTGCAGGGCCTGTCCCGGTTTTTCCCATCAGTTTCAACAGTGACGGTCACCCCACATTGTGAGTCGTCTAGATTTCTCACTGACACCCCTGTTAGGGAGTGGCTTTTTAGAGAGTTAGGGAAGGTCACTTGGGGGATGTTAGTCATGAGAGAAAATAAGGGCTCAGGTGGGATTGCAGATGTCATCCAGGGGGTAAATAGAGACAGTTGTTGCTGGTACCAAGACATGAAGTTTTTTTTCCCGCTTTTCCCAAAAGGCCATATTACGACCACATGGGGGCACTGAATAACAGCCCATAGCTCGGCTGGAAGGGTGGGCCTTTGATAGTGATACCCTGGGATGGGTTGGACCAACCTTTGTCATTAATGCAGATGCAGCCCGGGCTGGTTAGGTTGAGTTGAGAAGCAGTGTGGTTTGCAAGTGAACATGCCTTGTTTGGGGAGAGATCAATAGCCATACAGGGAGATATGATTAGAAAGTGGAAGAACATCATATGATGCATTTTACTTATCTGAGGCAGGATTGATGGGGTTCTGCTTGAACAAGAGCCTGAGATCTTCAACAGGTTCACAGGAATAGCTGTCCTCTGGCTTTGGAGCCTCAGTTTCTGTCTCCCCCTCCTGTAGGCCATAGGGTTTTATTCTAGAATTGTGGACCCAGGCAGATAGACCCTTCACTTTTACAGCAGTTGAAGTCACTAGAACAACCTGATATGGCCCTGTCCATTTCTCGGACAGCTGGTTTGGACTCCCTTTTTCTTGCCAGGTCTTTACTGATACATGATCCCCTGGCTTTACCTGGGGATTTTTCAAGTCTTCCTGTGGTTTGTTCTCCATACCGTTGGAGTTCTTGCTGAAACCTTCCCAGGTCAATTATATGTTTTAAGAGTGTATTGGCATCCTCGTCAAGAAACAAATCAGAAGTTAAGAATGGTCGTCCATACATCATTTCATAAGGACTTAACAATAGTGGCCGTTTGGGGGATGTCCGTAGCCTCATGAGGGCTATGGGCAGCATATGTGTCCACTTATTATGTGTTTCTGACATAGCTTAGCCAGAGCCCTTTTAAGAGTCTGGTTGGCTCTCTCTACCTTTCCTGAAGCTTGAGGCCTCCAGGATGAGCGGAGCCGGTATTTTATGCCTAAGCATGCGGCTAGGTTCTGGGGTATCGTGGCTGTAAGTGAGGGCCCGTTGTCACTCTGAAGTGACCGAGGCAGCCCAAACCTAGGCACTATCTCCTTCAGCAGAGGTTTACAGACTTCTGTAGCTCTCTCAGTCTCAGTAGGGAATGCTTCGATCCATCCTGTGAATGTGTCAATAAAGACTAGCAAGTAAGAAAACCCTTGGTTCTTGGGCATGGCTGTAAATTCTACTTGCCAGTCCGCTCCTGGGTATGATCCCCGATGTTGGACAGGTGTAATTAGAGGAGGTCTGGTTTTTGGGTTATTTTTTAGACAGGTGTCACAATTTTATGTGACCTGTTTAACAACCTTAGCTAACTGGGGATGGGAGAGAATAGGCTTAAGCAAGATTTCTAGATCATCTTTTGCAAAATGGGCGCTCTTATGTAAGGAGTCAGTAATGTTTTAAACCTGAGAATCAGGGAGTATTATTTGGGCCTGATCAGGCTGAGACCACCCATGTGACCCAATCTCCCAGCCCCGCTCAGCATATCGGGAATGTCCCCCTGGTGTAAAATCTGGAGTCAGGGTTTCCTTGGGGAAAAGGGGGCAGATAGTAGTGGCAGAGGTAGCTTCCCCGGCAGCTCGTCCTGCCTCTTGATCAGCTTTCCTATTTCCCTGAGCCTCTTTTTCTTGCCCCTTTTGGTGACTCTTGCAGTGGATGACAGCTAATTTTGCAGGAAGTTTGACTGCCTCCAGGAGCCTGAGAATGAGCTCTTTGTGTTTAATAGCAGAGCTTCGGGCACTGTGCATCCCTCTTTCTTTCCAAATTGCTGCACGGGCATGCAGAATGAGGAAAGCATACTTAGAGTCCATACACACATTAATCCTCTTTCCTTCTCCTAACTCCAAAGCTCTTGTCAGGGCAAAAATTTCAGCTTTCTGGGCTGAGGTGTCTGGGGGAAGAGACCCACTTTCCTTAGTTTCTTCCAGGCTCGCTACAGCATATCCTGCTTTCCTCTCTCCCTTTTCTACAAAACTGCTGCCATCTGTGTGCCAGTTTTCCTCTGGGTCAGATAAAGGTGTCTCTGATAGGTCCTGGCGAGAAGAGTATAACTCGTCTGTGATTTGTATGCATTGGTGATCCAGAGGGAGGTAGGGGGATCTGGCAATAAGGTTGCTGGATTTAAAGTCTGGCAGACGCTCAACTTTATTTCTGGAGTGTCAAGGAGGAGGGCTTGGTATTGGGTGATCCTTCCCCCTGTCATCCACCTGTCCCCTTTCGTTTCCAAGACTGCTTACACCCGGTGAGGCGTATACACTGTGGTGGGCTAACCCAGGGTCAGCTTAGATGCCTCCTTAACCATAAGAGCGGTGGCTGCTACTGCCCGGAGGCAAGTGGGCCACCCTCTGGCAACCTCATCTAGTTATTTTGAGAGATAAGCCACAGGTTGTAATACGGGCCCCATCATCTGCTCTAACACCCCAAGAGCAGTTCCTGTCCTTCCAGAAACATAGAGTCTAAAAGGCTTCTCCAGGTTGGGGAGGCCTAAAGCTGGGGCTGTAGTGATGGACTCTTTTAGGGCATTAAAGGCCACCTTGCAGGTCTCATGCCAGTCGAGTGGCTCTTCCTCTTTCCCCCTTAAATTTTCATATAGGGGTCTGGCCAGATTGCCATAATTAGGAATCCAGATCCTGCAAAACCCGGTCCTTCCTAAAAATCCCCTAAGCTGTTGTTTTGTTTGGGTGTACGGGGTATTTAAGATGAGGGATCTCCCCTCGGGGTCAGGCATTCTTTTTCTCTCCGTAATTATAAATCCAAGGTATTTTACTTGGGTTAAGCTAATCTGAGCCTACTTGGGGGATACTCGATAACCCTTTCATACAGGAAAGTTAGCGTTTTAAATAGTGTCCATTTGAGAGCTGGTAAAATCTGGCCTAGCTATGAGCAAGTCATCCACATACTGTATTAGACTACTGTTTGTTAAAGTTAATTCCCTTAGTTCTCTCCCCGAGGAAGTCCCGAAGATATGAGGGCTGTCCCTAAACCCTTGGGGTAGTCGAGTCCAGTCGAGAGTTGTATGGTCTCTCTTGTTTCCAAGTCCCGCCACTCAAAAGCAAAGAGTTTTTGGGATTCAGGATGGAGAGGAATGCAAAAGAAAGCACCTTGAAGGTCCAAGACTGAGAAGTACTTGGCATTTCCTGGGACTTGGGATAGGAGGGTATATGGGTTTGGGACTATGGGGTGGATGGGAACCACAGCTTCATTAACAGCTCTTAGATCCTGGACGAATCGGTAAGATCCATCTGGTTTTTGAACGGGCAAGATTGGGGTGTTGCAGGGGGACTCACAGCTGATTCGAGTTCCAGTATCTCGGTATTTGTTAACTAATGGTTTAAGACCCTCAAGACCTACTGGTTTAAAGGGATATTTTCTTTTCCAGGGCTAGGGAGCATTTGGTCTCAGAGAAATCTTTACTGGTGGAACATTTATGGCTAAACCAGGGCTGGAGACATCCCACACCTGGGGATTGACCTCATCTAGACAAGGGACAGACTCCTCCTTTTCTACCTCTGACTGTAAATATTCAGACATAGGCAAAGAAAATTATCGACTTCTACCTTTGTGTCCCCAAGTCACTCTGGTTTGGAGGCGAAAGTATTATTCTCAAAATGGAAAATTTGGAAGCTGCAAACATGAAAAATTTAAAGAGTCACGCAGAGGCTAGTCACTCTAAGCTAACCCCTAAGACATTTATTGACTGATTTCTAGCTTCTCTTCTTTAACCTTTTTTATCTACACTAATCCTGTGTGTTCCTTTTAGTTAGGGATTCATTTTTAGACTATCCTGACTCTTCCACTACGTTCCAGTTTTGGGTCTGATACACTTAGAGATGTGCCAAGTGCTTCCTGAATACTATAGAACATATTTTATATTTAAAATACTTCCATGCTTATGTAGTGAGTCAATGATTTTAAGTTTATTTGTTATACATTTCAATGTAAAAGTCAATGTGTGAACTAACATATTCACGACTTGGAAAAGTTGGCTTTTTTTTGCTGTTTGTTTGAACTCCTCACCCAACCAAAGGTCATGGAGAGGTCTATTGTTTTTCTAAAATGGTTATAGTGTTGTTTATTTTCTGGTAATTGAATTAGGGTGTGAGTTGCAAAGCCTGTGTTTCTGTTCATTTCATTCCATCTGTTCGGGTTTCCTTCTCTCTCCTGAGTCAGACAGTAATTTCCCATTGGTTGTCCAGTTACCAAGGTTGGTGTTCATGCATCCGTGCTGGTCTCTCCATACATGTCCGGGTGTCCTGTGAAACACTAAGCTTAATTTATTTGGAAATGCCCTAGCTGTTCAATACACTGTCATCACTCAGTTGAGCAGAGGGAGAGAAATTCAAGTGACAAAACTCCAGAGAAACTAGTGTCAGAGCGCCCCGGCGTGGCATGCGTGCAGGGGGTTGGGGGGAGGGGGGCGGGGAGCGGAGCGCGGAGGTCTCAGGTGTCCTCCCACCCTGGGCCTCTCCAGGCCCGCCGCTGCTCAGTGGCCTCCCCCCGCCCCCATCGCTTTGGATGCTCAGGGCCGGGTGGTCTCTGCAGCTGCCCGGCATCCTGCCCGAGGCGCCCCCAGCCCACACGCTGTCTTCCAGTCTCTCTCTGAACCCTCGACTCTTTCTGCCTCTGTCTCACCTGGCGTGGGTGCGTGCGAGTGCCTGTCCGTGTGGCTGGCTGTCGCTCGTCCGCTCTCTCAGGAAGGTCCTGTGCTGGGCCCGTGGCCTGGGGGCAGGGCGGGCCTCGGTTTGGGGACAGGGCGGGGCTGAGGCACTCCAGGGGGTTTGCACAGCCAGCAGGATGGGCGCCTGGGGCCCCGGCTGGCCAGCCCCTAAGCCCGCAGGAGGCTCCGGGGACCGCGGCCCCGGGCCGATGCCCCGCTCCTCCGGAGCCACGTGACCCTGAGCATCGAACGGGATGGTGGGGGGCGGAGTTGGTGGGGCACCGAGACGTCCTCCCCGCTCAAGCCACCCCGCTCCCCAACCCCCGCCAGAGCTCCCGCAGCCTCGCCAGGCCGCTCGGGGTCCGGGAAACGCCCCGGGCCGGGCCAGGCCCGTGCTGGCCGGGGGTGGCGTCGGCTGGTCTCCCAGCTGCAGGGCCTGTCCCGGTTTTTCCCATCAGTTTCAACAGTGACGGTCACCCCACATTGTGAGTCGTCTAGATTTCTCACTGACACCCCTGTTAGGGAGTGGCTTTTTAGAGAGTTAGGGAAGGTCACTTGGGGGATATTAGTCATGAGAGAAAATAAGGGCTCAGTTGGGATTGCAGATGTCATCCAGGGGGTAAAGAGACAGTTGTTGCTGGTACCAAGACATGAAGTTTTTTTTCCCCCTTTCCCCAAAAGGCCATATTACGACCACATGGGGGCGCTGAGTAACAGCCCATAGCTCGGCTGGAAGGGTGGGCCTTTGATATTGATACCCTGGGATGGGTTGGACATACCCCCACCCTTTGTCATTAATGCAGATGCAGCCCGGGCTGCTTAGGTTGAGTTGAGAAGCAGTGTGGTTTGCAAGTGAACATGCCTCGTTTAGGGAGAGATCAATAGCCATACAGGGAGATATGATTAGAAAGAGGAAGAACATCATATGATGCATTTTACTTATCTGAGGCAAGATTGATGGGATTCTGCTTGAACAAGAGCCTGAGATCTTCAACAGGTTCACAGGAATAGCTGTCCTCTGGCTTTGGAGTCTCAGTTTCTGTCTCCCCCTCCTGTAGGCCATAGGGTTTTATTCTAGAATTGTGGACCCAGGCAGATAGACCCTTCAATTTTACAGCAGTTGAAGTCACTAGAACAACCTGATATGGCCCTGTCCATTTCTCGGACAGCTGGTTTGGACTCCCTTTTTCTTGCCAGATCTTTACTGATACTTGATCCCCTGGCTTTACCTGGGGATTTTTCAAGTCTTCCTGTGGTTTGTTCTCCATACCGTTGGAGTTCTTGCGGAAACCTTCCCAGGTCAATTATATGTTTTAAGAGTGTATTGGCATCCTCGTCAAGAAACAAATCAGAAGTTAAGAATGGTCGTCCATACATCATTTCATAAGGACTTAACAATAGTGGCCGTTTGGGGGATGTCCGTATCCTCATGAGGGCTATGGGCAGCATATGTGTCCACTTATTATGTGTTTCTGACATAGCTTAGCCAGAGCCCTTTTAAGAGTCTGGTTGGCTCTCTCTACCTTTCCTGAAGCTTGAGGCCTCCAGCATGAACGGAGCTGGTATTTTATGCCTAAGCATGCGGCTAGGTTCTGGGGTATCGTGGCTGTAAGTGAGGGCCCGTTGTCACTCTGAAGTGACCGAGGCAGCCCAAACCTAGGCACTATCTCCTTCAGCAGAGCTTTACAGACTTCTGTAGCTCTCTCAGTCTCAGTAGGGAACGCTTCGATCCATCCTGTGAATGTGTCAATAAAGACTAGCAAGTAGGAAAACACTTGGGTCTTGGGCATGGCTGTAAATTCTACTTTCCAGTCCGCTCCTGGGTATGATCCCCGATGTTGGACAGGTGTAATTACAGGAGGTCTGGTTTTTGGGTTATTTTTTAGACAGGTGTCACAATTCTGTGTGACTTGTTTAACAACCTTAGCTAACTGTGGATTGGAGAGAATAGGCTTAAGCAAGATTTCAAGATTATCTTTTCCAAAATGGGCGCTCTTATGTAAGGAGTTAGTAATGTTTTAAACCTGAGAATCAGGGAGTATTATTTGGGACTGATCAGGCTGAAAACACCCATGTGACCCAATCTCCCAGCCCCGCTCAGCATATCGGGAATGTCCCCCTGGGGTAAAATCTGGAGTCAGGATTTTCTTGGGGAAAGGGGGGCAGATAGCAGTGGCAGAGGTAGCTTCCCCGGCAGCTCGTCCTGCCTCTTGATCAGCTTTCCTATTTCCCTGAGCCTCTTTTTCTTGCCCCTTTTGGTGACTCTTGCAGTGGATGACAGCTAATTTTGCAGGAAGTTTGACTGCCTCCAGGAGCCTGAGAATGAGCTCTTTGTGTTTAATAGCAGAGCTTCGGGCACTGAGCATCCCTCTTTCTTTCCAAATTGCTGCACGGGCATGCAGAATGAGGAAAGCATACTTAGAGTCCATACACACATTAATCCTCTTTCCTTCTCCTAACTCCAAAGCTCTTGTCAGGGCAAAAAGTTCAGCTTTCTGGGCTGAGGTGTCTGGGGGAAGAGACACACTTTCCTTAGTTTCTTCCAGGCTCGCTACAGCATATCCTGCTTTCCTCTCTCCCTTTTCTACAAAACTGCTGCCATCTGTGTGCCAGTTTTCCTCTGGGTCTGATAAAGGTGTTTCTGATAGGTTCCGGCGAGAAGAGTATAACTCGTCTGTGATTTGTATGCATTGGTGATCCAGAGGGGAGGTAGGGGGATCTGGCAGTAAGGTTGCTGGATTTAAAGTCTGGCAGACACTCAACTTTATTTCTGGAGTGTCAAGGAGGAGGGCTTGGTATTGGGTGATCCTTCCCCCTGGCATCCACCTGTCCCCTTTCGTTTCCAAGACTGCTTGCACCCGGTGAGGCGTATACACTGTGGTGGGCTAACCCAGGGTCAGCTTTGATGCCTCCTTAACCATAAGAGCAGTGGCTGCTACTGTCCGGAGGCATGTGGGCCACCCTCTGGCCACCTCATCTAGTTATTTTGAGAGATAAGCCACAGGTTGTAATACGGGCCACATCATCTGCTCTAACACCCCAAGAGCAGTTCCTGTCCTTCCAGAAACATAGAGTCTAAAAGGCTTCTCCAGGTTGGGGAGGCCTAAAGCTGGGGCTGTAGTGATGGACTCTTTTAGGGCATTAAATGCCACCTTGCAGGTCTCATGCCAGTCGAGTGGCTCTTCCTCTTTCCCCCTTAAATTTTCATATAGGGGTCTGGACAGATTGCCATAATTAGGAATCCAGATCCTGCAAAACCCGGTCCTTCCTAAAAATCCCCTAAGCTGTTGTTTTGTTTTGGGGTACGGTGTATTTAAGATGAGGGATCTCCCCTCGGGGTCAGGCATTCTTTTTCTCTCCGTAATTATAAATCCAAGGTATTTTACTTGGGTTCAGCTAATCTGAGCCTACTTGGGGGATACTCGATAACCCTTTTCATACAGGAAAGTTAGCATTTTAAATAGTGTCCATTTGAGAGCTGGTAAAATCTGGCCTAGCTATGAGCAAGTCATCCACATATTGTATTGGACTACTGTTTGTTAAAGTTAATTCGCTTAGTTCTCTCCCCGAGGAAGTCCCGAAGATATGAGGGCTGTCCCTAAACACTTGGGTTAGTCGAGTCCAGTCGAGAGTTGTATGGTCTCTCTTGTTTCCAAGTCCCGCCACTCAAAAGCAAAGAGTTTTTGGGATTCAGGATGGAGAGGAATGCAAAAGAAAGCACCTTGAAGGTCCAAGACTGAGAAGTACTTGGCATTTCCTGGGACTTGGGATAGGAGGGTATATGGGTTTGGGACTATGGGGTGGATGGGAACCACAGCTTCATTAACAGCTCTTAGATCCTGGACGAATCGGTAAGATCCATCTGGTTTTTGAACGGGCAAGATTGGGGTGTTGCAGGGGGACTCACAGCTGATTCGAGTTCCAGTATCTCGGTATTTGTTAACTAATGGTTTAAGACCCTCAAGAGCTACTGGTTTTAAGGGATATTGTCTTTTCCAGGGCTAGGGAGCATTTGGTCTCAGAGAAATCTTTACTGGTGGAACATTTATGGCTAAACCAGGGCTGGAGACATCCCACACCTGGGGATTGACATCATCTAGACAAGGGACAGACTCCTCCTTTTCTACCTCTGACTGTACATATTCAGACATAGGCAAAGAAAATTATCGACTTCTACCTTTGTGTCCCCAAGTCACTCTGGTTATGAGGCGAAAGTATTATTCTCAAAATGGAAAATTTGGAAGCTGCAAACATGAAAAATTTAAAGAGTCACGCAGAGGCTAGTCACTCTAAGCTAACCCCTAAGACATTTATTGACTGATTTCTAGCTTCTCTTCTTTAACCTTTTTTATCTACAGTAATCCTGTGTGTTCCTTTTAGTTAGGGATTCATTTTTAGACTATCCTGACTCTTCCACTACGTTCCAGTTTTGGGTCTGATACACTTAGAGATGTGCCAAGTGCTTCCTGAATACTATAGAACATATTTTATATTTAAAATACTTCCATGCTTATGTAGTGAGTCAATGATTTTAAGTTTATTTGTTACACATTTCAATGTAAAAGTCAATGTGTGAACTAACATATTCACGACTTGGAAAAGTTGGCTTTTTTTTGCTGTGTGTTTGAACTCCTCACCCGACCAAAGGTCATGGAGAGGTCTATTGTTTTTCTAAAATGGTTATAGTGTTGTTTATTTTCTGGTAATTGAATTAGGGTGTGAGTTGCAAAGCCTGTGTTTCTGTTCATTTCATTCCATCTGTTCGGGTTTCTTTCTCTCTCCTGAGTCAGACAGTAATTTCCCATTGGTTGTCCAGTTACCAAGTTTGGTGTCCATGCATCCGTGCTGGTCTCTCCATACATGTCCGGGTGTCCTGTGAAACACTAAGCTTAATTTATTTGGAAATGACCTAGCTGTTCAATACACTGTCATCACTCAGTTGAGCAGAGGGAGAGAAATTCAAGTGACAAAACTCCAGAGAAGCTAGTGTCAGAGCGCCCCGGCGTGGCATGCGTGCAGGGGGTTGGGGGGAGGGGGGCGGGGAGTGGAGCGCGGAGATCTCAGGTGTCCTCCCACCCTGGGCCTCTCCAGGTCCGCCGCTGCTCAGTGGCCTCCCCCCGCCCCCATCGCTTTGGCTGCTCAGGGCCGGGTGGTCTCTGCAGCAGCCCGTCATCCTGCCCGAGGCCCCCTGCCCACACGCTGTCTTCCAGTCTCTCTCTGAACCCTCGACTCTTTCTGCCTCTGTCTCACCTGGCGTGGGTGCGTGCGAGTGCCTGTCCGTGTGCCTGGCTGTCGCTCGTCCGCTCTCTCAGGAAGGTCCTGTGCTGGGCCCGTGGCGTGGGTGAAGGGCGGGCCTCGGTTTGGGGACAGGGCGGGTCTGAGGCACTCCAGGGGGTTTGCACAGCCAGCAGGATGGGCGCCTGGGGCCCCGGCTGGGCTGCCCCTAGCTCCAGGAGGCTCCGGGGACTGCAGACCCGGGCAGAAGCCCCGCTCGTCCGGAGCCACCTGACCCTGAGCAGCGAACGGGATGGTGGGTGACAGGGGGTGAGGGGGCACCGAGATGTCCTCGCTGCTCTACCCACCCCCCCTCCCCCCACCCCAGGTTCCGCAGGCACGCCAGGACCAGGCCGGCCGGGCCAGACTGGTGCTGGCCTGGGCTCGCGGTGTGCGGAGCGGGGGCGCCCTCCGCTGGCCGCCGAGCTGCAGGCTCTGGCTGGCCGGAGTCCAATCGCGGGTCGTGGGGCTCAAGTGCAGCGCGAGCCCGTTCGAGAGCTGCAGCCCCAGGCCCGACCTGCAGGTCAGAACGCAAGGGAGTTACAACGCGGGGCTCCTGCAGCGCCTGGCAGCCGCCTCGGTCTAAGGCCATGCCACCCTGAACGTGCCCTCTCTCCTGTGATCTGGGAAACTGAGCAGGGTCGGGCCTGGTCAGTACTTGGATGGGAGACCGCCTAGTAGTTAGGCGATTTTTTTTTATTTTTCTGAATGCCTACTTCAGAAAGTTAGAATCGGATGACTTCACACAGTAAAACGAATCATATTTTCATACATAATCTTAAGAATCCAGCAGCTGGTCATTCTTTTTCCTGTCCTAACACAGCTAACTGGAAATCAGTTGTAGTAAGTTCTACTGACTTCAGACCCTCATCCCTAAGGGAAGATATATAGGAAAACCCATAATATATCTAAATAAACATGAAAGATACAATGATGAGATAGAAAAAAATTTCTCAGTGACATCTTAGTTGGTATCGGAAACACGATGATTATGAAAGCACAGCCCATAATCAAGTCCAGGCCATGGAAGCCTGTGACTGTCACTGAGTGTTGACTTCCCTTTCAGCTGAGGTCTAAAAAGTGCTTTGTAAAATTCTGAGGTTTGAAGCATTTGTAACCTCCCGAAGAGACTGCAATCAGAAGGGTTTCTAGAATATCCTGACACTGTGGTGAGCTCAAGCAATACATACTCCAAAGGATGGAAGACAGACATGTTGGGAAGTGGGGATGACTTCTACTGCACTTAGGGAGGAAGGGCATGTACAAGTGGAGAAGCAACACCTCAGTGATGGAATCTTTAAAGACTCCACACATGGAGAAGGAAATGGCAACCCACACCAGTATTCTTGCCTGGAAAACTCCATGGGCAGAGGAGTCTGGCGGGCTGAAGTCCACGGGATTCCATGACTGACCGTGTGTGCACGAGGGTGGAGGGAGACGGGCTGGTAGCAAGAAATTGGTAGAAGTAAAAAATAAGAAAAAAATATAAAATAAAGACTCGAAAAATATGACAACGACTGGTAGGAATAAACCTTCAGAAGTGCCTTCTCAGGCCTCCCGTCAGAAGCACAAGCGTAATAAAGACACTGAGTTTTCACGGTCTCACACAAAATTAGACTGGTTTATGACAATGGGCAGAGAGGCTCCTCTAAGACATCGGGGCTGGGCTTTACTGGAGGATGCACATCGATTGAGTGCATGGCTGTGTGTTATGGAAATATGTCTTACTGGCTGGGCGAAGGCATCTTCTTGAAGAACTCAGCAAATAACACCACAAATTCACGGAACTTGGCTACAATGACAATAGCTGATTTCGTGATATCTACTGCTTGGCAGAGCTGGGATTGCCTCTGCCATTAAGTACCTCAGTGGCCAGCTGTGATAGTAGCCATTACTTTCTCACTTAGAAACTTGCCATGTGCACTAGCGCAAGAACAGTGAAAGCTCCCCAGAGAAGCAAGTCAGGCAGACATGCTTCTGTTTTCTCACAGAAGCTGCTTATGACCGGCCCTGCTCACAGACAGATTGCTAATTCCAAGTCGATAGAAAGTTATGTAGATATTCTTTAGCAACTGAGCCACCAGTGAAGCCCTACTAGCTCAGTTGCTAAAGAATCTGCCTGCAACGCAGGAGACCCCGCTTTGAGTCCTGGGTCGGGAAGATCCGCTGGAGAATGGATAGGCTACCCACTCCAGTATTCTGGCCTAGAGAATTCCATGGACTGCTTAGTCCTTGGGGCTGCAAAGAGTCAGGCACGAACTGAGCCACTTTCACCTGCACATGCAGATATCACTTAAAAAAAAAAATGTGGTAACAGATCTAGGACCTCTGTCAAGCTCATGAGTGAGTACTATAAATATACAGAATCAGCTTTGTCCTGCATAGTTACTACCATACTGTATTTGCTTTGAGAGGAGTTGAGCTACTCTTGGTACAGAGGAATGATTCTTTACCAACTGAGGCACAAGGGAAGCCCACTAATATTGGAGTGGGTAGCCTGTCCCTTCTCCAGCAGATCTTCCTGACCCAGGAATTGAACCAGTGTCTCCTGCCTGAGTAACACATATTGGGTAAAAAACGGTGAGGGGGCAGAACTAGGGACATTGATTGGTAAAATCAGTTTTCCTTGTCTAGATGGCTAGCGGACGCGAAAGAAATGTTGGTGTGGATTTAAAAAATTCTTCTGATATGAAACAAAAAATTTACTAGTTCTCTGCAGATCTATAATGAAGCACAGATATTGTCATTAGATTGCTTTGGTCATATCCGTCTTATCCACATTTATTTTTTAAAATCACATAGAGTGGCTTCAATCACTTGAAGAAACGACAAAAGGTTTCTTTGGTCTCCATTCTATACTGGATCGAGAGAAGGCAGTTGATCAGCATGATGCAGGAGCTCAAGATGTTTTTGGGAAAAACTTGACTAGTCTATTTAATGATATGGAAGAATGAATTAAGGATGGCAGCACGAAACAGAAGGCCATGCTAGAAGTACACAAGACCTTGTTTGGTAAGTCCAAACATGACTTTTTCTTTCAATTGAAGGATAGTTGCTTTACAGAATTTTGTTGCCAAACATCAACGTGAATGAGCCACAGGTGTACATATGTCTCCTCCCTCCTGAACCTCTCTCCCATCTCCTCCTCTCCATTCCACCCCTCTAGCTTGTTGCAGAGCCCCTGTTTGAGTCCTCTGAGTCATACAGCAAATTGCATTGGCATCTCTTTTAACGTATGGTACTATGTTTCCAAGTTCCTCTGCATTCATCTCACCCTCTTCTTCCTCACACCTGCCAGTGTCCATAAGTCTGTTCTCTACATCTGTGACTCCTTGGCTGCCCTGCAAATAATTTCATCAGTACCACCTTTAGTTCAAGCATTTCTTCCCCCCCCCCCAAGCATTTCTTATTTCTTATTCCACTCTTACTGTCTTTAGTGTGAGACTGAACTCGAAACTGATATGAAAGTATTATTCTCAGCATGGAAAATTTGGAAGATGCAAACATGAAAAATTTAAAAAGTAACGCAGAGGCTAGTCACTCTAGGCTAAACCCTAAAACATTTTTTGACTGATTTCTAGTTTCTCTTCTTTAACCTTTTTGATCTACGTAATCCTGTGTATTCCTTTTAGTTAGGGATTCATTTTTACACTATCCTGACTCTTCCATTAAGTTCCAGTTTGGGGTCTGATACACTTACAGATGTGCCAAGTGCTTCATGAATACTATAGAACACATTTTATGTTTAAAATACTTCCATGCGTATGTAATGAGTCAATGAATTTAAGTTAATTTGTTACACATTTCAATGTAAAAGTCAATGTGTGAACTAACATATTCTCGATTTGGAAAAGGTGGCTTTTTTTGCTGTGTGTAAGAACTCCTCACTGGACCAAAGGTCATGGAGAGGTCTATTGTTTTCTAAAATGGTTATAGTGTTGTTGTTTTTTTTGGTAATTGAATTGGGGTGTGAGTTGCAAAGTTTGTGTTTCTGTTCATGTTTTCCATCTGTTCGGGTTTCTTTCTCTCTCCTGAGTCAGACAATAATTTCCCATTGGTTGTCCAGTTACCAAGGTTGGTGTCCATGCATCCGTGCTGGTCTCTCCATTCATGTCCGGGTGTCCTGTGAAACACTAAGCTTAATTTATTTGGAAATGACCTAGCTGTGCAATATACTGTCATCACTCAGTTGAGCACAAGGATAGAAATTCAGGTGATCAAACTCCGGAGAAGCTTTTGTCGGAGAGGCGCGTGCGTTCAGGGGGTTGGGGTGGGCGGAGCGCGGACCGCGGATATCTCAGGTGCCCTCCCAACCTGGACCTCTCCAGGCCTGCCTCTGCTCGGCAGCCTCCCCCCGCCCCCATCGCGTTTGCTGCTCAGGGCCGGGTGGTCTCTGCAGCTGCCCGGCATCCTGCCCGAGGACCCCCTGCCCACACGCTGTCTTCCGGTGTCTCTCTGAACCCACGTCTCATTCTGCCTCTGTCTCAGCTAGCGTGGTTGCGTGCGAGTGCCTGTCCGTGTGCCTGGCTCTCACTCGTCCGCTCTCTCAGGAAGGTCCTGTGCTGGGGCCGTGGCATGGGGGCAGGGCGGGCCACGGTTTGGGGACAGGGCGGGGCTGAGGCGCTCCAGGGGGTTTGCACAGCCGGCAGGATGGGCGCCTGGGGCACCGGCTGGGCTGCCCCTAAGCCCGCAGGAGGCTCCGGGGACCGCGGCCCCGGGCCGACGCCTTGCTCGTCCGGAGCCACGTGACCCTGAGCAGCGAACGGGATGGTGGGGGGCGGGGGGTGGGGGGGGACCGAGACGTCCTCCCCGCTCAAGCCACCCCCTCCCCAACCCCCGCCAGAGATCCCGCAGCCACGCCAGGCCGCTCGGGGTCCGGGAAGCACCCCGGGCTGGGCCAGGCGCGTGCTGGCCGGGGGTGGCGTCGGCTGGTCTCCCAGCTGCAGGGCCTGTCCTGGTTTTTCCCATCAGTTTCAACAGTGACGGTCACCCCACATTGTGAGTCGTCTAGATTTCTCACTGACACCCCTGTTAGGGAGTGGCTTTTTAGAGAGATAGGGAAGGTCACTTGGGGGATGTTAGTCATGAGAGAAAATAAGGTCTCAGGTGGGATTGCCGATGTCATCCAGGGGGTAAATAGAGACAGTTGTTGCTGGTACCAAGACATGAAGTTTTTTTTCCCCCTTTTCCCAAAAGGCCATATTACGACCACATGGGGGCGCTGAGTAACAGCCCATAGCTCGGCTGGAAGGGTGGGCCTTTGATATTGATACGCTGGGATGGGTTGGACATACCCCAACCTTTGTCATTAATGCAGATGCAGCCCGGGCTGCTTGGTTCAGTTGAGAAGCAGTGTGGTTTGCAAGTGAACATGCCTCTTTTAGGGAGAGATCAATAGCCATACAGGGAGATATGATTAGAAAGAGGAAGAACATCATATGATGCATTTTACTTATCTGAGGCAGGATTGATGGGGTTCTGCTTGAACAAGAGCCTGAGATCTTCAACAGGTTCACAGGAATAGCTGTCCTCTGGCTTTGGAGTCTCAGTTTCTGTCTCCCCCTCCTGTCGGCCATTGGGTTTTATTCTAGAATTGTGGACCCAGGCAGATAGACCCTTCACTTTTACAGCAGTTGAAGTCACTAGAACAACCTGATATGGCCCTGTCCATTTCTCGGACAGCTGGTTTGGACTCCCTTTTTCTTGCCAGGTCTTTACTGATACTTGATCCCCTGGCTTTACCTGGGGATTTTTCAAGTCTTCCTGTGGTTTGTTCTCCATACCGTTGGAGTTCTTGCTGAAACCATCCCAGGTCAATTATATGTTTTAAGAGTGTATTGGCATCCTCGTCAAAAAACAAATCAGAAATTAAGAATGGACGTCCATACATCATTTCATAAGGACTTAACAATAGTGGCCGTTTGGGGGATGTCCGTAGCCTCATGAGGGCTATGGACAGCATATGTGTCCACTTATTATGTGTTTCTGACATAGCTTAGCCAGAGCCCTTTTAAGAGTCTGGTTGGCTCTCTCTACCTTTCCTGAAGCTTGAGGCCTCCAGGATGAGCGGAGCCGGTATTTTATGCCTAAGCATGTGGCTAGGTTCTGGGGTATCGTGGCTGTAAGTGAGGGCCCGTTGTCACTCTGAAGTGACCGAGGCAGCCCAAACCTAGCCACTATCTCCTTCAGCAGAGCTTTACAGACTTCTGTAGCTCTCTCTGTCTCAGTAGGGAACGCTTCGATCCATCCTGTGAATGTGTCAATAAAGACTAGCAAGTAAGAAAACCCTTGGGTCTTGGGCATGGCTGTAAATTCTAAATGCGGAGCGGCATTGCCAGTACGCTCCTGGGTATGATCCCTGATGTTGGACAGGTGTAATTAGAGGAGGTCTGGTTTTTGGGTTATTTTTTAGACAGGTGTCACAATTTTGTGTGACCTGTTTAACAACCTTAACTAACTGCGGATGGGAGAGAATAGGCTTAAGCATGATTTCTAGAGTATCTTTTCCAAAATGGGCGCTCTTATGTAAGGAGTTAATAACGTTTTAAACCTGAGAATCAGGGAGTATTATTTGGGCCTGATCAGGCTGAAACCACCCATGTGACCCAATCTCCCAGCCCCGCTCAGCATTTCGGGAATGTCCCCCTGGTGTAAAATCTGGAGTCAGGGGTTCCTTGGGGAAAAGGGGCAGATAGCAGTGGCAGAGGTACCTTCCCCGGCAGCTCGTCCTGCCTCTTGATCAGCTTTCCTATTTCCCTGAGCCTCTTTTTCTTGCCCCTTTTGGTGACTCTTGCAGTGGATGACAGCTAATTTTGCAGGAAGTTTGACTGCCTCCAGGAGCCTGAGAATGAGCTCTTTGTGTTTAATAGCAGAGCTTCGGGCACTGAGCATCCCTCTTTCTTTCCAAATTGCTGCACGGGCATGCAGAATAAGGAAAGCATACTTAGAGTCCATACACACATTAATCCTCTTTCCTTCTCCTAACTCCAAAGCTCTTGTCAGGGCAAAAAGTTCAGCTTTCTGGGCTGAGGTGTCTGGGGGAAGAGACCCACTTTCCTTAGTTTCTTCCAGGCTCGCTACAGCATATCCTGCTTTCCTCTCTCCCTTTTCTACAAAACTGCTGCCATCTGTGTGCCAGTTTTCCTCTGGGTCAGATAAAGGTGTCTCTGATAGGTCCCGGCGAGAAGAGTATAACTCGTCTGTGATATGTATGCATTGGTGATCCAGAGGGGAGGTAGGGGGATCTGGCAATAATGGTGCTGGATTTAAAGTCTGCCAGACCCTCAACTTTATTTCTGGAGTGTCAAGGAGGAGGGCTTGGTATTGGGTGATGCTTCCCCCTGTCATCCACCTGTCCCCTTTCGTTTCCAAGACTGCTTGCACCCGGTGAGGCGTATACACTGTGGTGGGCTGACCCAGGGTCAGCTTAGATGACTCCTTAACCATAAGAGCGGTGGCTGCTACTGCCCGGAGGCAAGTGGGCCACCCTCTGGCCACCTCATCTAGCTATTTTGAGAGATAAGCCTCAGGTTGTAATACGGGCCCCATCATCTGCTCTAACACCCCAAGAGCAGTTCCTGTCCTTCCAGAAACATAGAGTCTAAAAGGCTTCTCCAGGTTGGGGAGGCCTAAAGCTGGGGCTGTAGTGATGGACTCTTTTAGGGCATTAAAGGCCACCTTGCAGGTCTCATGCCAGTCGAGTGGCTCTTCCTCTTTCCCCCTTAAATTTTCATATAGGGGTCTGGCCAGATTGCCATAATTAGGAATCCAGATGTTGCAAAACCCGGTCCTTCCTAAAAATCCCCTAAGCTGTTGTTTTGTTTGGTGGTACGGGGTATTTAAGATGAGGGATCTCCCCTCGGGGTCAGGCATTCTTTTTCTCTCCGTAATTATAAATCCAAGGTATTTTACTTGGGTTAAGCTAATCTGAGCCTACTTGGGGGATACTCGATAACCCTTTTCATACAGGAAAGTTAGCGTTTTAAATAGTGTCCATTTGAGAGCTGGTAAAATCTGGCCTAGCTATGAGCAAGTCATCCACATACTGTATTAGACTACTGTTTGTTAAAGTTAATTCCCTTAGTTCTCTCCCCAAGGAAGTCCCGAAGATATGAGGGCTGTCCCTAAACCCTTGGGGTAGTCGAGTCCAGTCGAGAGTTGTATGGTCTCTCTTGTTTCCAAGTCCCGCCACTCAAAAGCAAAGAGTTTTTGGGATTCAGGATCGAGAGGAATGCAAAAGAAATCACCTTGAAGGTCCAAGACTGAGAAGCACTTGGCATTTCCTGGGACTTGGGATAGGAGGGTATATGGGTTTGGGACTATGGGGTGGATGTGATCCACAGCTTCATTAACAGCTCTTAGATCCTGGACGAATCGGTAAGATCCATCTGGTTTTTGAACGGGCAAGATTGGGGTGTTGCAGGGGGACTCACAGCTGATTCGAGTTCCAGTATCTCGGTATTTGTTAACTAATGGTCTAAGACCCTCAAGACCTTCTGGTTTTAAGGGATATTGTCTTTTCCAGGGCTAGGGAACATTTGGTCTCAGAGAAATCTTTACTGGTGGAACATTTATGGCTAAACCAGGGCTGGAGACATCCCACACCTGGGGATTGACACCACCTAGACAAGGGACAGACTCCTCCTCTTCTACCACTGATTGTAAATATTCAGACATAGGCAAAGAAAATTATCGACTTCTACCTTTGTGTCCCCAAGTCACTCTGGTGTGGAGGCGAAAGTATTATTCTCACCATGGAAAATTTGGAAGCTGCAAACATGAAAAATTTAAAGAGTCACGCAGAGGCTACTCACTCTAAGCTAACCCCTAAGACATTTATTGACTGATTTCTAGCTTCTCTTCTTTAACCTTTTTTATCTACAGTAATCCTGTGTGTTCCTTTTAGTTAGGGATTCATTTTTAGACTATCCTGACTCTTCCACTACATTCCAGTTTTGGGTCTGATACACTTAGAGATGTGCCAAGTGCTTCCTGAATACTATAGAACATATTTTATGTTTAAAATACTTCCATGCGTATGTAGTGAGTCAATGATTTTAAGTTTATTTGTTACACATTTCAATGTAAAAGTCAATGTGTGAACTAACATATTCTCGATTTGGAAAAGGTGGCTTTTTTTGTTGTGTGTAAGAACTCCTCACTGGACCAAAGGGCTTGGAGAGGTCTATTGTTTTCTAAAATGGTTATAGTGTTGTTGTTTTTTTCGGTAATTGAATTGGGGTGTCAGTTGCAAAGTTTGTGTTTCTGTTCATGTTTTCCATCTGTTCGGGTTTCTTTCTCTCTCCTGAGTCAGACAATAATTTCCCATTGGTTGTCCAGTTACCAAGTTTGGTGTACATGCATCCGTGCTGGTCTCTACATTCATGTCCGGGTGTCCTGTGAAACACTAAGCTTGATTTATTTGGAAATGACCTAGCTGTGCAATATACTGTCATCACTCAGTTGAGCACAAGGATAGAAATTCAGGTGATCAAACTCCGGAGAAGCTTTTGTCGGAGAGGCGCGTGCGTTCAGGGGGTTGGGGTGGGCGGAGCGCGGACCGCGGATATCTCAGGTGCCCTCCCAACCTGGACCTCTCCAGGTCTGCATCTGCTCGGCAGCCTCCCCCCGCCCCCATCGCGTTTGCTGCTCAGGGCCGGGTGGTCTCTGCAGCTGCCCGGCATCCTGCCTGAGGCCCCCCTGCCCACAGTCTGTCTTCCAGTCTCTCTTTGAACCCTCGACTCTTTCTGCCTCTGTCTCACCTGGCGTGGGTGCGTTCGAGTGCCTGTCCGTGTGCCTGGCTGTCGCTCGTCCGCTCTCTCAGGAAGGTCCTGTGCTGGGCCCGTGGCGTGGGGGCAGGGCGGGCCTCGGTTTGGGGACAGGTCGGGGCTGAGGCACTGCAGGGGGTTTGCACAGCCGGCAGGATGGGCGCCTGGGGCCCCGGCTGGGCTGCCCCTAAGCCCGCAGGAGGCTCCGGGGACCGCGGCCCCGGGCCGACGCCCCGCTCGTTCGGAGCCACGTGACCCTGAGCAGCGAACGGGTTGGTGGGGGGCGGGGGGTGTGGGGGCACCGAGACGTCCTCCCCGCTCAAGCCACCCCCCTCCCCAACCCCCGCCAGAGCTCCCGCAGCCTCGCCAGGCCGCTCGGGGTCCGGGAAGCGCCCCGGGCCGGGCCAGGCGCGTGCTGGCCGGGGGTGGCGTCGGCTGGTATCCCAGCTGCAGGGCCTGTCCCGGTTTTTCCCATCAGTTTCAACAGTGACGGTCACCCCACATTGTGAGTCGTCTAGATTTCTCACTGACACCCCTGTTAGGGAATGGATTTTTAGAGAGATAGGGAAGGTCACTTGGGGGATGTTAGTCATGAGAGAAAATAAGGGCTCAGGTGGGATTGCAGATGTCATCCAGGGGGTAAATAGAGACAGTTGTTGCTGGTACCAAGACATGAAGTTTTTTTTCCCCCTTTCCCCAAAAGGCCATATTACGACCACATGGGGGCGCTGAGTAACAGCCCATAGCTAGGCTGGAAGGGTGGGCCTTTGATAGTGATACCCTGGGATGAGTTGGACATACCCCCAACCTTTGTCATTAATGCAGATGCAGCCCGGGCTGCTTAGGTTCAATTGAGAAGCAGTGTGGTTTGCAAGTGAACATGCCTCGTTTGGGAGAAATCAACAGCCATACAGGGAGATATGATTAGAAAGAGGAAGAACATCATATGATGCATTTTACTTATCTGAGGCAGGATTGATGGGGTTCTGCTTGAACAAGAGCCTGAGATCTTCAACAGGTTCACAGGAATAGCTGTCCTCTGGCTTTGGAGTCTCAGTTTCTGTCTCCCCCTCCTGTAGGCCATTGGGTTTTATTCTAGAATTGTGGACCCAGGCAGATAGACCCTTCACTTTTACAGCAGTTGAAGTCACTAGAACAACCTGATATGGCCCTGTCCATTTCTCGGACAGCTGGTTTGGACTCCCTTTTTCTTGCCAGGTCTTTACTGATACTTGATCCCCTGGCTTTACCTGGGGATTTTTCAAGTCTTCCTGTGGTTTGTTCTCCACACGTTTGGAGTTCTTGCTGAAACCTTCCCAGGTCAATTAGATGTTTTAAGAGTGTATTGGCATCCTCGTCAAGAAACAAATCAGAAGTTAAGAATGGACGTCCATACATCATTTCATAAGGACTTAACAATAGTGGCCATTTGGGGGATGTCCATAGCCTCATGAGGGCTATGGGCAGCATATGTATCCACTTATTATGTGTTTCTGACATAGCTTAGCCAGAGCCCTTTTAAGAGTCTGGTTGGCTCTCTCCCTTTCCTGAAGCTTGAGGCCTCCAGGAGGAGCGGAGCTGGTATTTTATGCCTAAGCATGCGGCTAGGTTCTGGGGTATCGTGGCTGTAAGTGAGGGCCCGTTGTCACTCTGAAGTGACCGAGGCAGCCCAAACCTAGGCACTATCTCCTTCAGCAGAGCTTTACAGACTTCTGTAGCTCTCTCAGTCTCAGTAGGGAACGCTTCGATCCATCCTGTGAATGTGTCAATAAAGACTAGCAAGTAAGAAAACCCTTGGGTCTTGGGCATGGCTGTAAATTCTACTTGCCAGTCCGCTCCTGGGTATGATCCCCGATGTCGGACAGGTGTAATTAGAGGAGGTCTGGTTTTTGGGTTATTTTTTAGACAGGTGTCACAATTTTGTGTGACCTGTTTAACAACCTTAGCTAACTGGGGATGGGAGAGAATAGGCTTAAGCAAGATTTCTAGATTATCTTTTCAAAATGGGCGCTCTTATGAAAGGAGTTAGTAATGTTTTAAACCTGAGAATCAGGGAGTATTATTTGGGCCTGATCAGGCTGAAACCACCCATGTGACCCAATCTCCCAGCCCCGCTCAGCATATGGGGAATGTCCCCCTGGGGTAAAATCTGGAGTCAGGGATTACTTGGGGAAAAGGGGGCAGATAGCAGTGGCAGAGGTATCTTCCCTGGCAGCTCATCCTGCCTCTTGATCAGCTTTCCTATTTCCCTGAGCCTCTTTTTCTTGCCCCTTTTGGTGACTCTTGCAGTGGATGACAGCTAATTTTGCAGGAAGTTTGACTGCCTCCAGGAGCCTGAGAATGAGCTCTTTGTGTTTAATAGCAGAGCTTCGGGCACTGAGCATCCCTCCTTCATTCCAAATTGCTGCACGGGCATGCAGAATGAGGAAAGCATACTTAGAGTCCATACACACATTAATCCTCTTTCCTTCTCCTAACTCCAAAGCTCTTGTCAGGGCAAAAAGTTCAGTTTTCTAGGCTTAGGTGTCTGGGGGAAGAGACCCACTTTCCTTAGTTTCTTCCAGGCTCGCTAGAGCATATCCTGCTTTCCTCTCTCCCTTTTCTACAAAACTGCTGCCATCTGTGTGCCAGTTTTCCTCTGGGTCAGATAAAGGTGTCTCTGATAGGTCCCGGCGAGCAGAGTATAACTCGTCTGTGATTTGTATGCATTGGTGATCCAGAGGGGAGGTAGGGGGATCTGGCAGTAAGGTTGCTGGATTTGAAGTCTGGCAGACCCTCAACTTTATTTCTGGACTGTCAGGGAAGAGGGCTTGTTATTGGATGATTCTTCCCCTTGTCATCCACCTGTCCCCTTTCGTTTCCAAGACTGCTTGCACCCGGTGAGGCGTATACACTGTGGTGGGCTGACCCAGGGTCAGCTTAGATGCCTCCTTAACCATAAGAGCGGTGGCTGCTACTGCCCGGAGGCAAGTGGGCCACCCTCTGGCCACCTCATCTAGTTATTTTGAGAGATAAGCCACAGGTTGTAATACGGGCCCCATCATCTGCTCTAACACCCCAAGAGCAGTTCCTGTCCTTCCAGAAACATAGAGTCTAAAAGGCTTCTCCAGGTTGGGGAGGCCTAAAGCTGGGGCTGTAGTGATGAACTCTTTTAGGGCATTAAAGGCCACCTTGCAGGTCTCATGCCAGTCGAGTGGCTCTTCCTCTTTCCCCCTTAAATTTTCATATAGGGGTCTGGCCAGATTGCCATAATTAGGAATCCAGATCCTGCAAAACCCGGTCCTTCCTAAAAATCCCCTAAGCTGTTGTTTTGTTTGGGGGTACGGGGTATTTAAGATGAGGGATCTCCGCTCGGGGTCAGGCATTTTTTTCTCTCCGTAATTATAAATCCAAGGTATTTTACTGGGGTTAAGCTAATCTGAGCCTACTTGGGGGATACTCGATAACCCTTTTCATACAGGAAAGTTAGCGTTTTAAATAGTGTCCATTTGAGAGCTGGTAAAATCGGGCCTAGCTATGAGCAAGTCATCCACAAACTGTATTAGACTACTGTTTGTTAAAGTTAATTCCCTTAGTTCTCTCCCCGAGGAAGTCCCGAAGATATGAGGGCTGTCCATAAACCCTTGGGGTAGTCGAGTTCACTCGAGAGTTTTATGGTCTCACTTGTTTCCAAGTCCCGCCACTCAAAAGCAAAGAGTTTTTGGGATTCAGGATGGAGAGGAATGCAAAAGAAAGCACCTTGAAGGTCCAAGACTGAGAAGTACTTGGCATTTCCTGGGACTTGGGATAGGAGGGTATATGTGTTTGGGACTATGGGGTGGATGGGAACCACAGCTTCATTAACAGCTCTTAGATCCTGGACGAATCGGTAAGATCCATCTGGTTTTTGAACGGGCAAGATTGGGGTGTTGCAGGGGGAATCATAGCTGATTCGAGTTCCAGTATCACGGTATTTGTTAACTAATGGTTTAAGACCCTCAAGAGCTACTGGTTTTAAGCGATATTGTTTTTTCCAGGGCTAGGGAGCATTTGGTCTCAGAGAAATCTTTACTGGTGGAATATTTATTACTAAACCAGGGCTGGAGACATCCCACACCTGGGGATTGACATCATCTAGACAAGGGAGAGACTCCTCCTTTTCTACCTCTGACTGTAAATATTCAGACATAGGCAAAGAAAATTATCGACTTCTACCTTTGTGTCCCCAAGTCACTCTGGTTTGTAGGCGAAAGTATTATTCTCAAAATGGAAAATTTGGAAGCTGCAAACATGAAAAATTTAAAGAGTCACGCAGAGGCTAGTCACTCTAAGCTAACCCCTAAGACATTTATTGACTGATTTCTAGCTTCTCTTCTTTAACCTTTTTTATCTACAGTAATCCTGTGTGTTCCTTTTAGTTAGGGATTCATTTTTAGACTATCCTGAAACTTCCACCACGTTCCAGTTTTGGGTCTGATACACTTAGAGATGTGCCAATTGCCTCCTGAATACTATAGAACATATTTTGTATTTAAAATACTTCCATGCTTATGTAGTGAGTCAATGATTTTAAGTTTATTTGTTGCACATTTCAATGTAAAAATCAATGTGTGAACTAACATATTCACGACTTGGAAAAGTTGGCTTTTTTTTGCTGTGTGTTTGAACTCCTCACCCGACCGAAGGTCATGGACAGGTCTATTGTTTTTCTAAAATGGTTATAGTGTTGTTTATTTTCTGGTAATTGAATTAGGGTGTGAGTTGCAAAGCTTGTGTTTCTGTTTATTTCATTCCATCTGTTCGGGTTTCTTTCTCTCTCCTGAGTCAGACAGTAATTTCCCATTGGTGTTCCAGTTACCAAGGTTGGTGTCCATGCATCCGTGCTGGTCTCTCCATACATGTGCGGGTGTCCTGTGAAACACTAAGCTTAATTTATTTGGAAATGATCTAGCTGTTCAATACACTGTCATCACTCAGTTGAGCAGAGGGAGAGAAATTCAAGTGACAAAACTCCAGAGAAGCTAGTGTCAGAGCGCCCCGGCGTGGCATGCGTGAAGGGGTTTGGGGGGGAGGGTGCGGGGCGCGGAGCGCGGAGATCTCAGGTGTCCTCCCACCCTGGGCCTCTCCAGGCCCGCCTCTGCTCGGTTGTCTAACCCCGCCCCCATCTCTTTGGCTGCTCAGGGCCGGGTGGTCTCTGCAGCTACCAGGCATCCTGCCCGAGGCCCCACCTGCCCACACGCTGTCTTCCAGTCTCTCTCTGAACCCTCGACTCTTTCTGCCTCTGTCTCACCTGGCGTGGGTGCGTGCGAGTGCCTGTCCGTGTGCCTGGCTGTCGCTGGTCCGCTCTCTCAGGAAGGTCCTGTGCTGGGCCCGTGGCGTGGGGGCAGGGCGGGCCTCGGTTTGGGGACAGGGCGGGGCTGAGGCACTCCAGGGGGTTTGCACAGCCATCAGGATGGGCGCCTGGGGCCCCGGCTGGGCTGCCCCTAAACCCGCAGGAGGCTCCGGGGACCGCGGCCCCGGGCCGACGCCTCGCTCGTCCAGAGCCACGTGACCCTGAGCAGCGAACGGGATGGTGGGGGGCGGGGGGTGGGGGGGCACCGAGACGTCCTCCCCGCTCAAGCCAACCCCCTCCCCAACCCCCGCCAGATCTCCCGCAGCCTCGCCAGTCCACTCGGGGTCCGGGAAGCGCCCCGGGCCGGGCCAGGCACGTGCTGGCCGGGGGTGGCGTCGGCTGGTCTCCTAGCTGCAGGGCCTGTCCCGGTTTTTCCCATCAGTTTCAACAGTGACGGTCACCCCACATTGTGAGTCGTCTAGATTTCTCACTGACACCCCTGTTAGGGAATGGCTTTTTAGAGAGATAGGGAAGGTCACTTGGGGGATGTTAGTCATGAGAGAAAATAAGGGCTCAGGTGGAATTGCAGATGTCATCCAGTGGGTAAATAGAGACAGTTGTTGCTGGTACCAAGACATGAAGTTTTTTTTCCCCCTTTTCCCAAAAGGCCATATTACGACCACATGGGGGCGCTGAGTAACAGCCCATAGCTCGGCTGGAAGGGTGGGCCTTTGATATTGATACCCTGGGATGGGTTGGACATACCCCCAACCTTTGTCATTAATGCAGATGCAGCCCGGGCTGCTTAGGTTGAGTTGAGAAGCAGTGTGGTTTGCAAGTGAACATGCCTCGTTTAGGGAGAGATCAATAGCCATACAGGGAGATATGATTAGAAAGAGGAAGAACATCATATGATGCATTCTACATATCTGAGGCAGGATTGAGGGGTTCTGCTTGAACAAGAGCCTGAGATCTTCAACAGGTTCACAGGAATAGCTGTCCTCTGGTTTTGGAGTCTCAGTTTCTGTCTCCCCCTCCTGTAGGCCATAGGGTTTTATTCTAGAATTGTGGACCCAGGCAGATAGACTCTTCACTTTTACAGCAGTTGAAGTGACTAGAACAACCTGATATGGCCCTGTCCATTTCTCGGACAGCTGGTTTGGACTCCCTTTTTCTTGCCAGGTCTTTACTGATACTTGATCCCCTGGCTTTACCTGGGGATTTTTCAAGTCTTCCTGTGGTTTGTTCTCTATACCGTTGGAGTTCTTGCTGAAACCTTCCCAGGTCAATTAGATGTTTTAAGAGTGTATTGGCATCCTCGTCAAGAAACAAATCAGAAGTTAAGAATGGTCGTCCATACATCATTTCATAAGGACTTAACAATAGTGGCCGTTTGGGGGATGTCCGTAGCCTCATGAGGGCTATGGGCAGCATATGTGTCCACTTATTATGTGTTTCTGACATAGCTTAGCCAGAGCCCTTTTAAGAGTCTGGTTGGCTCTCTCTACCTTTCCTGAAGCTTGAGGCCTCCAGGATGAGCGGAGCTGGTATTTTATGCCTAAGCATGCGGCTAGGTTCTGGGGTATTGTGGCTGTAAATAAGGGCCTGATGTCACTCTGAAGTGACCAAGGCAGCCCGAACCTAGGCACTATCTCCTTCACCAGAGCTTTACAGACTTCTGTAGCCCTCTCTGTCTCAGTAGGGAACGCTTCGATCCATCCTGTGAATGTGTCAATAAAGACTAGCAAGTAAGAAAACCCTTGGGTCTTGGGCATGTCTGTAAATTCTACTTGCCAGTCCACTCCTGGGTATGATCCCCGATGATGGACAGGTGTAATTAGAGGAGGTCTGGTTTTTAGGTTATTTTTTAGACAGGTGTCACAATTTTGTGTGACCTGTTTAACAACCTTAGCTAACTGGGGATGGGTGAGAATAGGCTTAAGCAAGATTTCTAGATTATCTTTTCCAAAATGGGCGCTCTTATGTAAGGAGTTAGTAATGTTTTAAACCTGAGAATCAGGGAGTATTATTTGGGCCTGATCAGGCTGAAACCACCCATGTGACCTAATCTCCCAGCCCTGCTCAGCATATCGGGAATGTCCCCCTGGGGTAAAACCTGGAGTCAGGGTTTCCTTGGTGAAAAGGGGCAGATAGCAGTGGCAGAGGTAGCTTCCCCGGCAGCTCGTCCTGCCTCTTGATCAGCTTTCCTATTTCCCTGAGCCTCTTTTTCTTGCCCCTTTTGGTGACTCTTGTAGTGGATGACAGCTAATTTTGCAGGAAGTTTGACTGCCTCCAGGAGCCTGAGAATGAGCTCTTTGTGTTTAGTAGCAGAGCTTCGGGCACTGAGCATCCCTCTTTCTTTCCAAATTGCTGCACGGGCATGCAGAATGAGGAAAGCATACTTAGAGTCCATACACACATTAATCCTCTTTCCTTCTCCTAACTCCAAAGCTCTTGTCAGGGCAAATAGTTCAGCTTTCTGGGCTGAGGTGTCTGGGGGAAGAGACCCACTTTCCTTAGTTTCTTCCAGGCTCACTACATCATATCCTGCTTTCCTCTCTCCCTTTTCTACAGAATTGCTGCCATCTGTGTGCCAGTTTTGCTCTGGGTCAGATAAAGGTGTCTCTGATAGGTCCCGGCGAGAAGAGTATAACTCGTCTGTGATTTGTATGCATTGGTGATCCAGAGAGGAGGTAGGGGGATCTGGCAGTAAGGTTGCTGGATTTAAAGTCTGGCAGACCCTCAACTTTATTTCTGGAGTGTCAAGGAGGAGGGCTTGGTATTGGGTGATCCTTTCCCCTGTCATCCACCTGTCCCCTTTCGTTTCCAAGACTGCTTGCACACGGTGTGGCGTATACACTGTGGTGGGCTGACCCAGGGTCAGCTGAGATGCCTCCTTAACCATAAGAGCGGTGGCTGCTACTGCCCGGAGGCAAGTGGGCCACCCTCTGGCCACCTCATCTAGTTATTTTGAGAGATAAGCCACAGGTTGTAATATGGGCCCCATCATCTGCTCTAACACCCCAAGAGCAGTTCCTGTCCTTCCAGAAACATAGAGTCTAAAAGGCTTCTCCAGGTTGGGGAGGCCTAAAGCTGGGGCTGTAGTGATGGACTCCTTTAGGACATTAAAGGCCACCTTGCATGTCTCATGCCAGTCGAGTGGCTCTTCCACTTTCCCCCTTAAATTTTCATATAGGGGTCTGGCCAGATTGCCATAATTAGGAAACCAGATCCTGCAAAACCCCGTCCTTCCTAAAAATCCCCTAAGCTGTTCTTTTGTTTGGGGGTACGGGGTATTTAAGATGAGGGATCTCCCCTCAGGGTCAGGCATTCTTTTTCTCTCCGTAATTATAAATCCAAGGTGTTTTACTTGGGTTAAGCTAATCTGAGCCTACTTGGGGGATACTCGATAACCCTTTTCATACAGGAAAGTTAGCGTTTTAAATAGTGTCCATTTGAGAGCTGGTAAAATCTGGCCTAGCTATGAGCAAGTCATCCACATACTGTATTAGACTACTGTTTGTTAAAATTAATTCCCTTAGTTCTCTCCCCGAGGATGTCCCGAAGATAGGAGGGCTGTCCCTAAACCCTTGGGGTAGTCGAGTCCAGTCGAGAGTTGTATGGTCTCTCTTGTTTCCAAGTCCCGCCACTCAAAAGCAAAGAGTTTTTGGGATTCAGGATGGAGAGGCATGCAAAAGAAAGCACCTTGAAGGTCCAAGACTGAAAACTACTTGGAATTTCCTGGGACTTGGGATAGGAGGGTATATGGGTTTGGTACTATGGGGTGGATGGGAACCACAGCTTCATTAACAGCTCTTAGATCATGGACGAATCGGTAAGATCCATCTGGTTTTTGAACGGGAAAGTTTGGTGTGTTGCAGGGGGACTCACAGCTGATTCGAGTTCCAGTATCTCGGTATTTGTTAACTAATGGTTTAAGACCCTTAAGAGCTACTGGTTTTAAGGGATATTGTCTTTTCCAGGGCTAGGGAGCATTTGGTCTCAGAGAAATCTTTACTGGTGGAACATTTATGGCTAAACCAGGGCTGGAGACATCCCATACCTGGGGATTGACATCATCTAGACAAGGGACAGACTCCTCCTTTTCTACCTCTGACTGTAAATATTCAGACATAGGCAAAGAAAATTATCGACTTCTACCTTTGTGTCCCCAAGTCACTCTGGTTTGGAGGCGAAAGTATTATTCTCACCATGGAAAATTTCGAAGCTGCAAACATGAAAAATTTAAAGAGTCACGCAGAGGCTAGTCACTCTAAGCTAACCCCGAAGACATTTATTGACTGATTTCTAGCTTCTCTTCTTTAACCTTTTTTATCTACAGTAATCCTGTGTGTTCCTTTTAGTTAGGGATTCATTTTTAGACTATCCTGACTCTTCCACTATGTTCCAGTTTTGGGTCTGATACACTTAGAGATGTGCCAAGTGCTTCCTGAATACTATAGAACATATTTTATATTTAAAATACTTCCATGCTTATGTAGTGAGTCAATGATTTTAAGTTTATTTGTTACATATTTCAATGTAAAAGTCAATGTGTGAACTAACATATACACGACTTGGAAACTTTGGCTTTTTTTTGCTGTGTGTTTGAACTCCTCACCCGACCAAAGGTCATGGAGAGGTCTATTGTTTTTCTAAAATGGTTATAGTGTTGTTTATTTTCTGGTAATTGAATTAGGGTGTGAGTTGCAAAGCCTGTGTTTCTGTTCATTTCATTTCATCTGTTCGGGTTTCTTTCTCTCTCCTGAGTCAGACAGTAATTTCCCATTGGTTGTCCAGTTATCAAGGTTGGTGTCCATGCATCCGTGCTGGTCTCTCCATACATGTCCGGGTGTCCTGTGGAACACTAAGCTTAATTTATTTGGAAATGACCTAGCTGTTCAATACACTGTCATCACTCAGTTGAGCAGAGGGAGAGAAATTCAAGTGACAAAACTCCAGAAAAGCTAGTGTCAGAGCGCCCCGGCGTGGCATGCGTGCAGGGGTTGGGGGGAGGGGGGCGGGACGTGGAGCGCAGTGATCTCAGGTGTCCTCCCACCCTGGGCCTCTCCAGGCCCGCCGCTGCTCAGTGGCCTCCCCCCGCCCCCATCGCTTTGGCTGCTCAGGGCCGGGTGGTCTCTGCAGCTGCCCGGCATCCTGCCCGAGGCCCCCCCTGCCCACACGCTGTCTTCCAGTCTCTCTCTGAACCCTGACTCTTTCTGCCTCTGTCTCACCTGGCGTGGGTGCGTGCGAGTGCCTGTCCGGGTGCCTGGCTGTCGCTCGTCCGCTCTCTCAGGAAGGTCCTGTGCTGGGCCCGTGGCGTGGGGGCAGGGCGGGCCTCGGTTTGGGGACAGGGCGGGGCTGAGGTGCTCCAGGGGGTTTGCACAGCCGAAAGGATGGGCGCCTGAGGCCCCGGCTGGGCTGCCCCTAAGCCCGCAGGAGGCTCCGGGGACCGGGGCCCCGGGGCACTGCCCCGCTCGTCCGGAGCCACGTGACCCTGAGCAGCGAACGGGATGGTGGGGGGCGGGGGGTGGGGGGGCACCGAGACGTCCTCCCCGCTCAAGCCACCCCCCTCCGCATCCCCCGCCAGAGCTCCCGCAGCCTCGCCAGGCCGCTCGGGGTCCGGGAAGCGCCCCGGGCCGGGCCAGGCGGGTGCTGGCCGGGGGTGGCGTTGGCTGGTCTCCCAGCTGCAGGGCCTGTCCCGGTTTTTCCCATCAGTTTCAACAGTGACGGTCACCCCACATTGTGAGTCGTCTAGATTTCTCACTGACACCCCTGTTAGGGAGTGGCTTTTTAGAGAGATAGGGAAGGTCACTTGGGGGATGTTAGTCATGAGAGAAAATAAGGTCTCAGGTGGGATTGCCGATGTCATCCAGGGGGTAAATAGAGACAGTTGTTGCTGGTACCAAGACATGAAGTTTTTTTTCCCCCTTTCCCCAAAAGGCCATATTACGACCACATGGGGGCGCTGAGTAACAGCCCATAGCTCGGCTGGAAGGGTGGGCCTTTGATAGTGATACCCTGGGATGGGTTTGACATACCCCCAACCTTTGTCATTAATGCAGATGCAGCCCGGGCTGGTTAGGTTGAGTTGAGAAGCAGTGTGGTATGCAAGTGAACATGCCTCGTTTAGGGAGAGATCAATAGCCATACAGGGAGATATGATTAGAAAGAGGAAGAACATCATATGATGCATTTTACTTATCTGAGGCAGGATTGATGGGGTTCTGCTTGAACAAGAGCCTGAGATCTTCAACAGGTTCACAGGAATAGCTGTCCTCTGGCTTTGGAGTCTCAGTTTCTGTCTCCCCCTCCTGGAGGCCATAGGGCTTTATTCTAGAATTGTGGACCCAGGCAGATAGACCCTTCACTTTTACAGCAGTTGAAGTCACTAGAACAACCTGATATGGCCCTGTCCATTTCTCGGACAGCTGGTTTGGACTCCCTTTTTCTTGCCAGGTCTTTACTGATACTTGATCCCCTGGGGTTACCTGGGAATTTTTCATGTCTTCCTGTGGTTTGTTCTCCATACCGTTGGAGTTCTTGCTGAAACCTTCCCAGGTCAATTATATGTTTTAAGAGTGTATTGGCATCCTCGTCAAGAAACAAATCAGAAGTTAAGAATGGTCGTCCATACATCATTTCATAAGGACTTAACAATAGTGGCCGTTTGGGGGATGTCCGTATCCTCATGAGGGCTATGGGCAGCATATGTGTCCACTTATTATGTGTTTCTGACATAGCTTAGCCAGAGCCCTTTTAAGAGTCTGGTTGGCTCTCTCTACCTTTCCTGAAGCTTGAGGCCTCCAGGATGAGCAGAGCTGTTATTTTATGCCTAAGCATGCGGCTAGGTTCTAGGGTATCGTGGCTGTAAGTGAGGGCCCGTTGTCAATCTGAAGTGACCGAGGCAGCCCAAACCTAGGCACTATCTCCTTCAGCAGAGCTTTACAGACTTCTGTAGCTCTCTCAGTCTCAGTAGGGAACGCTTCGATCCATCCTGTGAATGTGTCAATAAAGACTAGCAAGTAAGAAAACCCTTGGCTCTTGGGCATGGCTGTAAATTCTACTTGCCAGTCCGCTCCTGGGTATGATCCCCGATGTTGGACAGGTATAATTAGAGGAGGTCTGGTTTTTGGGTTATTTTTTAGACAGGTGTCACAATTTTGTGTGACCTGTTTAACAACCTTAGCTAACTGGGGATGGGAGAGAATAGGCTTAAGCAAGATTTCTAGATTTTCTTTTCCAAAATGGGCGCTCTTATGTAAGGACTTAGTAATGTTTTAAACCTGAGAATCAGGGAGTATTATTTGGGACTGATCAGGCTGAAACCACCCATGTGACCCAATTTCCCAGCCCCGCTCTGCATATCGGGAATGTCCCCCTGGGGTACAATCTGGAGTCAGGATTTCCTTGGGGAAAAGGGGGCAGATAGCAGTGGCAGAGGTAGCTTCCCCGGCAGCTCGTCCTGCCTCTTGATCAGCTTTCCTATTTCCCTGAGCCTCTTTTTCTTGCCCCTTTTGGTGACTCTTGCAGTGGATGACAGCTAATTTTGCAGGAAGTTTGACTGCCTCCAGGAGCCTGAGAATGAGCTCTTTGTGTTTAATAGCAGAGCTTCGGGCACTGAGCATCCCTCTTTCTTTCCAAATTGCTGCACGGGCATGCAGAATGAGGAAAGCATACTTAGAGTCCATACACACATTAATCCTCTTTCCTTCTCCTAACTCCAAAGCTCTTGTCAGGGCAAAAAGTTCAGCTTTCTGGGCTGAGGTGTCTGGGGGAAGACACCCACTTTCCTTAGTTTCTTCCAGGCTCGCTAGAGCATATCCTGCTTTCCTCTCTCCCTTTTCTACAAAACTGCTGCCATCTGTGTGCCAGTTTTCCTCTGGGTCAAATAAAGGTGTCTCTGATAGGTCCCAGCGAGAAGAGTATAACTCATCTGTGATTTGTATGCATTGGTGATCCAGAGGGGAGGTAGGGGGATCTGGCAGTAAGGTTGCTGGATTTAAAGTCTGCCAGACCCTCAACTTTATTTCTGGAGTGTCAAGGAGGAGGGCTTGGTATTGGGTGATCCTTCCCCCTGTCATCCACCTGTCCCCTTTCGTTTCCAAGACTGCATCCACCCGGTGAGACGTATACACTGTAGTGGGCTGAACCAGGGTCAGCTTAGATGCCTCCTTAACCATAAGAGCGGTGGCTGCTACTGCCCGGAGGCAAGTGGGCCACCCTCTGGCCACCTCATCTAGTTATTTTGAGAGATAAGCCACAAGTTGTTATACGGACCCCATCATCTGCCCTAACACCCCAAGAGCAGTTCCTGTCCTTCCAGAAACATAGAGTCTAAAAGGCTTCTCCAGGTTGGGGAGGCCTAAAGCTGGGGCTGTAGTGATGGACTCTTTTAGGGCATTAAAGGCCACCTTGCAGGTCTCATGCCAGTCGAGTGGCTCTTCCACTTTCGCCCTTAAATTTTCATATAGGGGTCTGGCCAGATTGCCATAATTAGGAATCCAGATACTGCAAAACCCGGTCCTTCCTAAAAATCCCCTAAGCTGTTGTTTTGTTTGGAGGTACGGGGTATTTAAGATGAGGGATCTCCCCTCGGGGTCAGGCATTCTTTTTCTCTCCGTAATTATAAATCCAAGGTATTTTACTTGGTTTAAGGTAATCTGAGCCTACTTGGGGGATACTCGATAACCCTTTTCATACAGGAAAGTTAGCGTTTTAAATAGTGTCCATTTGAGAGCTGGTAAAATCTGGCCTAGCTATGAGCAAGTCATCCACATACTGTATTAGACTACTGTTTGTTAAAGTTAATTCCCTTAGTTCTCTCCCCGAGGAAGTCCCGAAGATATGAGGGCTGTCCCTAAACCCTTGGGGTAGTCGAGTCCAGTCGAGAGCTGTATGGTCTCTCTTGTTTCCAAGTCCCGCCACTCAAAAGCAAAGAGTTTTTGGGATTCAGGATGGAGAGGAATGCAAAAGAAAGCACCTTGAAGGTCCAAGACTGAGAAGTACTTGGCATTTCCTGGGACTTGGGATAGGAGGGTATATGGGTTTGGGACTATGGGGTGGATGGGAACCACAGCTTCATTAACAGCTCTTAGATCCTGGACGAATCGGTAAGATCCATCTGGTTTTTGAACGGGCAAGATTGGGGTGTTGCAGGGGGACTCACAGCTGAATCGAGTTCCAGTATCTCGGTATTTGTTAACTAATGGTTTAAGACCCTCAAGAACTACTGGTTTTAAGGGATATTGTCTTTTCCAGGGCTAGGGAGCATTTGGTCTCAGAGAAATCTTTACTGGTGGAACATTTATGGCTAAACCAGGGCTGGAGACATCCCACACCTGGGGATTGACCTCATCTAGACAAGGGACAGACTCCTCCTTTTCTACCTCTGACTGTAAATATTCAGACATAGGCAAAGAAAATTATCGACTTCTACCTTTGTGTCCCCAAGTCACTCTGGTTTGGAGGCGAAAGTATTATTCTCAAAATGGAAAATTTGGAAGCTGCAAACATGAAAAATTTAAAGAGTCACGCAGAGGCTAGTCACTCTAAGCTAACCCCGAAGACATATATTGACTGATTTCTAGCTTCTCTTCTTTAACCTTTTTTATCTACAGTAATCCTGTGTGTTCCTTTTAGTTAGGGATTCATTTTTAGACTATCCTGACTCTTCCACTATGTTCAAGTTTTGGGTCTGATACACTTAGAGATGTGCCAAGTGCTTCCTGAATACTATAGAATATATTTTATATTTAAAATACTTCCATGCTTATGTAGTGAGTCAATGATTTTAAGTTTATTTGTTACACATTTCAATGTAAAAATCAATGTGTGAACTAACATATTCACGACTTGGAAATGTTGGAATTTTTGTTGTGTGTTTGAACTCCTCACCCGACCAAAGGTCATGGAGAGGTCTATTGTTTTTCTAAAATGGTTATAGTGTTGTTTATTTTCTGGTAATTGAATTAGGGTGTGAGTTGCAAAGCCTGTGTTTCTGTTCATTTCATTCTATCTCTTCGGGATTCTTTCTCTCTCCTGAGTCAGACAGTAATTTCCCATTGGTTGTCCAGTTACCAAGGTTGGTGTCCATGCATCCGTGCTGGTCTCTCCATACATGTCCGGGTGTCCTGTGAAACACTAAGCTTAATTTATTTGGAAATGACCTAGCTGTTCAATACACTGTTCTCACTCAGTTGAGCAGAGGGAGAGAAATTAAGTGACAAAACTCCAGAGAATCTAGCGTCAGAGTGCCCCGGCGTGGCATGCGTGCAGGGGGTTGGGGGGAGGGGGGCGGGGCGCGGAGCGCAGAGATCTCAGGTGTCCTCCCACCCTGGGCCTCTCCAGGCCCGCCGCTGCTCAGTGGCCTCCCCCCGCCCCCATCGCTTTGGCTGCTCAGGGCCGGGTGGTCTCTGCAGCTGCCCGGCATCCTGCCCGAGGCCCCCCCTGCCCACACGCTGTATTTCAGTCTCTCTCTGAACCCTCGACTCTTTCTGCCTCTGTCTCACCTGGCGTGGGTGCGTGCGAGTGCCTGTCCGTGTGCCTGGCTGTCGCTTGTCCGCTCTCTCAGGAAGGTCCTGTGCTGGGCCCGTGGCGTGGGGGCAGGGCGGGCCTCGGTTTGGGGACAGGACGGGGCTGAGGTGCTCCAGGGGGTTTGCACAGCCGGCAGGATGGGCGCCTGGGGCCCCGGCTGGGGTGCCCCTAAGCCCGCAGGAGTCTCCGGGGAACGCGGCCCAGGGCCGACGTCCCGCTCGTCCGGAGCCACGTGACCCGGAACAGCGAACGGGATGGTGGGGGGCGGGGGGTAGTGGGGCACCGAGGAGTCCTCCCCGCTCAAGCCAACCACCTCCCCAAACCCCGCCAGAGCTCCCGCAGCCTCACCAGGCCGCTCGGGGTTCGGGAAGTGCCCCGGGCCGGGCCAGGCGCGTGCTGGCCGGGGGTGGCGTCGGCTGGTCTCCCAGCTGCAGGGCCTGTCCCAGTTTTTCCCATCAGTTTCAACAGTGACGGTCACCCCACATTGTGAGTCGTCTAGATTTCTCACTGACACCCCTGTTAGGGAGTGGCTTTTTAGAGAGATAGGGAAGGTCACTTGGGGGATGTTAGTCATGAGAGAAAATAAGGGCTCAGGTGGGATTGCAGATGTCATCCAGGGGGTAAATAGAGACAGTTGTTGCTGGTACCAAGACATGAAGTTTTTTTTTCCCCCTTTCCCCAAAAGGCCATATTACGACCACATGGGGGCGCTGAGTAACAGCCCATAGCTCGGCTGGAAGGGTGGGCCTTTGATAGTGATACCCTGGGATGGGTTGGACATACCCCCACCCTTTGTCATTAATGCAGATGCAGCCCGGGCTGCTTATGTTGAGTTGAGAAGCAGTGTGCTTTGCAAGTGAACATGCCTCGTTTAGGGAGAGATCAATAGCCATACAGGGAGATATCATTAGAAAGAGGAAGAACATCATATGATGCATTTTACTTATCTGAGGCAGGATTGATGGGGTTCTGCTTGAACAAGAGCCTGAGATCTTCAACAGGTTCACAGGAATAGCTGTCCTCTGGCTTTGGAGTCTCAGTTTCTGTCTCCCCCTCCTGTAGGCCATAGGGTTTTATTCTAGAATTGTGGACCCAGGCAGATAGACCCTTCACTTTTACAGCAGTTGAAGTCACTAGAACAACCTGATATGGCCCTGTCCATTTCTCTGACAGCTGGTTTGGACTCCCTTTTTCTTGCCATGTCTTTACTGATACTTGATCCCCTGGCTTTACCTGGGGATTTTTCAAGTCTTCCTGTGGTTTGTTCTCTATACCGTTGGAGTTCTTGTTGAAACCTTCCCAGGTCAATTATATGTTTTAAGAGTGTATTCGAATCCTCGTCAAGAAACAAATCAGAAGTTAAGAATGGTCGTCCATACATCATTTCATAAGGACTTAACAATAGTGGCCGTTTGGGGGATGTCCGTAGCCTCATGAGGGCTATGGGCAGCATATGTGTCCACTTATTATGTGTTTCTGACATAGCTTAGCCAGAGCCCTTTTAAGAGTCTGGTTGGCTCTCTCTACCTTTCCTGAAGCTTGAGGCCTCCAGGATGAGCGGAGCTGGTATTTTATGCCTAAGCATGTCGCTAGGTTCTGGGGAATCGTGGCTGTAAGTGAGGGCCCGTTGTCAATCTGAAGTGACCGAGGCAGCCCAAACCTAGGCACTATCTCCTTCAGCAGAGCTTTACAGACTTCTGTAGCTCTCTCAGTCTCAGTAGGGAACGCTTCGATCCATCCTGTGAATGTGTCAATAAAGACTAGCAAGTAAGAAAACCCTTGGCTCTTGGGCATGGCTGTAAATTCTACTTGCCAGTCCACTCCTGGGTATGATCCCCGATGTTGGACAGGTGTAATTAGAGGAGGTCTGGTTTTTGGGTTATTTTTTAGACAGGTGTCACAATTTTGTGTGACCTGTTTAACAACCTTAGCTAACTGGGGATGGGAGAGAATAGGCTTAAGCAAGATTTCTAGATTATCTTTTCCAAAATGGGCGCTCTTATGTAAGGACTTAGTAATGTTTTAAACCTGAGAATCAGGGATTATTATTTGGGCCTGATCAGGCTGAAACCACCCATGTGACCCAATCTCCCAGCCCCGCTCAGCATATCGGGAATGTCCCCCTGGGGTAAAATCTGGAGTCAGGGTTTCCTTGGGGAAAAGGGGGCAGATAGCAGTGGCAGAGGTAGCTTCCCCGGCAGCTCATCCTGCCTCTTGATCAGCTTTCCTATTTCCCTGAGCCTCTTATTCTTGCCCCTTTTGGTGACTCTTGCAGTGGATGACAGCTAATTTTGCAGGAAGTTTGACTGCCTCCAGGAGCCTGAGAATGAGCTCTTTGTGTTTAATAGCAGAGCTTCGGGCACTGAGCATCCCTCTTTCTTTCCAAATTGCTGCACGGGCATGCAGAATGTGGAAAGCATACTTAGAGTCCATACACACATTAATCCTCTTTCCTTCTCCTAACTCCAAAGCTCTTGTCAGGGCAAAAAGTTCAGCTTTCTGGGCTGAGGTGTCTGGGCGAAGAGACCCACTTTCCTTAGTTTCTTCCAGGCTCGCTACAGTATATCCTGCTTTCCTCTCTCCCTTTTCTACAAAACTGCTGCCATCTGTGTGCCAGTTTTCCTCTGGGTCAGATAAAGGTGTCTCTGATAGGTCCCGGCGAGAAGAGTATAACTCGTCTGTGATTTGTATGCATTGGTGATCCAGAGGGGCGTTAGAGGGATCTGGCAGTAAGGTTGCTGGATTTAAAGTCTGGTAGACCCTCAACTTTATTTCTGGAGTGTCAAGGAGGAGGGCTTGGTATTGGGTGATCCTTCCCCCTGTCATCCACCTGTCCCCTTTCGTTTCCAAGACTGCTTCCACCCGGTGAGGCGTATACACTGTGGTGGGCTGACCCAGGGTCAGCTTAGATGCCTCCTTAACCATAAGAGCGGTGGCTGCTACTGCCGGGAGGCAAGTGGGCCACCCTCTGGCCACCTCATCTAGTTATTTTGAGAGATAAGCCACAGGTTGTAATACGGGCCCCATCATCTGCTCTAACACCCCAAGTACAGTTCCTGTCCTTCCAGAAACATAGAGTCTAAAAGGCTTCTCCAGGTTGGGGAGGCCTAAAGCTGGGGCTGTAGTGATGGACTCTTTTAGGGCATTAAAGGCCACCTTGCAGGTCTCATGTCAGTAGAGTGGCTCTTCCTCTTTCACCCTTAAATTTTCATATAGGGGTCTGGCCAGATTGCCATAATTAGGAATCCAGATCCTGCAAAACCCGGTCCTTCCTAAAAATCCCCTAAGCTGTTCTTTTATTTGGGGGTACGAGGTATTTAAGATGAGGGATCTCCCCTCGGGGTCAGGCATTCTTTTTCTCTCCGTAATTTTAAATCCAAGGTATTTTATTTGGGTTAAGCTAATCTGAGCCTACTTGGGGGATACTCAATAACCCTTTTCATACAGGAAAGTTAGCGTTTTAAATAGTGTCCATTTGAGAGCTGGTAAAATCTGGCCTAGTTATGAGCAAGTCATCCACATACTGTATTAGACTACTGTTTGTTAAAGTTAATTCCCTTAGTTCTCTCCCCGAGGAAGTCCCGAAGATATGAGGGCTGTCCCTAAACCCTTGGGGTAGTCGAGTCCAGTCGAGAGTTGTATGGTCTCTCTTATTTCCAGGTCCCGCCACTCAAAAGCAAAGAGTTTTTGGATTCAGGATGGAGAGGAATGCAAAAGAAAGCACCTTGAAGGTCCAAGACTGAGAAGTACTTGGCATTTCCTGGGACTTGGGATAGGAGGGTATATGGGTTTGGGACTATGGGGTAAATGGGAACCACAGCTTCATTAACAGCTCTTAGATCCTGGATGAATCGGTAAGATCCATCTGGTTTTTGAACGGGCAAGATTGGGGTGTTGCAGGGGGACTCACAGCTGATTCGAGTTCCAGTATCTCGGTATTTGTTATCTAATGGTTTAAGACCCTCAAGAGCTACTGGTTTTAAGGGATACTGTCTTTTCCAGGGCTAGGGAGCATTTGGTCTCAGAGAAATCTTTACTGGTGGAACATTTATGGCTAAACCAGGGCTGGAGACATCCCACACCTGGGGATTGACTTCATCTAGACAAGGGACAGAGTCCTCCTTTTCTACCTCTGACTGTAAATATTCAGACATAGGCAAAGAAAATTTTCGACTTCTACCTTTGTGTCCCCAAGTCACTCTGGTTTGGAGGCAAAAGTATTATTCTCAAAATGGAAAATTTGGAAGCTGCAAACATGAAAAATTTAAAGAGTCACGCAGAGGCTAGTCACTCTAAGCTAACCCCTAAGACATTTATTGACTGATTTCTAGCTTCTCTTCTTTAACCTTTTTTATCTACAGTAAACCTGTGTGTTCCTTTTAGTTAGTGATTCATTTTTAGACTATCCTGACTCTTCCACTACGTTCCTGTTTTGGGTCTGATACACTTAGAGATGTGCCAAGTGCTTCCTGAATACTATAGAACATATTTTATATTTAAAATACTTCCATGCTTATGTAGTGAGTCAATGATTTTAAGTTTATTTGTTACACATTTCAATGTAAAAGTCAATGTGTGAACTAACATATTCACGACTTGGAAAAGTTGGCTTTTTTTTGCTGTGTGTTTGAACTCCTCACCCGACCAAAGGTCATGGAGAGGTCTATAGATTTTCTAAAATGGTTATAGTGTTGTTTATTTTCTGGTAATTGAATTAGGGTGTGAGTTGCAAAGCTTGTGTTTCTGTTCATTTCATTCCATCTGTTCGTGTTTCTTTCTCTCTCCTGAGTCAGACAGTAATTTCCCATTGGTTGTCCAGTTACCAAGGTTGGTGTCCATGCATCCGTGCTGGTCTCTCCATACATGTCCGGGTGTCCTGTGAAACACAAAGCTTAATTTATTTGGAAATGACCTAGCTGTTCAATACACTGTCATCACTCAGTTGAGCAGAGGGAGAGAAATTCAAGTGACAAAACTCCAGAGAAGCTAGTGTCAGAGCGCCCCGGCGTGGCATGCGTGCAGGGGGTTGGGGGGAGGGGGCGGTGCGCGGAGCGCGGAGGTCTCAGTTGTCCTCCCACCATGGGCCTCTCCAGGCCCGCTGCTGCTCAGTGGCCTCCCCCCGCCCCCATCACTTTGGCTGCTCAGGGCCGGGTGGTCTCTGCAGCTGCCCGGCATCCTGCCCGAGGCCCCCCCTGCCCACACGCTGTCTTCCAGTCTCTCTCTGAACCCTCGACTCTTTCTGCCTCTGTCTCACCTGGCGTGGGTGCGTGCGAGTGCCTGTCCGTGTCCTTGGCTGTCGCTCGTCTGCTCTCCCAGGAAGGTCCTCTGCTGGGCCCGCCTCGTGGGGGCAGGGCGGTCCTCGGTAGGGCGAAAAGACGGGGCTGAGGCGCTCCAAGGGGTTTGCGCAGCCGGCAGGACGGGCGCCTGGGGCCCCGGCTCGGCTGCCCCTAAGCCCCAGGAGGCCCCGGGGACCGCGGACCTGGGCCGAAGCCCCGCTCGTCCGGAGCCACCTGACCCTGAGCAGCGAACGGGATGGTGGGTGACAGGGGGTGAGGGGGCACCGAGATGTCCTCGCTGCTCTGCCCAACCCCCTCCCCCCACCCCAGGTTCCGCAGGCACGCCAGGCCCCGGCTGGCCGTGCCAGACGGGTGCTGGCCTGGGCTCGCGGTGTGCGGAGCGGGGGCGCCCTCCGCTGGCCGCCGAGCTGCGGGCTCTGGCCGGCCGGAGTCCAGTCGCGGGTCGTGCGGCTCAAGTGCAGCGCGCGCCCGCTGGAGAACTGCAGCCCCAGGCCCGACCGGCAGGTCAGACCGCAAGGGAGGCGCAACGCGGGGCTCCTGGGGCGCCTGGCAGCCGCCTCGGTCTAAGGCCATACCACCCTGAACGTGCCCTCTCTCCTGTGATCTGGGAAACTGAGCAGGGTTGGGCCTGGTCAGTACTTGGATGGGAGTCCGCCTAGTAGTTAGGCGAATTTTTTTTATTTTTCTGAATGCCTACTTCAGAAAGTTAGAATCGGATGTCTTCACAGAGTAAAACGAATCATATTTTCATACATAATCTTAAGAATCCAGCAGCTGGTCATTCTTTTTCCTGTCCTAACACAGCTACCTGGAAATCAGTTGTAGTAAGTTCTACTGACTTAAGACCCTCATCCCTAAGGGAAGATATATAGGAAAACCCATAATATATCTAAATAAACATGAAAGATACAATGATGAGAAAGAAAAAAATTTCTCAGTGACATCTTAGTTGGTATCGGAAACATGATGATTATGAAAGCTCAGCCCATAATCAAGTCCAGGCCATGGAAGCCTGTGACTGTCACTGAGTGTTGACTTCCCTTTCAGCTGAGGTCTAAAAAGTGCTTTGTAAAATTCTGAGGTTTGAAGCACTTGTCACCTCCCGAAGAGACTGCAATCAGAAGGGTTTCTAGAATATCGTGATGCTGTGGTGAGCTCAAGCAATATATACTCCAGAGGACGGAAGACAGACATGTTGGGAAGTGGGGATGACTTCTACTGCACTTAGGAAGGAAGGGCATGAACAAGTAGAGAAGCAACACCTCAGTGATGGAATCTTTAAAGACTCCATACATGGAGAAGGAAATGGCAACCAACTCCAGTATTCTTGCCTGGAAAAATCCATGGGCAGAGGAGTCTGGTGGGCTGAAGTCCACGTGATTCCATGACTGACCGTGTGTGCACGATTGTGGAGGGAGACGGGTTGGTAGCAAGAAACTGGTAGAAGTAAAAAATAAGAAAAAATATAAAATAAAGACTCGATAAATATGACAACGACTGGTAGGAATAAACCTTCAGAAGTGCCTTCTCAGACCTCTCGTCAGAAGCACAAGCGTAATAAAGACACTGAGTTTTCACGGTCTCACACAAAATTAGACTGGCTTATGACAATGGGCAGAGAGGCTCCTCTAAGACATCGTGGCTGGGCTTTACTGGAGGATGCACATCGATTGAGTGCATGGCTGTGTGTTATGGAAATATGTCTTACTGGCAGGGCGAAGGCATCTTCTTGAAGAACACAGCAAATAACACCACAAATTCACGGAACTTGGCTACAATGACAATAGCTGATTTCGTGATGGCTACTGCTTGGCAGAGCTGGGATTGCCTCTGCCATTAAATGCCGGACCAGCCGGGAGATTTCAGCGAGCAACACGACGCGTTCCTTTAGGCTAAGAAATAAAGACACAGGACAGATGGGGTCGAGAGGATCGCTGCAGTCAACGATGCTCCTTTATTTCTCTAAGCTTCATTTATACTTAAACCAAGAAGGAGACATCACAAAGAAAATTCTTCCCCATGTACATCATCTTAAGATAACAATAATTAGAACTCTCACTAGGCGTCAGAGCACAGGAATGGCATCCTGATTTAGATTAGGGGTAATCGTAAAAAGGCTGTCTGTCTGCGTCTTGTGTGCATTCAAGGCTTACTAGTGTTGTGTTTATCTTTGGATAGTAAATTCAGAGGGGTGACGGGACAGAGAGCTATGTCCTTGAAGGAACCCTCGATAATCAAGGCAGCTCCCAGAGTCAGCTCTTTCAAGCCGCTCCCCGCAGCTCCCCCTCTTTTATTTAGTAAAAGGGCATGCCTGATTCTTTTGGCGTAAGTAATTACTGTGTAGGACAGCCTTGATGTCCCACAACTCTGTAATGAATTTCTTTATGATACAAGGAGCAATGCACACAAAAAGCGCAAACACTAGGAGCACAGCCACGACCCCCGAAAAAAGATGCCAAAGTGAGGTAATCGAGGGAAAATTGGAAAACAAACTGTTAACAAACTCTTCAGCATTTTTTGCCAAATCCACACTAGCCCGAGGAGCATTTTCTATATCAAGAATTTCCTGATGAAGTTGTAATAGATCCAAGGAAATGTTTTCATTATACCAAATACCATCTAAATGTAATTTTATCTTATTCCAAGGGGTCTCAGTATTATTATAAATTTTTGGTGTAACACAAATCCAACGATAATTAGCATGACATCTAATTTTTGTTCTTAGCTTTAACCCTTGCACTTCTCCTCCCAAAAATCTTACTGCATCATAAAGCGCATTTAGCCTATCTTCTAATTTTCTATCTATATCTTCTTGAACTCCTAAGGCTTTTGAAGTGTTCTTTGCCAAATCATCTACAATATTAGCAGCATGCACAGATTGAGCTAAAGATACAGAAGCAGTAACAGCAGAAGCAATCAAAGTTATAAGAGTTACTACTCCCAGAATTATTAATCCTATCCGCCTTCGTGGCCTAGCAAGGGCTGTACGCACTCTTTCCCATAGTTCAAGCCCAGACTCTTCATACCAGGGCTCAGTAAGATTTACAGGCAACATAACAAAAGGTGGTTGTTTGACTATCAAAGCCCCAGAATTATTTTCCATACCTCTTATACAATTAGTCAGGGTACAATTAAAACAATGAACATGATATAGGCTAGCATTTTTAGAAAGAGTCACAAAGCCAACAAGGATCATAAAGGGATAGGGTACACAGGCCCGAGGATATCTCCAAGTCTCATTCCACCAATATGCTCTCCAGGATAGTACTCCTTTGGTCTTCCCTCCGGTCCGCAAACGGGTCCCATCTGTTCCGAAAGCAGCCAACAGCTTCCATATCTCAGTCTGATACACCGTGGAACCGCCAAGATTCCAAATTCTGGCTACAAGTTGTCTGTTGCCTTCCCTTCCGGGGTTCCTGTTGGAGTCTGGCGACCAGTCCCAAAGGGAATGTGTGTCATTAGTAATAGAATATACAGTAGCAGTCTCATCTCTACAAAGTTTCCATGGCACAGCTATATATCGTCCTTCTACCCCCAGGCCACAAAATGGAATGTCTTTAGGTCCGGTTCCATTGACTCGTCGTGCAAATCCTGTGGATCTCGTAATACTAGGAATATCCACTATCCAATTACGGCGGTCATGGTCGTAATCATAACCAAAGTATTGTGCATCTGTAACAGTAAGACATCCTGAAACATTATGATTTCGGAAAAAGCACATTGGTAATTGTGAAGAGGATCCAGTATAAGAAATGTTGGCATTCTGCGGAAAAATATGTTTATCAGAAAACCCCCCCAAAAGTACTGTGTCATTCACATACACAGGAACAGAACTCATTTCCCATCCGACAGGCTGCAAAAGAGGGGGATCAGGAACATACGCCCAGAAGACATAAGCATTCATGGAACTTATCTGGTTTAAAAGGAGTAATAAAGAAATTAATATACTAGTAGGAGAGGCGGGGGAAGGGTTTGGAGCATTCTCACATGCCATCTGTAACAGTGCCTGTATCTGCTGAGCTGTCAGCAGCGGGGCTGTCTCCTGGATTGTGAGCTGTCTCATTCGCTCCACCAGTGACCTCCTCCGCCGTGCGTACCAGCCTTTCCGGGAGCCAGCGCGGCGCTTCGGCATTCTGCGGGAAAACACAAACATGACCTCTCCCCCATGTTAGAACTGGATCCGGCCCATGCCATCTGCCTTCCAGCGGGTCTTTCCACCTGACTAATGGCCGAGCCTTTTTATTGTCATAGTGCCAAAAACGTTGAGCTGCTGATTTGCCATCCCGGTCAAGACTTAGAAAATTCAAAATGAATAAGGCATGGCTGAGGAGATTGTTAGGAGTAATAGTATACAAACTCCCCCTTTTTAATTTTTTCAATTGGTGCTGAAGGGTTTGATGTGCTCGCTCAACAATTCCTTGGCCCTGCGGATTATATGGAATACCAGTCTTATGCACAATTTGTAACTGGGCACAGAAGGCTTGAAAATTGCGACCAGTATATCCAGGGCCATTGTCTGTTTTGATGCATTTAGGTAGGCCCATAGCAGAAAAGCTCCGTAAGCAATGCTGAATACAATGCTTACTAGCCTCTCCAGGTTGAAGTGTGGCCATGAGGAAACCAGAAAAGGTATCAACAGTAACGTGCACATATTTCAATTTTCCAAAATCAGAAATATGTGTAACATCCATTTGCCACAAATCATTGGGGAGTAAACCCCGAGGATTGACTCCATAAGTGGGAAGAACAAAAAACTGCGGGCAGGTAGGACAAACTTTTACAATTTGACGAGCGGCTTCCCGAGAAATTCCAAATTGCAGCCGTAAAGAATTGCTATTTTGATGGTGTATTGCATGAGAGGCCTGTGCCGCAGAGATAGGGGTTAAGGAAGAATAACATACCATACGGGTGACTTCATCCGCCAGAGCATTCCCGGCCGTTAAAGGTCCAGGAAGGGCAGTGTGAGCACGTATGTGCCCAAAAAAGCAAGGATGAGTTCGGGCTCGAATGAGATTCTGAATTTTCAAAAACAAGGTTTGAATAGAGGGCTTTGCAGCTCCAATGAGGGGTACTGTTTCAATGACTGAGAGAGCTCTGACAACATAATGACTGTCAGAGTATAAATTAAAACTTTGAGGAACACGTTGCAGAGCTTGGAGTACTGCAAAAAGCTCTACTTCTTGAGCTGATGAATATGAGGTTTGACAATAATAAGATTCATTTTCAATCACCAAACTGGCCATGCCATTGGAAGATCCATCAGTAAAGACAGTTGTCCCCTTTTCCAAAGGGCATTGCTGCACAACTTTTGGAAAAATAAACTGATGCAGCTGTGCAAATTGTAACAATTTATTAGCAGGATAATGTTGTTTAATCTCCCCTGCATAGTGTGCAAGCGCAATTGCCCAATCATCAGAAAATTGAGAAAGCCATAACTGTTGTTCAGTTGAAAAAGGAATACAAATAAAGTGGGGATCCCTCCCTAAATAATTAACGGATTCCTGTCTGCCTTTGGCTATTACTTTAGCTACAAGAACATGATAAGGACTTAACACCCGTAAAGGAGAAACTGGCAAGTAAATCCACCTTAGAGGGTTATCTTGAAACAGGACACCTGTAGGTGAATGTTCTGAGGCAAGGATATAAAGTCCCCAAGGCCTTTCATAGTCACAGTAACTGGAATGCTGCTGTGATAAGGCAGTTTCCACTTTCTGAAGAGCTCGCTCCCCAGCTTCTGTAAGGCTGCGTGGGGAGGTAGGATTATTATCTCCCTTTAAGACATCAAAAAGAGGCTTTAATTCATATGTTGCAAGATGTAAATAGGGCCTAATCCAATTAATGTCCCCGAGCAACTTTTCAAAATCATTAAGTGTTTTCAGATTATCTCTTCGCAAAGCAATGGGCTGAATTCCAAATGTCTCCCTTTCTAAACGAAAACCAAGATAGGAATAAGGAGGAAAAGTTTGCACCTTTTCTTTGGCTATTATAAGCCCTGCAGCCTTCAAAGTTGGTTCCATGAAGGCATAAGCTGCTAACAGATGTTTTTCATCAAAATGTGCCAGCAGTATATCATCCATGTAATGCAAAATGTAAACATCAGAGTATTTTACTCGAGTCTCTTCTAATGCTGCTGCAACAAATTTTTGACATAAAGTCGGACTATTAGCCATACCTTGAGGCAAAACTTTCCATTGATAGTGGCGCATTGGTTGAGAGAAATTAACAGATGGAACACTAAAGGCAAATCGAAGACAGTCTTGAGGTGCTAAGGGAATAGTATAAAAACAATCCTTTAGGTCTATGATTATGATATGAGCATTTCTTGGAATAGCCATGGGGGAAGGTAAGCCAGATTGTAATGCTCCCATGACTTCCATAGTTTCATTAACCTTTGATTTACAATCTTTTGCCCAGTGTCTTCCTTTATTGTTATTAATAATTGCTGCATGAGTGCCTCCAGACTCTTTGTCGGAGGGGCAGCTGCTGCCTGCACATTTGAATCATCAGTTACAAGTAATTCCCAATGATCATCCTTATGGTAAGCAGCTGCCTGTTCCTCTAAACTTTCCTCATCCTTTGGAGTCAACATTCCCTCATTTTCCTTCAAAGGTTTGGCAAATTCTAATTCAAAGGTTGTGGGTCTTTTCCCTTCAGGAGTAGCATAAACTTTAGGAGTAGCATAAATTGGATCTTCAGGTGAGAACATGTTTTTTAATTTACTCACTTCCTCATGTTCAAAATCAAGGCAGTCTCTTATTAAAGACCATAATGAAAATGTCTCCACAGGAACCTTATTAGGTCCATGGAGAGTATAATATGTTTGAATCTGTTTCCCTATCTTTTTCCATATCTCTAAACTCATAGTCCCTTCCTGTGGAAACCAGGGACATACTTCCTCAACAAAACTAAGAAAAGTCTGCAATTTTGTTTTAGTAACCTGCATTCCCCGATGCTTCAACATTATCTGTAACATATGCACAAACAACTGACGACTATGATCTTGCCCCATAGTTTATACTCTCGACAATAAACCTTCCTACCCCACAATATTCAAGCAAATATTCTTTTACTTACTTACTGCAAAATTTCCAACGGGTAGCGGCCAAGAGGAACTTTCGTCTAGCCACACGCTTGGGCGCCACTTGCCGGACCAGCCGGGAGATTTCAGCGAGCAACACGACGCGTTCCTTTAGGCTAAGAAATAAAGACACAGGACAGATGGGGTCGAGAGGATCGCTGCAGTCAACGATGCTCCTTTATTTCTCTAAGCTTCATTTATACTTAAACCAAGAAGGAGACATCACAAAGAAAATTCTTCCCCATGTACATCATCTTAAGATAACAATAATTAGAACTCTCACTAGGCGTCAGAGCACAGGAATGGCATCCTGATTTAGATTAGGGGTAATCGTAAAAAGGCTGTCTGTCTGTGTCTTGTGTGCATTCAAGGCTTACTAGTGGTGTGTTTATCTTTGGATAGTAAATTCAGAGGGGTGGCGGGACAGAGAGCTATGTCCTTGAAGGAACCCTCGATAATCAAGAGAGCTCCCAGAGTCAGCTCTTTCAAGCCGCTCCCCGCAATTAAGTACCTCAGTGGCCAGCTGTGATAATAGCCATTACTTTCTCACTTAGAAACTTGCCATGTGCACTAGCGCAAGAACAGTGAATGCTCCCCAGAGAAGCAAGTCAGGCAGACATGCTTCTGTTTTCTCACAGAAGCTGCTTATGACCGGCCCTGCTCACAGACAGATTGCTAATTCCGAACCGATAGACAGTTATGCAGATATTCTTTAGCAACTGAGCCACCAGGGAAGCCCTACTAGCTCAGTTGCTAAAGAATCTGCCTGCAACGCAGGAGACCCCGCTTTGAGTCCTGGGTCGGGGAGATCCCCTGGAGAAGGGATAGGCTACCCACTCCAGTATTCTGGCCTAGAGAATTCCATGGACTGTGTAGTCCTTGGGGCCGCAAATAGTCAGGCACGAACTGAGCCACTTTCACCTGCACATGAGGATATCATTTAAAAAAAAAAAAATGTGGTAACAGATCTAGAACCTCTGTCAAGCTCATGAGCGAGTAGTATAAATGTACAGAATCAGCTTTGTCCTGCATAGTTACTACCGTCCTGTATTTGCTTTGAGAGGAGTTGAGCTACTCTTGGTACAGAGGAATGATTCTTTACCAACTGAGCCACAAGGGAAGCCCACAAATCCTGGAGTGGGTAGCCTATCCCTTCTCCAGCGGATCTTCCTGACCCAGGAATTGAACCAGGGTCTCCTGCCTGAGTAACACATATTGCGTAAAAATCGGTGAGGGAGCAGAACTAGGGACATTGATTGGTAAAATCAGTTTTCCTTGTCTAGATGGCTAACGGAGGCGAAAGAAATGTTGGTGTGGATTTAAAAAATTCTTCTGATACTATACAAAAAATTTACTAGTTCTCTGCAGAAGTCTTTAATGAAGCATAGATATTGTCATTAGATTGCTTTGGTCATATCCGTCTCATCCACATTTATTTTTTAAAATCACATAGAGTGGCTTCAATCACTTGAAGAAATGACAAAAGGTTTCTTTGGTCTCCATTCTATACTGCATCGAGAGAAGGCAGTTGATCAGCATGATGCAGGAGCTCAAGATGTTTTTGGCAAACACTTGACTAGTCTGTTTAATGATATGGAAGAATGAATTAAGGATGGCAGCACGAAACAGAAGGCCATGCTAGAAGTACACAAGACCTTGTTTGGTAAGTCCAAACATGACTTTTTCTTTCAATTGAAGGATAGTTGCTTTACAGAATTTTGTTGCCAAACATCAACGTGAATGAGCCACAGGTTTACATATGTCTCCTCCCTCCTGAACCTCTCTCCCGTCTCCTCCTCCCCATTCCACCCCTCTAGCTTGTTGCAGAGCCCCTGTTTGAGTCCCCTGAGTCATACAGCAAATTGCATTGGCATCTCTTTTAACGTATGGTACTATGTTTCCAAGTTCCTCTGCATTCATCTCACCCTATCCTTCCTCCCCCCTGCCCGTGTCCATAAGTCTGTTCTCTACATCTGTGACTCCTTGGCTGCCCTGCAAATAATTTCATCAGTACCACCTTTAGTTCAAGCATTTCTTCCCCCCCCCAAGCATTTCTTATTTCTTATTCCACTCTTACTGTCTTTAGTGTGAGATTGATCTCGAAACTGATATGAAAGTATTATTCTCAGCATGGAAAATTTGGAAGATGCAAACATGAAAAATTTAAAAAGTAACGCAGGGGCTAGTCACTCTAGGCTAAACCCTAAAACATTTATTGACTGATTTCTAGTTTCTCTTCTTTAACTTTTTGATCTACGTAATCCTGTGTATTCCTTTTAGTTAGGGATTCATTTTTAGACTATCCTGACTCTTCCATTATGTTCCAGTTTGGGGTTTGATACACTTACAGATGTGCCAAGTGCTTCCTGAATAGTATAGAACATATTTTATGTTTAAAATACTTCCATGCCTATGTAGTGAGTCAATGATTTTAAGTTTATTTGTGACACATTTCAATGTAAAATCAATGTGTGAACTAATATATTCTCGATTTGGAAAAGGTGGCTTTTTTTGTTGTGTGTAAGAATTCCTCACCGGACCAAAGGTCATGGAGAGGTCTATTGTTTTTCTAAAATGGTTATAGTGTTGTTGTTTTTTTCGGTAATTGAATTGGGGTGTGAGTTGCAAAGTTTGTGTTTCTGTTCAATTTTTCCATCTGTTCGGGTTTCTTTCTCTCTCCTGAGTCAGACAGTAATTTCCCATTGGTTGTCCAGTTACCAAGGTTGGTGTCCATGCATCCGTGCTGGTCTCTGCATTCATGTCCGGGTGTCCTGTGAAACACAAAGCTTAATTTACTTGGAAATGACCTAGCTCTGCAATATACTGTCATCACTCAGTTGAGCACAAGGATAGAAATTCAGGTGATCAAACTCCGGAGAAGCTTTCGTCGGAGAGGGGCGTGCGTTCAGGGGGTTGGAGTGGGAGGGGCGAGGACCATGGATATCTCAGGTGCCCTCCCAACCTGGGCCTCTGCAGGCCTGCCTCTGCTCGGCAGCTTCCCCCCGCCCCCATCGCGTTTGCTGCTCAGGGCCGGGTGGTCTCTGAAGCTGCCCGGCATCCTGCCCGAAGCCCCCCCTGCCCACACGCTGTCTTCCGGTGTCTCTCTGAACCCTCATCTCTTTCTGCCTCTGTCTCACCTGGCGTGGGTGCGTGCGAGTGCCTGTCCGGGTGCCTGGCTGTCGCTCGTCCGCTCTCTCAGGAAGGTCCTGTGCTGGGCCCGTGGCGTGGGGGCAGGGCGGGCCTCGGTTTGGGGACAGGGCGGGGCTGAGGCAATCCAGGGGTTTTGCACAGCCGGCAGGATGGGCGCCTGGGGCCCCGGCTGGGCTGCCCCTAAGCCCGCAGGAGGCTCTGGGGACTGCGGCCCGGGCCGACGCCCCGCTCGTCCGGAGCCACGTGACCCTGAGCAGCGAACGGGATGGTGGGGGGCGGGTTTGGGGGGGCACCAAGACGTCCTCCCCGCTCACGCCACCCCCCTCCCCAACCCCCGCCATAGCTCCCGCAGCCTCGCCAGGCCGCTCGGTGTCCGGGAAGCGCCCCGGGCCGGGCCAGGCGCGTGCTGGCCGGGGGTGGCGTCGGCTGGTCTCCCAGCTGCAGGGCCTGTCCCGGTTTTTCCCATCAGTTTCAACAGTGACGGTCACCCCACATTGTGAATCGTCTAGATTTCTCACTGACATCCCTGTTAGGGAGTGGCTTTTTAGAGAGTTAGGGAAGGTCACTTGGGGGATGTTAGTCATGAGAGAAAATAAGGGCTCAGGTGGGATTGCAGATGTCATCCAGGGGGTAAATAGAGACAGTTGTTGCTGGTACCAAGACAGGAAGTTTTTTTTCCCGCTTTCCCCAAAAGGCCATATTGCAACCACATGGGGGCGCTGAGTAACAGCCCATAGCTCGGCTGGAAGGGTGGGCCTTTGATATTGATATCCTGGGATGGGTTGGACATACCCCCAACCTTTGTCATTAATGCAGATGCAGCCCGGGCTGCTTAGGTTGAGTTGAGAAGCAGTGTGCTTTGCAAGTGAATATGCCTCGTTTACGGAGAGATCAATAGCCATACAGGGAGATATGATTAGAAAGAAGAAGAACATCATATGATGCATTTTACTTATCTGAGGCAGGATTGATGGGGTTCTGCTTGAACAAGAGCCTGAGATCTTCAAGAGGTTCACAGGAATAGCTGTCCTCTGGCTTTGGAGTCTCAGTTTCTGTCTCCCCCTCCTGTAGGCCATAGGGTTTTATTCTAGAATTGTGGACCCAGGCAGATAGACCCTTCACTTTTACAGCAGTTGAAGTCACTAGAACAACCTGATATGGCCCTGTCCATTTCTGGGACAGCTGGTTTGGACTCCCTTTTTCTTGCCAGGTCTTTACTGATACTTGATCCCCTGGCTTTACCTGGGGATTTTTCAAGTCTTCCTGTGGTTTGTTCTCCATACCGTTGGAGTTCTTGCTGAAACCTTCCCAGGTCAATTATATGTTTTAAGAGTGTATTGGCATCCTCGTCAAGAAACAAATCAGAAGTTAAGAATGGTCGTCCATACATCATTTCATAAGGACTTAACAATAGTGGCCGTTTGGGGGATGTCCGTATCCTCATGAGGGCTATGGGCAGCATATGTGTCCACTTATTATGTGTTTCTGACATAGCTTAGCCAGAGCCCTTTTAAGAGTCTGGTTGGCTCTCTCTACCTTTCCTGAAGCTTGAGGCCACCAGGATGAGCGGAGCTGGTATTTTATGCCTAAGCATGCGGCTAGGTTCTGGGGTATCGTGGCTGTAAGTGAGGGCCCGTTGTCACTCTGAAGTGACCGAGGCAGCCCAAACCTAGGCACTATCTCCTTCAGCAGAGCTTTACAGACTTCTGTAGCTCTCTCAGTCTCAGTAGGGAACGCTTCGATCCATCCTGTGAATGTGTCAATAAAGACTCGCAAGTAAGAAAACCCTTGGGTCTTGGGCATGGCTGTAAATTCTAAATGCGGAGCGGCTTTGCCAGTCCGCTCCTGGGTATGATCCCCGATGTTGGACAGGTGTAATTAGAGGAGGTCTGGTTTTTGGGTTATTTTTTAGACAGGTGTCACAATTTTGTGTGACTTGTTTAACAACCTTAGCTAACTGGGGATGGGAGAGAATACATTAAGCAAGATTTCTAGATTATCTTTTCCAAAATGGGCGCTCTTATGTAAGGAGTTAGTAATGTTTTAAACCTGAGAATCAGGGAGTATTATTTGGGCCTGATCAGGCTGAAACCACCCATGTGACCCAAACTCCTAACCCCGCTCAGCATATCGGGAATGTCCCCCTGGGGTAAAATCTGGAGTCAGGGTTTCCTTGGGGAAAAGGGGGCAGATAGCAGTGGCAGAGGTAGCTTCCCCGGCAGCTCGTCCTGCCTCTTGATCAGCTTTCCTATTTCCCTGAGCCTCTTTTTCTTGCCCCTTTTGGTGACTCTTGCAGTGGATGACAGCTAATTTTGCAGGAAGTTTGACTGCCTCCAGGAGCCTGAGAATGAGCTCTTTGTGTTTAATAGCAGAGCTTCGGGCACTGAGCATCCCTCTTTCTTTCCAAATTGCTGCACGGGCATGCAGAATGAGGAAAGCATACTTAGAGTCCATACACACATTAATCCTCTTTCCTTCTCCTAACTCCAAAGCTCTTGTCAGGGCAAAAAGTTCAGCTTTCTGGGCTGAGGTGTCTGGGGGAAGAGACCCACGTTCCTTAGTTTCTTCCAGGCTCGCTACAGCATATCCTGCTTTCCTCTCTCCCTTTTCTACAAAACTGCTGCCATCTGTGTGCCAGTTTTCCTCTGGGTCAGATAAAGGTGTCTCTGATAGGTCCCGGCGAGAAGAGTATAACTCGTCTGTGATTTGTATGCATTGGTGATCCAGAGGGGAGGTAGGGGGATCTGGCAGTAAGGTTGCTGGATTTAATGTCTGGCAGACTCTCAACTTTATTTCTGGAGTGTCAAGGAGGAGGGCTTGGTATTGGGTGATCCTTCCCCCTGTCATCCACCTGTCCCCTTTCGTTTCCAAGACTGCTTGCACCCGGTGAGGCGTATACACTGTGGTGGGCTGACCCAGGGTCAGCTTAGATGCCTCCTTAACCATAAGAGCAGTGGCTGCTACTGCCCGGAGGCAAGTGGGCCACCCTCTGGCCACCTCATCTAGTTATTTTGAGAGATAAGCCACAGGTTGTAATACGGGCCCCATCATCTGCTCTAACACCCCAAGAGCAGTTCCTGTCCTTCCAGAAACATAGACTCTAAAAGGCTTCTCCAGGTTGGGGAGGCTTAAGCTGGGGCTGTAGTGATGGACTCTTTTAGGGCATTAAATGCCACCTTGTAGGTCTCATGCCAGTTGAGTGGCTCTTCCACTTTCCCCCTTAAATTTTCATATAGGGGTCTGGCCAGATTACCATAATTAGGAATCCAGATCCTGCAAAACCCGGTCCTTCCTAAAAATCCCCTAAGCTGTTGTTTTGTTTGGGGGTACGGGGTATTTAAGATGAGGGATCTCCCCTCGGGGTCAGGCATTCTTTTTCTCTCTGTAATTATAAATCCAAGGTATTTTACTTGGGTTAAGCTAATCTGAGCCTACTTGGGGGATACTCGATAACCCTTTTCATACAGGAAAGTTAGCGTTTTAAATAGTGTCCATTTGAGAGCTGGTAAAATCTGGCCTAGCTATGAGCAAGTCATCCACATACTGTATTAGACTACTGTTTGTTAAAGTTAATTCCCTTAGTTCTCTCCCCGAGGAAGTCCCGAAGATATGAGGGCTGCCCCTAAACCCTTGGGGTAGTCGAGTCCAGTCGAGAGTTGTATGGTCTCTCTTGTTTCCAAGTCCCGCCACTCAAAAGCAAAGAGTTCTTGGGATTCAGGATGGAGAGGAATGCAAAAGAAAGCACCTTGAAGGTCCAAGACTGAGAAGTACTTGGCATTTCCAGGGACTTGGGATAGGAGGGTATTTGGGTTTGGGACTATGGGGTGGATGGGAACCACAGCTTCATTAACAGCTCTTAGATCCTGGACGAATCGGTAAGATCCATCTGGTTTTTGAACGGGCAAGATTGGGGTGTTGCAGGGGGACTCACAGCTGATTCGAGTTCCAGTATCTCGGTATTTGTTAACTAATGGTCTAAGACCCTCAAGAGCTACTGGTTTTAAGGAATATTGTCTTTTCCAGGGCTAGGGAGCATTTGGTCTCAGAGAAATCTTTACTGGTGGAACATTTATGGCTAAACCAGGGCTGGAGACATCCCACACCTGGGGATTGACATCATCTAGACGAGGGACAGACTCCTCCTTTTCTACCTCTGACTGTAAATATTCAGACATAGGCAAAGAAAATTATCGACTTCTACCTTTGTGTCCCCAAGTCACTCTGGTTTGGAGGCAAAAGTATTATTCTCACCATGGAAAATTTGGAAGCTGCAAACATGAAAAATTTAAAGAGTCACGCAGAGGCTAGTCACTCTAAGCTAACCCCTAAGCCATTTATTGACTGATTTCTAGCTTCTCTTCTTTAACCTTTTTTATCTACAGTAATCCTGTGTGTGCCTTTTAGTTAGGGATTCATTTTTAGACTATCCTGACTCTTCCACTATGTTTCAGTTTTGGGTCTAATACACTTAGAGATGTGCCAAGGGCTTCCTGAATATTATAGAACATATTTTATATTTAAAATTCTTCCATGCTTATGTAGTGAGTCAAAGATTTTAAGTTTATTTGCTACACATTTCAATGTAAAAGTCAATGTGTGAACTAACATATTCACGAGTTGGAAAAGTTGGTTTTTTTTGCTGTGTGTTTGAACTCCTCACCCGACCAATGGTCATAGATCGGTCTATTGTTTTTCAAAAATGGTTATAGTGTTGTTTATTTTCTGGTAATTGAATTAGGGTGTGAGTTGCAAAGCCTGTGTTTCTGTTCATTTCATTCCATCTGCTCAGGTTTCTTTCTCTCTCCTGAGTCAGACAGTAATTTCCCATTGGTTGTCCAGTTACCAAGGTTGGTGTCCATGCATCCGTGCTGGTCTCTCCATACATGTCCGGGTGTCCTGTGAAGCACTAAGCTTAATTTATTTGGAAATGACCTAGCTGTTCAATACACTGTCATCACTCAGTTGAGCAGAGGGAGAGAAATTCAAGTGACAAAACTCCAGAGAAGCTAGTGTCAGAGCGCCCCGGCGTGGCATGCGTGCAGGGGGTTGGGGTTAGTGGGGCGGGGCACGGAGCGCGGAGATCTCAGGTGTCCTCCCACCCTGGGCTTCTCCAGGCCCGCCGCTGCTCAGTGTCCTCCCCCCGCCCCCATCGCTTTGGCTGCTCAGGACCGGGTGGTCTCTGCAGCTGCCCGGCATCCTGCCCGAGGCTCCCCCTGCCCACACGCTGTCTTCCAGTCTCTCTCTGAACCCTCGACTCTTTCTGCCTCTGTCTCACCTGGCGTGGGTGCGTGCGAGTGCCTGTCCGTGTGCCTGGCTGTCGCTCGTCTGCTCTCCCAGGAAGGTCCTGTGCTGGGCCCGCGGCGTTGGGGCAGGGCGGGCCTCGGTAGGGCGAAAAAACGGGGCTGAGGCGCTCCAGGGGGTATGTGCAGCCGACAGGACGGGCGCCTGGGGCCCCGGCTGTGCTGCCCCTAAACCCCAGGAGGCTCCGGGGACCGTGAACCCGGGCCAAAGCCCCACTCGTCCGGAGCCACCTGACCCTGAGCAGCGAACGGGATGGTGGGTGACAGGGGTGAGGGGGCACCGAGATGTTCTCGCTGCTCTGCCCAACCCCCTCCCCCCACCCCAGGTTCCGCAGGCACACCAGGCCCCGGCCGGCCAGGCCAGACGGGTGCTGGCCTGGGCTCGCGGTGTGCCGAGCGGGGACGCCCTCCGCTGGCCGCCGAGCTGCAGGCTCTGGCCGGCCGGAGTCAAGTCGCGGGTCGTGCGGCTCAAGTGCAGTCCGCGCCCGCTGGAGAACTGCAGCCCCAGGCCCGACCGGCAGGTCAGACCGCAAGGGAGGCGCAACACGGGGCTCATGGGGCGCCTGGCAGCCGCCTCGGTCTAAGGCCATACCACCCTGAACGTGCCCTCTCTCCTGTGATCTGGGAAACTGAGCAGGGTCGGGCCTGGTCAGTACTTGGATGGGAGACCGCCTAGTAGTTAGGCGATTTTTTTTTATTTTTCTGAATGCCTACTTCAGAAAGTTAGAATCGGATGACTTCACACAATAAAACGAATCATATTTTCATACATAATCTTAAGAATCCAGCAGCTGGTCATTCTTTTTTCTGTCCTAACACAGCTAACTGGAAGTCAGTTGTAGTAAGTTCTACTGACTTAAGACCCTCATCCCTAAGGGAAGATATATAGGAAAACCCATAATATATCTAAATAAACATGAAAGATACAATGATGAGAAAGAAAAAAATTTCTCAGTGACATCTTAGTTGGTATCGGAAACACGATGATTATGAAAGCACAGCCCATAATCAAGTCCAGGCCATGGAAGCCTGTGACTGTCACTGAGTGTTGACTTCCCTTTCAGCTGAGGTCGTAAAAAGTGCTTTGTAAAATTCTGAGGTTTGAAGCACTTGTAACCTCCCAAAGAGACTGCAATCAGAAGGGTTTCTAAAATATTGTGACGCTGTGGTGAGCTCAAGCAATATATACTCCAGAGGACGGAAGACAGACATGTTGGGAAGTGGGGATGACTTCTACTGCACTTAGGGAGGAAGGGCATGTACAAGTGGAGAAGCAACACCTCAGTGATGGAATCTTTAAAGACTCCATACATGGAGAAGGAAATGGCAACCCACTCCAGTATTCTTGCCTGGAAAAATCCATGGGCAGAGGAGTCTGGCGGGCTGAAGTCCACGGGATTCCATGACTGACCGTGTGTGCACGAGGGTGGAGGGAGACGGGTTCGTAGCAAGAAACTGGTAGAAGTAAAAAATAAGAAAAAATATAAAATAAAGACTCGATAAATATGACAACGACTGGTAGGAATAAACCTTCAGAAGTGCCTTCTCAGACCTCCCATCAGAAGCATAAGCGTAATAAAGACACTGAGTTTTCACGGTCTCACACAAAATTAGACTGGCTTATGACAATGGGCAGAGAGGCTCCTCTAAGACATCAGAGCTGGGCTTTACTGGAGGATGCACATCGATTGAGTGCATGGCTGTGTGTTATGGAAATATGTCTTACTGGCAGGGCGAAGGCATCTTCTTGAAGAACACAGCAAATAACACCACAAATTCACGGAACTTGGCTACAATGACAATAGCTGATTTCGTGATGGCTACTGCATGGCAGAGCTGGGATTGCCTCTGCCATTAAGTACCTCAGTGGCCAGCTGTGATAGTAGCCATTACCTTCTCACTTAGAAACTTGCCATGTTCACTAGCGCAAGAACAGAGAAAGCTCGCCAGAGAAGCAAGTCAGGCAGACATGCTTCTGTTTTCTCACAGAAGCTGCTTATGACCGGCCCTGCTCACAGACAGATTGCTAATTACAAATCGATAGACAGTTATGCAGATATTCTTTAGCAACTGAGCCACCAGGGAAGCCCTACTAGCTCAGTTGCTAAAGAATCTGCCTGCAACGCAGGAGACCCCGCTTTGAGTCCTGGGTCGGGAAGATCCCCTGGAGAAGGGATAGGCTACCCACTCCAGTATTCTGGACTAGAGAATTCCATGGACTGTATAGTCCTTGGGGCTGCAAAGAGTCAGGCACGAACTGAGCCACTTTCACCTGCACATGCAGATATCACTTAAAAAAAAAAATGTGGTAAGTAACAGATCTAGAACCTCTGTAAAGCTCATGAGTGAGTAGTATAAATGTACAGAATCAGCTTTGTCCTGCATAGTTACTACCGTCCTGTATTTGCTTTGAGAGGAGTTGAGCTACTCTTGGTACAGAGGAATGATTCTTTACCAACTGAGCCACACGGGAAGCCCACTAATCCTGGAGTGGGTAGCCTATCCCTTCTCCCGCGGATCTTCCTGACCCAGGAACTGAACCAGGGTCTCCTGCCTGAGTAACACATATTGGGTAAAAATCGGTGAGGGATCAGAACTAGGGACGTTGATTGGTAAACTCAGTATTCCTTGTCTAGATGGCTAGTGGAGGCGAAAGAAATGTTGGTGTGGATTTAAAAAATTCTTCTGATACTATACAAAAAATTTACTTGTTCTCTGCAGAAGTCTTTAATGAAGCACAGATATTGTCATTAGATTGCTTTGGTCATATCCGTCTTATCCACATTTATTTTTTAAAATCACATAGAATGGCTTCAATCACTTGAAGAAACGACAAAAGGTTTCTTTGGTCTCCATTCTATACTGGATCGAGAGAAATCAGTTGATCAGCATGATGCAGGAGCTCAAGATGATTTTGGCAAAAACTTGACTAGTCTGTTAATGATATGGAAGAATGAATTAAGGATGGCAGCACCAAACAGAAGGCCTTGCTAGAAGTACACAAGACCTTGTTTGGTAAGTCCAAACATGACTTTTTCATTCAATTGAAGGATAGTTGCTTTACAGAATTTTGTTGCCAAACATCAACGTGAATGAGCCACAGGTGTACATATGTCTCCTCCCTCCTGAACCTCTCGCCCATCTCCTCCACCCCATTCCACCCCTCTAGCTTGTTGCAGAGCCCCTGTTTGAGTCCCCTGAGTCATACAGCAAATTGCATTGGCATCTCTTTTAACGTATGGTACTATGTTTCCATGTTCCTCTGCATTCATCTCACCCTCTCCTTCCTCCCCCCTGCCGTGTCCATAAGTCTGTTCTCTACATCTGTGACTCCTTGGCTGCCCTGCAAATAATTTCATCAGTACCACCTTTAGTTCAAGCATTTCTTCCGCCCCCCCCCCCCGCCAAGCATTTCATATTTCTTATTCCACTATTACTGTCTTTAGTGTGAGACTGATCTCGAAACTGATATGAAAGCATTATTCTCAGCATGGAAAATTTGGAAGATGCAAACATGAAAAATTTAAAAAGTAACGCAGGGGCTAGTCACTCTAGGCTAACCCCTAAAACATTTATTGACAGATTTCTAGTTTCTCTTCTTTAACCTTTTTGATCTACGTAATCCTGTGTATTCCTTTTAGTTAGGGATTCATTTTTAGACTATCCTGACTCTTCCATTAAGTTCCAGTTTGGGGTCTGATACACTTACAGATGTGCCAAGTGCTTCCTGAATACTATAGAACATATTTTATGTTTAAAATACTTCCATGCGAATGTAGTGAGTCAATGATTTTAAGTTTATTTGTTACACATTTCAATGTAAAATCAATGTGTGAACTAACATATTCTCGATTTGGAAAAGGTGGCTTTTTTTGTTGTGTGTAAGAATTCCTCACCGGACCAAAGGTCATGGAGAGGTCTATTGTTTTTCTAAAATGGTTATAGTGTTGTTGTTTTTTTCCGTAATTGAATTGGGGTGTGAGTTGCAAAGTTGGAGTTTCTGTTCATTTTTTCCATCTGTTCGGGTTTCTTTCTCTCTCCTGAGTCTGACAGTAATTTCCCATTGGTTGTCCAGTTACCAAGGTTAGTGTCCATGCATCTGTGCTTGTCTCTGCATTCATTTCCGGGTGTCCTGTGAAACACTAAGCTTAATTTATTTGGAAATGACCTAGCTGTGCAATATACTGTCATCACTCAGTTGAGCACAAGGATAGAAATTCAGGTGATCAAACTCCGGAGAAGCTTTTGTCGGAGAGGGGCGTGCGTTCAGGGGGTTGGGGTGGGAGGGGCGCGGACCGCGGATATCTCAGGTGCCCTCCCAACCTGGGCCTCTGCAGGCCTGCCTCTGCTTTGCAGACTCCCCCCGCCCCCATCGCGTTTGCTGTTCAGGGCCGGGTGGTCTCTGCAGCTGCCAGGCATCCTGCCCGAAGCCCCCGCTGTCCACACGCTGTCTTCCGGTGTCTCTCTGAACCCTCATCTCTTTCTGCCTATGTCTCACCTGGCGTGGGTGCGTGCGAGTGCCTGTCCGTGTGCCTGGCTGTCGCTCGTCCGCTCTCTCAGGAAGGTCCTGTGCTGGGCCCGTGGCGTGGGGGCAGGGCGGGCCTCGGTTTGGGGACAGGACGGGGCTGAGGCGCTCCAGGGGGTTTGCACAGCCGGCAGGATGGGCGCCTGGGGCCCCGGCTGGACTAGAAAGTAAGAAAACCCTTGGGTCTTGGGCATGGCTGTAAATTCTACTTGCCAATCCACTCCGGGGTATGATCCCCAATGATGGACAGGTGTAATTAGAGGAGGTCTGGTTTTGGGGTTATTTCTTAGACAGGTGTCACAATTTTGTGTGTCCTGTTTAACAACCTTTGCTAACTGTGGATGGGAGAGAATAGGCTTAAGCAAGTTGTCTAGATTATCTTTTCCAAAATGGGAGCTCTTATGTAAGGAGTTAGTAATGTTTTAAACCTGAGAATCAGGGAGTATTATTTGGGCCTGATCAGGCTGAAACCACCCATGTGACCCAATCTCCCAGCCCCTCTCAGCATATCGGGAATGTCCCCCTGGGGTAACATCTGGAGTCAGGGTTTCCTTGGGGAAAAGGGGGCAGATAGCAGTGGCAGAGGTAGCTTCCCCGGCAGCTCGTCCTGCCTCTTGATCAGCTTTCCTATTTCCCTGAGCCTCTTTTTCTTGCCCCTTTTGGTGACTCTTGCAGTGGATGAAAGCTAATTTTGCAGGAAGTTTGACTGCCTCCAGGAGCCTGAGAATGAGCTCTTTGTGTTTAATAGCAGAGCTTCGGGCACTGAGCATCCCTCTTTCTTTCCAAATTGCTGCACAGGCATGCAGAATGAGGAAAGCATACTTAGAGTCCATACACACATTAATCCTCTTTCCTTCTCCTAACTCCAAAGCTCTTGTCAGGGCAAAAAGTTCAGCTTTCTGGGCTGAGGTGTCTGGGGGAAGAGACCCACTTTCCTTAGTTTCTTCCAGGCTCGCTACGGCATATCCTGCTTTCCTCTCTCCCTTTTCTACAAAACTGCTGCCATCAGTGTGCCAGTTTTCCTCTGGGTCAGATAAAGGTGTCTCTGATAGGTCCCGGCGAGAAGAGTATAACTCGTCTGTGATTTGTATGCATTGGTGATCCAGAGGGGAGGTAGGGGGATCTGGCAGTAAGGTCGCTGGATTTAAAGTCTGGCAGACCCTCAACTTTATTTCTGGAGTGTCAAGGAGGAGGGCTTGGTATTGGGTGATCCTTCCCCCTGTCATCCACCTGTCCCCTTTCGTTTCCAAGACTGCTTGCACCCGGTGAGGCGTATACACTGTGGTGGGCTGACCCAGGGTCAGCTGACATGCCTCCTTAACCATAAGAGCAGTGGCTGCTACTGCCCGGAGGCAAGTGGGCCACCCTCTGGCCACCTCATCTAGTTATTTTGAGAGATAAGCCACAGGTTGTAATACGGGCCCCATCATCTGCTCTAACACCCCAAGAGCAGTTCCTGTCCTTCCAGAAACATAGAGTCTAAAAGGCTTCTCCAGGTTGGGGAGGCCTAAAGCTGGGGCTGTAGTTATGGACTCTTTTAGGGCATTAAAGGCCACCTTGCAGGTCTCATGCCAGTCGAGTGGCTCTTCCTCTTTCCCCCTTAAATTTTCATATAGGGGTCTGGCCAGATTGCCATAATTAGGAATCCAGATCCTGCAAAACCCGGTCCTTCCTAAAAATCCCCTAAGCTGTTGTTTTGTTTGGGGGTACGGGGTATTTAAGATGAGGGATCTCCCCTCGGGGTCAAGCATTCTTTTACTCTCCGTAATTATAAATCCAAGGTATTTTACTTGGGTTAAGCTAATCTGAGCCTACTTGGGGGATACTCGATAACCCTTTTCATACAGGAAAGTTAGCGTTTTAAATAGTGTCCATTTGAGAGCTGGTAAAATCTGGCCTAGCTATGAGCAAGTCATCCACATACTTTATTAGACTACTGTTTGTTAAAGTTAATTCCCTTAGTTCTCTCCCCGAGGAAGTCCCGAAGATATGAGGGTTGTCCCTAAACCCTTGGGGTAGTCGAGTCCAGTGGAGAGCTGTATGGTCTCTCTTGTTTCCAAGTCCTGCCACTCAAAAGCAAAGATATTTTGGGATTCAGGATGGAGAGGAATGCAAAAGAAAGCACCTTGAAGGTCCAAGACTGAGAAGTACTTGGCATTTCCTGGGACTTGGGATACGAGGGTATATGGGTTTGGGACTATGGGGTGGATGGGAACCGCAGCTTCATTAACAGCTCTTAGATCCTGGACGAATCGGTAAGATCCATCTGGTTTTTGAACGGGCAAGATTGGGGTGTTGCAGGGGGACTCACAGCTGATTCGAGTTCCAGTATCTCGGTATTTGTTAAGTAATGGTCTAAGACCCTCAAGAGCTACTGGTTTTAAGGGATATTGTCTTTTCCAGGGCTAGGGAGCATTTGGTCTCAGAGAAATCTTTACTGGTGGAACACTTATGGCTAAACCAGGGCTGGAGACATCCCACACCTGGGGATTGACCTCATCTAGACAAGGGACAGACTCCTCCTTTTCTACCTCTGACTGTAAATATTCAGACATAGGCAAAGAAAATTATCGACTTCTACCTTTGTGTCCCCAAGTCACTCTGGTTTGGAGGGGAAAGTATTATTCTCACCATGGAAAATTTGGAAGCTGCAAACATGAAAAATTTAAAGTGTCACGCAGAGGCTAGTCATTCTAAGCTAACCCCTAAGACATTTATTGACTGATTTCTAGCTTCTCTTCTTTAACCTTTTTTATCTACAGTAATCCTGTGTGTTCCTTTTAGTTAGGGATTCATTATTAGACTATCCTGACTCTACCACTACGTTCCAGTTTTGGGTCTGATACAATAACAGATGTGCCAAGTGCTTCCTGAATACTATAGAACATATTTTATGTTTAAAATACTTCCATGCGTATGTAGTGAGTCAATGATTTTAAGTTTATTTGTTACACATTTCAATGTAAAAGTCAATGTGTGAACTAACATATTCACGACTTGTAAAATTTGGCTTTTTTTTGCTGTGTGTTTGAACTCCTCACCCGACCAAAGATCATGGAGAGGACTATTTTATTTCTAAAATGGTTATATTGTTGTTTATTTTCTGGTAATTGAATTAGGGTGTGAGTTGCAAAGCTTGTGTTTCTGTTCATTTCATTCCATCTGTTCGGTTTCCTTTCTCTCTCCTGAGTCAGACAGTAATTTCCCATTGGTTGTCCAGTTACCAAGGTTGGTGTCCATGCATCCGTGCTGGTCTCTCCATACATGCCCGGGTGTCCTGTGAAACACTAAGCTTAATTTATTTGGAAATGACCTAGCTGTTCAATACACTGTCATCACTCAGTTGAGCAGAGGGAGAGAAATTCAAGTGACAAAACTCCAGAGAAACTAGTGTCAGAGCGCCCCGGCGTGGCATGCGTGCAGGGGATTGGGTGGAGGGGGCGGTGCACGCAGTGCGGAGATCTCAGGTGTCCTCACACCCTGGGCCTCTCTAGGTCCGCCGCTGCTCAGTGGCCTCCCACCGCCCCCATCGCTTTGGCTGCTCAGGGCCGGGTGGTTTCTGCAGCTGCCCGGCATCCTGCCCGAGGCCCCCCATGCCCACACGCTGTCTTCCAGTCTCTCTCTGAACCCTCGACTCTTTCTGCCTCTGTCTCACCTGGCGTGGGTGCGTGCGAGTGCATGTCCGTGTCGCTGGCTGTCGCTCGTCTGCTCTCCCAGGAAGGTCCTGTGCTGGGCCCGTGGCGTGGGGGCAGGGCGGGCCTCGTTAGGGCGAAAAGGCGGGGCTGAGGCGCTCCAGGGGGTTTGCACAGCCGGCAGGACGGGCGCCTGGGGCCCCGGCTGGGCTGCCCCTAAGTCCCAGGAGGCTCCGGGGACCGCGGACCCGGGCCGAAGCCCCGCTCGTCCGGAGCCACCTGACCCTGAGCAGCGAACGGGATGGTGGGGGGCAGCGGGTGAGGGGGTACCGAGATGTCCTCGCTGCTCTACCCACCCCCCTCCCCCCACCCCAGGTTCCGCAGTCACGCCACTCCCCGGCCGGCCGGGCCAGACGGGTGCTGGCCTCGGCTCGCGGTGTGCGGAGCGGGGGTGCCCTCCGGTGCCCGCCGAGCTGCAGGCTCTGGCCAGCCGGAGTCCAGTTGCAGGTCGTGAGGCTCAAGTTCAGCGCGCGCCCGCTCGAGAACTGCAGCCCTAGGCCCGACCGGCAGGTCAGACCACAAGGGAGGCCAACGCGGGGCTCCTGGGGCATCTGACAGCCACCTCGGTGTAAGGCTATAGCACCCTGAAAGTGCCCTATGTCCTCTGATCTGGGAAATTGAGTAGGGCCGGGCCTGGTCAGTACTTGCATGGGAGACCGTCTTGTAGTTAGGCGGTTTTGTGATTTTTCTGAATGCCTACTTCAGAAAGTTAGAATTGGATGACTGCACACAGGAAAACGAATAATGTTTTCGGTCATAATCTTAGGAATCCAGCCGCTGGTCATTCTTTTCCTGTCCTAACACAGCTAACTGGAAGTCAGTTGCAGTAACTTCTACTGACTTAAGACCCTCATCCCTAACGGAAGGTATATAGGAAAACCCATAGTATATCTAAATAAACATGAAAGATAGAACGATGAGAAAAAAAAAAATTCTCAGTGACATCTTAGTTGGTATATGAAACACGATGATTATGAAAGCACAACCCATAATCAAGTCCAGGCCATGGAAGCCTGTGACTTTCACTGAGTGTTGACTTCCCTTTCAGCTGAGGTTGTAAAAAGTGCTTTGTAAAATCCTGAGGTTTGAAGCACTTGTAACCTCCTGAAGAGACTGCAATCAGAAGACTTTCTAGAATATCCTGACGCTGTGGTGAGCTCAAGCAATACATTTTGCAGAGGTCGGAAGACAGACATGTTGGGAAGTGGGGATGACTTCTACTGCACTTAGGGAGAAAGGGCATGTACAAGTGGAGAAGCAACAAATCAGTGACGGAATCTTTAAAGACTCCATACATGGAGAAGGAAATGGCAACCCAATCCAGTATTCTTGCCTGGAAAAATCCATGGACAGAGGAGTCTGGTGGGCTGAAGTCCACGGGATTCCATGACTGATCGTGTGTGCACGAGGGTGGAGGGAGACGGGTTGGTAGCAAGAAACTGGTAGAAGTAAAAAATAAGAAAAAATATAAAATAAAGACTCGATAAATATGACAACGACTGGTAGGAATTAACCTTCAGAACTGCCTTCTCAGACCTCCCGTCAGAAGCACAAGCGTAATAAAGACTGAGTTTTCACGGTCTCACACAAAATTAGACTGGCTTATGACAATGGGCAGAGAGGCGCCTCTAAGACATCGGGGCTGGGCTTTACTGGAGGATGCACATCGATAGAGTGCATGGCTATGTGTTATGGAAATATGTCTTAATGGAAGGGCGAAGGCATCTTCTTGAAGAACACAGCAAATAACACTACAAATTCAAGGAACTTGGCTACAATGACAATAGCTGATTTCATGTTGGCTACTGCTTGGCCGAGCTGGGTTCGCCTCTGCCATTAAGTACCCCAGTGGCCAGCTGTGAATGTAGCCATTAGTTTCTCACTTAGAAACCGAACCTAATACTTGCCATGTGCACTAGCGCAAGAACAGTGAAAGCTCCGCGGAGAAGCAAGTCAGACAGACATGCTTCTGTTTTCTCACAGAAGCTGCTTATGACCGGCCCTGCTCACAGACAGATTGCTAATGCCAAATCGATAGACAGTTATGCAGATATTCTTTAGCAACTGAGCGACCAGGGAAGCCCTACTAGCTCAGTTGGTAAAGAATCTGCCTGCAACGTAGGAGACCCCGCTTTCAGTCCTGGGTCGGGAAGATCCCCTGGAGAAGGGATAGGCTACCCACTCCTGTATTCTGGCCTAGAGAATTCCACGGACTCTATAGTCCAACGGGCCGCAAAGAGTCAGGCACGAACTGAGCCACTTTCACCTGCACATGCGGATATTACTTAGAAAAAGAAATGTGGTAACAGATCTAGCACCTCTGTCAAGCTCATGAGTGAGTACTATAAATATACAGAATCAGCTTTGTCCTGCATAGTTATTACCATCCTGTATTTGCTTTGAGAGGAGTTGAGCTACTCTTGTGAAAGAGGAATGATTCTTTACCAACTGAGCCACAAGGAAAGCCCACTAATACTGGAGTGGGTAGCCTATCCCTTCTCCAGCGGTTCTTGCTTACCCAGGAACTGAACCAGGGTCTCCTGCCTGAGTAACACATATTGGGTAAAAATCGGTGAGGGAGCAAAACTATGGACATTGATTGGTAAACTCAGTTTTCCTTGTCCAGATGGCTAGCGGAGGAGAAATAAACGTTGGCATGCATTTAAAAAATTCTTCTGATACTATATATAAAATTTACTAGTTATCTGCAGAAGTCTTTAATGAAGCACAGATATTGTCATTAAATTGCTTTGGTCATATCCGTCTTATCCACATTTATTTTTAATAGTCACACAGTGTGGCCTCAAATACTTGAAGACACGACAAAAGGTTTCTTTGGTCTCCATTCTAAACTGGATCGTGAGAAGGCAGTGGATTAGCATAATGCAGGACCTCAAGATATTTTTGGCAAAAACTTGACTAGTCTGTTTAATGATATGGAAGAATGAGTTAAGGGTGGCAGCACGAAACAGAAGGCCATGCTAGAAGTACACAAGACCTTGTTTGGTAAGTCCAAACATGAGTTTTTCTTTCAATTGAAGGGTAGTTGCTTTACAGAATTTTGTTGCCAAACATCAGCATGAATGAGCCACAGGTATACATATGTTTCCTCCCTCCTGAACCTCTCTCCCATTTCCCTCCCCATTCCACCCCTAGCTTGTTGCAGAGCCCCTGTTTGAGTCCCCTGAGTCATACAGCAAATTTCATTGGCATCTGTTTTTACGTATGGTAATATATTTTCATGTTACTCTGCATTCATCTCACCCTCTCCTTCCTCCCACCTGTCCATGTCCATAAGTCTGTTCTCTACATCTGTGACTCCTTGGCTGACCTGCAAATAATTTCATCAGTACCACCTTTAGTCAAGCATTTTTTTCCCCCAAGCATTTCTTATTTCTTATTCCAGTCTTAATGTCTTTAGTGTGAGACTGATTTCGAAACTGATATGAAAGTATTATTCTCACCATCGAAAATTTGGAAGATGCAAACATGTAAAATTTAAAAAGTCACGCAGAGGCTAGTCACTCTAAGCTAACCCCTAAAACATTTATTGACTGATTTCTAGTTTCTCTTCTTTAACCTTTTTTATCTACAATAATCCTGTGTATTCCTTTTAGTTAGGGATTCATTTTTAGACTATCCTGACTCTTCAACTAACTTCCAGTTTTGGGTCTCATACAGTGAGACATGTGCCAAATGCTTCCTGAATACTATAGAACATATTTTATGTTTAAAATACTTCCATGCTTATGTAGTGAGTCAATGATTTTAAGTTTATTTGTTACACATTTCAATGTAAAAGTCAATGTGTGAACTAACATATTCACGATTTGGAAAAGGTGGTTTTTTTTTGTCGTGTGCTAGAACTCCTCACCCGACCAAAGGTCATGGAGAGGTCTATTGTTTTCCTAAAATAGTTAGAGTGTTGTTTTTTTTTTTTTTTTTTTGGTAATTGAATTAGGGTGTTAGTTGCAAAGTTTGTGTTTCTGTTCATTTCATTCCATCTGTTCGGGGTTCTTTCTCTCTCCTGAGTCAGACAGTAATTTCCCATTGGTTGTCTAGTTACCAAGGTTGGTGTCCATGCATCGGTGCTGGTCTCTGCATTCATGTCCTCGTGTCCTGTGAAACTCTAAGCTTAAATTATTTGGAAATGACCTAGCTGTTCAATACACTGTCATCACTCAGTTGAGCACAAGGATAGAAATTCAGGTGACCAAACTCCAGAGAAGCTAGTGTCAGAGTGCCCAGGCGTGGCGTGCGTGCAGGGGGTTGGGAGGACGGGGGCGGGGTGCGGAGCGAGGAGATCTCAGGTGCCCTCGCACCCTGGGCCTCTCCAGGCCCGCCCCTACTCAGCGGCTTCGCCCTGCCCCCCTCGCATTCGCTGCTCAGGGCCGGGTTGCCTCTGCAGCTGCCTGGCATCCTGCCCGAGTCACCCCCTGTCCACAAGCTGTCTTCGAGTCTCTCTCTGAACCCTCGTCTCGTTCTGCCTCTGTCTCACCTGGCGTGGGTACGTGCGAGTGCCTGTCCGTGTGCCTGGCTTTCGCTCTTCTGCTCTCTCAGGAAAGAATTGTACTGGGCCGGCAGCATGGGGGCAGGGCGGGTCTCGGTAGGGCAAAATGGCGGGGCTGATGTGCTCCAGGGGGCTTGCGCAGCGGGCAGGATGTGCGGCTGGGGCCCCGGCTGGGTTGCCTCTAAGCCCGCAGGAGGCTCCAGCGACCGCGGACCCGGGCCGAAGCCCCACCCGTCCGGAGCCACGTGACCCTGAGCAGCGAAAGGGATGGTGGGGGGCAGGGGGTGAGGGTGCACCGAGACGTCCTCGCTGCTCTACCCACCCCCCCTCCCCCCACCCCAGGTCCCGCAGGCATGCCAGGCCCCGGCCGGGCCAGACGGGTGCTGGCCGGGGCTGGCGGTGTGCGGGGCCGTGGCGCCCTCCGCTGGCCCCCGAGCTTCCGGCCCTGGTTGGTCGGAGTCCAGTCTCGGGTCGTGCGGCTCAAGTGCAGCGCACGCCAGCTCGAGAGCTGTGGCCCCAGGCCCGAAGGGCAGGTCAGAACGCAAGGGCGACGCAACGCGGAGCTCTTGGGGCGCCTGACAGCCGCCTCGGTCTAAGGCCATAGCACCCTGAACGTGCCCTATCTCCTCTGATTTGGGAAATTGAGTAGGGCCGGGCCTGGTCAGTACTTGCATGGGAGACCGCCTAGTAGTTAGGCGGTTTTTTGATTTTTCTGAATGCCTACTGCAGAAAGTTAGAATTGGATGACTGCACAAAGGAAAACGAAAAATGTTTTCGTACATAATTTTAAGAATCCAGCAGCTGGTCATTCTTTTTCCTGTCCTAACACAGCTAACTGGAAGTCAGCTGCAGTAAGTTCTACTGACTTAAGACCCTCATCCCTAACGGAAGGTATATAGGAAAACCCATAATATATCTAAATAAACATGAAAGATAGAACGATGAGAAAAAAAAATTCTCAGTGACATCTTAGTTGGTATATGAAACACAATGATTATGATAGCACAACCCATAATCAAGTCCAGGCCATGGAAGCCTGTGACTGTCACTGAGTGTTGGCTTCCCTTTCAGCTGAGGTTGTAAAAAGTGCTTTGTAAAATCCTGAGGTTTGAAGCACTTGTAACCTCCTGAAGAGACTGCAATCAGAAGGCTTTCTAGAATATCCTGACGCTGTGGTGAGCTCAAGCAATACATTCTGCAGAGGTCGGAAGACAGACATGGTGGGAAGTGGGGATGACTTCTACTGCACTTAGGGAGAAAGGGCATGTACAAGTGGAGAAGCAACACCTCAGTGACGGAATCTTTAAAGACTCCATACATGGAGAAGGAAATGGCAACCCACTCCAGTATTCATGCCTGGAAAAATCCATGGACAGAGGAGTCTGGCGGGTTGAAGTCCACGGGATTCCATGACTGATCGTGTGTGCACGAGGGTGGAGGGAGACGGGTTGCTAGCAAGAAACTGGTAGAAGTAAAAAATAAGGAAAAATATAAAATAAAGACTCGATAAATATGACAATGACTGGTAGGAATAAACCTTCAGAACTGCCTTCTCAGACCTCCCATCAGAAGCACAAGCATAAAAAAGACACTGAGTTTTCACGGTCTCACACAAAATTAGACTGGCTTATGATAATGGGCAGAGAGGCTCCTCTAAGACATTGGGGCTGGGCTTTACTGGAGGATGCACATCGATTGAGTGCATGGCTGTGTGATATGGAATTATGTCTTACTGGCTGGGCGAAGGCGTCTTCTTGAAGAACACAGCAAATAACTCTACAAATTCAAGGAACTTGGCTACAATGAAATTAGCTGATTTCATGTCGGCTACTGCTTGGCAGAGCTGGGTTCGCCTCTCCCATTAAGTACCTCAGTGGCCAGCTGTGAATGTAGCCATTAGTTTCTCACTTAGAAACCGAACCTAATACTTGCCATGTGCACTAGCGCAAGAACATTGAAAGCTCCGCGGAGAAGCAAGTCAGACAGACATGCTTCTGTTTTCTCACAGAAGCTACTTATGACCGGCCCTGCTCACAGACAGATTGCTAATGCCAAATCGATAGACAGTTATGCAGATATTCTTTAGCAATTGAGCCACCAGGGAAGCCCTACTAGCTCAGTTGCTAAAGAATCTGCCTGCACATCAGGAGACCCTGCTTTCAGTCCTGGGTCGGGAAGATCCCCTGGAGAAGGGATAGGATACCCACTCCAGTATTCTGGCCTAGAGAATTCCACGGACTCTATAGTCCTTGGGGCCGCAAAGAGTCAGGCACGAACTGAGCCACTTTCACCTGCACATGCGGATATTATTTAGAAAAAGAAATGTGGTAACAGATCTAGTACCTCTGTCAAGCTCATGAGTGAGTACTATAAATATACAGAATCAGCTTTGTCCTGCATAGTTATTACCATCCTGTATTTGCTTTGAGAGGAGTTGAGCTAGTCTTGTGAAAGAGGAATGATTCTTTACCAACTGAGCCACAAGGAAAGCCCACTAATACTGGAGTGGGTAGCCTATCCCTTCTCCAGCGGATCTTCCTGACCCAGGAACTGAACCAGGGTCTCCTGCCTGAGTAACACATATTGGGTAAAAATCGGTGAGGGAGCATAACTATGGACATTGATTGGTAAACTCAGTTTTCCTTGTCCAGATGGCTAGCGAAGGAGAAATAATCGTTGGCATGCATTTAAAAAATTCTTCTGACACTATATATAAAATTTACTAGTTCTCTGCAGAAGTCTTTAATGAAGCACAGATATTGTCATTAGAATGCTTTGGTCATATCCGTCTTATCCACATTTATTTTTAAAAGTCACATAGTGTGGCCTCAAATACTTGAAGACACGACAAAAGGTTTCTTTGGTCTCCATTCTAAACTGGATCGTGAGAAGGCAGTGGATCAGCATAATGCAGGACCTCAAGATATTTTTGGCAAAAACTTGACTAGTCTGTTTAATGATATGGAAGAATGAGTTAAGGGGGGCAGCACGAAACAGAAGGCCATGCTAGAAGTACACAAGACCTTGTTTGGTAAGTCCAAACATGACTTTTTCTTTCAATTGAAAGATAGTTGCTTTACAGAATTCTGTTGCCAAACATCAGCATGAATGAGCCACAGGTATACATATGTTTCCTCCCTCCTGAACCTCTCTCCCATTTCCCTCCCCATTCAACCCCTAGCTTGTTGCAGAGCCCCGGTTTTAGTCCCGTGAGTCATACAGCAAATTTCATTGGCATCTGTTTTTACGTATGGTAATATATTTTCATGTTACTCTGCATTCATCTCACCCTCTCCTTCCTCCTCCCTGCCCATGTCCATAAGTCTGTTCTCTTCATCTGTGACTCCTTGGCTGCCCTGCAAATAATTTCATCAGTACCACCTTTAGTTCAAGCATTTTTTTTTTCCACCAAACATTTCTTATTTCTTATTCCAGTCTTACTCTCTTTAGTGTGAGACTAATTTCCAAGCTGATATGAAAGTATTATTCTCACCATGGAAAATTTGGAAGATGCAAACATGAAAAATTTAAAAAGTCACGCAGAGGCTAGTCACTATAAGCTAACCCCTCAAATATTTATTGACTGATTTCTAGTTTCTATTCTTTTACCTTTTTTATCTACAATAATCCTGTGTATTCCTTTTAGTTAGGGATTCATTTTTAGACTATCCTGACTCTTCAACTAAATTCCAGTTTTGGGTCTCATACAGTGAGACATGTGCCAAATGCTTCCTGAATACTATAGAACATATTTTATGTTTAAAATACTTCCATGCTTATGTAGTGAGTCAATAATTTTAAGTTTATTTGTTACACATTTCAATGTAAAAGTCAATGTGTGAACTAACATATTCCCGATTTGGAAAAGTTGGCTTTTTTTGTCGTGTGCTAGAACTCCTCACCCGACCAAAGGTCATGGAGAGGTCTATTGTTTTTCTAAAATGGTTATATTGATTTTTTTTTTTTTTTGTAATTGTATTAGGGTGTGAGTTGCAAAGTTTGTGTTTCTGTTCATTTCATTCCATCTGTTTGGGTTTCTTTCTCTCTCCTGAGTCAGACAGTAATTTCCCATTGGTTGTGCAGTTACCAAGGTTGGTGTCCATGCATCCGTGCTGGTCTCTGCATTCATGTCCGGGTGTCCTGTGAAACACTAAGCTTAATTTATTTGGAAATGACCTAGCTGTTCAATACACTGTCATCACTCATTTGAGCACAAGGATAGAAATTCAGGTGACCAAACTCCGGAGAAGCTAGTGTCAGAGCGCCCAGGCGTCGTGTGCGTGCAGGGGGTAGGGAGGACGGGGACAGGGCGCGGAGCAAGGAGATCTCAGGTGCCCTCGCAACCTGGGCCTCTCCAGGCCCTCCCCTACTCAGCGGCTTCCCCCTGCCCCCATCGCATTCCCTGCTCAGGACCGTGTGGCCTCTGCAGCTGCCCGGCATCCTGTCCGAGTTCCCCTCTGCCCACAAGCTGTCTTCGAGTCTCTCTCTGAGCCCTCGTCTCTTTCTGCCTCTGTCTCACCTGGCGTGGGTGCGTGCGAGTGCCTGTCCGTGTGCCTGGCTCTCGCTCCTCTGCTCTCTCAGGAAAGACTTGTGCTGGGCCAGCCGAGTGGGGGCAGGGCGGGTCTCGGTAGGGCGAAAAGGCGGGGCTGAAGCGCTCCAGGGGGTTTGCGCAGCGGGCAGGACGTGCACCTGGCGCCCCGGCTGGGCTGCCTCTAAGCCCGCAGGAGGCTCCGGGCACCGCGGGCCAGGGCCGAAGCCCCGCTCGTTTGGAGCCACAACACCCTGAGCAGCGAACGGGATGGTGGGGGGCAGGGAGTGAGGGGGCACCGCGACGTCCTCGCTGCTCTACCCACCCCCCCCACCCCTGGTCCCGCAGGCTTGCCAGGCCCCGGCCGGGCCAGATGGGTGCTGGCCGGTGCTGGCGGTATGCGGGGCCGTGGCGCCCTCCGCTGTCCCCCGAGCTGCAGGCTCTGGCCGGCCGGAGTCCAGTCGGGGTCGCGCGGCTCAAGTGCAGCGTGCGCCAGCTCCAGAGCTGTGGCCCCAGGCCCGAAGGGCAGGTCAGAACACAAGGGAGGCGCAACGCAGAGCTCTTGGGGCGCCTGACAGCCGCCTCGGTCTAAGGCCATAGCACCCTGAACGTGCCCTCTCTCCTCTGATTTGGGAAATTGAGCAGGGTCGGGCTTGGTCAGTACTTGCATGGGAGACCGCCTAGTAGTTAGGCGGTTTTGTGAATTTTCTGAATGCCTACTTCAGAAAGTTAGAATCGGATGACTGCACACAGGAAAACGAATAATGTTTTTGTACATAAACTTAAGAATCCAGCAGCTGGTCATTCTTTTTCCTGTCCTAACACAGCTAACAGGAAATCAGTTGCAGTAAGTTCTACTGACTTAAGACCCTCATCCCTAACGGAAGGTATATAGGAAAACCCATAATATATCTAAATAAACATGAAAGATAGAAAGATGAGAAAAAAAAATTCTCAGTGACATCTTAGTTGGTATATGAAACACGATGATTATGAAAGCACAACCCATAATCAAGTCCAGGCCATGGAAGCCTGTGACTGTCACTGAGTGTTGACTTCCCTTTCAGCTGAGATTGTAAAAAGTGCTTTGTAAAATCCTGAGGTTTGAAGCACTTGTAACCTCCCGAAGAGACTGCAATCAGAAGGGTTTCTAGAATATCCTGACGCTGTGGTGAGCTCAAGCAATATATTCTGCAGAGGTCGGAAGACAGACATGTTGGGAAGTGGGGATGACTTCTACTGCACTTAGGGAGGAAGGGCATGTACAAGTGGAGAAGCAACACCTCAGTGATGGAATCTATAAAGACTCCATACATGGAGAAGGAAATGGCAACCCACCCAAGTATTCTTGCTTGGAAAAATCCATGGACAGAGGAGTCTGGCGGGCTGAAGTCCACGGGATTCCATGATTGACCGTGTGTGCACGAGGGTGGAGGGAGACGGGCTGGTAGCAAGAAACTGGTAGAAGTAAAAAATAAGAAAAAATATAAAATAAACACTCGATAAATATGACAACGACTGGTAGGAATAAACCTTCAGAAGTGCCTTCTCAGACCTCCCGTCAGAAGCACAAGCGTAATAAAGACACTGAGTTTTCACGGTCTCACACAAAATTAGACTGGCTTATGACAATGGGCAGATAGGCTCCTCTAAGACATCGGGGCTGGGCTTTACTGGAGGATGCACATCGATTGAGTGCATGGCTGTGTGTTATGGAAATATGTCTTACTGGCAGGGCAAAGGCATCTTCTTGAAGAACACAGCAAATAACACTACAAATTCACGGAACTTGGCTACAATGACAATAGCTGATTTCGTGATGTCTACTGCTTGGCAGAGCTGGGATTGCCTCTGCCATTAAGTACCTCAGTGGCCAGCTGTGATAGTAGCCATTAGTTTCTCAGTTAGAAACCGAACCTAATACTTGCCATGTGCACTAGCGCAAGAACAGTGAAAGCTTCGCGGCGAAGCAAGTCAGACAGATATGCTTCTGTTTTCTCACAGAAGCTGCTTATGACCGGCCCTGCTCACAGACAGATTGCTAATTCCAAATCGATAGACAGTTATGCAGATATTCTTTAGCAACTGAGCCACCAGGGAAGCCCTACTAGCTCAGTTGCTAAAGAATCTGCCTGCAACGCAGGAGACCCCGCTTTCAGTCCTGGGTCGGGAAGATCCCCTGGAGAAAGGATAGGCTACCCACTCCAGTATTCTGGCCTAGAGAATTCTATGGACTGTATAGTCCTTGGGGCTGCAAAGAGTCAGGCACGAACTGAGCCACTTTCACCTGCACATGCAGATATCACTTAAAAAAAAAATGTGGTAACATATCTAGGACCTCTGTCAAGCTCATGAGTGAGTACTATAAATATACAGAATCAGCTTTGTCCTGCATAGTTACTACCGTCCTATATTTGCTTTGAGAGGAGTTGAGCTACTCTCGGTACAGAGGAATGATTCTTTACCAACTGAGCCACAAGGGAAGCCCACTAATACTGGAGTGGGTAGCCTATCCCTTCTCCAGCAGATCTTCCTGACCCAGGAATTGAACCAGGGTCTCCTGCCTGAGTAACACATATTGGGTAAAAAACGGTGAGGGGGCAGACCTAGGGACATTGATTGTTAAAATCAGTTTTCCTTGTCTCGATGGCTAGCGGACGCGAAAGAAATGTTGGTGTGGATTTAAAAAATTCTTCTGATACGAAACAAAAAATTTACTAGTTCTCTGCAGATCTTTAATGAAGCACAGATATTGTCATTAGATTGCTTTGGTCATATCCGTCTTATCCACATTTATTTTTTAAAATCACATAGAGTGGCTTCAATCACTTGAAGAAACGACAAAAGGTTTCTTTGTTCTCCATTCTATACTGGATCGAGAGAAGGCAGTTGATCAGCATGATGCAGGAGCTCAAGATGTTTTTGGCAAAAACTTGACTAGTCTGTTTAATGATATGGAAGAATGAATTAAGGATGGCAGCACGAAACAGAAGGCCATGCTAGAAGTACACAAGACCATGTTTGGTAAGTCCAAACATGACTTTTTCTTTCAATTGAAGGATAGTTGCTTTACAGAATTTTGTTGCCAAACATCAACGTGAATGAGCCACAGGTGTACATATGTCTCCTCCCTCCTGAACCTCTCTCCCATCTCCTCCTCTCCGTTCCACCCCTCTAGCTTGTTGCAGAGCCCCTGTTTGTGTCCCCTGAGTCATACAGCAAATTGCATTGGCATCTCTTTTAACGTATGGTACTATGTTTCCATGTTCCTCTGCATTCATCTCACCCTCTTCTTCCTCACACCTGCCAGTGTCCATAAGTCTGTTCTCTACATCTGTGACTCCTTGGCTGCCCTGCAAATAATTTCATCAGTACGACCTTTAATTCAAGCATTTCTTCCCCCCCTCCTCAAGCATTTCTTATTTCTTATTCCACTCTTACTGTCTTTAGTGTGAGACTGATCTCGAAACTGATATGAAAGTATTATTCTCAGCATGGAAAATTTGGAAGATGCAAACATGAAAAATTTAAAAATTAAAGCAGAGGCTAGTCACTCTAGGCTAACCCCTAAAACATTTATTGACTGATTTCTAGTTTCTCTTCTTTAAACTTTTTGATCTACGTAATCCTGTGTATTCCTTTTAGTTAGGGATTCATTTTTAGACTATCCTGACTCTTCCATTAAGTTCCAGTTTGGGGTCTGATACACTTACAGATGTGCCAAGTGCTTCCTGAATACTATAGAACATATTTTATGTTTAAAATACTTCCATGCGGATGTAGTGAGTCAATGATTTTAAGTTTATTTGTTACACATTTCAATGTAAAAGTCAATGTGTGAACTAACATATTCTCAATTTGGAAAAGGTGGCTTTTTTTGTTGTGTGTAAGAACTCCTCACTGGACCAAAGGTCATGGAGAGGTCTATTGTTTTCTAAAATGGTTATAGTGTTGTTGTTTTTTTTGGTAATTGAATTGGGGTGTGAGTTGCAAAGTTTGTGTTTCTGTTCATTTTTTCCATCTGTTCGGGTTTCTTTCTCTTTCCTGAGTCAGACAGTAATTTCCCATTGGTTGTCCAGTTACCAAGGTTGGTGTCCATGCATCCGTGCTGGTCTCTCCATACATGTCCGGGTGTCCTGTGAAACACTAAGCTTAATTTATTTGGAAATGACCTAGCTGTTCAATACACTGTCATCACTCAGTTGAGCAGAGGGAGAGAAATTCAAGTGTCAAAACTCCAGAGAAGCTAGTGTCAGAGCGCCCCGGCGTGGCATGCGTGCAGGGGATTGGGGGGAGGGGGGAAGGGAGCGGAGCGCGGAGATCTCTGGTCTCCTCCCCCCTGGGCCTCTCCAGGCTCACCGCTGCTCAGTGGCCTCCCCCCGTCCCCATCGCTTTGGCTGCTCAGGGCCGGGTGGTCTTTGTAGCTGCCCGGCATCCTGCCCGAGGCCCCCCCTGCCCACACGCTGTCTTCCAGTCTCTCTCTGAACCCTCGACTCTTTCTGCCTCTGTCTCACCTGGCTTGGGTGCGTGTGAGTGCCTGTCCGTGTGACTGGCTGTCGCTCGTCCGCTCTCTCAGGAAGGTCCTGTGCTGGGCCCATGGCGTGGGGGCAGTGCGGGTCTCGGTTTGGGGAAAGGGAGGGGCTGAGGCACTCCAGGGGGTTTGCACAGCCGGCAGGATGGGCGCCTGGGGCCCCGGCTGGGCTGCCCCTAAGCCCGCAGGAGGCTCCGGGGACCGCGGCCTCGGGCCGTCGCCCCGCTCGTCTGGAGCCACGTGACCCTGAGCAGCGAACGGGATGGTGGGGGGCGGGGGGTGGGGGGCCACCGAGACGTCCTCCCCGCTCAAGCCACCCCCCTCCCCAACCCACGCCAGAGATCCCGCAGCCTCGCCAGGCCGCTCGGGGTCCGGGAAGCGCCCCGGGCCGGGCCAGGCGCGTGCTGGCCGGGGGTGGGGTCGGCTGGTCTCCCAGCTGCAGGGCCTGTCCCGGTTTTTCCCATCAGTTTCAACAGTGACGGTCACCCCACATTGTGAGTCGTCTAGATTTCTCACTGACACCCCTGTTAGGGAGTGGGTTTTTAGAGAGATAGGGAAGGTCACTTGGGGGATGTTAGTCATGAAAAATAAGGGCTCAGTTGGGACTGCAGATGTCATCCAGGGGGTAAATAGAGACAGTTGTTGCTGGTACCAAGACATGAAGTTTTTTTTCCCCCTTTTCCCATAAGGCCATATTACGACCACATGGGGGCGCTGAGTAACAGCCCATAGCTCGGCTGGAAGGGTGGGCCTTTGATATTGATACCCTGGGATGGGTTGGACATACCCCCAACCTTTGTCATTAATGCAGATGCAGCCCGGGCTGGTTAGGTTGAGTTGAGAAGCAGTGTGGTTTGCAAGTGAACATGCCTCGTTTAGGGAGAGATCAATAGCCATACAGGGAGATATGATTAGAAAGAGGAAGAACATCATATGATGCATTTTACTTATCTGAGGCAGGATTGATGGGGTTCTGCTTGAACAAGAGCCTGAGATCTTCAACAGGTTCACAGGAATAGCTGTCCTCTGGCTTTGGAGTCTCAGTTTCTGTCTCCCCCTCCTGTAGGCCATAGGGTTTTATTCTTGAATTGTGGACACAGGCAGATAGACCCTTCACTTTTACAGCAGTTGAAGTCACTAGAACAACCTGATATGGCCCTGTCCATTTCTCGGACAGCTGGTTTGGACTCCCTTTTTCTTGCCAGGTCTTTACTGATACTTGATCCCCTGGCTTTACCTGGGGATTTTTCAAGTCTTCCTGTGGTTTGTTCTCCATACCGTTGGAGTTCTTGCTGAAACCTTCCCAGGTCAATTATATGTTTTAAGAGTGTATTGGCATCCTCGTCAAGAAACAAATCAGAAGTTAAGAATGGTCGTCCATACATCATTTCATAAGGACTTAACAATAGTGGCCGTTTGGGGGATGTCCGTATCCTCATGAGGGCTATGGGCAGCATATGTGTCCACTTATTATGTGTTTCTGACATAGCTTAGCCAGAGCCCTTTTAAGAGTCTAGTTGGCTCTCTCTACCTTTCCTGATGCTTGAGGCCTCCAGGATGAGCGGAGCTGGTATTTTATGCCTAAGCATGCGGCTAGGTTCTGGGGTATCGTGGCTGTAAGTGAGGGCCCGTTGTCACTCTGAAGTGACCGAGGCAGCCCAAACCTAGGCACTATCTCCTTCAGCAGAGCTTTACAGACTTCTGTAGCTCTCTCAGTCTCAGTAGGGAACGCTTCGATCCATCCTGTGAATGTGTCAATAAAGACTAGCAAGTAAGAAAACCCTTGGGTCTTGGGCATGGCTCTAAATTCTACTTGCCAGTCCGCTCCTGGGTATGATCCCCGATGTTGGACAGGTGTAATTAGAGGAGGTCTGGTTTTTGGGTTATTTTTTAGACAGGTGTCACAATTTTGTGTGACCTGTTTAACAACCTTAGCTAACTGTGGATGGGAGAGAATAGGCTTAAGCAAGATTTCTAGATTATCTTTTCCAAAATGGGCGCTCTTATGTAAGGAGTTAGTAATGTTTTAAACCTGAGAATCAGGGAGTATTATTTGGGCCTGATCAGGCTGAATCCACCCATGTGACCCAATCTCCCAGCCCCGCTCAGCATATCGGGAATGTCCCCCTGGGGTAAAATCTGGAGTCAGGGTTTCCTTGGGGAAAAGGGGGCAGATAGCAGTGGCAGAGGTAGCTTCCCCGGCAGCTCGTCCTGCCTCTTGATCAGCTTTCCTATTTCCCTGAGCCTCGTTTTCTTGCCCGTTTTGGTGACTCTTGCAGTGGATGACAGCTAACTTTGCAGGAAGTTTGACTGCCTCCAGGAGCCTGAGAATGAGCTCATTGTGTTTAATAGCAGAGCTTCGGGCACTGAGCATCCTCTTTCTTTCCAAATTGCTGCACGGGCATGCAGAATGAGGAAAGCATACTTAGAGTCCATACACACATTAATCCTCTTTCCTTCTCCTAACTCCAAAGCTCTTGTCAGGGCAAAAAGTTCAGCTTTCTGGGCTGAGGTGTCTGGGGGAAGAAACACACTTTCTTTAGTTTCTTCCAGGCTCGCTACAGCATATCCTGCTTTCCTCTCTCCCTTTTCTACAAAACTGCTGCCATCTGTGTGCCAGTTTTCCTCTGGGTCAGATAAAGGTGTCTCTGATAGGTCCCGGCGAGAAGAGTATAACTCGTCTGTGATTTGTATGCATTGGTGATCCAGAGGGGAGGTAGGGGGATCTGGCAGTAAGGTTGCTGGATTTAAAGTCTGGCAGACCCTCAACTTTATTTCTGGAGTGTCAAGGAGGAGGGCTTGGTATTGGGTGATCCTTCCCCCTGTCATCCACCTGTCCCCTGTCGTTTCCAAGACTGCTTGCACCCGGTGTGGCGTATACACTGTGGTGGGCTGACTCAGGGTCAGCTGAGATGCATCCTGAACCATAAGAGTGGTGGCTGCTACTGCCCGGAGGCAAGTGGGCCACCCTCTGGCCACCTCATCTAGTTATTTTGAGAGATAAGCCACAGGTTGTAATACGGGCCCCATCATCTGCTCTAACACCCCAAGAGCAGTTCCTGTCCTTCCAGAAACATAGAGTCTAAAAGGCTTCTCCAGGTTGGGGAGGCCTAAAGCTGGGGCTGTAGTGATGGACTCTTTTAGGGCATTAAAGGCCACCTTGCAGGTCTCATGCCAGTCGAGTGGCTCTTCCTCTTTCCCCCTTAAATTTTCATATAGGGGTCTGGCCAGATTGCCATAATTAGGAATCCAGATCCTGCAAAACCCGGTCCTTCCTAAAAATCCCCTAAGCTGTTGTTTTGTTTGGGGGTACGGGGTATTTAAGATGAGGGATCTCCCCTCGGGGTCAGGCATTCTTTTTCTCTCTGTAATTATAAATCCAAGGTATTTTACTTGGGTTAAGCTAATCTGAGCCTACTTGGGGGATACTCGATAACCCTTTTCATACAGGAAAGTTAGCGTTTTAAATAGTGTCCATTTGAGAGCTGGTAAAATCTGGCCTAGCTATGAGCAAGTCATCCACATACTGTATTAGACTACTGTTTGTTAAAGTTAATTCCCTTAGTTCTCTCCCCGAGGAAGTCCCGAAGATATGAGGGCTGCCCCTAAACCCTTGGGGTAGTCGAGTCCAGTCGAGAGTTGTATGGTCTCTCTTGTTTCCAAGTCCCGCCACTCAAAAGCAAAGAGTTTTTGGGATTCACAATGGAGAGGAATGCAAAAGAAAGCACCTTGAAGGTCCAAGACTGAGAAGTACTTGGCATTTCCTGGGACTTGGGATAGGAGGGTATATGGGTTTGGGACTATGGGGTGGATGGGAACCACAGCTTCATTAACAGCTCTTAGATCCTGGACGGATCGGTAAGATCCATCTGGTTTTTGAACGGGCAAAATTGGGGTGTTGCAGGGGGACTCACAGCTGATTCGAGTTCCAGTATCTCGGTATTTGTTAACTAATGGTTTAAGACCCTCAAGAGCTTCTGGTTTTAAGGGATATTGTCTTTTCCAGGGCTAGGGAGCATTTGGTCTCAGAGAAATCTTTACTGGTGGAACATTTATGGCTAAACCAGGGCTGGAGACATCCCACACCTGGGGATTGACATCTAGACAAGGGACAGACTCCTCCTTTTCTACCTCTGACTGTAAATATTCAGACATAGGCAAAGAAAATTATCGACTTCTACCTTTGTGTCCCCAAGTCACTCTGCTTTGGAGGCGAAAGTATTATTCTCACCATGGAAAATTTGGAAGCTGCAAACATGAAAAATTTAAAGTGTCACGCAGAGGCTAGTCACTCTAAGCTAACCCCTAAGACATTTATTGACTGATTTCTAGCTTCTCTTCTTTAACCTTTTTTATCTACAGTAATCCTGTGTGTTCCTTTTAGTTAGGGATTCATTTTTAGACTATCCAGACTCTTCCACTACGTTCCAGTTTGGGGTCTGATACACTTACAGATGTGCAAATTGCTTCCTGAATACTATAGAATATATTTTATGTTTAAAATACTTCCATGCTTATGTAGTGAGTCAATGATTTTAAGTTTATTTGTTACACATTTCAATGTAAAAGTCAATGTGTGAACTAACATATTCACGACTTGGAAAAGTTGGCTTTTTTTTGCTGTGTGTTTGAATTCCTCACCCGACCAAAGGTCATGGAGAGGTCTATAGTTTTTCTAAAATGGTTATAGGTTTGTTTATTTTCTGGTAATTGAATTAGGGTGTGAGTTGCAAAGCTTGTGTTTCTGTTCATTTCATTCCATCTGTTCGCGTTTCTTTCTCTCTCCTGAGTCAGACAGTAATTTCCCATTGGTTGTCCAGTTACCAAGGTTGGTGTCCATGCATCCGTGCTGGTCTCTCCATACATGTCCGGGTGTCCTGTGAAACACTAAGCTTAATTTATTTGGAAATGACCTAGCTGTTCAATACACTGTCATCACTCAGTTGAGCAGATTGAGAGAAATTCAAGTGACAAAACTCCAGAGAAACTAGTGTCAAAGCGCCCCGGCGTGGCATGCGTCCAGGGGGTTGGGGGGAGGGGGCGGTGCGCGGAGCGCGGAGGTCTCAGGTGTCCTCCCACCATGGGCCTCTCCAGGTCCGCCGCTGCTAAGTGGCCTCCCCCCGCCCGCATCGCTTTGGCTGCTCAGGACCGGGTGGTCTCTGCAGGTGCCCGGCATCCTGCCCGAGGCGTTCCCTGCCCACACGCTGTCTTCCAGTCTCTCTCTGAACCCTCGACTCTTTCTGCCTCTGTCTCACCTGGCGTGGGTGCGTGCGAGTGCCTGTCCGTGTGCCTGGCTGTCGCTCCTCTGCTCTCCCAGGAAGGTCCTGTGCTGGGCCCGCGGCGTGGGGACAGGGCCGTCCTCAGTAGGGCGAAAAGACGGGGCTGAGGCACCTCAGGGGGTTTGCGCAGCCGGCAGGACGGGCACCTGGGGTCCCGGCTGGGCTGCCCCTAAGCCCCAGGAGGCTCCGGGGACCGTGGACCAGGGCCGAAGCCCCGCTCGTCCGGAGCCACCTGACCCTGAGCAGCGAACGGGATGGTGGGTGACAGGGGGTGAGGGGGCACCGAGATGTCCTCGCTGTTCTGCCCACCCCCCCTCCCCCCACCCCAGGTTCCGCAGGCACACCAGGCCCCGACCGGCCGTGCCAGACGGGTTCTGGCCTTGGCTCGCGGTGTGCGGAGCGGGGGCGCCCTCCGCTGGCCGCCGAGCTGCAGGCTCTGGCCGGCCGGAGTCCAGTCGCGGGTCGTGCGGCTCAAGTGCAGCGCGCGCCCGCTGGAGAACTGCAGCACCAAGCCCGACCGGCAGGTCAGACCGCAAGGGAGGTGCAACGCGGGGATCCTGGGGCGCCTGGCAGCCGCCTGGGTCTTAGGCCATACCACCCTGAACGTGCCCTCTCTCCTGTGATCTGGGAAACTGAGCAGGGTCAGGCCTGGTCAGTACTTGGATGGGAGACCGCCTTGTAGTTAGGCGATTTTTTTTGATTTTTCTGAATTCCTACTTCAGAAAGTTAGAATCGGATGACTTCACACAGTAAAACGAATCATATTATCATACATAATCTTAAGAATCCAGCAGCTGGTCATTCTTTTTCCTGTCCTAACACAGCTACCTGGAAATCAGTTGTAGTAAGTTCTACTGACTTAAGACCCTCATCCCTAAGGGAAGATATATAGGAAAACCCATAATATACCTAAATAAACATGAAAGATACAATGATGAGAAAGAAAAAAATTTCTCAGTGACATCTTAGTTGGTATCGGAAACACGATGATTATGAAAGCACAGCCCATAATCAAGTCCAGGCCATGGAAGCCTGTGACTGTCACTGAGTGTTGACTTCCCTTTCAGCTGAGGTCTAAAAAGTGCTTTGTAAAATTCTGAGGTTTGAAGCACTTGTAACCTCCCGAAGAGACTGCAATCAGAAGGGTTTCTAGAATATCCTGACGCTGTGGTGAGCTCAAGCAATATATACTCCAGAGGACGGAAGACAGACATGTTGGGAAGTGGGGATGACTTCTACTGCACTTAGGAAGGAAGGGCATGTACAAGTAGAGAAGAAACACCTCAGTGATGGAGTCTTTAAAGACTCCATACATGGAGTAGGAAATGGCAACCAACTCCAGTATTCTTGCCTGGAAAAATCCATGGACAGAGGAGTCTGGCGGGCTGAAGTCCACGGGATTCCATGACTGACCGTGTGTGCACGAGGGTGGAGGGAGACGGGTTGGTAGCAAGAAACTGGTAGAAGTAAAAAATAAGAAAAAATATAAAATAAAGACTCGATAAATATGACAATGACTGGTAGGAATAAACCTTCAGAAGTGCCTTCTCAGACCTCTCGTCAGAAGCACAAGCGTAAAAAAGACACTGAGTTTTCACGGTCTCACACAAAATTAGACTGGCTTATGACAATGGGCAGATAGGCTCCTCTAAGACATCGGGGCTGGGCTTTACTGGAGGATGCACATCGACTGAGTGCATGGCTGTGTGTTATGGAAATATGTCTTACTGGCAGGGCAAAGGCATCTTCTTGAAGAACACAACAAATAACACCACAAATTCATGGAACTTGGCTACAATCACAATAGCTGATTTCGTGATGGCTACTGCTTGGCAGAGCTGGGATTGCCTCTGCCATTAAGTACCTCAGTGGCCAGCTGTGATAACAGCCATTACTTTCTCACTTAGAAACTTGCCATGTGCACTAGCGCAAGAACAGTGAATGCTCCCCAGAGAAGCAAGTCAGGCAGACATGCTTCTGTTTTCTCACAGAAACTGCTTTGACCGGCCCTGCTCACAGACAGATTGCTAATTCCAAATCGATAGACAGTTATGCAGATATTCTTTAGCAACTGAGCCACCAGGTAAGCCCTACTAGCTCAGTTGCTAAGAAATCTGCCTGCAACGCAGGAAACCCCGCTTTGAGTCCTGGGTCGGGAAGATCCCCTGAAGAAGGGATAGGCTACCCACACCAGTATTCTGGCCTAGAGAATTCCATGGACTGTGTAGTCCTTGGGGCCGCAAAGAGTCAGGCACGAACTGAGCCACTTTCACCTGCACATGCCGATATCACTTAAAAAAAAAATGTGGTAACAGATCTAGAACCTCTATCAAGCTCATGAGCGAGTAGTATAAATGTACAGAATCAGCTTTGTCCTGCATAGTTACTACCGTCCTGTATTTGCTTTGAGAGGAGTTGAGCTACTCTTGGTACAGAGGAATGATTCTTTACCAACTGAGCCACAAGGGAAGCCCACTAATCCTGGAGTGGGTAGCCTATCCCTTCTCCAGCGGATCTTCCTGACCCAGGAATTGAACCAGTGTCTCCTGCCTGAGTAACACATATTGCGTAAAAATCGGTGAGGGAGCAGAACTAGGGACATTGAGTGGTAAAATCAGTTTTCCTTGTCTAGATGGCTAGCGGAGGCGAAAGAAATGTTGGTGTGGATTTAAATAATTCTTCTGATACTATACAAAAAATTTACTAGTTCTCTGCAGAAGTCTTTAATGAAGCACAGATATTGTCAATAGATTGCTTTGGTCATATCCGTCTTATCCACATTTATTTTTTAAAATCACATAGAGTGGCTTCAATCACTTGAAGAAATGACAAAAGGTTTCTTTGGTCTCCATTCTATACTGGATCAAGAGAAGGCAGTTGATCAGCATGATGCAGGAGCTCAAGCTGTTTTTGGCAAAAACTTGACTAGTCTGTTTAATGATATGGAAGAATGAATTAAGGATGGCAGCACGAAAGAGAAGGCCATGCTAGAAGTACACAAGACCTTGTTTGGTAAGTCCAAACATGACTTTTTCTTTCAATTGAAGGATAGTTGCTTTACAGAATTTTGTTGCCAAACATCAACGTGAATGAGCCACAGGTTTACATAGGTCTCCTCCCTCCTGAACCTCTCTCCCGTCTCCTCCTCCCCATTCCACCCCTCTAGCTTGTTGCAGAGCCCCGGTTTGAGTCCCCTGAGTCATACAGCAAATTGCATTGGCATCTCTTTTAACGTATGGTACTATGTTTCCATGTTCCTCTGCATTCATCTCACCCTCTACTTCCTCCCCCCTGCCCGTGTCCATAAGTCTGTTCTCTACATCTGTGACTCCTTGGCTGCCCTGCAAATAATTTCATCAGTACCACCTTTAGTTCAAGCATTTCTTTCCCCCCCCCCAAAGCATTTCTTATTTCTTATTCCACTCTTACTGTCTTTAGTGTGAGACTGATCTCGAAACAGATATGAAAGTATTATTCTCAGCATGGAAAATTTGGAAGATGCAAACATGAAAAATTTAAAAAGTAACGCAGAGGCTAGTCACTCTAGGCTAATCCCTAAAACATTTTTTGACTGATTTCTAGTTTCTCTTCTTTAACCTTTTTGATCTACGTAATCCTGTGTATTCCTTTTAGTTAGGGATTCATTTTTAGACTATCCTGACTCTTCCATTAAGTTCCAGTTTGGGGTCTGATACACTTACAGATGTGCCAAGTGCTTCCTGAATACTATAGAACATATTTAATGTTTAAAATACTTCCATGCGTATGTAGTGAGTCAATGATTTTAAGTTTATTTGTTACACATTTCAATGTAAAATCAATGTGTGAACTAACATATTCTCGATTTGGAAAAGGTGGCTTTTTTTGTTGTGCGTAAGAATTCCTCACCGGACCAAAGGTCATGGAGAGGTCTATTGTTTTTCTAAAATGGTTATAGTGTTGTTGTTTTTTTCGGTAATTGAATTGGGGTGTGAGTTGCAAAGTTGGTGTTTCTGTTCAATTTTTCCATCTGTTCGGGTTTCTTTCTCTCTCCTGAGTCAGACAGTAATTTCCCATTGGTTGTCCAGTTACCAAGGTTGGTGTCCATGCATCCGTGCTGGTCTCTGCATTCATGTCCGGGTGTCCTGTGAAACACTAAGCTTAATTTATTTGGAAATGACCTAGCTGTGCAATATACTGTCATCACTCAATTGAGCACAAGGATAGAAATTCAGGTGATCAAACTCCGGAGAAGCTTTCGTCGGAGAGGTGCGTGCGTTCAGGGGGTTGGGGTGGGAAGGGCGCGGACCGCGGATATCTCAGGTGCCCTCCCAACCTGGGCCTCTGCAGGCCTGCCTCTGCTCGGCAGCCTCCCCCCGCCCCCATCGCGTTTCCTGCTCAGGGCCGGGTTGTCTCTGAAGCTGCCCGGCATCCTGCCCGAAGCCACCCCTGCCCAGACGCTGTCTTCCGGTGTCTCTCTGAACCCTCATCTCTTTCTGCCTCTGTCTCACCTGACGTGGGAGCGTGCGAGTGCATGTCTGTGTGCCTGGCTGTCGCTCGTTCGCTCTCTCAGGAAGGTCCTGTGCTGGGCCTGTGGCGTGGGGGCAGGGCCGGCCTCGGTTTGGGGACAGGGCGGGGCTGAGGCACTCCAGGGGGTTTGCACAGCCGGCAGGATGGGCGCCTGGGGCCCCGGCTGGGCTGCCCCTAAGCCTGCAGGAGGCTCCAGGGACCGGGACCCCGGGCCGACGCCCCGCTCGTCCGGAGCCACGTGACCCTGAGCAGCGAACGGGATGGTGGGGGGCGGGGGGTGGGGGGGCACCGAGACGTCTTCCCCGCTCAAGCCACCCCCCTCCCCAACCCCCGCCAGAGCTCCAGCAGCCTCGCCAGGCCGCTCGGGGTCCGGGAAGCGCCCCGGGCCGGGCCAGGCGCGTGCTGGCCGGGGGTGGCGTCGGCTGGTCTCCCAGCTGCAGGGCCTGTCCCGGTTTTTCCCATCAGTTTCAAAAGTGACGGTCACCCCACATTGTGAGTCATCTAGATTTCTCACTGACACCCCTGTTAGGGAGTGACTTTTTAGAGAGATAGGGAAGGTCACTTGGGGGATGTTAGTCATGAGAGAAAATAAGGGCTCAGGTGGGATTGCAGATGTCATCCAGGGGGTAAATAGAGACAGTTGTTGCTGGTACCAAGACATGAAGTTTTTTTTCCCTCTTTCAGCAAAAGGCCATATTACGACCCCATGGGGGCGCTGAGTAACAGCCCATAGCTCGGCTGGAAGGGTGGGCCTTTGATAGTGATACCCTGGGATGGGTTGGACATACGCCCAACCTTTGTCATTAATGCAGATGCAGCCCGGGCTGCTTAGGTTGAGTTGAGAAGCAGTGTGGTTTGCAAGTGAACATGCCTCGTTTAGGGAGAGATCAATAGCCATACAGGGAGATATGATTAGAAAGAGGAAGAACATCATATGATGCATTTTACTTATCTGAGGCAGGATTGATGGGGTTCTGCTTGAACAAGAGCCTGAGATCTTCAACAGGTTCACAGGAATAGCTGTCCTCTGGCTTTGGAGTCTCAGTTTCTGTCTCCCCCTCCTGTAGGCCATAGGGTTTTATTCTAGAATTGTGGACCCAGGCAGATAGACCCTTCACTTTTACAGCAGTTGAAGTCACTAGAACAACCTGATATGGCCCTGTCCATTTCTCGGACAGCTGGTTTGGACTCCCTTTTTCTTGCCAGGTCTTTACTGATACTTGATCCCCTGGCTTTACCTGGGGATTTTTCAAGTCTTCCTGTGGTTTGTTCTCCATACCGTTGGAGTTCTTGCTGAAACCTTCCCAGGTCAATTATATGTTTTAAGAGTGTATTGGCATCCTCGTCAAGAAACAAATCAGAAGTTAAGAATGGTCGTCCATACATCATTTCATAAGGACTTAGCAATAGTGGCCGTTTGGGGGATGTCCGTAGCCTCATGAGGGCTATGGGCAGCATATGTGTCCACTTATTATGTGTTACTGACATAGCTTAGCCAGAGCCCTTTTAAGAGTCTGGTTGGCTCTCTCTACCTTTCCTGAAGCTTGAGGCCTCCAGGATGAGCGGAGCTGGTATTTTATGCCTAAGCATGCGGCTAGGTTCTGGGGTATCGTGGCTGTAAGTTAGGGCCCGTTGTCACTCTGAAGTGACCGAGGCAGCCCATACCTAGGCACTATCTCCTTCAGCAGAGCTTTACAGACTTCTGTAGCTCTCTCTGTCTCAGTAGGGAACGCTTCGATCCATCCTGTGAATGTGTCAATAAAGACTAGCAAGTAAGAAAACCCTTGGGTCTTGGGCATGGCTGTAAATTCTACTTGCCAGTCTGCTCCTGGGTATGATCCCCGATGTTGGACAGGTGTAATTAGAGGAGGTCTGGATTTTGGGTTATTTTTTAGACAGGTGTCACAATTTTGTGTGACCTGTTTAACAACCTTAGCTAACTGGGGATGGGAGAGAATAGGCTTAAGCAAGATTTCTAGATTATCTTTTCCAAAATGGGCGCTCTTATGTAAGGAGTTAGTAATGTTTTAAACCTGAGAATCAGGGAGTATTATTTGGGCCTGATCAGGCTGAAACCACCCATGTGACCCAATCTCCCAGCCCCGCTCAGCATATCGGGAATGTCCCCCTGGGGTAAAATCTGGAGTCAGGGTTTCCTTGGGGAAAAGGGGGCAGATAGCAGTGGCAGAGGTAGCTTCCCCGGCAGCTCGTCCTGCCTCTTGATCAGCTTTCCTATTTCCCTGAGCCTCTTTTTCTTGCCCATTTTGGTGACTCTTGCAGTGGATGAGAGCTAATTTTGCAGGAAGTTTGACTGCCTCCAGGAGCCTGAGAATGAGCTCTTTGTGTTTAATAGCAGAGCTTCGGGCACTGAGCATCCCTCTTTCTTTCCAAATTGCTGCATGGGCATGCAGAATGAGGAAAGCATACTTAGAGTCCATACACACATTAATCCTCTTTCCTTCTCCTAACTCCAAAGCTCTTGTCAGGGCAAAAATTTCAGCTTTCTGAGCTGAGGTGTCTGGGGGAAGAGACTCACTTTCTTTAGTTTCTTCCAGGCTCACTACAGCATATCCTGCTTTCCTCTCTCCCTTTTCTACAAAACTGCTGCCATCTGTGTGCCAGTTTTCCTCTGGGTCAGATAAAGGTGTCTCTGATAGGTCTCGGCGAGAAGAGTATAACTCGTCTGTGATTTGTATGCATTGGTGATCCAGAGGGGAGGTAGGGGGATCTGGCAGTAAGGTTGCTGGATTTAAAGTCTGGCAGACCCTCAACTTAATTTCTGGAGTGTCAAGGAGGAGGGCTTGGTATTGGGTGATCCTTCCCCCTGTCATCCACCTGTCCCCTTTCGTTTCCAAGACTGCTTGCACACGGTGTGGCGTATACACTGTGGTGGGCTGACCCAGGGTCAGCTTAGATGCCTCCTTACCCATAAGAGCCGTGGCTGCTACTGCCCAGAGGCAAGTGGGCCACCCTCTGGCCACCTCATCTAGTTATTTTGAGAGATAAGCCACAGGTTGTAATACGGGCCCCATCATCTGCTCTAACACCCCAAGAGCAGTTCCTGTCCTTCCAGAAACATAGAGTCTAAAAGGCTTCTCCAGGTTGGGGAGGCCTAAAGCTGGGGCTGTAGTGATGGACTCTTTTAGGGCATTAAAGGCAACCTTGCAGGTCTCATGCCAGTCGAGTGGCTCTTCCTCTTTCCCCCTTAAATTTTCATATAGGGGTCTGGCCAGGTTGCCATAATTAGGAATCCAGATCCTGCAAAACCCGGTCCTTCCTAAAAATCCCCTAAGCTGTTGTTTTGTTTGGGGGTACGGGGTATTTAAGATGAGGGATCTCCCCTCGGGGTCAGGCATTCTTTTTCTCTCCGTAACTATAAATCCAAGGTATTTTACTTGGGTTAAGCTAATCTGAGCCTACTTGGGGGATACTCGATAACCCTTTTCATACAGGAAAGTTAGCGTTTTAAATAGTGTCCATTTGAGAGCTGGTAAAATCTGGCCTAGCTATGAGCAAGTCATCCACGTACTGTATTAGACTACTGTTTGTTAAAGTTAATTCCCTTAGTTCTCTCCCCGAGGAAGTCCCGAAGATATGAGGGCTGTCCCTCAACCCTTGGGGTAGTCGAGTCCAGTCGAGAGTTGTATGGTCTCTCTTGTTTCCAAGTCCCGCCACTCAAAAGCAAAGAGTTTTTGGGATTCAGGATGGAGAGGAATGCAAAAGAAAGCACCTTGAAGGTCCAAGACTGAGAAGTACTTGGCATTTCCTGGGACTTGGGATAGGAGGGTATATGGGTTTGGGACTATGGGGTGGATGGGAACCACAGCTTCATCAACAGCTCTTAGATCCTGGACGAATCGGTAAGATCCATCTGGTTTTTGAACGGGCAAGATTGAGGTGTTGCAGGGGGACTCACAGCTGATTCGGGTTCCAGTATCTCGGTATTTGTTAACTAATGGTTTAAGACCCTCAAGAGCTACTGGTTTTAAGGGATATTGTCTTTTCCAGGGCTAGGGAGCATTTGGTCTCAGAGAAATCTTTACTGGTGGAACATTTATGGCTAAACCAGGGCTGGAGACATCCCACACCTGGGGATTGACCTCATCTAGACAAGGGACAGACTCCTCCTTTTCTACCTCTGACTGTAAATATTCAGACATAGGCAAAGAAAATTATCGACTTCTACCTTTGTGTCCCCAAGTCACTCTGGTTTGGAGGCAAAAGTATTATTCTCAAAATGGAAAATTTGGAAGCTGCAAACATGAAAAATTTAAAGAGTCACGCAGAGGCTAGTCACTCTAAGCTAACCCCTAAGACATTTATTGACTGATTTCTAGCTTCTCTTCTTTAACCTTTTTTATCTACAGTAATCCTGTGTGTTCCTTTTAGTTAGGGATTCATTTTTAGACTATCCTGACTCTTCCACTACGATCCAGTTTTGGGTCTGATACACTTAGAGATGTGCCAAGTGCTTCCTGTATACTAAAGAACATATTTTATATTTAAAATACTTCCATGCTTATGTAGTGAGTCAATGATTTTAAGTTTATTTGTTACACATTTCATTGTAAAATCAATGTGTGAACTAAGATATTCTCGATTTGGAAAACGTGGCTTTTTTTGTTGTGTGTAAGAACTCCTCACTGGACCAAAGGTCATGGAGTTGTCTATTGTTTTCTAAATTGGTTATAGTGTTGTTGTTTTTTTCGGTAATTGAATTGGGGTGTGAGTTGCAAAGTCTGTGTTTCTGTTCATTTTTTCCATCTGTTCGGGTTTCTTTCTCTCTCCTGAGTCAGATAATAATTTCCCATTGGTTGTCCAGTTACCAACTTTGGTGTCCATGCATCCGTGCTGATCTCTCCATACATGTCCGGGTGACCTGTGAAACATTAAGCTTAATTTATTTGGAAATGACCTAGCTGTTCAATACACTGTCATCACTCAGTTGAGCAGAGGGAGAGAAATTCAAGTGACAAAACTCCAGAGAAGCTAGTGTCAGAGCGCCCCGGCGTGGCATGCGTGCAGGGGGTTGGGGGGAGGGGGGCGGGTTGCGGAGCGCGGAGATCTCAGGTGTCCTCCCACCCTGGACCTCTCCAGGCCCGCCGCTGCTCAGTGGCCTCCCCCCGCTCCCATCGCTTTGGCTGCTCAGGGCTGGGTGGTCTCTGCAGCTGCCCGGCCTCCTGCCCGAGGCCCCCCCTGCCCACACGCTGTCTTCCAGTCTCTCTCTGAATCCTCGACTCTTTCTGCCTCTGTCTCACCTGGCTTGGGTGCGTGCGAGTGCCTGTCCGTGTGCCTGGCTGTCGCTCGTCCGCTCTCTCAGGAAGGTCCTGTGCTGGACCCGTGGCGTGCGTGCAGGGCGGGCCTCGGTTTGGGGACAGGGCGGGGCTGAGGCACTCCAGGGGGTTTGCACAGCCGGCAGGATGGGCGCCTGGGGCCCCGGCTTGGCTGCCCCTAAGCCCGCAGGTGGCTCTGGGGACCGCGGCCCTGGGCCGACGCCCCGCTCGTCCGGAGCCACGTGACTCTGAGCAGCGAAGGGGATGGTGGGGGGCGGGGTGTGGGGGGGCACCGAGACGTCCTCCCCGCTCAAGCCACCCACCTCCCCAACCCCCGCCAGAGCTCCCGCAGCCTCGACAGTATGCTCGGGGTCTGGAAATCGCCCTGGGCCGGGCCAGGCGCGTGCTGGCCGGGGGTGGCGTCGGCTGGTCTCCCAGGTGCAGGGCCTGTCCCGGTTTTTCCCGTCAGTTTCAACAGTGACGGTCACCCCACATTGTGAGTCGTCTAGATTTCTCACTGACACCCCTGTTAGGGAGTGGCTTTTTAGAGAGTTAGGGAAGGTCAATTGGGGGGTGTTAGTCATGAGAGAAAATAAGGGCTCAGGTGGGATTGCAGATGTCATCCAGGGGGTAAATAGAGACAGTTGTTGCTGGTACCAAGACATGAAGTTTTTTTTCCCCCTTTTCCCAAAAGGCCATATTACGACCACATGGGGGCGCTGAGTTACAGCCCATAGCTCAGCTGGAAGGGTGGGCCTTTGATATTGATACCCTGGGATGGGTTGGACATACCCTCAACCTTTGTCATTAATGCAGATGCAGCCCGGGCTGGTTAGGTTGAGTTGAGAAGCAGTGTGGTTTGCAAGTGAACATGCCTCGTTTAGGGAGAGATCAATAGCCATCCAGGGAGATATGATTAGAAAGAGGAAGAACATCATATGATGCATTTTACTTATCTGAGGCAGGATTGATGGGGTTCTGCTTGAACAAGAGCCTGAGATCTTCAACAGGTTCACAGGAATAGCTGTCCTCTGGCTTTGGAGTCTCAGTTTCTGTCTCCCCCTCCTGTAGGCCATAGGGTTTTATTCTAGAATTGTGGACCCAGGCAGATAGACCCTTCACTTTTACAGCAGTTGAAGTCACTAGAACAACCTGATATGGCCCTGTCCATTTCTCGGACAGCTGGTTTGGACTCCCTTTTTCTTGCCAGGTCTTTACTGATACTTGATCCCCTGGCTTTACCTGGGGATTTTTCAAGTATTCCTGTGGTTTGTTCTCCATGCCGTTGGAGTTCTTGCTGAAACCTTTCCAGGTCAATTATATGTTTTAAGAGTGTATTGGCATCCTCGTCAAGAAACAAATCAGAAATTTAGAATGGTCATCCATACATCATTTCATAAGGACTTAACAATAGTGGCCGTTTGGGGGATGTCCGTAGCCTCATGAGGGCTATGGGCAGCATATGTGTCCACATATTATGTGTTTCTGACATAGCTTAGCCAGAGCCCTTTTAAGAGTCTGGTTGGCTCTCTCTACCTTTCCTGAAGCTTGAGGCCTCCAGGATGAGCGGAGTTGGTATTTTATGCCTAAGCATGCGGCTAGGTTCTGGGGTATCGTGGCTGTAAGTGAGGGCCCGTTGTCACTCTGAAGTGACCGAGGCAGCCCAAACCTAGGCACTATCTCCTTCAGCAGAGCTTTACAGACTTCTGTAGCTCTCTCAGTCTCAGTAGGGAACGCTTCGATCCATCCTGTGAATGTGTCAATAAAGACTAGCAAGTAAGAAAACCCTTGGGTCTTGGCAATGGCTCTAAATTCTACTTGCCAGTCCACTCCTGGGTATGATCCCCGATGTTGGACAGGTTTAATTAGAGGAGGTCTGGTTTTTGGGTTATTTTTTAGACAGGTGTCACAATTTTGTGTGACCTGTTTAACAACCTTAGCTAACTGGGGATGGGAGAGAATAGGCTTAAGCAAAATTTCTAGATTATCTTTTCCAAAATGGGCGCTCTTATGTAAGGAGTTAGTAATGCTTTAAACCTGAGAATCAGGGAGTACTTATTGGGCCTGATCAGGCTGAAACCACCCATGTGACCCAATCTCCCAGCCCCGCTCAGCATATCGGGAATGTCCCCCTGGGGTAAAATCTGGAGTCAGGGTTTCCTTGGGGAAAAGGGGGCAGATAGCAGTGGCAGAGGTAGCTTCCCCGGCAGCTCGTCCTGCCTCTTGATCAGCTTTCCTATTTCCCTGAGCCTCTTTTTCTTGCCCCTTTTGGTGACTCTTGCAGTGGATGAGAGCTAATTTTACAGGAAGTTTGACTGCCTCCAGGAGCCTGAGAATGAGCTCTTTGTGTTTAATAGCAGAGCTTCGGGTACTGAGCATCCCTCTTTCTTTCCAAATTGCTGCACGGGCATGCAGAATGAGGAAAGCATACTTAGAGTCCATACACACATTAATCCTCTTTCCTTCTCCTAACTCCAAAGCTCTTGTCAGGGCAAAAAGTTCAGCTTTCTGGGCTGAGGTGTCTGGGGGAAGAGACCCACTTTCCTTAGGTTCTTCCAGGCTCGCTACAGCATATCCTGCTTTCCTCTCTCCCTTTTCTACAAAACTGCTGCCATCTGTGTGCCAGTTTTCCTCTGGGTCAGATAAAGGTGTCTCTGATAGGTCCCGGCGAGAAGAGTATAACTCGTCTGTGATTTGTATGCATTGGTGATCCAGAGGGGAGGTAGGGGGATCTGGCAGTAAGGTTGCTGGATTTAAAGTCTGGCAGACCCTCAACTTTATTTCTGGAGTGTCAAGGAGGAGGGCTTGGTATTGGGTGATCCTTCCCCCTGTCATCCACCTGTCCCCTTTCGTTTCCAAGACTGCTTGCACCCAGTGAGACCTATACACTGTAGTGGGCTGACCCAGGGTCAGCTTAGATGCCTCCTTAACCATAAGAGCAGTGGCTGCTACTGCCCGGAGGCAAGTGGGCCACCCTCTGGCCACCTCCTCTAGTTATTTTGAGAGATAAGCCACAGCTTGTAATACGGGCCCCATCATCTGCTCTAACACCCCAAGAGCAGTTCCTGTCCTTCCAGAAACATAGAGTCTAAAAGACTTCTCCAGGTTGGGGAGGCCTAAAGCTGGGGCTGTAGTGATGGACTCTTTTAGGGCATTGAATGCCACCTTGCAGGTCTCATGCCAGTCGAGTGGCTCTTCCTCTTTCCTCCTTAAATTTTCATATAGGGGTCTAGCCAGATTGCCATAATTAGGAATCCATATCCTGCAAAACCCGGTCCTTCCTAAAAATCCCCTAAGCTGTTGTTTTGTTTGGGGGTACGGGGTATTTAAAATGAGGGATCTCCCCTCGGGGTCAGGCATTCTTTTTCTCTCCGTAATTATAAATCCAAGGTATTTTACTTGGGTTAAGCTAATCTGAGCCTACTTGGGGGATACTCGATAACCCTTTTCATACAGGAAAGTTAGCGTTTTTAATAGTGTCCATTTGAGAGCTGGTAAAATCTGGCCTAGCTATGAGCAAGTCATCCACATACTGTATTAGACTACTGTTTGTTAAAGTTAATTCCCTTAGTTCTCTCCCCGAGGAAGTCCCGAAGATATGAGGGCTGTCCCTAAACCCTTGGGGTAGTCGAGTCCAGTCGAGAGCTGTATGGTCTCTCTTGTTTCCAAGTCCCGCCACTCAAAAGCAAAGAGTTTTTGGGATTCACAATGGAGAGGAATGCAAAAGAAAGCACCTTGAAGGTCCAAGACTGAGAAGTACTTGGCATTTCCTGGGACTTGGGATAGGAGGGTATATGGGTTTGGGACTATGGGGTGGATGGGAACCACAGCTTCATTAACAGCTCTTAGATCCTGGACGAATCGGTAAGATCCATCTGGTTTTTGAACGGGCAAGATTGGGGTGTTGCAGGGGGACTCACAGCTGATTCGAGTTCCAGTATCTCGGTATTTGTTAACTAATGGTCTAAGACCCTCAAGAGCTACTGGTTTTAAGGGATATTTTCTTTTCCAGGGCTAGGGAGCATTTGGTCTCAGAGAAATCTTTACTGGTGGAACATTTATGGCTAAACCAGGGCTGGAGACATCCCACACCTGGGGATTGACCTCATCTAGACAAGGGACAGACTCCTCCTTTTCTACCTCTGACTGTAAATATTCAGACATAGGCAAAGAAAATTATCGACTTCTACCTTTGTGTCCCCAAGTCACTCTGGTTTGGAGGCGAAAGTATTATTCTCAAAATGGAAAATTTGGAAGCTGCAAACATGAAAAATTTAAAGAGTCACGCAGAGGCTAGTCACTCTAAGCTAACCCCTAAGACATTTATTGACTGATTTCTAGCTTCTCTTCTTTAACCTTTTTTATCTACAGTAATCCTGTGTGTTCCTTTTAGTTAGGGATTCATTTTTAGACTATCCTGACTCTTCCACTACGTTCCAGTTTTGGGTCTGATACACTTAGAGATGTGCCAAGTGCTTCCTGAATACTATAGAACATATTTTATGTTTAAAACACTTCCATGCTTATGTAGTGAGTCAATGATTTTAAGTTTATTTGTTACACATTTCAATGTAAAAGTCAATGTGTGAACTAACATATTCACGACTTGGAAAAGTTGGCTTTTTTTTTGGTGTGTGTTTGAACTGCTCACCCAACCAAAGGTCATGGAGAGGTCTATTGTTTTTCTAAAATGGTTATAGTGTTGTTTATTTTCTGGTAATTGAATTAGGGTGTGAGTTGCAAAGCCTGTGTTTCTGTTCATTTCATTCCATCTGTTCTTGTTTTTTCTCTCTCCTGAGTCAGACAGTAATTTCCCATTGGTTGTCCAGTTACGAAGGTTGGTGTCCATGCATCCGTGCTGGTCGCTCCATACATGTCCGGGTGTCCTGTGAAACACTAAGCTTAATTTATTTGGAAATGACCTAGCTGTTCAATACACTGTCATCACTCAGTTGAGCAGAGGGGGAGAAATTCAAGTGACAAAACTCCAGAGAAGCTAGTGTCAGAGCGCCCCGGGGTGGCATGCGTGCAGGGGGTTGGGGGGAGGGGTCCGGGGCGCAGAGCGCGGAGATCTCAGGTGTCCTCCCACCGTGGGCCTCTCCAGGCTCGCCGCTGCTCAGTGGCCTCCCCCCACCCCCATCGCTTTGGCTGCTCAGGGCCGGGTGGTCTCTGCAGCTGCCCGGCATCCTGCCCGAGGCCCCCCCTGCCCACACGCTGTCTTCCAGTCTCTCTCTGAACCCTCGACTCTTTCTGCCTCTGTCTCACCTGGCGTGGGTGCGTGCGAGTGCCTGTCCGTGTGCCTGGCTGTCGTTCGTCCGCTCTCTCAGGAAGGTCCTGTGCTGGGCCCGTGGCGAGGGGGCAGGGTGGGCCTCGGTTTGGGGACAGGGCGGGGCTGAGGCACTCCAGGGGATTTGCACAGCCGGCAGGATGGGAGCCTGGGGCCCCGGCTGGGCTGCCGCTAAGCTCCAGGAGGCTCCGGGGACTGCGGACCCGGGCCGAAGCCCCGCTTGTCCGGAGCCACCTGACCCTGAGCAGCGAAGGGGATGGTGGGGGGCGGGGTGTGGGGGGGCACCGAGACGTCCTCCCCGCTCAAGCCACCCTCCTCCCCAACCCCCGCCAGAGATCCCGCAGCCTCGCCAGGCAGCTCGGGGTCCAGGAAGTGCCCCGGGCCGGTCCAGGCGCGTGCTGGCCGGGGGTGGCGTCGGCTGGTCTCCCAGGTGCAGGGCCTGTCCCGGTTTTTCCCGTCCGTTTCAACAGTGACGGTCACCCCACATTGTGAGTCGTCTAGATTTCTCACTGACACCCCTGTTAGGGAGTGGCTTTTTAGACAGATAGGGAAGGTCACTTTGGGGATGTTAGTCATGAGAGAAAATAAGGGCTCAGGTGGGATTGCAGATGTCATCCAGGGGGTAAATAGAGACAGTTGTTGCTGGTACCAAGACATGAAGTTTTTTTTCCCCCTTTTCCCAAAAGGCCATATTATGACCACATGGAGGCGCTGAGTAACTGCCCATAGCTCGGCTGGAAGGGTGGGCCTTTGATATTGATACCCTGGGATGGGTTGGACATACCCCCAACCTTTGTCATTAATGCAGATGCAGCCCGGGCTGCTTAGGTTGAGTTGAGAAGCAGTGTAGTTTGCAAGTGAACATGCCTCGTTTAGGGAGAGATCAATAGCCATACAGGGAGATATGATTAGAAAGAAGAAGAACATCATATGATGCATTTTACTTATCTGAGGCAGGATTGATGGGGTTCTGCTTGAACAAGAGCCTGAGATCTTCAACAGGTTCACAGGAATAGCTGTCCTCTGGCTTTGGAGTCTCAGTTTCTGTCTCCCCCTCCTGTAGGCCATAGGGTTTTATTCTAGAATTGTGGACCCAGGCAGATAGACCCTTCACTTTTACAGCAGTTGAAGTCACTAGAACAACCTGATATGGCCCTGTCCATTTCTCGGACAGCTGGTTTGGACTCCCTTTTTCTTGCCAGGTCTTTACTGATACTTGATCCCCTGGCTTTACCTGGGGATTTTTCAAGTCTTCCTGTGGTTTGTTCTCCATTCCGTTGGAGTTCTTGCTGAAACCTTCCCAGGTCAATTATATGTTTTAAGAGTGTATTGGCATCCTCGTCAAGAAACAAATCAGAAGTTCAGAATGGTCGTCCACACATCATTTCATAAGGACTTAATAATAGTGGCCGTTTGGGGGATGTCCGTAGCCTCATGAGGGCTATGGGCAGCATATGTGTCCACTTATTATGTCTTTCTTGACATAGCTTAGCCAGAGCCCTTTTAAGAGTCTGGTTGGCTCTCTCTACCTTTCCTGAAGCTTGAGGCCTCCAGGATGAGTGGAGCCGGTATTTTATGCCTAAGCATGCGGCTAGGTTCTGGGGTATTGTGGCTGTAAGTGAGGGCCTGTTGTCACTCTGAAGTGACCGAGGCAGCCTAAAACTAGGCACTATCTCCTTCAGCAGAGCTTTACAGACTTCTGTAGCTCTCTCTGTCTCAGTAGGGAACGCTTCGATCCATCCTGTCAATATGTCAATAAATACTAGCAAATAAGAAAACCCTTGGGTCTTGGGCATGGCTGTAAATTCTACTTGCCAGTCCGCTCCTGGGTATGATCCCCGATGTTGGACAGGTGTAATTAGAGGAGGTCTGGTTTTTGGGTTATTTTTTAGACAGGTGTCACAATTTTGTGTGACCTGTTTAACAACCTTAGCTAACTGAGGATGGGAGAGAATAGGCTTAAACATGATTTCTAGATTATCTTTTCCAAAATGGGTGCTTTTATGTAAGGAGTTAGTAATGTTTTCAACCTGAGAATCAGGGAGTATTATTATGGCCTGATCAGGCTGAAACCACCCATGTGACCCAATCTCCCAGCCCCGCTCAGCATATGGGGAATGTCCCCCTGAGGTAAAATCTGGAGTCAGGGATTCCTTGGGGAAAAGGGTGCAGATAGCAGTGGCAGAGGTAGCTTCCCCGGCAGCTCATCCTGCCTCTTGATCAGCTTTCCTATTTCCCTGAGCCTCTTTTTCTTGCCCCTTTTGGTGACTCTTGCAGTGGATGAGAGCTAATTTTGCAGGAAGTTTGACTGCCTCCAGGAGCCTGAGAATGAGCTCTTTGTGTTTAATAGCAGAGCTTCGGGCACTGAGCATCCCTCTTTCTTTCCAAATTGCTGCACGGGCAGGCAGAATGAGGAAAGCATACTTAGAGTCCATACACACATTAATCCTCTTTCCTTCTCCTAACTCCAAAGCTCTTTTCAGGGTAAAAAGTTCAGCTTTCTGAGCTGAGGTGTCTGGGGGAAGAGACCCACTTTCTTTAGTTTCTTCCAGGCTCACTACAGCATATCCTGCTTTCCTCTCTCCCTTTTCTACAAAACTGCTGCCATCTGTGTGCCAGTTTTCCTCTGGGTCAGATAAAGGTGTCTCTGATAGGTCCCGGCGAGAAGAGTATAACTCGTCTGTGATTTGTATGCATTGGTGATCCAGAGGGGAGGTAGGGGGATCTGGCAGTAAGGTTGCTGGATTTAAAGCCTGGCAGACCCTCAACTTTATTTCTGGAGTGTCAAGGAGGAGGGCTTGGTATTGGGTGATCCTTCCCCGTGTCATCCACCTGTCCCCTTTCGTTTCCAAGACTGCTTGAACCCGGTGTGGCGTATACACTGTGGTGGGCTGACCCAGGGTCAGCTGAGATGCCTCCTTAACCATAAGAGCGGTGGCTGCTACTGCCCGGAGGCAAGTGGGCCACCCTCTGGCCACCTCATCTAGTTATTTTGAGAGATAAGCCACAGGTTGTAATACGGGCCCCATCATCTGCTCTAACACCCCAAAAGCAGTTCCTGTCCTTCCAGAAACATAGAGTCTAAAAGACTTCTCCAGGTTGGGGAGGCCTAAAGCTGGGGCTGTAGTGATGGACTCTTTTAGGGCATTAAAGGCCACCTTGCAGGTCTCATGCCAGTCGAGTGGCTCTTCCTCTTTCCCCCTTAAATTTTCATATAGGGGTCTGGCCAGATTGCCATAATTAGGAATCCAGATCCTGCAAAACCCGGTCCTTCCTAAAAATCCCCTAAGCTGTTGTTTTGTTTGGGGGTACGGGGTATTTAAGATGAGGGATCTCCCCTCGGGGTCAGGCATTCTTTTTCTCTCCGTAATTATAAATTCAAGGTATTTTACTTGGGTTAAGATAATCTGAGCCTACTTGGGGGATACTCGATAACCCTTTTCATACAGGAAAGTTAGCGTTTTAAATAGTGTCCATTTGAGAGCTGGTAAAATCTGGCCTAGCTATGAGCAAGTCATCCACATACTGTATTAGACTACTGTTTGTTAAAGTTAATTCCCTTAGTTCTCTCCCCGAGGAAGTCCCGAAGATATGAGGGCTGTCCCTAAACCCTTGGGGTAGTCGAGTCCAGTCGAGAGCTGTATGGTCTCTCTTGTTTCCAAGTCCCGCCACTCAAAAGCAAAGAGTTTTTGGGATTCAGGATGGAGAGGAATGCAAAAGAAAGCACCTTGAAGGTCCAAGACTGAGAAGTACTTGGCATTTCCTGGGACTTGGAATAGGAGGGTATATGGGTTTGGGACTATGGGGTGGATGGGAACCACAGCTTCATTAACAGCTCTTAGATCCTGGACGAATCGGTAAGATCCATCTGGTTTTTGAACGGGCAAGATTGGGGTGTTGCAGGGGGACTCACAGCTGATTCGAGTTCCAGTATCTCGGTATTTGTTAACTAATGGTTTAAGACCCTCAAGAGCTACTGGTTTTAAGGGATATTGTCTTTTCCAGGGCTAGGGAGCATTTGGTCTCAGAGAAATCTTTACTGGTGGAACATTTATGGCTAAACCAGGGCTGGAGACATCCCACACCTGGGGATTGACCTCATCTAGACAAGGGACAGACTCCTCCTTTTCTACCTCTGACTATAAATATTCAGACATAGGCAAAGAAAATTATCGACTTCTACCTTTGTGTCCCCAGGTCACTCTGGTTTGGAATCGAAAGTATTATTCTCACCATGGAAAATTTGGAAGCTGCAAACATGAAAAATTTAAAGAGTTACGCAGCGGCTAGTCACTCTAAGCTAACCCCTAAGACATTAATTGACTGATATCTAGCTTCTCTTCTTTAACCTTTTTTATCTACAGTAATCCTGTGTGTTCCTTTTAGTTAGGGATTCAATTTTAGACTATCCTGACTCTTCCACTACGTTCCAGTTTTGGGTCTGATACACTTACAGATGTGCCAAGTGCTTCCTGAATACTATAGAATATATTTTATGTTTAAAATACTTCCATGCTTATGTAGTGAGTCAATGATTTTAAGTTTATTTGTTACACATTTCAATGTAAAAGTCAATGTGTGAACTAACATATTCACGACTTGGAAATGTTGGATTTTTTTTGTTGTGTGTTTGAACTCCTCACCCGACCAAAGGTCATGGAGAGGTCTATTGTTTTTCTAAAATGGTTATAGTGTTGTTTATTTTCTGGTAATTGAATTAGGGTGTGAGTTGCAAAGCCTGTGTTTCTGTTCATTTCATTCCGTTTTTTCGGGTTTCTTTCTCTCTCCTGAGTCAGACAGTAATTTCCCATTGGTTGTCAAGTTACCAAGGTTGGTGTCCATGCATCCGTGCTGGTCTCTCCATATATGTCCGGGTGTCCTGTGAAACACTAAGCTTAATTTATTTGGAAATGACCTAGCTGTTCAATACACTGTCATCACTCAGTTGAGCAGAGGGGGAGAAATTCAAGTGACAAAACTCCAGAGAAGGTAGTGTCAGAGCGCCCCGGCGTGGCATGCGTGCAGGGGATTGGGGGGAGGGGGCGGTGCGCGGAGTGCGGAGGTCTCAGATGTCCTCACACCCTGGGCCTCTCCAGGTCCGCCGCTGCTCAGTGGCCTCCCCCCGCCCCCATCGCTTTGGCTGCTCAGGGCCGGGCGGTTTTTGCAGCTGCCCGGCATCCTGCCCGAGGCCCCCCATGCCCACACGCTGTCTTCCAGTCTCTCTCTGAACCCTCGACTCTTTCTGCCTTTGTCTCACCTGGCGTGGGTGCGTGCGAGTGCATATCCGTGTCGCTGGCTGTCGCTCGTCTGCTCTCCCAGGAAGGTCCTGTGCTGGGCCCGTGGCGTGGGGGCAGGGCGGGCCTCGGTAGGGCGAAAAGGCGGGGCTGAGGCGCTCCAGGGGGTTTGCACAGCCGGCAGGACGGGCGCCTGTGGCCCCTGCTGGGCTGCCCCTAAATCCCAGGAGGCTCCGGGGACCGCGGACCCGGGCCGAAGCCCCGCTCGTCCGGAGCCACCTGACCCTGAGCAGCGAACGGGATGGTGGGGGGCAGCGGGTGAGGGGGTACCGAGATGTCCTCGCTGCTCTACCCACCCCCCTCCCCCCACCCCAGGTTCCACAGTCATGCCACTCCCCGGCCGGCCGGGCCAGACGGGTGCTGGCCTCGGCTCGCGGTGTGCGGAGCGGGGGTGCCCTCCGGTGCCCGCCGAGCTGCAGGCTCTGGCCGGCCGGAGTCCAGTCGCGGGTCGTGAGGCTCAAGTTCAGCATGCGCCCGCTCGAGAACTGCAGCCTTAGGCCCGACCGGCAGGTCAGACCGCAAGGGAGGCGCAACGCGGGGCTCCTGGGGCATCTGACAGCCACCTCGGTGTAAGGCTATAGCACCCTGAAAGTGCCCTATGTCCTCTGATCTGGGAAATTGAGTAGGGCCGGGCCTGGTCAGTACTTGCATGGGAGACCGCTTTGTAGTTAGGCGGTTTTGTGATTTTTCTGAATGCCTACTTCAGAAAGTTAGAATTGGATGACTACACACAGGAAAACGAATAATGTTTTCCGTCATAATCTTAGGAATCCAGCCGCTGGTCATTCTTTTTCCTGTCCTAACACAGCTAACTGGAAGTCAGTTGCAGTAACTTCTACTGACTTAAGACCCTCATCCCTAACGGAAGGTATATAGGAAAACCCATAGTATATCTAAATAAACATGAAAGAGAGAACGATGAGAAAAAAAAAAAATTCTCAGTGACATCTTAGTTGGTATATGAAACACGATGATTATGAAAGCACAACCCATAATCAAGTCAGGCCATGGAAGCCTGTGACTTTCACTGAGTGTTGACTTCCCTTTCAGCTGAGATTGTAAAAAGTGCTTTGTAAAATCCTGAGGTTTGAAGCACTTGTAACCTCCTGAAGAGACTGCAATCAGAAGACTTTCTAGAATATCCTGACGCTGTGGTGAGCTCAAGCAATACATTCTGCAGAGGTCGGAAGACAGACATGTTGGGAAGTGGGGATGACTTCTACTGCACTTAGGGAGAAAGGGCATGTACAAGTGGAGAAGCAACACCTCAATGACGGAGTCTTTAAAGACTCCATACATGGAAAAGGAAATGGCAACCCACTCCAGTATTCTTGCTTGGAAAAATCCATGGACAGAGGAGTCTGGCGGGCTGAAGTCCACGGGATTCCATGACTGATCGTGTGTGCACGAGGGTGGAGGGAGACGGGTTGGTAGCAAGAAACTGGTAGAAGTAAAAAATAAGAAAAAATATAAAATAAAGACTCGATAAATATGACAACGACTGGTAGGAATAAACCTTCAGATCTGCCTTCTCAGACCTCCCGTCAGAAGCACAAGCGTAAAAAAGACACTGAGTTTTCACGGTCTCACACAAAATTAGACTGGCTTATGAAAATGGGCAGAGAGGCTCCTCTAAGACATCGGGGCTGGGCTTTACTGGAGGATGCACATCGATAGAGTGCATGGCTATGTGTTATGGATATATGTCTTAATGGAAGGGCGAAGGCATCTTCTTGAAGAACACAGCAAATAACACTACAAATTCAAGGAACTTGGCTACAATGACAATAGCTGATTTCATGTTGGCTACTGCTTGGCAGAGCTGGGTTCGCCTCTCCTATTATGTACCCCAGTGGCCAGCTGTGAATGTAGCCATTAGTTTCTCACTTAGAAACCGAACCTAATACTTGCCATGTGCACTAGCGCAAGAACAGTGAAAGCTCCGCGGAGAAGCAAGTCAGACAGACATGCTTCTGTTTTCTCACAGAAGCTGCTTATGACCGGCCCTGCTCACAGACAGATTGCTAATGCCAAATCGATAGACAGTTATGCAGATATTCTTTAGCAACTGAGCGACCAGGGAAGCCCTACTAGCTCAGTTGGTAAAGAATCTGCCTGCAACGTAGGAGACCCCGCTTTCAGTCCTGGGTCGGGAAGATCCCCTGGAGAAGGGATAGGCTACCCACTCCTGTATTCTGGCCTAGAGAATTCCACGGACTCTTTAGTCCAAGGGGCCGCAAAGAGTCAGGCACGAACTGAGCCACTTTCACCTGCACATGCGGATATTACTTAGAAAAAGAAATGTGGTAACAGATCTAGCACCTCTGTCAAGCTCATGAGTGAGTACTATAAATATACAGAATCAGCTTTGTCCTGCATAGTTATTACCATCCTGTATTTGCTTTGAGAGGAGTTGAGCTACTCTTGTGAAAGAGGAATGATTCTTTACCAACTGAGCCACAAGGAAAGCCCACTAATACTGGAGTGGGTAGCCTATCCCTTCTCCAGCGGTTCTTCCTTACCCAGGAACTGAACCAGGGTCTCCTGCCTGAGTAACACATATTGGGTAAAAATCGGTGAGGGAGCATAACTATGGACATTGATTGGTAAACTCAGTTTTCCTTGTCCAGATGGCTAGCGGAGGAGAAATAATAGTTGGCATGCATTTAAAAAATTCTTCTGATACTATATATAAAATTTACTAGTTATCTGCAGAAGTCTTTAATGAAGCACAGATATTGTCATTAGATTGCTTTGGTCATATCCGTCTTATCCACATTTATTTTTAATAGTCACACAGTGTGGCCTCAAATACTTGAAGACACGACAAAAGGTTTCTTTGGTCTCCATTCTAAACTGGATCGTGAGAAGGCAGTGCATCAGCATAATGCAGGACCTCAAGATATTTTTGGCAAAAACTTGACTAGTCTGTTTAATGATATGGAAGAATGAGTTAAGGGGGGCAGCACGAAACAGAAGGCCATGCTAGAAGTACACAAGACCTTGTTTTGTAAGTCCAAACATGAGTTTTTCTTTCAATTGAAGGGTAGTTGCTTTACAGAATTTTGTTGCCAAACATCAGCATGAATGAGCCACAGGTATACATATGTCTCCTCCCTCCTGAACCTCTCTCCCATTTCCCTCCCCATTCCACCCCTAGCTTGTTGCAGAGCCCCGGTTTTAGTCCCGTGAGTCATACAGCAAATTTCATTGGCATCTGTTTTTACGTATGGTAATATATTTTCATGTTACTCTGCATTCATCTCACCCTCTCCTTCCTCCCCCCTGTCCATGTCCATAAGTCTGTTCTCTACATCTGTGACTCCTTGGCTGCCCTGCAAATAATTTCATCAGTACCACCTTTAGTTCAAGCATTTTTTTTTCCCCCAAACATTTCTTATTTCTTATTCCAGTCTTAATGTCTTTAGTGTGAGACTGATTTCGAAACTGATATGAAAGTATTATTCTCACCATCGAAAATTTGAAAGATGCAAACATGTAAAATTTAAAAAGTCACGCAGAGGCTAGTCACTCTAAGCTAACCCCTAAAACATTTATTGACTGATTTCTAGTTTCTCTTCTTTAACCTTTTTTATCTACAATAATCCTGTGTATTCCTTTTAGTTAGGGATTCATTTTTAGACTATCCTGACTCTTCAACTAATTCCAGTGTTGGGTCTCATACAGTGAGACATGTGCCAAATGCTTCCTGAATACTATAGAATATATTTTATATTTAAAATACTTCCATGCTTATGTAGTGAGTCAATGATTTTAAGTTTATTTGTTACACATTTCAATGTAAAATTCAATGTGTGAACTAACATATTCACGATTTGGAAAAGGTGGTTTTTTTTTGTCGTGTGCTAGAACTCCTCACCCGACCAAAGGTCATGGAGAGGTCTATTGTTTTCCTAAAATGGTTAGAGTGTTGTTGTTTTTTTTTTTTTTTTTTTTTTTGGTAATTGAATTAGGGTGTTAGTTGCAAAGTTTGTGTTTCTGTTCATTTCATTCCATCTGTTCGGCTTTCTTTCTCTCTCCTGAGTCAGACAGTAATTTCCCATTGGTTGTCTAGTTACCAAGGTTGGTGTCCATGCATCGGTGCTGGTCTCTGCATTCATGTTCTCGTGTCCTGTGAAACTCTAAGCTTAAATTATTTGGAAATGACCTAGCTGTTCAATACACTGTCATCACTCAGTTGAGCACAAGGATAGAAATTCAGGTGACCAAACTCCAGAGAAGCTAGTGTCAGAGTGCCCAGGCGTGGCGTGCGTGCAGGGGGTTGGGAGGACAGGGGCGGGGCGCGGAGCGAGGAGATCTCAGGTGCCCTTGCACCCTGGGCCTCTCCAGGCCGCCCCTACTCAGCGGCTTCGCCCTGCCCCCCTCGCATTCGCTGCTCAGGGCCGGGTTGCCTCTGCAGCTGCCTGGCATCCTGCCCGAGTCACCCCCTGTCCACAAGCTGTCTTCGAGTCTCTCTCTGAACCCTCGTCTCTTTCTGCCTCTGTCTCACCTGGCGTGGGTGCGTGCGAGTGCCTGTCCGTGTGCCTGGCTTTCGCTCCTCTGCTCTCTCAGGAAAGACTTGTACTGGGCCGGCAGCGTGGGGGCAGGACGGGTCTTGGTAGGGCGAAAAGGCGGGGCTGATGTGCTCCAGGCGGCTTGCGCAGCAGGCAGGATGTGCGGCTGGGGCCCCGGCTGGGTTGCCTCTAAGCCCGCAGGAGGCTCCGGGGACCGCGGACCCGGGCCGAAGCCCCACCCGTCCGGAGCCAAGTGACCCTGAGCAGCGAAAGGGATGGTGGGGGGCAGGGGGTGAGGGTGCACCGAGACGTCCTCGCTGCTCTACCCACCCCCTCTCCCCCCACCCCAGGTCCCGCAGGCATGCCAGGCCCCGGCCGGGCCAGACGGGTGCTGGCCGGGGCTGGCGGTGTGCGGGGCCGTGGCGCCCTCCGCTGGCCCCCGAGCTGCCGGCCCTGGTTGGTCGGAGTCCAGTCTCTGGTCGTGCGGCTCAAGTGCAGCGCACGCCAGCTCGAGAGCTGTGGCCCCAGGCCCGAAGGGCAGGTCAGAACGCAAGGGAGGCGCAACGCGGAGCTCTTGGGGCGCCTGACAGCCGCCTCGGTCTAAGGCCATAGCACCCTGAACGTGCCCTATCTCCTCTGATTTGGGAAATTGAGTAGGGCCGGGCCTGGTCAGTACTTGCATGGGAGACCGCCTAGTAGTTAGGCGGTTTTTTGATTTTTCTGAATGCCTACTGCAGAAAGTTAGAATTGGATGACTGCACACAGGAAAACGAAAAATGTTTTCGTACATAATCTTAAGAATCCAGCAGCTGGTCATTCTTTTTCCTGTCCTAACACAGCTAACTGGAAGTCAGCTGCAGTAAGTTCTACTGACTTAAGACCCTCATCCCTAACGGAAGGTATATAGGAAAACCCATAATATATCTAAATAAACATGAAAGATAGAACGATGAGAAAAAATAAATTCTCAGTGACATCTTAGTTGGTATACGAAACACAATGATTATGATAGCACAACCCATAATCAAGTCCAGGCCATGGAAGCCTGTGACTGTCACTGAGTGTTGGCTTCCCTTTCAGCTGAGGTTGTAAAAAGTGCTTTGTAAAATCCTGAGGTTTGAAGCACTTGTAACCTCCTGAAGAGACTGCAATCAGAAGGCTTTCTAGAATATCCTGACACTGTGGTGAGCTCAAGCAATACATTCTGCAGAGGTTGGAAGACAGACATGTTGGGAAGTGGGGATGACTTCTACTGCACTTAGGGAGAAAGGGCATGTACAAGTGGAGAAGCAACACCTCAGTGACGGAATCTTTAAAGACTCCATACATGGAGAAGGAAATGGCAACCCACTCCAGTATTCTTGCCTGGAAAAATCCATGGACAGAGGAGTCTGGCGGGCTGAAGTCCACGGGATTCCATGACTGAACGTGTGTGCACGAGGGTGGAGGGAGACGGGTTGGTAGCAAGAAACTGGTAGAAGTAAAAAATAAGGAAAAATATAAAATAAAGACTCGATAAATATGACAACGACTGGTAGGAATAAACCTTCAGAAGTGCCTTCTCAGACCTCCCATCAGAAGCACAAGCGTAAAAAAGACACTGAGTTTTCACGGTCTCACACAAAATTAGACTGGCTTATGACAATGGGCAGAGAGGCTCCTCTAAGACATTGGGGCTGGGCTTTACTGGAGGATGCACATCGATTGAGTGCATGGCTGTGTGTTATGGAATTATGTCTTACTGGCTGGGCGAAGGCGTCTTCTTGAAGAACACAGCAAATAACTCTACAAATTCAAGGAACTTGGCTACAATGAAATTAGCTGATTTCATGTCGGCTACTGCTTGGCAGAGCTGGGTTCGCCTCTCCCATTAAGTACCTCAGTGGCCAGCTGTGAATGTAGCCATTAGTTTCTCACTTAGAAACCGAACCTAATACTTGCCATGTGCACTAGCACAAGAACAGTGAAAGCTCCGCGGAGAAGCAAGTCAGACAGACATGCTTCTGTTTTCTCACAGAAGCTACTTATGACCGGCCCTGCTCACAGACAGATTGCTAATGCCAAATCGATAGACAGTTATGCAGATATTCTTTAGCAATTGAGCCACCAGGGAAGCCCTACTAGCTCAGTTGCTAAAGAATCTGCCTGCAACGCAGGAGACCCTGCTTTCAGTCCTGGGTCGGGAAGATCCCCTGGAGAAGGGATAGGATACCCACTCCAGTATTCTGGCCTAGAGAATTCCACGGACTCTATAGTCCTTGGGGCCGCAAAGAGTCAGGCACGAACTGAGCCACTTTCACCTGCACATGCGGATATTATTTAGAAAAAGAAATGTGGTAACAGATCTAGTACCTCTGTCAAGCTCATGAGTGAGTACTATAAATATACAGAATCAGCTTTGTCCTGCATAGTTATTACCATCCTGTATTTGCTTTGAAAGGAGTTGAGCTAGTCTTGTGAAAGAGGAATGATTCTTTACCAACTGAGCCACAAGGAAAGCCCACTAATACTGGAGTGGGTAGCCTATCACTTCTCCAGCGGATCTTCCTGACCCAGGAACTGAACCACGGTCTCCTGCCTGAGTAACACATATTGGGTAAAAATCGGTGAGGGAGCATAACTATGGACATTGATTGGTAAACTCAGTTTTCCTTGTCCAGATGGCTAGCGAAGGAGAAATAATCGTTGGCATGCATTTAAAAAATTCTTCTGACACTATATATAAAATTTACTAGTTCTCTGCAGAAGTCTTTAATGAAGCACAGATATTGTCATTAGAATGCTTTGGTCATATCCGTCTTATCCACATTTATTTTTAAAAGTCACATAGTGTGGCCTCAAATACTTGAAGACACGACAAAAGGTTTCTTTGGTCTCCATTCTAAACTGGATCGTGAGAAGGCAGTGGATCAGCATAATGCAGGACCTCAAGATATTTTTGGCAAAAACTTGACTAGTCTGTTTAATGATATGGAAGAATGAGTTAAGGGGGGCAGCACGAAACAGAAGGCCATGCTAGAAGTACACAAGACCTTGTTTGGTAAGTCCAAACATGACTTTATCTTTCAATTGAAAGATAGTTGCTTTACAGAATTTTGTTGCCAAACATCAGCATGAATGAGCCACAGGTATACATATGTTTCCTCCCTCCTGAACCTCTCTCCCATTTCCCTCCCCATTCAACCCCTAGCTTGTTGCAGAGCCCCGGTTTTAGTCCCGTGAGTCATACAGCAAATTTCATTGGCATCTGTTTTTACGTATGGTAATATATTTTCATGTTACTCTGCATTCATCTCACCCTCTCCTTCCTCCCCCCTGTCCATGTCCATAAGTCTGTTCTCTACATCTGTGACTCCTTGGCTGCCCTGCAAATAATTTCATCAGTACCACCTTTAGTTCAAGCATTTTTTTTTTCCACCAAACATTTGTTATTTCTTATTCCAGTCTTACTCTCTTTAGTGTGAGACTAATTTCCAAGCTGATATGAAAGTATTATTCTCACCATGGAAAATTTGGAAGATGCAAACATGAAAAATTTAAAAAGTCACGCAGAGGCTAGTCACTATAAGCTAACCCCTCAAATATTTATTGACTGATTTCTAGTTTCTATTCTTTTACCTTTTTTATCTACAATAATCCTGTGTATTCCTTTTAGTTAGGGATTCATTTTTAGACTATCCTGACTCTTCAACTAAATTCCAGTTTTGGGTCTCATACAGTGAGACATGTGCCAAATGCTTCCTGAATACTATAGAACATATTTTATGTTTAAAATACTTCCATGCTTATGTAGTGAGTCAATAATTTTAAGTTTATTTGTTACACATTTCAATGTAAAAGTCAATGTGTGAACTAACATATTCCCGATTTGGAAAAGTTGGCTTTTTTTGTCGTGTGCTAGAACTCCTCACCCGACCAAAGGTCATGGAGAGGTCTCTTGTTTTTCTAAAATGGTTATATTAATTTTTTTTTTTTTTTGTAATTGTATTAGGGTGTGAGTTGCAAAGTTTGTGTTTCTGTTCATTTCATTCCATCTGTTTGGGTTTCTTTCTCTCTCCTGAGTCAGACAGTAATTTCCCATTGGTTGTGCAGTTACCAAGGTTGGTGTCCATGCATCCGTGCTGGTCTCTGCATTCATGTCCGGGTGTCCTGTGAAACACTAAGCTTAATTTATTTGGAAATGACCTAGCTGTTCAATACACTGTCATCACTCATTTGAGCACAAGGATAGAAATTCAGGTGACCAAACTCCGGAGAAGCTAGTGTCAGAGCGCCCAGGCGTCGTGTGCGTGCAGGGGGTAGGGAGGACGGGGACAGGTCGGAAGACAGACATGTTTGGATGTGGGGATGACTTCTACTGCACTTAGGGAGAAAGGGCATGTACAAGTGGAGAAGCAAAACCTCAGTGACGGAATCTTTAAAGACTCCATACATGGAGAAGGAAATGGCAACCCACTCCAGTATTCTTGCCTGGAAAAATCCATGGACAGAGGAGTCTGGCGGGCTGAAGTCCACGGGATTCCATGACTGATCGTGTGTGCACGAGGGTGGAGGGAGACGGGTTGGTAGCAAGAAACTGGTAGAACTAATAAATAAAACAACAACAACAACAAAAAAACTAAAGACTCGATAAAAATGACAATGACTGGTAGGAATAAACCTTCAGAAGTGCCTTCTCAGACCTCCCGTCTGAAGCACAAGCGTAATAAAGACATTGAGTTTTCATGGTCTCAGACAAAATTAGACTGGCTTATGACAATGGGCAGAGAGGCTCCTCTAAGACATCGGGGCTGGGCTTTACTGGAGGATGCACATCGATTGAGTGCATGGCTATGTTTTATGGAAATATGTCTTACTGGCAGGGCGAAGGCATCTTCTTGAAGAACACAGCAAATAACACTACAAATTCAAGGAACTTGGCTACAATGACAATAGCTGATTTCATGTTGGCTACTGCTTGGCAGAGCTGGGTTCGCCTCTCCCATTAAGTACCTCAGTGGCCAGCTGTGAATGTAGCCATTAGTTTCTCACTTAGATACCGAACCTAATACTTGCCATGTGCACTAGTGCAAGAACAGTGCAATACCCAACAGGTAAAGGAATATGACAAGTGCCCACCAAGTCAAACAAAAGAGGAGGAGATAGGGAATCTATCTGAAAAACAATTTAGAATAATGATAATAAAAGTGATCCAAATCTTGGAAACAAAATGGAGTTACAGATAAATAGCCTGGAGACAAAGATTGAAAAGATGCAGGAAATGCTTAACAAAGACCTAGAAGAAATAAAAGAGAGTCAAGTAAAAATGAATATTGCAATGAATGAGATCAAAAACACTTTGGAGCGAACCAAGAGTAGAATAACGGAGACAGAAGATAGGATAAGTGAGGTAGACAATAGAATAGTGGAAATAAATGAAGCAGAGAGGAAAAAAGAAAAAATGATCAAAAGAAATGAGGACAACCTCAGGGACCTCTGGGACAATGTGAAACGCCCCAACATTCGAATCATAGGAGTCCCAGAAGAAGAAGACAAAAAGAAAGGCCATGAGAAAATACTCGAGGAGATAATAGCTGAAAACTTCCCTAAAATGGGGAAGGAAATAGTCACCCAAGTCCAAGCAACCCAGAGAGTGCCAAACAGGATAAACCCAAGGCGAAACACTCCAAGACACATATTAATCAAATTAACAAAGATCAAACACAAAGAACAAATACTAAAAGCAGCAAGGGAGAAACAACAAATAACACACAAAGGAATTCCCATAAGGATAACAGCTGATCTACCAATAGAAACCTTCCAGGCCAGAAGGGAATGGCAGGACATAATGAAAGTAATGAAAGAAAATAATCTACAACCTAGATTACTGTACCCAGCAAGGATCTCATTCAGATATGAAGGAGAAATCAAAAGCTTTACAGACAAGCTAAAGCTGAGAGAATTCAGCACCACCAAACCAGCTCTTCAACAAATGCTAAAGGACCTTCTCTAGACAGGAAATGCAGAAATGTTGTATAAACAAGAAGCCAAAACAACAAAGTAAATGGCAACGGGACCACACCTATCAATAATTACCTTAAATGTAAATGGGTTGAATGCCCCAACCAAAAGACAAAGATTGGCTGAATGGATACAAAAACAAGACCCTTATATATGCTGTCTACAAGAGACCCACCTCAAAACCAGAGACACATACAGACTAAAAGAGAAGGGCTGGAAAAAAATATTTCACGCAAATGGAGACCAAAAGAAAGCAGGAGTCACAATACTCATATCAGATAAAATAGACTTTCAAATAAAGGATGTGAAAAGAGACAAAGAAGGACACTACATAATGATCAAAGGATCAATCCAAGAAGAAGATATAACAATTATAAATATATATGCACCCAACATAGGAGCACCGCAATATGTACGGCAAACGCTAATGAGTATGAAAGAGGAAATGAATAGTAGCACAATAATAGTGGGAGACTTTAATACCCCACTCACAACTATGGATAGATCAACTAAACAGAAAATCAAAAAGGAAACACAAACCTTAAATGATACAATGGACCAGCTAGACCTAATTGATATCTATAGGACATTTCACCCCCAAACAATCAATTTCACCTTTTTCTCAAGTCCACACGGAACATTCTCCAGAATAGATCACATCCTGGGCCATAAATCTGGTCTTGGAAAATTCAGAAAAATTGAAATCATCCCAGTCATCTTTTCTGACCACAGTGCAGTAAGATTAGATCTCAATTACAGGAAAAAAATTGTTAAAAATTCAAACATATGGAGGCTAAATAACACGCTTCTGAATAACCAAAAAATCATAGAAGAAATCAAAAAAGAAATCAAAATATGTATAGAAATGAATGAAAATGAAAACACAACAACCCAAAACCTATGGGACACTGTAAAAGCAGTGCTAAGGGGAAGGTTCATAGCATTACAGGCTTACATCAAGAAACAAGAAAAAAGCCAAATAAATAGCCTAACTCTACACCTAAAGCAATTAGAGAAGGAAGAAATGAAAAACCCCAGGGTTAGCAGAAGAAAAGAAATCTTAAAAATTAGGGCAGAAATAAATGCAAAAGAAACTAAAGAGACCATAGCAAAAATCAACAAAGCTAAAAGCTGGTTTTTTGAAAAAATAAACAAAATTGACAAACCATTAGCAAGACTCATTAAGAAACAAAGAGAGAAGAACCAAATTAACAAAATAAGAAATGAAAAGGGTGAGATCACAACAGACAACACTGAAATACAAAGGATCATAAGAGACTACTACCAGCAGCTCTATGCCAATAAAATTGACAACTTGGATGAAATGGACAAATTTTAGAAAAGTATAACTTTCCAAAACTGAACCAGGAAGAAATAGAAGATCTTAACAGACCCATCACAAGCAAGGAAATCGAAACTGTAATCAAAAATCTTCCAGGAAACAAAAGCCCAGTACCAGATGGCTTCACAGCTGAATTCTACCAAAAATTTAGAGAAGAGCTAACACCTATCTTACTCAAACTCTTCTAGAAAATTGCAGAAGAAGGTAAACTTCCAAACTCATTCTATGAGGCCACCATCACCCTAATTCCAAAACCACACAAAGATGCCACAAAAAAAGAAAACTACAGGCCAATATCACTGATGAACATAGATGCAAAAATCCTTAGCAAAATTCTAGCAAATAGAATCCAACAACATCTTAAAAAAATCATACACCATGACCAAGTGGGCTTGGTCATGGTGGATTCTTCAATATCTGCAAAGGAATGCAAGGAATGCAAGGATTCTTCAATATCTGCAAATCAATCAATGTAATACACCACATTAACAAATTGAAAGATAAAAACCATATGATTATCTCAATAGATGCAGAGAAAGCCTTTGACAAAATTCAACACTCATTTATGATTAAAACTCTCCAGAAAGCAGGAATAGAGGGAACATACCTCAACATAATAAAAGCTATATATGACAAACCCACAGCAAGCATCACCCTCAGTGGTGAAAAATTGAAAGCATTTCCCCTGAAATCAGGAACAAGACAAGGGTGCCCACTCTCACCACTATTATTCAACATAGTCTTGGAAGTTTTGGCCACAGCAATCAGAGCAGAAAAAGAAGTAAAAGGAATCCAGATAGGAAAAGAAGAAGTGAAACTCTCGTTGTTTGCAGTTGACATGATCCTCTACATAGAAAACCCTAGATACTCTTCCAGAAAATTACTAGAGCTAACCAATGAATATAGTAAAGTTGCAGGATATAAAATTAACACACAGAAATCCCTTGCATTCCTATATACTAACAATGAAAAAACAGAAAGAGAAATTAAGGAAACAATACCATTCTCCATTGCAACAAAAAGAATAAAATACTTAGGAGTATATCTACCTAAAGAAACAAAAGACCTGTACATAGAAAACTATAAAACACTGATGAAAGAAATCAAAGAGGACACAAACAGATGGAGGAACATACCGTGTTCATGGATTGGAAGAATCAATATTGTCAAAATGGCTATTCTACCCAAAGCAATCTATAGATTCAATGCAATCCCTATCAAACTACCAACGGTATTTTTCACAGAACTAGAACAAATAATTTCACAATTTGTATGGAAATACAGAAAACCACGAATAGCCAAAGTAATCTTGAGAAAGAAGAATGGAACTGGAGGAATCAACCTGTCTGACTTCAGTCTCTACTACAAAGCCACAGTCATCAAGACAGTATGGTACTGGCACAAAGACAGAAATATAGATCAATGGAACAGAATAGAAAGCCTAGAGATAAATCCACGAACCTATGAACACCTTATCTTTGACAAAGGAGGCAAGGATATACAATGGAAAAAAGACAACTGCTTTAACAAGTGGTGCTGGGAAAACTGGTCAACCACCTGTAAAAGAATGAAACTAGAACACTTTCTAACACCACACACAAAAATAAACTCAAAATGGATTAAAGATCTAAATGTAAGACCAGAAACTATAAAACTCCTAGAGGAGAACTTAGGCAAAACACTCTCCGACATGAATCACAGCAGGGTCCTCTATGACCCACCTCCCAGAATATTGGAAATAAAAGCAAAAATAAACAAATGGGACCTAATGAAACTTAAAAGCTTCTGCACTACAAAGGAAACTATAAGTAAGGTGAAAAGACAGCCCTCAGATTGGGAGAAAATAATAGCAAATGAAGAAACAGACAAAGGATTAATCTCAAAAATATACAAGAAACTCCTGAAGCTCAATTCCAGAAAAATAAATGACCCAATCAAAAAATGGGCCAAAGAACTAAACAGACATTTCTCCAAAGAAGACATACAGATGGCTAACAAACACATGAAAAGATGCTCAACATCACTCATTATTAGAGAAATGCAAATCAAAACCACAATGAGGTACCATTACACGCCAGTCAGGATGGCTGCTATCCAAAAGTCTACAAGCAATAAATGCTGGAGTGGGTGTGGAGAAAAGGGAACCCTCTTACACTGTTGGTGGGAATGCAAACTAGTACAGCCACTATGGAAAACAGTGTGGAGATTTCTTAAAAAACTGGAAATAGAACTGCCATTTGACCCAGCAATACCACTTCTGGGCATACACACCACGGAAACCAGATCTGAAAGAGACACGTGCACCCCATTGTTCATCGCAGCACTGTTTATAATAGCCAGGACATGGAAGCAGCCTAGATGCCCATCAGCAGATGAATGGATAAGGAAGCTGTGGTACATATACACCATGGAATATTACTCAGCCATTAAAAAGAATTCATTTGAATCAGTCCTAATGAGATGGATGAAACTGGAGCCCATTATTCAGAGTGAAGTAAGCCAGAAAAATAAAGAACATTACAGCATACTAACACATATATATGGAATTTAGAAAGATGGTAATGATAACCCTATATGCAAAACAGAAAAAGAGACACAGAAGTACAGAACAGACTTTTGGACTCTGTGGGAGAAGGTGAGGGTGGGATGTTTCAAAAGAACAGCATGTATTTTATCTATGGTGAAAGAGATCACTAGCCCAGGTGAGATGCATGAGACGAGTGCTCGGGCCTGGTGCGCTGGGAGGACCCAGAGGAGTCGGGTGGAGAGGGAGGTGGGAGGGGGGATCGGGATGGGGAATACGTGTAACTCTATGGCTGATTCGTGTCAATGTATGACAAAACCCACTGAAATGTTGTGAAGTAATTGGCCTCCAACTAATAAAATAAAATTAAAAAAAAAAAAACTGAGCTATCCTAAAAATTAAAAAAAAAAAGCTACCTCTTCTATGCAACATCTGTGTGTCTTCTGTCTGTCTTCTTCCTCGCTGACGCCACTCATCCCTTGGGTATTCCTGGTCCTGCTGGGGCTGGACCTCGGCAATTTTGCTCAATGCTTTGGATCCTAGTGGAAAAACATGCTGTTAATCCTACTTTTGCGAGGATTAAAACCATCATAAAAACTGGAATTTGTTTAAATATTTTTGGTTTAAATATATCTTGTGTATATAATTACCCAGATTACTGTTGGGTATTAGATTGCTATGTTACAATATGTATGGCATACATGAGTTCCACTGTTATTGATATGATATGTGGTGGAGAGGCATTTGGTGGTGCAAGTGATTTAAATGATGTGTTCACAGTGTTTACATTCCTGTTATGTGGTTAATGGGTCTTGGATTCACGTTTGAAATATGACTCCCTTGTCTTTTGTGATGCATGAGAAGTGCTGAAATTGAAGATGATGCAGGTTAAGTCTAGGGTTGAGGGTGTGAGTAGGGTGGGGGGGAGGGTGTGGGTTAGGTTAAGGGTGTGGATTAGGGTGTGGGTTACATTGTGGCTTAGGGGTTAGAAGTTAGGGGTGTGGGTGAGGGTGAGGGCTGAGGGGTGAATGTGTCAGGTTAGGGTTGGGATGATGCGTTAGGGTTAGTGTGTCAGGTTAGGGTTAGGGGGTCGGGTTGGTGTTAGGTTCTGGGATAGGGTTACGGTGTTGGTTAGGGTTAGGGTGTCGTGTTGGGGTTAGGGTTAGGGCAAGGGCGAGGGCAATTTCGCCTGGGACCTTATGGAGGGGCCTCACAGTCAAAGGTAAAGGCAAAGTCACATCCACACTTCTGTTCCATCCCCTTTGCTCTATAGTAGAGCTCTAGTAAGCCTAGGCCTGGTAGGAAAACTCTTGGCTCCTGTGGGGACACATCCTGTGTGTGAATCTGCATACCAGACCTAGGGGCCACAGGGCGCCTGTTTTCTTCTGGGAGAGGGGACCCTGAAGCGGTGTTGCCTGGCAACAGCTTGAAAATCCATTAAATTGCACTTTACGTACCTCTGACAAAGCTAGATTTGCTCCACGTTTTCGCCATTTGGAAGCAAACCTTCCATACCCTCTCCCCAAGTAGGCAATGGGCCTACTTTGAGTAGAAAGTCCCCTTGAGGAGCTGAGCCCAGGAAGGCACCCAGTCATGTCAAACACACTCCAGCTGCTTACTTCCTCATGGGCAGTATCACTATCAGCTAGGAATGTCTTTGCAAGGATTGAAAAGGGAAGGGGAGATACATGGCCCTGCCTCTGAAATTTCAGTCCTCTGAGCAGAACTGGAATTCAATTGTATCAGCGAAACTGTGCCTTCCAAAGAGGCTTGCAAACACACCCCGAGTGGCTGCCTCTTCTTCCCTGAAGAAGGCTCCCTTTCCCTGCATCCTGTGGACTCCCTGTCCCAGCCTCCTGGAAAAGCGCTTCTTGGAGTTCCTTCTTGGAGTTCCTTTCTTAGTTGCAGTTATCCCTCAACTTGGGGCCATAGGGAGTAGCCCCACACTCACAGGGGAAGGCAGACCCACCTCCACACATCTCTTCCATCCCCTTTGCTCTGTAGGACAATTCTAGTGAGCCTAGGTCTGTCAGAAAATTCTTGGCTTTGACGGGAACACACCCTGTGTGTGAACCTGCATACCCGACCTAGGGGCCACAGGGCGCCTGTTTTGCTCGAGTGGGCCTTGAAGCAGTACAGCCTAGTGAGAGCTTGAAAATCCATCCAATTTCTCCTTTCTTACCTCTGACACCTAGCTTTGTTCCACCCTTTGGCAGTGTGGAGGGAAGAGGGCCCAACCCCGTCCTCAAGCGGACATGGGGCCTACTTTGAGAGGAAAGGCCCCCTTGAGGAGCTGAGCCCATCAAGGCACCCAGTCATGTCAAATATACTCCCACTGCTTGCTTCTTCATGGGTAGTACCACTATCAGCTTGGAATGTCTTTGCAAGGATCACAAAGGGAAGGGGAGATACACGACCCTGCCTCTGGAACTTCGGTCCTCTGAGCAGACCTGAGTGCTCTAGGGAGCCTAGGACTGTCAGGAAAATTCTTGGCTCCTACGGGGACACACCCCATATGTGAACCTGCATACCGGACCTCGGGGCCACAGTGTGCCTGCTTCTCTCGGTGTGCCTAAAGCGGTGCAGCCTAGCAACAGCTATTGAGCCTAGGTCTGTCTGGAACATTTTGGATCCTGTGGGGAAAACACCCTGTGCACACCCCTAGATACCGGGCCTAGGGGCCAAAATTCTCACATGTCTCCTGGGGAACCCTAACACAGTGTGACCTAGCAACTGCTTGAAAATCCATCCCATTGCTGTTTTCCTCCTTCTGATACAGCTAGCATTGCTCCTTGCTTTGGGATATCTCAAGCAAGGGGCGAGTCCATAACTGCTCTCCTGGGGCCCAATGGATGTGCAAGGTGCCCTCAACCAGGTGACCCCAGCATGCCACCTGGCCCCCTCAGACACAATCCCGCAGCCTTCTTCCTCATGGGAAGCACCTCTCTGACCCAGGAATGTGTTTGCAAGGCTCGGAATGTGCAGGGAGACACATGGCCCTGACTCTGGAATTGAGGTCCTTGGGGCAGGCCTGCAGGTCTGACATCTGAGAAGCAAAACACTTGCTGCAAATAGAGGCCTGAAAACACACTCTGTGTATGACTTTCCTTCCTCCAAGGAAGATAGCTTTCCCAGTCTCCTGCATGCTGAGTGTCACACAGCTGGAATGTGCTTGCGTGGAGGTCATGATTCAGTGGCAATGGCCCCTGAGGCCCTGTGCCCAGGTAGGGCGCCCACACTCACAGGCAAATCAAAGCAACTTCCAAATGAGTCAGCTCTTCACATCTAGTGGCCAAAGTATTGGAGTTTCAGGTTCAATATTAGTCTTTCCAATGTATATTCAGACCTGATTTCCTTTAGGATGGAGTGGTTGGGTCCTCTTATAGTCTAAGCAAACTTCAAGCATCTTCTTCAGCACCACAGTGCAAAAGCATCAAATCATTGGCTGTCAACTTTCTTTATAGTCCATCTTTCACATCCATACATGACATGGAAAAACCTTAGCCTTGACTAGACGGATCTTTGTTGGCAAAGCAATGTCTCAGCTTTTTAATATGCTGTCTAGTTTGGTTATCACTTTCCTTCCAAGTCGTAAGCATCTTTTAATTTCATGGCTGCAGTCACCATCTGCAATGATTTCCGAGCCCCGAAAAATAAAATCTGCCACTGTTTCCACTGTTTTCTCATCTATTTGCCAAGAAGTGATGAGACTGGATGCAATGATCTTAGTTGTCTGAACGCTGAGCATTAAGCTACCTATTTCACTCTCCTCTTTCTCTTTCATCAAGAGGCTCTTTAGTTCTTCACTTTCTGCCATCAGGGTGGTGTCATCTGCATATCTGAGGTTATTGATATTTCTCCCAGCAATCTTGATTCCAGTTTGTGCTTCATCCAGTGCAGCATTTCTCACGATGCCCTATATATAAGCAGATATAAGTTAAATAAGCAGGGTGCCAATATACAGCCTTGACATATTCCTTTTCCTATTTAGAACCAGTCTGTTGGTCCAGGTCCAGTTCTGTTTCTTCCTGACCTGCATATAGGTCTTTCAAGAGGCAGGTCAGGTGATCTGGTATTCTTATCTCTTTCAGAATTTTCCCCAGTTTATTGTGATACACACAGTCAAAGACTTTGGCATAGTCAACAAAGCAGAAATAAGTGTTTTTCTGGAACTCTCTTGCTTTTTCAATTATCCAGTGGATTTTGGCAATTTGATCTCTGGTTCCTCTGCCTTTTCTAAATCCATCTTGAACATTTGGAATTTCACGGTTGACATATTGCTGAAGCCTGGCTTGGAGAATTTTGAGTGTTACTTTACTAGCATGTGAGATGAGTCCAGTTGTGTGACAGTTTGAACATTCTTTGTCATTGCCTTTCTTTGAGACTGGAATGAAAACTGAGCTAACAACCTAGATGTTTTCAATCGCATATGCTAAAAGAACTGCCTTTGCAGTTTCCAAGGGAAAAAAGTTTCATTTTAACCAATTTTCTCTGAAGTTCAAGGAATATCATGGACATCCTCCATCAAAAAGTCATCTTTCTTTTATGTAATCACAGTTTCATGCCTAAATTATAGACCAACTCATGCTCAAATTGACTCTGATATCAGGGGCAGATCAGCTAGCTGATAAAAAGCTTGGATTGTCCCTCTGGAGGAAAGTGAGACCTTGGTCCCAAGAGAAGAATCTGAGGGCTTAAGGGAATTTGCAGGAGTGGGGAAATCTTGGTCCATCCAACATGTACCGTACTTAAATAATGCTTATTTATTTTACGGAAGTAAAAAAAAAAAAAAAAACAGATGATAAAAACAAATATAAATCACTGAAAGGTAAATAAATTCATCATCTGTGATTGAAAGCTGCATTCTAAGAAAGCTGTGTTCTCTTAACCTAGAGAGTAGACTAAATTCCAGTCTGGTACCAGCTTACCAGATAACAAACAAAAAGCGTTGTTTATGGGTAAGCTCAGGAAAGTCTTTTCCATGTATCTTGAGGTAGCAGTATTTTTGCAAAGGCATCAGTGTGAAACCATGGAAGGCATGTTTAAAACCTGATTAGATAAAAATTGACAAAATAAAAATTGACAAAATTGACAAAATAAAAATTGACAAAAAATGTGACAAAATAGTCACTGCTGTGACTTGAAACACTTTAATATGATAACTAGAATTATAACTGACAGCATTTTACCAGGACATATCAGATTTTCATGGATGTCACATAGTTTCTAGGATACCTACATTAGTAACTGAAGGAGTCTTTGGGCTTAGAAAAGAAAACAACAGTCTCAAAGGCCCTTGCTTGTATCATTTAACATTGGAGAAAACAAAATCGAACTTTAGGTCCCACCCTGAGGCTCCAGGCCGGTTATATCTATCTATTTTCCCATGCAGCGTAGTGCCTGCTGGAAGTCCAAGGGATTTATCCTGCCTGGTAATTTCACCAGCTGGGACTCCACAACCCTTAGTCTGGCCGGCTGACCCAGCCCTGCTTCCAGCACTTTGCAGGCCAGCAGGCCCTTGACCACCTGCTGGGACAGGAAAGGGAAGGGTCCACGAATTGCATCCTAGAAACTTAGTAGGGTGCATGTATTTAAAAACCTGGTGGCCACCCAGGCAGGAGAGAAGGGAGGAGGGCACCTTGCTGCCCTTTCATGGGGGAATCTGTGGCTGTCCTGCTGAGAGGGGGCCTTTCCATGGGGACCCTGTGCAATAAGTTTGGTGTTTTGGAACTGAATAATTAGAATGTGTAAAATTTTTAATTTATGTGGTGCTTTAATTAAAAAAAAAAAAAAAAAAAACAAGCAGCTCCAAGTTTTCTGCAAATTGAGGCCTCAAACTTGAAGGCCTATTTTCCTTCCACTGTGGCATTCTATGAAGAAATGTGCGTTTTTTAAAGAAAAGGGTCAGAAAAGTGAGGGAAACAGAAAAGCCAGAGGTGCCCCAGGAGTTTGGCGAAGGTCTTAGGAGGTCACTTGTAAATGCTGCTGGCCATCGGGAGGCAGTCTCTTGTGACCAATGGGCACAGAGTTCTGCAGGCTTGTCCTTTGCATGGATGTTCTTGTTTGTGGAAATCCAGCTCAGAGCCATCTCTTGATGTGTAAGAATTTCCCAGACTAGACCCCTAGGCAAATCCCACAGGGCCAGGGACTCCTTTCTTCATTGTATTTGTCTGTTTGACTGAAAACCAGAAATGGCATATTTTTCTTTCAATCTGGTTCTATCATCCAGGCCTTGGAGTAATATTTCCCCTCCCCCTCAATAGGCTTGGGTTCCGGTGATGAATTATAGTCAGTTGTCCATGATTTCGCAGATGAGGAAACTGAGAGTCGGAGAGGGTGGAGGACTGTCCAAGGGAGAATGGGATATCCTTCCAGGAACACTGGCTCCTGGGTTTTTAATGAGCTTCCTACCCAGCATGGTCATTAAGTGGCAAGGGTTGACATTGAGAATAAACTATTGGTGGAAATGAAAAAGGCTTTTTGAAAGAATGTGCCTACCAGCTGTGCATCTTATGGAGTATTTTCATTGTACTTCCCAGCCCTTGGAAAGTGCTGGGCACAGGGCAGATGCTTCATCATTTTTATTGAATAAGTTCAATGTCACACAATTGTATCTGTAGTGTCAGCAACACTATGAGGTATATTAGAACAGTGATGGTCCCAGTTGGTACCCACAAGGATATTTTTAAAAAATGAAACAAATCTCTCTGATCATCACCAAGGCTATCAGATGTCTATTGCAGACTCCACACAAGGGAGGGTCTACCTCTTGGGACATCCCCACTTCAGCATCTCCCTAAACCAGCAATCTAGGACAGCTGAGTACACTTGAAGTTCCTTCCTTGACCTTGGGAGTTTTTTTGGAAGACAATTTTTTGACAGACAGGGGTGGGGCAAGGTTTTGGGATGTTTCAAGTGCAGTCCATTTATTGTGCACTCTATTTCTGTTTCTGTTCCCTGGAGGCTCAGTTGGTAAAGAGTCTGCCTGCAATGAGGGAGACCCGGGTTTAATCCCTGGGTCAGGGAAATCCCCTGGAGAAGGAAATGACAGCCCACTCCAGTATTCTTGCCTGAAGAATTCAATGGACTGAGGAGCCTGGTGGGCTACCAAGGGCTGGACATGGCTGAGTGATCAAACTCTTATTTCTATTATTATTTCACCAGCTCCACCTCAGATCATCAGGCATTAGATCCTAGAGGTTGGGGGCCCCTGCTTTAGTTCCCTCTTTCATCTTCTACACAGCTCCAGCATGCTTCCTCCTCCTCTTCCACCTGCAGAACTACCTGCTGGGCTTCTCTGAGTGTGATTAAGAGTTTCCTTCCCTCACTGTCTTTCCTCTGAGTCCCTTTTCCTAAATGGGTTTCCATGATCTCCTTTAGGCACTTTTTCCCCAGGTGGTGCTAGTGGTAAAGAACCTACCTGCCAATGCAGGAATCCTATCCCTGGGTTGGGAAGATCCCCTGGAGGAGGGCACCCAGCCCACTCCAGTATTCTTGCCTGGAAAATTCCCATGGACAGAGGAGCCTGGTGGGCTCTGACAGTCAGACGTGATTGAAGCGACTTAGCACAGCATACCATAGGACCTTTGAACTGCAGACTCATGTGATTGTTTGGATTCTTTGGAGTCCCTTGTTATTCCACGTGTATGTTAGGGTCAGCTTGTATACTGCTTCCTAAAGGCCTGGAGAGGGTAATAGGCAGGAAGGCCAGGGGTCTCCAGACAGAGGGAATAGGCTGCAAGTGTCAGACGTTTTTTCATCTCTCAAGCAGCTGGAGGAACGAAACGAGTGCTACATTTTTTCCCCTTCTCAATACAAATTTAAGAGGTTTCTCTTAAAATTTTGTGTTGCTATGACGACTCCTGGCTCCACCTGAACTTAACTTTTCTCAAACCTTCAGCTAAGCAATGCATTTTGTCTTAAGGAAAGGTTTGTCTTAAGCTATGTTAATATACTACGTATTTCTGCTAGACTCTGTCTTCAGGTCGGTTCCCCCTAAAGGCTCAGAACCGACTTGACAAACCAATATGTTTTACTCATACCTGTTCTCCTAATCTATGTTAATGAAATGATATATTTGCTTGGAAATCTGCCTTTCTTCAAAATTCATGTCAATCATTCTATGGCCCGGGATGACTCACCTGCTGCCAATATTATCTCAATGCATGTTGTGGGTGAGGGGCCTGGTGTCATTCTCTGAGACATTGCCTTTCTTTCATTAGCAGACTGCTAGTGGCTGTATAACATCTGCCTAAAGACTAGCAGGGGGTACTCTTACTGCCCCCGTCTGATGTCTATGTCAGCAGCTTTCTCTATCTCTTTTATACTTTAATAAAACTTTATGACACAAAAGCTCTGAGCGATCAAGCTTTGTCAACTGGCCCTGGATTGAATTCTTCTCCTCTGGAGGCCAAAAATCCTGGCGCCTTTTGTGGTTCAGCAATGACCTTTCAGTCTTTTGTAATTCATATTGAATCTTCATTTCAGATTGAAGATGCATTCCATGGTATTGCCATCTTAAGTCTTTCCATCGCTATGGAATATCTGTACATGCATTCAGGATATTTTTCAGCAATCGTGTATAATTTCCAATGTGCCAGTCTTGTCATCCTCATTACACCCATGGCAAAATATTTTATTAATGTTGACACTATCAAAAGGAAATTGTTTTTTTAAATTCCTTTTCAGATTATTATTTGCTAGTGTATACAGATAAAACTGTGTAATCATTCATTTTTATCAGCTTGGACAGCTTGATAGTTGTCTTTACTTTCTTTACTTCCTCATACTTTAAGATTATCCTAGCTTATATATTTACTGTCTCGCCCCTAGTCTCAATCGTTTATTCAAAGAATTTCTGTCCTTTTTTTTAAACACTGAATTATTTTTGACAATGCTGGGTCTTTGTAGCTAGATGCCTAGTTGTAGTGAGCAGAGGCTACCCTCTAGTTGACTTGCCATGGCTTCTCATTGCAGCGCTTTCTCTGGTTGCAGAACTTGGGCTCTGGAGCATGCAAGTACTTCAATAGTTGTACGGGGGCTTAGTTGCCCCTGGGCATGTGGAATCCTCTAGGACCAGGGGTTGAACCAGTGTTCCCTGCATTGGTAGGCAGATCCTTTACCACTGGGCCACCAGGGACATTTCCTGTTCTTTTTCATTATAGAGTGATATTTAAAACATACATGTAGGAGCTAAATATGCTCAGCTGACAATATTTGGAAATATATACATGTATTCCAGCTTATATATTCAGTTGAGGGTAATTTGTGATGATGTCTCCATGAATCTTGTAACCTTTCCTTTTGTTTATCCATAACTTAGCATTCCAATGGTAAGATACCTGGCTTCCACCACTTGTCATGTATGGAATTCAGTGCTTGTCCCATGTGGTTACTGAAACAACTGTCAGACTGTCTTCCAAAGGGGGCTGTGCATGCATCCCACCAGTATCTTGAGTATGTTTCTGTAGGAGAGTTTACTATCAGTATACACTCCGTGGCCAGGTGTCTATTTCAATCTTTACCAGTTATGAATGGGCTTGTTTGCTCTAGTGTTCTTGGACAATTTGAGGACTCCTGTCTAGTTATGAGGGACACAGGAATCTCCTTGAGGCTTGGCAGGGCAATCAGCACACTTCTCGAGGTGAGGAGGGAGACCCAGGGTCCCTTTCCAGTTGCCATAGGGATATTGGGATTCCTACCAATTTTCAAGAGGAGTCAGGCATCATCACCTTTTGAATCATTGAATTCTGCATGCCTCTCGAGGTGTCAACGGGATGTGAGGCCTCCTGTCGATAAGAGGCGGGGACCTAGGACTTTCTCTATGCTCTCCATAGGGGATTCACACATCCCTTCATCCTGTGAGATGAAAGATGAGCCTGCATTCAAGCCACTGTAGGGAAATCGGACCTTCTTTCGAGTCAGGGCGTCTCAGGGTCAATTCCACTTGAGGCAGCAAACTCAGGGTCCCTCCCACATACTTACTGCTGAGAGACACCTCCTCTGGTTGTGCTTGTGGAATGGTGGCATACCTCTTGAGTGGAAGCCAGGGAATCAGCTCTCATTTCAAGATGATTTGGGGTACATGGAGCTTTCCTCGAGTTGCTGTGCTGAACTTGGTGTTCTTCTAGACTTGGGACAGTGTTCTCGGGGAATCTCTGCAGTTGCCTAAAGGAAGCCAACCCACTTGTCGTGTTTGATGCGGAACACGGGATGGCTCTGAAGCCAATGCAGTGGAATAGGGACTCATCTCGAGTTGATTTGGGATACACGAAGCTATTTCCCATTGCTGCAGTGACATCAGGGTCCCTCTGGACTTGAGACAGTGTTCTTGGGGACTCTCTGGAATTCCATCAAGCAAGTAATGGCTCCTTACGTATTTGATGGGGAACACGGAATTGCTCTGCATGCAATGCAGGGGAATCAAGCCTCATCTCACGGCGAGAAGGCAGTCTCATGGTTTCTCTCGAGTTGCGGCGCGAACCTGGGGTATATTCTCCAGGTACGGCGGGGATGGCCCTTCAAAACTCATGTTTGTTCAGCGACGTCAGGACTCCTGTCTAGTTACGAGGGACACCTCAGGAATCTCTTCGAGGCTTGGCAGGGCAATAGGGACGCTTCTCAATGTGAGGCGGGAGACCCAGGGTTCCTTTCCAGTTGCCACAGTGAGACTGGGATTCCTATCAATTTTCAAGAGGAGTCAGGCGTCATCACCTTTTGAAACATTGAATTCCGCCTACCTCCATGTCAAAGGGATGTGAGACCTCCTGGCGTGATGAGGCCAGGACTTAAGGCTTTCTCTAGGGTCTCCGTATTGGATTCAGACATCCCTTCATCTTGTGCAATGAAAGACGAACCTGCATTCAAGCCACTGCAGGGAAATCCAGCCTTCTTTCTTGTCAGGGCATTCGGACTCCATTCCACTTGAGGCAGCAAACTCAGGGTCCCTCCCCCATATCTATTGATGAGAGAAGCCTCCTCTTGGGGTGCTTGTGGAAAGTTGGCATACCTCTTAAGTTGAATCCTGGGAATCTGCTCTCATCTCGAGATGATTTGGGGTACATAGAGCTTTCCTCAAGTTGCTGTGCTGAACCTGGTGTTCCTCTAGACATGGGACGGTGTTTTCGGGGAGTCTCTGGAGTTGCCTAAAGAAAGTGAAGCAACTTGTCTTGCTTGATGGGGAAAGCGGAATTTCTCTGGAGCTAATGTGGCAGAATCGGGCCTCATCTCCAGTTGATTTGGTGTACACGGAATTATTTCGCGTTGCTGCAGTGACCTCAGGGTCCCTCTAGGCTTGTGAGTGTGTTCTTGGAGACTCTCTGGAGTTCCATCAAGCAAGTCAAGGCTCCTACGCATTTCATGGGGAAAACGGAATTGCTTTGCACGCAATGAAGAGGAATCTGGCCTCATATAGTGGCGAGGGGATGTCTCATGCTTTTTCGCGAGTTGCGCTGGGAACCTGGAGTATATTCTCGAGTTACAGTGGGGATGGCCCTTCAAAAGTCATGTTTGTTCAGCGACGTCAGGACTCCTGTCTAGTTATGAGGGACACCTCAGGAATCTCTTCGAGGGTTGACACATCAATAGGGACGCTGCTAGAGGTGAGGCGGGAGACCCAGGGTCCCTTTCCAGTTGCCACAGGGATACTGGGATTCCTATCACTTTTCAAGAGGAGTCAGGCATCGTCACCTCTTGAAGCAATGAACTCTTGGTGCCTCTCTAGGTGTCAAAGGCATGTGAGGCCTCCTGTCGAGAGGAGGAGGGGAACTAGGGCTTTCTCTAGGGTCTCCACAAGGGATTCAGACATCCCATTGTCTGGTGAGATGAAAGACAAGCCTCCATTCAAGCCACTGCAGGGAAATCAGGCCTTCTTTTGAGTCAGGGCATCTCGGTGTCCATTCCATTTGACGCAGCAAACTCAGGGTCCAACTCACATACCTATTGCTGAGAGAAGCCTCCTCTAGAGGTGCTTGTGGAAAGTTGGCATACCACTTGAGTCAAAGCCAGGGAATCAGCTCTAATCTCGAGATGATTTGGGGTACATGGGGCTTTCTTCGAGGTGCTGTGTTGCAACTGGTGTTCCTCCAGACTTGGGACGGTGTTCTCGGGGAATCTCTGGAGTTGCCTAAAGGAAGAAAAGCCACTACTTCTGTTTGATGGGGAACACGGGATGGCTCTGGAGCAAATGCAGGGGAATTGGGCCTCGGCTCGAGTTGATTTGCAGTATGGAGCTATTTCGCATTGCTGCGGTGACACAAGGGTCCCTCTAGACTTGTGACAGTGTTCTTGGGGACTCTCTGGAATGCCATCAAGCAAGTCAAGATTCCTTACGTGTTTGATGGGGAACACGGAATTGCTCTGCAATGCAGAGCAATCAGGCCTCATCTTGCGGCCAGGGGGAAGTCTCATGGTTTATCTCAAGTTGCGGTGGGAACGTGGGGCATATTCTCGAGTTAAGGTGGGGATAGACTTTCAAAACTCCTGTTTGTTAAGCGACATCAGGACTCTTGTCTAGTTATGAGAGACACCTCAGGAATCTCTTTGAGGCTTGGCAGGGCAATAGGGACGCTTCTTGAAGTGAGGCGGGAGACCCTGGGTCCAATTCCAGTTGCCACAGTGATATTGGGATCCCTATCACATTTCAAGAGGAGTCAGGCATCGTCACCTTCTAAGCATTGAACTCCGCGTGCCTCTCGAGATGTCAAAGGGATGTGAGGCCTCCTGTCGAGATGAGGCGGGGACATAGGGTTTCCTCTAGGTCCTCCACAGGGGATTCAGACATCCCTTCATCTTGTGAGATGAAAGACGAGCCTACATTAAAGCCACTGCAGGGAAATCTGGCCTTCTTTTGAGTCAGGTCATCTTGGTGTTCATTCCACTTCAGGAAGCAAACTCAGGGTCCAACTCACATACATATTGCTGAGAGAAGCCTCCTCTTGAGGTGCTTGCAGAAAGTTGGCATACCTCTTGAGTCGAAGCAGGGAAATCAGCTCTAAATCTCAAGACGATTTGGGGTACATGGGGCTTTCCTCGAGTTGCTGTGTTGCACCTGGTGTTCCTCTACACTTGGGACAGTGTTCTCGGGGAATCTCTGGAGTTGCTTAATGAAGTCATGCCACTTGTGTTTGATGGGGAATGCAGAATGACTCTGGAGCCAATGCAGGGGAATGGGGCAGCATCTCGAGTTGATTTGGGGTAGACGGATCTATTTCCCGTTTCTGCACTAACCTCACGGTCACTCTAGACTTGTTACAGTGTTCTTGGGTACTCTCTGGTGTCCCATCAAGCAAGTCAAGGCTCCTTACATGTTTGATGGGGAACACAGAATTGCTCTGCACGCAATGCAGAGGAACCGGGGCTCATCTCGTGGCCAGGGAGAAGTATCATGGTTTTTCTCGAGTTGCGGTGGGATCCTGGGGTATATTCTCGAGTTACGATGGGGATGGCCCTTCAAAACTCGGATTTGTTCAGCTATGTCAGGACTCCTGTCTAGTTAAGAGGGACACCTCGGGAATCTCTTCGAGGCTTGGCAGGCAATAGGGACGCTTTTGGAGATGAGGCGGGAGACCCAAAATCCCTTTCCACTTGTGACATGGATATTGGGATTCCTATCACTTTTCAAGAGGAGTCAGGCATCGTCACCTCTTGAAGCAATGAACTCTTGGTGCCTCTCTAGGTATCAAAGTCATGTGAGGCCTCCTATCGAGATGAGATGGGGAACTAGGGCTTTCTCTAGGGTCTCCACAGGGGATTCAGACATCCTTTCATCTGGTGAGATGAAAGACGAGCCTGCATTAAAGCCACTGCAGAGAAATCGGGCCTTCTTTTGAGTCAGGGCATCTCGGGGCCCATTCCACTTCAGGCAGCAAACTCAGGGTCCAACTTACATACCTATTGCTGAGAGAAGCCTCCTCTAGAGGTGCTTGTGGAAAGTTGGCATACCTCTTGAGTTGAAGCCAGGAAATCAACTCTAATCTCGAGACGATTTGGGGTACATGGCGCTTTCCTCGAGTTGCTGTGTTACGCTTGGTGTTCCTCTAGACTTATGACAGTGTTCTCGGGGATTCCCTGGAGTTGCCTAAAGGAAGTCAAGCGCCTTGTCGTGTTTGATGGGGAAAGTGGGATGGCTCTGGGGCCAATGAAGGGGAATCGGGCCTCGTCTCGAGTTGAAATGAGTGAATCACGTGTGAATCACGTGTGCATCAAGTGTGAATCACGTGTCCATCATGTGTGTGTCACGTGTGTGTCACGTGTGCATCACGTGTGCATCACGTGTGTGTGACATGTCCATCACGTGTGAGTCACGTGTTCATCAGGTGTGTGTCACGTGTCCATGACGGGTGAATCACGTGTTCATCACATATGTGTCACTTGTGTGTCACGTGTGCATCACGTGTGTGCACGTGGGAATCACGTGTGCGTCACGGGTGCGTCATGTGTGCATCACGTGTCCATCACGTGTGTGTCACTGGTGCATCACGTGTCCATCACATGTGCGTTACGTGTGCGTCACGAGTTCATCATGTGTGCGACATGTGTTCGTCACGTGTGCATCACGTGTGCATCACGTTTGCGTCACGTGTGAATCACGTGTTCGTCACGTGTGTGTCACGTGTTCATCACGTGTCCATCATGTGTACATCACGTGTGAGTTACATGTGTGTCTCGTGTGCATCACATGTTCGCCATGTGTGCGTCATGTGTTCGTCACGTGTGTGTCACGTCTGCATCACGTATTCATCACATATGTGTTACGTGTGCATCACATGTGCATCACATGTGCGACACGTGTGCGTCACGTGTTCGTCACGTGCGCATCACGTGTGCATCAAGTTTGCGTCATGTGTGAATCATGTGTTCATCACGTGTGTGTCACGTGTTGATCACGTGTCCATCATGTGTGCATCACATGTGCGTCACGTGTGCATCTCGTGTGCATCACGTGTTCGTCACGTGTGCGTCACGTGTGTGTCATGTGTGCATCACGTATTCATCACATATGGGTTATGTGTGCATCACGTGTTCATCACGTGTGAGTCACATGTGTATCACGCGTGAATCACGTGTGCATCACGTGTGCATCACGTGTTCATGACGTGTTCATCACATGTGCCTCACGTGTTGTTCACTTGTTCACAACGTCTGTGTGACGTGTGCATCATGTTTTCATCACGTGTGCATCACGTGTTCATCATGTGTGAGGCACGTGTTCATCACATGTGAGTCACGTGTTCTTCACGTGTGAATCATATGTCCATCACATGTGCATCACTTGTGCAACACGTGTTCGTCACGTGTGCGCCACGTGTGCGTCACCTGTGAATCACTTGTTCATCACGTATTCATCACGTGTGTGTTATGTGTGCATCACGTGTTCATCACATGTGTATCACGTGTGCATGACCTGTTCATTACATGTGCATCACGTGTGAATCACGTGTTCATCACGTGTGCCTCACTTGTGCACCACATGTTCATCACATGTGCATCACGTGTGCATCACGTGTTCATCACGTGGGCATCACGTGTGCACCTCATGTGCACCTTGTGTGCATCACGTGTGAATCAGGAAAAGAACTGAATGGGATAGACTAGAGATCTCTTCAAGAAAATTAGAGATACCAAGGGAACACTTCATGCAAAACTGGGTTTGATAAAAGATAGAAATGCTATGGACCTAGCAGAAGCATAAGCTATTAAGAAGATGTGGCAAGAATACACAGAAGTACTGTAGAAAATATCTTCATGACCCAGATAATCACAACGGTGTGATCACTCACCTAGAGCGAGACATCCTGGAGTGTGAAGTCAAGTGGCAATTAGAAAGCATCGTAAGAACAAAGCTAGTGGAGTTGATGGAATTCCAGTTGAAGTATTTCAAATACTGAAAGATGATGCTGTGAAAGTGCTGCACTCATAATGCCTGCAAATTTGGAAATCTCAGCAGTGGCCACAGGACTGGAAAAGGTCAGTTTTCATTCCAAATAGAAAGAAAGGTAATCCCAAAGAATGCTCAAAATACCACACAATTATGCTCATCTCACACGCTAGTAAAGTAATGCTCAAAATTCTCCAAGCCAGGCTTCAGCAATACGTGAACTGTGAACTTCCAGATGTTCAAGCTGGCTTTAGAAAAGGCAGAGGAACCAGAGATCAAACTGCCAACATCTGCTGGATCATTGAAAAAGCAAGAGAGTCCCAGAAAAAAAAATCTATTTCTGATTTATTGACTACACCAAAGCCTTTGACTGTGTGGATCACAATTAACTGTGGAAAATTCTGAAAGAGATGGGACTACCAGACCACCTGACCTGCCTCTTGAGAAACCTGTATGCAGGTCAGGAAGCAACAGTTAGAACTGGACATGGAACAACAGACTGGTTCCAAATAGGAAAAGGAGTACGTCAAGACTGTACGTTGTCACCCTGCTTATTTAACTTATATGCCGAGTACATCATGAGAAATGCTGGGCTGGAAGAAGCACAAGCTGGAATTAAGATTGCCAAGAGAAATATCAATAATCTCAGACATGCAGATGACACCACCCTTATGGCAGAAAGTGAAGAAGAACTAAAAAGCCTCTTGATGAAAGTGAAAGAGGAGAGTGAAAAAGTTGGCTTACAGCTCAACATTCAGAAAACTAAGATCATGGCAACAGGTCCCATCACTCCATGGGAAATCGATGGGGAAACAGTGGAAGCAGTGTAAGATTTTATCTTTTTGGGCTCCAAAATCACTGCAGATGGTGATTGCAGCCATGAAATTAAAAGAAAATTACTCCTTGGAAGGAAAGTTATGACCAACCTAGATAGCATAATAAAAAGCAGAGACACCACTTTGCCAACAAAGGTCCCTCTGTTCAAGGCTATGGTTTTTCCAGTGGTCATGTACAGATGTGAGAATTGGACTGTGAAGAAAGTTGAGCACCGAAGAGTTTATGCTTTTGAACTGTGGTGTTGGAGAGGACTCTTGAGAGTTCCTTGAACTGCAAGGGCATCCAACTAGTACATCCTAAAGGAGATCAGTCCAGGGTGTTCATTGGAACGACTGATTCTGAAGCTGAAACTCCCATCATTTGGCCACCTGGTGCGAAGAGCTGACTCATTGGAAAATACCCTGATGCTGTAAGGGATTGGGGACAGGAGGAAAAGGGGATGACAGAGGATGAGATGGCTGCATGGCATCACCGACTCGATGTACATGAGTTCGAGAAATCTCCGGGAGTTGGTGACTGACAGGGAGGCTTGGCGTGCTGTGATTCATGGGGTCCCAAAGAGTCAGACATGACTGAGCGACTGAACGGAACTGAACTGATATGAATAACTAATTAAAAGTAAAGTAAAGTTGCTCAGTCATGTCCAACTCTTTGTGGCCCCATGGACTGTAGCCTACCAGGCTCCTCTGTCCATGGGGTTTTCCAGGCAAATGTACTGGAGTGGGTGGCCATTTCCTTCTCCAGGAGATCTTCCTGACCCAGGGATCTAACCTGGGTCTCCAGCATTGCAGACAGATGCTTTACCATTTGAGCCATATAATTCCATTGCTAACACGTGCAAGGGGCTACTCTTTCTGCCCTCTTCTGATGCCTATGTCAGAAGATTTCTCTATCTCCTTTATACTTTAATACAACTTTATTACACAAAAGCTCTAAGCAATCAAGCCTCGTCTCTGGACCTGAATTGAATTCATCTCCTCTGGAGGCCAAGAATTCCAGTGTCTTTGCGTGGTTCAACAATACCTTTCAAGATCATCCTGGAGATTCTGGCCATGTACCTCAGGAACATGGTCAGATAGGAGGTCACCCTTGAGACTGTGGGCTTTTGACCCAGGTGCAGGGTGTTGGAGTGGCGGGAATCCTGGATAATTTGCACATGTGACCCCAGGTAAAGGGTCTGGGAGGTAAGGTCACCTTGGAGACTGTGAATATGCTACCCAAGGTGCAGGGTGTGGGAAATAATGTCACCCTGGAGAATGTAGACTTCTAGCACAAGGGATGAGTTCTTGACATTGGGGTCTCATGGGAGACTGAATGATTCCGCTCAGACAGTGTGTGGGGATGGGATTCACCCTGGAGACTGTAGATATGTGATCTCAGGTACAGGATTTCCGAGGGGGTCACCCTGGAGCCTGTGAATATGTGATTCCAGGTGCAGAGTCTGCAAGGGAGTCACCATGGAACCTGTGTTTGTGTGACTCCAGGTGAGGTCTACAAAGTTTTGACAAACAGGAGACTGTGGACATGTGACCCCTATTACAGGGTCTTGGAGGGGGGAACCTTTGTGGCCAGGGTCATGGGATGCAAGGTTATATGTCTGGGAGGTGGGGATACCCTGAGAGTATGGAAGTGTGACCCCAGGTACAGGTTCTGGGAGTTGGTGCCATCCTGAAAATGGTGGACATTTCACCCGAGGTATGGTTTCTGGGAGGTGGGGTCACCCTGAAGACTCTGGACATGTGACCCCAAATGCAGGGTCTGGGAGGTAGACTCACCATGGAAAAAGTGGACTTGTGACCCCAGATACAGGATCTTGAGGGTGGGGTCACCTGGAGGCTGTGGACTTGTGACACCAAGTACAGGTTATACAGGGGGCCACCTTCGAGACTGTGGACATGTGATCACAGGTGTATGGTATGGGAAGTTTGGTAACCTAGGAGATTGTGGATATATGACAGTAGGTACAGGGTCTCAGGTATGTCCCCATGGAAAGTGTGGACATGTGACCCCAGGTGCAGGTTTGGGTGGGGTCACCCTGGAGACTGTGGTCGTGTGACCCAAAGTTCAGGGTAGGAAAAGGGTTTCACCCTGTAGACTGTGGATCTATGACCACAGGTACAGGATCTGGTGGTAGTCACTGTGGCGATGATGGACGTATGAAACCTAGTACAAGTTCACGGAGGGGGTCACCCTCCAAGACTGTGTACATGTGACCCTCGTTTCAGGGTCTGGGTTGAGGTCACTCTGGAAACTATTTGCCGTGTGACTTAGATGCAGGGTTAGGGGACGCGTTTACTTTGAAGATTGTGGTCATGTGACCTCAAATGCACCATTTGGGAGGCAAATCATCTTGGAGACTGGATACGTGACCGTAGATCCAGGGTCTGAATGGGATTCCCCAAGGTGAGATTGTGAATATGTGACTCCAGGTGCAGGGCCTGCGAGGGAGTCACCTTGGAACCTGTGTTTGTGTGACTCCAGGTGGAGGGTCTGGGAAGTGACGACACTCTGGAGACTGTGAACATGTGACCCCATTACAGGGTCTTGGAGGGGGTAACCCTGGCATCCAAGATCATGGGACACCATGTTAAATGTCTTGGCGTGTGGTAACCGAGACTATGGAAGTGGGACCCCAGGTACAGGTTCTGGGAATTGGGGCCAACCTGAGTGACTGTGGATGTTTCACCCTAGGTACAGTTTCTGGGAGGTGGGGTCACCCTGGAGACTCTCGACAAGTGACCCCAAGTGCAGAGTCTGGGAGGGGTCTCACCCTGGAAACAGTGGACTTGTGACCCTAGGTACAGGGTCTTAACGGTAGAGTCATCCTGGAGTCTGTCGACTTGTGACACCAGGTACAGGTTTAGGAGGGGGATCACCCTGGATACTGTGGATGTGTGATCACAAGTGCATGGTATTGGAAGTGGGGAAGTCCAGGAGACTGTATATATGACACTAGGTACAGGGTCTGGGGGATGACACCATGGAGAATATGAACTTGTGATCCCAGGTGCAGGTTCACAAGGTTCAGGGTACAAAATGGGTCTCATCAGGCAGACTGTTGAACTGTGACCACAAGTTCAGGATCTGCTGGTGGTCACTGTGGCAATGGTGATCGTGTGAAATCTGGAACAAGTTCAGGGAAGTGGTCACCTGTGAGACAGTGGACATCACTCTGGAGACTGTGGATGTGTGAGTAAGGTGCAGGGTTAGGGGATGGGGTCACTTTGAAGATTGTGGACATATGACCCCAGATGCACTGATTGGGGAGGCAAGTCATCCTGGATAGTGGGCATTCGACCCTAGATGCAAGGTCTGACCTGGGTCCCCCAAGACACTAGGATATCTGAACCCAGGTACAGGGTCTAGGATGGGGGTGATCCAGGAAACTCTGTATATGTGACCTCAGGTACAGTGTCTGGGAGGTACGGGGTCACTCTGGGGACTGCAGGCATTTAATGGCAGGGAAATGGTCTGGAAGGGGTGTCACCCTGCATGATGTGGATATGTGAGCCCAGGTGCAGTGGGCAAAGTGGGGTTCACGCTGGAAACTGTTGACATGTGACTCCAGGTGCAGGGTATGGGAGGGCGAACATCCTGGAGATTGTGGATGTGTGTAAATAAGCACAGGGTCTGGCAGGGGAGGGTTACCCTGGAATCTGTGGCCAAGTCACCAAAGGTATAGGGCATGAGAGGTCGGGTCACACCGGATACTGAGAACATGTGACCCAAGTTACAGAGACCAGGAAGGGGGTCACCACGGAGCCTGTGAATCTGTTAGTACATGTGCAGAGTCTGGGAAATGACATCACACAAAAGTCTAGGGACATGGGATGCCAGGTGAACGGTCTGGGAGGGAGTCACCCTGGAGTCAGTTGACGTGTGACCCTGGGTACAGGCACTTGTGGGTGGGGAAAGCCTCGAGACTGTGGACATGTGATCCCAGTTACTAGCCCTTGAATGTGGGTAAATCCAGGAGACTCTGGACATGTGACCCCAGGTATAGGGTGGGGAAGTTGGAGTCACCCTGGCGACTGTGCCAATGTAATCACGTGTACAGAGTCTGGGGAGGCGTGTATTCCTGGCCAACATGTACATGTAACCCCAGGTAGAGGGTTAGAGATACGGGGTCACCCTGGAGACTGGGGCAATGTGACCAGAATTACAATATTCTGTGAGGTGTAGTCACCCTGGAGACTGCGGAGGTGTGAGACCTGGTGCATGATCTGGGAGGGGTTGCCACCCAGGAGACCATGGATGTGTGACCCTAGCTAGGTTCACGGGCTTGGAATTGGTGTCACCCTAGAACCAGTGGGTGTTTGAACCGAGTACAATTGTTTGACAGGTGGTGTTACCCTGGGCGCTGCGGACATATGAACCCAGGTGCAAGTTCTGGCAAGTGGGGTCACCCTGAGACTATCTACGTGTGACCCTAGGTACAGGGTTTGGGAGTTGGTGAATGTGCCCATGTGACACCATGTACAGTGTCTAGGAGGGTGTTCATCCTAGAGACTGTGGGTATGTGTCCCAAGGTACAGTGTCTGGAGTGTGAGGCCATGCTAGAATCTGTGGACATGTGACACTGGGTGCTGGGGTCAATAGTCCAGCATCTGGAAGACTGTGGTTATGTGAGCCCTGGTACAGTGATTTGGATGAGTCACCTGTGAGACTGTGGATATGTGGCTCCAAGTGCAGGGTCTATGAGGGAGTCATCCTGGAACCTCTGTTTGTGTGCCTGCAGGTGAAGGTTCTGGGAAGTGATGACATACAGGAGACTGTGGACATGTAAACCACATTACAGGGTCTTGGAGGGTGTAACCCTGTGGACCAGGGGCATGGAACAGCCTCAATGTCTATGGAAGAGTGATTCCAGGTACCGTTTCAGGGAGTTGGGACCATCCTGAAAACAGTAGACGTTTATCCCCAGGTAAAGTTTCTGGGAGGTGAGATCACACTGGAGACAGGAGTGTGACCCCAGGTATGGGATCTTGAGGGTGGGGCCATCCTGGTGGCTGTGGACTTGTGACACAAGGTACAGGAATGGGATCGGGGTCACCTTGCAGACTGAGCATGTGATCCCAGGTGCATGATATGGGAAGTGGGGTAACCCGGGAAACTGTGGATATATGACACTACGTATAGGGTCTGCGCAGATATATGACACTAGGTACTGGAGTGGGCAACCCACTCCAGTACTCTTGCTTGGAAAATCCCATGGATGGAGGAGCCTGGTAGGCTGCAGTCTATGGGGTCCCTAAGAGTCAGACATGATTGAGTGACTTCATTTTCCCTTTTCACTCTCATGCTTTGGAGAAGGAAATGGCAACCCACTCCAGTGTTCTTGCCTGGAGAATCTCAGGGATGGGGGAGCCTGGTGGGCTGCCATCTATGGGGTCGCAGAGTTGGACACGACTGGCATGACTTAGCAGCAGCAGCAACAGCAGCAGCAGTACAGGGCCTGGGGGATGTCACCATGGAGAGTATGGACATGTGACCCCAGGGGCAGGTTTGGCAGGGATGACCCTGGAGACTGGCTAGGTGAACCAAGGTTTAAGGTACAAAATGGTCTCACCCTGCAGACTGCGGACCCTGACCACAGGTACAGGATCTGGTGGTGGTCACTGTGGAGATGGTGCATGTGTGAAACCTGATAGAAGTTCAAGGAGGGGGTCAATATGGAGAAGGTGGAGGTGTGACCCTATGTGCAGGGTCTGGAGTGAGGTCATTCTGGAAACTGTGGCTGTGTGACTAAGGTTCAGGGTTAGGGACTGGGGTCACTTTGCAGAATGTGGACATGTGACTCCACATGAACCGTTTGAGTCATCCTGGAAACTGTGGACAAGTCACCAAAGTACAAGGTATGAGAGGTGGTGTCACACTGGAGACTGAGGACATGGGATCCAAATTACAGGGTCTGGGAAGGGGATCACCATGGAGACTGTGGATCTGTGACCACAGGTATAGGGTCTGGGAAGTGATATCACACAGGAGACTGTGGACATAGGATGCCAGGTGAAGGGTCTGGGAGGGAGTCACCCTGGAGTCTGTGGACGTATGACCCCAGGTAAAGGCTCTTGAGGGTGGAGAAAGCCTGGTGACTGCGACCTGTGACCCCAGGTACAGGGTTGGGAATATAGCATCGCCCTGGAGACTGTGCAAATGCGACCCCAGGTACAGGGTCTGGGGAGAGGTGTCATCCTGGACACCGTTGATATGTAACCTCAAGTACAGTGTCTGAGATATAGGGTCACCCTGGAGACTGAGGCCATGTGGCCAGAGGTACAATAGTCAGTGAGGTGGGTTCACCTTGGAGACTGTGGATGTGTAACCCCAGCTGCAGTGTCTGGGAGGGGTGTCAACCTGGAGACTGAGGACATGTGAGACCAGGTGCATGATCTGGGAGGGGTTGCGACCCAGAAGACTATGGATCTGTGTCCCCAATATCAGACTTTGGTGTGGATGTTACCATGGAGACTGTGGATGTTTGACACCAGGTGAAGGGACAGGGAAGGGCATCACCCTCGAGACCCTGGAGGTAGGATCCCAGGTTCAGAGTCTGGGAAGGGAGTTCTTCAGGAGTCTGTGGAAATGTTATGTCAGAAAAAGGGCCTGCAGTGGTTACCCTGGTGACTATGTACATGTGACACATAATACAAATACTGAGATTGGGGGTCATCCTGCAGACTGGAGAAATGTAACCACAGGTGCAGATTCTGAGGACGGGGTCACCTTGGAGACTGTTGACATGTGACATCAGGTGCTTCATCTTGGAGGTAGATCATTCTGGAGATTCTGGACATGTGACCCCAGGAACAGGGTCTGAGAGGGGGTCACCCTTGAGAGTGTGGGCTTTTGACCCAGGTACAGCATGTTGGAAGGGTGGTAACCCTGGAGAATGTGCACATTTGACACCATGTACAGGCTCTGGGAGGTGAGTTCACCCTGCTGACTATGGCTATGTGACCCAAGGTGTGACTCTGGAGACTGTGGATATGTGATCCAAATTATGAGTCTGGAGACTATGGATATTTCTCACCCAAATCAGGTCTGGGGATGGGGATCACACTGGAGGCTGTAGATATGTGACCCCAGGTGCAGGGTCTGCAAGAGGTACACCCTGGAGCCTGTGGATATGTGACCCTGGGTGCAGGATCTGGGTGCTTGGGTCACCCTGGAGACTGTGGTCATGTGAGCCCCAGTGTGGGGTTTTGAATGAGTCACCCTGGAGACTGTGGATAAGTGACTCCAGGTGCAGGGTCTGCAAAGGAGTAACCTGGAAACTGTGATTGTGACTCTAGGTGAAGGGTCTGGGAAGTGACGACACACAGCAGACTGTGGACATGTGATCCCCATTACAGGGTCATGGAGAGGGTAACCTTGGCTAACAGGGACATGGGAAACCAGGTTCAATGTGTGGGAGGTGGGGTAACCCTTAGAATTTGGAAGTGTGACCCCAGCTACAGGTTCTGGGAATTGGGTCCATCCTTAAAACTGTGGATGCTTCACACCAGTAGCTTCGGGGAGGTGGGGTCACCCTGAAGACTCTGGACATGTGACCACAAGTTCAAGTTCTTGGAGGTGGACTCGACATGGAAATAGTGGACTTGTGACCCCAGGTACAGGATCTTGAGGGTAGGGTCATCCTGGAGACTGTGGATTCGTGACACCAGGTATAGATTTTGGAGGGTTCACACTGGAGACTCTGGATGTATGTTTCCTCTGCAGGAGAGCTCCAGTGAACCTAGGTCTGTCTGAAAAATTCTTGGATCATGTGGGGAAACACCCTGTGCGTTAATCTGGACACCCAGGTTCAAATTTGCATATTTTTCTCGGGTGGCCCTAAAGTGGTGTAACCTATCCACATCTTGAAAATCCGTCCAATTGCCATTTTCTTACTTTTGACAGAGCTAACTTTGTTCCACCCCTGGGGTTTCTGAAGCACATGGGCGGCTCGCAACTCCTATCTTTGGGCCTATTTACACTGGAGTGTCACCTTACAGAGGTGACCACAGTAAGGGACCCAGCACTCTGAGACATATTCCCACAGTCTGCTTCCTCAAGGGCAGTACCAGTATCACCTAGATATGTGTTTGAAAGGTGGGAAAATGCACCAAGACACAGGGCACAGGCTCTCGAATTTAGGTCCTCTGAGCAGAACTAGAGGGTTCATGCCTTAGGAGCTAAAGAGTTCCTGCAAGGGACAGGTTTGAAAACACACTCTCTGTGGGTGCCTTTCCTTCCTTGAAGAAATATAGGTTTGCCAGTATCCTGCGAACTGAGAGTCACACAGTGCTTGAAAAGTGCTCGCTTAGACATGAGTTTTCAATGGTAATTTCCACTTGGGGCAGTAGTCAAACAGAGGGGTTCCACACTCACTGGGAAAGACAAGGCAATATCTAAATGTCTGTTCCATCCCGTTTTCTCTGTAGGAGAACTCTAGTGAACGTAAGTCTGTCTGGAAAATTCTTGGATCCTTTGGGGACACACCCTGTTTGTGAACCAGGATACCAGAATGAGGGGGCACAATTTGTGTTTCTCTCTGTGGACCTTAAAGCAATGTAGCCTAGCAACAGCTTGAAAATCCATCCACTTGCTCTTTTCTTGATTCTGAGAGAGCTAGATTTGCTCCTTCCTTTTTGATTTCTGAAGCAAGTGGGTGAATTTCAACTCCCAGCTGTGGGCCTTTTTACAGTGGAATGCCACCTCGCTGAAGTGAGTATAGTGAGGAACCTAGTCCTCTTGGACACACTCTCGCAAACTGCTTCCTCATGTGTAGTACTGGTATAACCTAGGAATGTCTTTGCAAGGCTTGGAAAGTGCAGGGAGAAACATGGCCTTGACTCTGGAATTTAGTTCCTCTGAGCACTACTGGAGGCCTCCCATTTGGGAAGCTAAACAGTTCCTGCAAGATAGAGGGTTGAGAATACACTCTCTTTTGATGCCTTTCTTTCCTTGAGGGAAGATATCTTTCCCTGCATTCTGTGAACTGAGAGTCACACACTGCTTGAAAAGTGCTTGCTTGGAGGTCATCTTTCAGGGGCACTTTCTCCTTGAGTCTGTGACAATAGGGAGGGGCAAACCAACTTCCAATGTCTGTACCATCCCATTTTCCCAGCAGGAGAGGTCTAGTGAGCCTAGTTCTGTGGAAAATTCTTGGATCCTGCTGGGACACACCCTGTGTTTGAACCTGGATACCTGACCTACAGGGCACAATTCACATTTTTCTCTCAGGGGGCCCTAAAGTGGTTCGGCCTAGCAACAGCTTGAAAATCCGTCCAATTGCTCTTTTCTTACCTCTGACAGAGCTAGCTTTGCTCTACCTTTTGGGGTTTCTGAAGCAAGCGGGTGGCTCACACCTTGGAGCTTTGAGCCTGTCACTGGAATATCACCTCACACAGTTGACCACAGTAAGGCACTCAGCCCTTTCAGACACACTCCTGCTGCCAGCTTTCTCATGGTCAGTACCGTTATGATCTAGGAATGTGTTTGTCAGACTCGGAAATTACAGGGAGACACACGGCCCTGACTCAGGAATATAGGTCCTCTCAGCAGACCTGCTGGTCTCATGTTTTAGAAGCTCAAAATTTCCTGCAAGATAGAGGTTTGAAAACACACTCTCTGTGGACGTCTTTCCTTCCTCAAAGGAAGATAGCTTTCTTCACATTCTGCGACCTGAGAGTCACACTCTGCTTGAAAAGTGCTTGCTTGCGAGTCTATTTTCAGTGGCAATATCTCCTTGAGGCTGTGACCATAAGTAGCGGCCCCACACTCACAGGGAAAGGCAAAGCAACATCCAAATGGCTGTTCCAACCAGTTTTCTCTGTAGAAGAACTCTGGGGAGCAAAGGTCTGTCTGGAAATTTCTTGAATCACGAGGGAACACATCCCGTGTGTGAACCTGAATAAAGGGCCTAGGGTGCACAATTTGTATTTCTCTCTCTGGAGCCATAAAGAGGTGTGGCTAGCAATTGCTTGAAAATCCACCCAATTACTTTTTTCTTACTTCTGACAGTGCAAACTTTAGTCCACCATTCAAGATTTCTGAAGCAAGTTGATGGCTCACAACTCCTGGTCACGTGCCGATTTGCCATGGAAAGTTACCTCATCTAGGTAAGCACAGTATGGTACTCAGCACCCTCAGACACACACCTGAAGCCTGTTTTCTCATGAGCAGACCTGGCGTTACTCAGAAATGTGTTTACAAAGCTCAGAAAATGCTCAAAAACACACTGCCCTTGCTCTGAAATTTAGGTCCTCTGTACCAACCTAGAGGTCTCATATCTTAGTATCTAGACAGTTCCTCATATAGAGAGCCTGTTTCCTCATGGGCAGTCCTGGTATGACCAAGAAATGTATTTACAAAGCTCAAAAAGTGCAGGAAAACACATTGCCCTGACTTTGGAATTGAGGTCCTCTGGGCAAATATGGAGAATTCACATCTTTGAAGCTAGACAGTTCCTAATAGACAGATTCTTGAAAACACACTGTCTATAAATACATTTCCTTCCTCAATGGAACGTAGGTTTCCAGTATTCCATGTCCATAGAGTCACATACTGCTTGAAAACACTTGTTGGAAGTCCTTTTTCATTAGCAATTGCTCCTGATAGTGTGACCATAGGGAAGGCCACCAAACTCACAGGAAAAGGAAAAGCAACAACCAAAGGTCAGTTCCATCATGTTTTCTCTGTAGTGGAGATTCAGTGTGCCTAGGTCTGTCTGGGAAATTCTTGGATCCTGAGTGGACACATCCTAGGTGTGAACATGGCCAGTGGACCTTGGTGGCAAAATTCACCTTTCTCTCTCAGTTGGCCAAAAACAGTAGAGCATAACAACTACCTGGAAATGCATTTAGCTGCTGGTTTCTTACTTCTGGCAGTGATCACTTGGTACACCCTTTGGGATTTCTGAAGCAAGTAAGCAGCTAGCAACTCGTAGCCACTCGCCCAATTACAGTGGAGTGCTACATCATCTTGGTAAGTGCAGCATGGCACCCAGCAATCTCAGAAATCTTCCTGCAGCCTGTTTTTTCTTAAGGGCACTTCTGGTATGACCTAGGAATGTGTTTACAATGCTCAGAAAGAGTTCAGTTCCGTTCAGACGCTCAGCTGTATTCGACTCTTTGGGACCCCATGAATCGAAGCACACCAGGCCTCCCTGTCCATCACCAACTCCCGGAGCTTACACAAACTCATGACCATCGAGTTGGTGATGACATCCAGCCATCTCATCCTCTGTCATCCTCTTCTCCTCCTGCCCCCAAGCCCTCCCAGCATCAGGGTCTTTTCCAATGAGTCAACTCTTCACATCAGGTGGCCAAAGTACTGGAGTTTCAGTTTCAGCATCAGTCTTTCCAATGAACACCCAGGACTGATCTCCTTTAGGATGGACTGGTTGGATGTCCTTGCAGTCCAAGGGACTCTCAAGAGTCTTCTCCAACACCACAGTTCAAAAGCATCAATTCTTCAGTGCTCAGCTTTCTTCACAGTCCAACTCGTACATCCATACATGACCACTGGATAAACCATAGCCTTGACCAGATGGAGCTTTGTTGGCAAATAAATGTCCCCACTTTTTAATATGCTATCTAGGTTGGTCTTAACCCTTCCAAGAAGTAAGCATCTTCTAATTTCATGGCTGCAATCACCATCGGCAGTGATTTTGGAGCCCCCCAAAATAAAGTATGACACTGTTTCTACTGTTTCCCAATCTCTTTCTCATGAAGTGATGGGACCAGATGCCATGATCTTAGTTTTCTGAATATTGAGCTGTAAGCCAACTTTTTCACTCTCCTCTTTCACTTTCATCAAGAGGTTTTTTAGTTCCTCTTCACTTTCTGCCATAAGGGTGGTATCATATGCATATCTGAGGTTACTGATGTTTTTCCTGGCAGTCTTGATTCCAGCTTGTGCTTCTTCCAACCCAGTGTTTCTCATGATGTACTCGGCATATAAGTTAAATAAGCAGGGAGACAATATACAGCCTTGACATACTCCTTTTCCTATTTGGAACCAATCTGTTGTTCCATGTCCAGTTCTAACTGTTGCTTCCTGACTTGCACATAGGTTTCTCAAGAGACAGGTCAGGTGGTCTGGTAGTCCCATCTCTTTCAGAATTTTCCACAGTTTATTGTGATACACACAATCAAAGGCTTTGGCGTAGTCAATATAGCAGAAATATATGTTTTCTGGGACTCTCTTGCTTTTTCAATGATCCAGCAGATGTTGGCAGTTTGATCTCTGGTTCCTCTGCCTTTTCTAAAACCAGCTTGAACATCTGGAAGTTCACGGCTCATGTATTGCTGAAGCCTGGTTTGGAGAATTTTGAGCATTACTTTACTAGTGTGTGAGATGAGTGCAATTGTGCAGTAGTTTGAGCATTCTTTGTTATTGCCTTTCTTTGGAATTGGAATGAAAACTGATCTTTTCCAGTCATGTGGCCACTGCTGAGTTTTCCAAATTTGCTGACCTATTGAGTACAGCACTTTCACAACATCATCTTTTAGGATTTGAAATAGCTTTACTGGAATTCCATCACCTCCACTAGTTTTGTTTGTAGTGATGCTTTCTAAGGCCCACTTGACCTCACATTCCAGGATGTCTGGCTCTAGGTGACTGATCACGCCATCATAATTATCTGGGTCATGAAGATCTTTTTTTGTACAGTTGTTCTGTGTATTCTTGCCACCTCTTCTTAACAGCTTCTGCTTCTGTTAGATGCATAGCATTTCTGTCCTTTATTGAACCCAATCTTCGCATGGAATGTTCCTTTGGTATCTCTAATTTTCTTGAAGAGATCTCTAGTCTTTCCCATTCTGTTGTTATTCTCCATTTCTTTGCATTGATCAGAGTAAGGCTTTCTTATCTCTCCTTGCTATTCTTTGGAACTCGGCATTCAAATGGTGCAGGCTGTGATGGACCATGCAGAAGCATGGCCATGAGGAGCTATCTCTCGCCCAAGGTCAGAGGTAGTGGCTGAGGGGAGCCACCCCATGTCCGAGACCAGGGGCAGCGGCCGAGAGGAGCTACCTCATGCCTGAGGTCAGGGGAGGTGGCTGAGATGAGCTACCCCATGCCCAAGGTCAGGGGCTGTGGCCAAGAGAAGCAATCCCACGTCCACAGAGCAGCAGCTGCACGGGTGCAGGAGGACCGAGAGGAGCTACTCCACATTCAAGGTCAGGAGGGGCGGCCTGAGGAGATACCCATTGTCCAAGGTAAGGAGGAGTGGCTGTGCTTTGCTGGAGCAGCTGTAAAGAGATACCCCACGTCCAAGGTAAGAGAAACTCAAATAAGATGGTAGGTGTTGTGAGAGGGCATCAAAGGGCAGACACTGAAATCATAATCACAGAAAACTAGCCAATCTGATCACATGGACCATAACCTTGTCTAACTCAATGAAACTAAGCCATGATGTGTGGAGCCACCCAAGACGGACGGGTCATGGTGGACAGGTCTGACAGAATGTAGTCCACTGGAGAAGGGAATGGCAAACCACTTCAGTATTCTTGCCTTGAGGACCCCATGAACAGTATGAAAAGGCAAAATGATAGGATACTGAAAGAGGAACTCCCCAGGTCGGTAGGTGTCCAATATCCTACTGGAGTTCAGTGGAGAAATAACTCCAGAAAGAATGAAGGGATGGAGCCAAAGCAAAAACAATACCCAGTTGTGGATGTGACTGGTGATAGAAGCAAGGTCCAATGCTGTAAAGAGCAATATCGCATAGGAACCTGGAATGTTAGGTCCTTGAATCAAGGCAAATTGGAAGTGGTCAAACAGGATGTGGCAAGAGTGAATGTCGACATTCTAGGAATCAGCAAATTATAATGGACAGGAATGGGTGAATTTAACTCAGATGACCATTATATCTACTACTGTGGGCAGGAACCGCTTAAAAGAAATGGAGTAGCCATCATGGTCAACAATCGAGTCCAAAATATGGTACTTGGATGCAATCTCAGAAAGTGTAGGGAAATACAATGCTCTGACTCTGGAATTTGGGTCCTCAGGGCAAACCTGGAAGTCTCACATCTTTGAGTCTATACAGTTTGTGATACACAGAGGCCTGATAAAACACTCTCTGTTGATGCCTTACCTTCCTGGATGGAACATAATTTTCCCAGCTTTTTGTGTGCTCAGAGTCACAAACTGCTTGAAAAGGCTTGTTAGAAGTAATTTTTCAGTAGCAACTTCCCCTGATGTTGTGACCTTAGGGAAGACCGCCACACCCACAGGAAAAGGCAAAGGATCATCCAGACGTCTGCTCAATCACGTTTTCTTGATAGGAGCAATCCATTCAACCTAACTGTCTAGAATGCTCATGGATACTGTTCCTACACACCCTATGTTTGAACCTGGATACTGGACCTTTTCAGCAAAATTTCCATTGTTTTCTCAGTTGGCCCTAAAACGGTTAAACCTAGTTACTGCCTGAAAATGCATCTAATTGCTGTTTTCTTACTTCTGACAGTGATAGTGTTGGTGCACCCTTTGGGATTTATGAATCAAGCAGGAGGCTCTCCACTCCAAGCCACTGGCCCCTTTCCAGGGAGATGTCATCTCATCTAGGTTAGCACAATATGTCACCCAGCACTCTGAGACACACTCTTGCAGCATGAATTTTATGGTCAGATCTGGTTTGACCTAGGAATGTGTTTACAAATCTCAGAAAGTGGTGGGAAACACACTGCCCTGACTCTGGTATTTAGGTCCTCTGGGAAACTTGGAGGACTCACATGTTTGAATCTAGACAGTTCATGACAGGTAGAGGCCTGATAACATATTCTCTCGAGATGCCTTTCCTTCCTCAAAGGAATATAGCTTTCTCAACATTCTGTGTGCTGAGTGTCACACACTCCTTGAAAACGCTTGTTGGAGGTCATTTTTCATTAGCAATTTCCCCTGGAGGTGTGACTGTAGGGAAGGCGCCACACTCACAGGTAAGTTCAAAAGCACTTCCAAACATCTGTTCAATCACGTTTTCTTGGTGGGGCCATTCATCAATGTAAGTCTATTTAGAAAATCCGTGGACACTGCGGGGAAACACATATGTTTGAATCTGGATGCCAGACGTTGGTGTTAAAATATGCATTTTTCTCTCACTTGGCCCTAAAAGAGTGCCGCCGAGCAACTGCTTGAAATTCCATCTGAATGTTGTTTTCTTCCTTCTGACAATGCTAGCTTTGGTTCACACTTTGGGATTTTTGAAGCATGTGAATGACTTGCAACTCCTAGCTGCAGGCCCATTTCCAGTGGAATGACACCTCATCTATGTGACCACAGTATTTCACCCAGCACAGTCTGATACACTCCCTCAGCATCCTTCCTTAGGAGCAGACCTGGTATGCCCTAGGAATGCATTTAGAAGTCTCAGAAAGTGCAGCAAGACACACTGTCCTGACTCTGGAACTTAGGTCCTTTAATCAGGCCTGAGCTCTCACATCTTAGAAGCTGAACAGTTCCTGCTATAAAAAACACACTCTCTGTTGATGCCTTTCCTTCATTGAAGGAACATAACTTTCCCAATGTACTGTGTGCTGAGAGTCACACACTGCTTGAAAACATTTGCTTGGAGTTCATTTTTCAGTGGCAATTTCCCCTGAGACTGTGACAGTAGGGAAGCGCCCACAATCACAAGACAAGCAAGCATCCAAATACCTGTTCCATCACGTTTTCTCTGTTAGAGAGGTCCAGTGAACCCAGGTCTATCTGGAAAAGTTTGGATCCTGTGGGGTCACATCCTGAGTGTGAACCTGAATACAGGACAAAATTCACCTTTTTCTCTCAGTTGGCACTAAAATGGTTTGGCATAGCCACTGCTTAAATATCCATCCAGTACTTGTTTTCTTATTTCTGACAGTGACAGATATGGTTCACCCATGTAATTTCTGAAGCAAGCAGTCTGCTTGCCACTTCTATCTGGTGGTCCCTTTCCTGTGAAATGTCACATAATATAGGTAGCACCACATGGCACCCAGCTCTCTCAGACACACTCTGACAGCCTGTTTCCTCCTTGGCAGTCCTGGTATGACCTAGGAATGTATTTACAAGGCTCAGAGATTGTATGGAAACATATCCCCTGACTCGGGATGTTAGGTCATCTGGGCAAGACTGGAGGTCTCACGTCTTACAATCTAGACAGTTCCTAATAGATAGAGGCCTGGAAACACACTCTCTGGTGACGCCTTTCCTTACTCAAAGGGCCATTGCTTTCCCAACATTTTAGGGCCAACCTAGAGGAAAATGCGAAATTTGCCACCAAGGTCCATTACCCAGGTTCACACGCAGGATGTGTCCCCACAGCACTGAAGAATTTTCAAGACAGACCTAGGCTAACCCTAACCCTAACCCTAACCCTAGGATCTCTCCTACAGAGAAACATGATGGAACAGACGTTTGGATGATGTTTTGCCTTTTCCTGTGAGTGTGGTGGACTTCCCTATGGTCAAACCATCAAGGGAAATTGCTACTGAAAAACAACTTCCAGGCAAGCATTTTCAAGCAGTATGTGACTCTCAGCACACAGAATGCTGGGAAAGCTACGTTCATTTGAGGAAGGAAAGGCATCAATAGAGAGTGTGTTTTCAGGCCTCTATCTATCAGGATCTGTCTATATTCTAAGATGTGAGATCTCCAGGCTTGTCCAGAGGACCCATCTTCCAGAGTCTGGGCAGTGTTTCCCTGCAAATTTTGAGCCTTGTAAGCACATTCCAAGATCACTCAGGAATGTCCATGATGAAACAGGCGATGGAAGAGTGTCCGTGTGTGCTGTGTGTCATTCTGCCCTTACCAAATGAACTGACATTCCACTGGAAATGGGCCAGGGACTAGGAGTTATGAACCGCCTGTTGCTTCAGAAATCCAGAAAGCTGGAACAAAGCTATCATTGTCAGAAGTAAGAAAACAGATATTAAATGAACTTTCAAGCAGTTGTTAGGCCACAACGTTTTAAGCCCAATGGAGAGGATAATGCAAATTTTGCCACCAAGATCTGCTATCAAGATTCACATTCATGATGTGTCCCTGCAGTATCCAAGAATTTTCCAGATAGGACTAGGCTCACTATATCTCACCTACAGAGCAAACGTGATGGAACAGACATTTGAATGTGGTTCCCTTTTACTGTGTTTGTGGGGCTTTCCCTCCAGTCACATCTTCAGGGGAAATTCTTAGTGATAAATGACCTCCAAGCAAGTGTGTGACACTCAGGAAGCAGAATGTTGGGAAAACAATGTTCCTTCAAGGAAAGACAGGCATCAGCAGAGAATGAATTTTCAGTCCTTTATCTATCAAGAATTGTCTAGATTTCTAAGATGTGAGACCTCCAGTCTTACCCTGAGGACCTAACTTGCAGAGTCAGGGCAGTGTGTTTCCCTGCACTAACCCAGGCTTTTAACCACCTTCCTACATCATCCCATGAGGAAACAGGCTGCAGGAATGTGTTCAGACTGCAGGGTGCCATGCTGTTGTTACCCAGGTGAGGTGACATTCCATTGCAAATAGGCCATCAGCAGCACTTGCGAGCTGCCTTCTTGCTTCTGAAATCCCAAAGGTGGGTCAAAAGTGACCACTGTTAGAAATTAAAAAAAAAAAAAAAAAGCAATTGTATGGATTTTCTAGCAGTTGCAAATTTGACCATCAAGTTCCGGTATCCACTGTCAGACTCAGGAGGTGTCTCTGCTGTATCTACCCATATTTCACAAAGACCTAGGCTCACTGGCTGCTCTGATAGAGAAAATGTGATGGAACAGATGTTTGGATCTTGGATTGCCTTACCCTGTGAGTGTAGAGGACATCCTTACTGTCACAACATCACAAGAAATTGCTACTGAAAAATGACCTGCAAGCAAACGGTTTCAAGCAATGTGTGACTCTCAGTTCACAGAATACTGGGAAAGTACTGTTTCTTCGAGGAAGGAAGGGTATCAACAGAGAGTGTGTTTTCAGGCCTCTATCTATGAAGAACTGTCTTGATTCTAACAAGAGCCCTCCAGCCTTCCCAGAGAACGGAACTTCCAGAGTCAGGGCAGTGTCTTCCTTGCCCTTTTAATGCTTTGTAAACATATTCCTAGGTCACACTGGGACTGTCCATGAGGACACAGACTGTGGGCGTGTGTCTGAGTATACAGAGGGGCCATTATGTGCTTACTTAGATAAGGTGACATTCCACTGGAAATAGGCCCATGACTAGGAGTGGTGATCTCCTTGCTTGCTTCAGAAATCCCAAAGGGTGAACCAAAGTTATTGCTCTTCAAAGTAAGAAAACAGCAATTAGATGGATTTTCAAGCAGGTGCCAGGCCACACAGTTTTAGGACAAACCGAAAGAGAAATGTGAATTGTGCCACCAGTTCCAGTATCCAGGTTCACACTTAGGATGTGGTCCTGCAGTATACACGATTTTCCAGACAGACCTAGGCTCTCTGGATCACTCCTAGAGACAAAATGTGATGCAACAGAAGTTTGGATGTTGGTTTGCCTTTTCCAGTGAGTGTGGGGGCCTTCCCTAAGGTTACACTGTCAGAGGAAGTTTCTACTGAAAAATGACCTCCAAAGAGCGTTCTCAAGCAGTGTGTGATCCCCAGCACAGAGAATGCAGGGAAAAGTATGTTTCTTCAAGGAAGAAAAGGCATCAACAGAGAGTGTGTTATTAGGCCTATATCTATTAGTAACTGTCTAGAATCTAACATTGACCTCCAGGCTTGTCCAGGGGACCTAACTACCAGAGTCAAGGCACTATTTTTCCTACACCTTCCAAGCCTCCCAAAGACATCCTAGCTCATATAGGGATGGCCCATGAGGAAACAGACTGTAGGAGAGTGTCTGAGATTGTATGGTACCAATACTGTGCTTACCTAGATGAGATGACATTCCTCTGGGAATGGGCCAGAGGGTAGGAGTGGTGAGTCGCCTGCTTGATTCAGAAATCCCAAAGGATGGACCAAAGCTATCATTGTCAGAAGGAAGAAAACAGCAATTGGATGGATTTCCAAGCAGTTGCAAGGCCGTAGCATTTTCCCAAATCAAGAGAAAAAATATTATTTTTGCCCCAAAAATCCGGTATCCATGTCCAGACTCAGGATGTCTCCATGCAGTATCCACAAAGTTTCCAGACAGAACTAGTCTCAGTGGATCGATCCTACTGAGAAAATGTGATGGAACAGATGTTTGAATACTAATTTGTCTTTCTCTAAAAATGGAGAGTGCGGCATCCCCATGGTCACACCATCAGGGGAAAGTGCTACTGAAAAATGACCTCCATGCCAGCATATTCAAGCCGTGTGTGTCTCTCTGCACACAAAATGTTTGGAAAGTTATGTTCCTTCAAGAAAAGAAATGCATCAACAGAGAGTGCTTTCAGCCCTCTATCTATCAGGAGCTGTCTACATTCTAAGTCGTGAGACCTTCAGTCTTTCCTAGGGATCCTAACACCCAGAGTCAGGGCAGTGTGTTTCCATGAACTTTTCAAGCCTTGTAAACACTTTCCAAGTATATACTGGGACTGCTCCTGAAGAAACAGGCTGCACGAGTGTATCCGAGTGTGTTGGGCAGCATACTGTGCTTACCTGCATGAGGTGCCAGTACAATGGAAATCAGTTAGTGGCTGGAGTGGTGAGCAACCTGCTTGCTTCAGAAATTCCAAAGGGTGGACAAATCTATCACTGTCAAAAGTAAGAAAACAGCAATTGGATGGATTTTCAAGGATTTGCTACACTGCACCATTTTAGAACCAATGTGGTCCCAAAATGAGTGTGGGAGATGAAAATGAGAATTTTGCCACCAAGTTCATACATACAAGTTCACACTCATGATGTGTCCCCACAATACCCACGAATTCTCCAGACAGACCTAGGCTCACTTGATCGCACCTAAAGACAAAATGTTATGGAGTACACGTTTGGATGTTGGTTTGCCTTTCCCAGTGAGTGTGGGAGCCTTCCCTACCATTGCACCTTCAGGGGAATTTTCTACTGACCAATGGCCTACAAGCAAGTGTTTTCAAGCACCGTGTGTCTCTCAGCACACAGAATGTTGGGAAAGCTATGTTCCTTCGAGGATGGAAAGGCATCCATACGGAGTGTATTTTTAGGCCTCTATCTATCAGGAACTGTCTAGAACTCAAGGCATGAGACTTCAAGGCTTTCCCAGGGTCCTAACTTCCAGAGTTAGGGTACTGTGTTTCCCTGCACCTTCCAAGGCTTTAAACACATTCCTTATTCAAACTGGGCCTGCCCATGAGGAAACAGGATGCAGGAGTATGTCTGAGAGGGCTGGGTGCCATACAGTGCTTAACTAGATGAGGTGACATTACACTGGAAATGGGCCAGCAGATAGGAGTAGTGAGCCGCCTGCTTGCTTTAGAAACCTCAAAGGTTTGACCAATGTTATCACTGTCATTATTAGGAAGAGACCAATTGGATGAATCTTCAGGCAGTTGCTAAGGCCGCACTCTTTTAGATCCAACCGACAAAATTTGCTAATTTTGCCAACAGATTCAAGGATGCAGATTCACACTCAGTATGTGTCCCTGTAGTATCCAAGAATTTTCCAGACAGGCAGAGGATCATTGGATCTCTCCTAAAGAGAAAACTTTATAGAATAGACATTTGGTTGGTTGTTTTCTTTTTCCTGTGAGTTTGGGGGTCTTCCCTACAGTAACACAGTCATGGGAAATTGTTACTGAAAAATCACCTTCAAGCAAGGATTTTCAACCAGTGTGTTACTCTCATCACACAGAAATCTGGGATAACTATGTTACTTAAATGCATGAAAGACATAAAAGTGGGTGTTTTTCAGGCATCTATCTGTCAGGAACTATCTAAAGTCTAAGATGTGAGAACTCCAGGTTTGCACACAGGGCCTAATTTCCAAAGTCATAGCCAGTATATTTCATTGCACTTTCAGAGCCTTATGAACACATTCCTGGCTCCTATTGGGTCTGATTCAGAGGAAACTGGCTGTGAAATTATCTAAGATTGCTGAGAGCCATACTGTTGTTACCTAGATTATTTGACATTTTAATGGAAATGATCCAGCTCGATGGGGTTGCAAGCCACCTGCTTGTGTCAGAAACCTGAAAGATTTGACCAAACCTATTGATGTCAGAAGTAGGAAAATATCAATTGGATGGATTTTCAGGCAGCTGCCAGCGCACATCCTGTTAGTGCCAAAAGAGAGACAATGCTAATTTTGCCAAGAAGGTCAAATATTCAGGTTCACAGTCAGTATGTTTCCCTTGCAGTATCCAAGAAATTTCCAGAGAGACCTGGGGCCATTGGATCCTTCTGACAGAGAAAAATTGATGGAAGAGACATTTTGATGTTTGCTTGCTTTTCCCTGTGAGTGTGGGAGCCTTCCCTAGTGTAACACACGTGAGGGGAAATTTTTACTTAAAAATGACTTCCAGGCAAGGGTTTCCACTTAGCGGGTTACTCTCAGCAAACAGAATGCTGGGACACCTGTGTTCACTCGTGGAATGAGCGGCAATGAATAGGGTGCTTTTCAGGCATCTCTCTATCCATGACTGCTGTCTGGATTCTAAGATGTGAGAAGACCACGCTTCCACAGATGCCCTCAATTCCAGAGACACAGCCAGTAAGTTTCCCTGAACTTTCCATGGTTCATGAGCACAGTACTCTATCTTACTGGGACACACCATGAGGAGAGAGTCTGGAGGAGTGTGTCTGACACAGCTGAGTGCCATACTGTTTCTAAGTAGTTTAATTGGCATTCCAATGGAAATGATCTTGCCACAAGGAGTTGCACGCTGCCTGCTTGCTTCAGCAATTCCAGTGTTTTGACCAAAGCTATTGCTGTCGTTAGTGGGAAAAGAGCAAGTGTACTGATTTTCAAGGAGTTGCTAAACCCCAGCCTACTCTGGCCAACACAGAGAAAATTCTAATTTGCCAACAAGGTCCAGAATCCAGGTTCACACTGAGCATGTGTCCAAGCACTATCCAAGAATTTTCCAGACAGACTTAGGATCACTGGATCCCTCCTACAGGGGACTTCACGGAACAGATGTTTTGACATTTGTTTACTTTTCTCTGTCAGTGTGGGGGCATTTCCCATGGTAACACAGGGGAGGGGAAATTGTTACTTCAAAATGACTTCCAGGCAAGAATTTCCAAGCAGTCTGTCACTCTCAGCAAACATAATGCTGTGAAATCTGTGTTTCTTTGAGGAATGAAAGGCAAAAAATAAAAAGGAGTGTATTTCAGACATCTATCAGAAACTGTCTAGATTCTAAAATGTTAAAACTCCAGATTTGCACAGAGCACCTAATTTTCAGAGTCACAGCCAGTATGTTTGCTCACATTTCTGATACTAGCGAACCCATTCCTAGGTCATCCTGGGACTGTCTATGAAGAAACAGGCTGTAGGAGTGTGTCTGAGAGTGCTGAATGCCATCGAGTCTGGTTACCTAATGAGTTTACCTGCCATTGGAAATGATCCAGTGGCAAGGAATTGAAAGTCCCATGTTTGCTGCAGAAATCCAAGAGGTCTGACCAAAGATATTGCTGTCACAAGTAAGAAAACAGCAATTGGATGGATCTTCAGGCAGTTGCTACTCTGCACCATTTCAGGACCACCTGAAAGAAAATGCTGATTTAGCCAACAAGGTCCAGGATCCAGCTTCACACTCAGTATGTGTCCATGCACTACCCAAGCATTTTCCAGACAGACCTAGGATCACTGGATCTCTCCTACAGAGAAAACCTGATGGAACAAACGTTTGGATGCTAGTTTGCTTTTTCCCTGTGAGTGTGGGACCGTCCTGACTGTAACACAGTCAGGGGAAGTTCTTACTGAAAAATGAAGTCCAAGCAAGCATTTTAGAGCAGTGAGTTACTCTCAGCACACAGAATGCTAGGAAATCCATGTTCCTTTGATGAAAGAAAAACATAAAAGTAGAGTGTTTTTCATGCATCTGTCTATCAGGAACTGTCTAGATTGTAAGATGTCAGAACTCCAGGTTTGCACAGAGACCCTAATTTCCAGTCATAGCCAGTGTATTTTCCTGCACTTTCTGAGCCTTTTGAACACATTCCTAGCTCATATTGGGTCTGTCCCTCAAGAAAAAGGCTTAGGAAATTATATCTAAATGTGTTGAGTGTCATAATGTTGTTACCTTGATTAGTTGACAATCTATTGGAAATGATCCTGCCACAAGGTGTTGCAAGCTGCCTGTTTGCATAGAAATAGAAATAATTTGACCAAACTCATTTATGTTGTAAATAGGAAATTGTCAATTGGATGGATTCTCAGGTAGCTGTCAGCCCACACCCTTTTAATGCCAACAGAGAGAAAAGGTGAGTTTTGCCAACAAGGTTCAATATCCAGTTTCACACTCAGTATGTGTCCCTGCAGTGTCCAAGACTTTTCCAAACAGATCTAGGATCACTAGATCTCTCCTGCAGAGAAAACTTGATGGAACTTTTACTCTGAAGCAGGGTCAGTCTTGTTGAGGTGACTCCTTCCCCAAGGCCACACCTGGGAGTCCTCACACCAAGGCCATAGAAGTGGGCCCCAGAACCAAGGTCACCTGTGAATCGGACTGGGCCCCCTTTGCAACTGTTGCCAAAAGCACCTGATCATCGCTAATGAGCTTCCTGGCTCCCTACCAGGCAAGGATGCCCACTCCAGTAAACACCCTATGGTACCCCACCCAATCACCTAATATCAACCTTCCAGTAGGAATTTTCTTTGCCTTGAAACTGTAAAAATTGGCTCTTAACCCAGGAAATCAGTCAACTTTCCCTAGTCTGTCAGGTGGTTGGCCCCCTGAGCCCACAGTGCCCACTTTATCTCTGCTCTTTGTTCTTAATACAAACTCACTCCCTTCTGAAATGCTCTATGTCTGAACATTCTTTTCCAACTCGTACTCAGACGGCCTCAACAAGCCTCCCATCACCAGAGCCACTTTCCTAGATCACACTCACCACTTGCTTGTCCACTCCCAACTCAGAGCAGAAAGGCCCCCTCAGCCTGGTCCTTCCCTCTCACTTCCCGTGCCTGGTCGCCAGGGGCTCACACCGTCCCTGGGCAGGCTGTCTTCTGTGTCCTGCAGAGGCCTCTGTGGTGTCAGGTGAAGAAACAAGAGGCACCCATGAAACCTCCCACCCCAGCACAGCAACCAGTACCCACCTACTGAACTCTTCACTCTGGATGGGCCTGGGGGTGTTTCAGGGAACGTCCCCCAACATGTCCTTGTTCTCATCTAATTCCAGCACTGCCCACGTGAGAGTCACTAAGCTAATCTGTGATAACTGCACAGAGAGAATACTTGTTCACTCGCCCCTCCCAGGATACATGGTTCTTATGGGCAGGTGCCTCCCAGGATATGGGGCTCACCTGGGCAGGTATCCTGCAGGGCTCAGCACCCAGGAGCTGTTCACAGAGCCCTCACTGCAAAGAGCCCCCAGCTCCTCTGTTGGACAGATCTGACCTTGAGACCCTCAGAGGAGGACCTGAGGTAACATACAGCAGCTTCAGGATAGTTTTGTGACCTTGGGCTTCACTGGTTGCAGCCTCCTTCCAGCAGGTTTTCCAGAGGGTCCCATAGCACCTGGGCACTGAGTCTGTCTCCACCCACCACCCATCCTCTCCCTGACCCCTGGGTCCCTCTCATTAGAAGAAGGCCTTCCTGAAATCCTCTCCCACTTATAGGTCAGATAAGAAGATGAGAAAACAAGTCAGAGCAGCAGCCCCATATCCATCCTGACCCAAAGGACCCACACCTGTTCCTGGAACCCTGGCCAGGACAACGAGGCCCATTTTCTGAAACCACAAGCCCAGGTGGGCAGATTGGCTGACCTGACTGGCCTGCCCTTTGGATGTGTGCCTGGGTTGAGGTCTATATAAACCCCCTCAAGTGCCTGCAGCTGTACCTGATGCTGTCTTTCTGCTTAGATCTTGCAGGGTTGGCTTGATAAGAGAGAGTGAGGGCCCATAGTGTTTCGGGGGATTGGGTCTGTGTTGGGCTCTGCTGGACCTTCTGCAGGAGGTGCTAAGCTGTCACTTCCTAAGGATGGGCTGTGTCACCTGTTCCTGCTGTTGGAAATCTTCTCAGGCAGAAATGAGGAAGCAAGAAAACAGGCAATGGGAGCAGCACAGGAGGAGTAACTCAGGTAGGAAAGTGCAAAGCTTCCAGATCACCCAGGCCAGGACCATTCTGCCTGACCTACAGGAGCCACGTCAGTAAGCATGCTGTCGCTGGAGTGGCTCCACTTTTCTCTAGGCTGTGAGGTCTTTGCACATATTCAAGTGTTTTATCTATGAAGGGTGGATGAGGTTCAGGAATGGCTAGCCTGGGGGTCAGCCAGCATTTACTTAGAGATGACTCCGTGTAGTCTCCCAGCTTCCCACTGAGGTCCCTCCTTGGGAGGGGAGGGGGTGGGGTATGTGCAAGGGCTGCTGGCTGGCTACACATGAGTAAGTCCCCATCCCTGACCATCTTCAGAATTGCTCATCCCTGAAGCAAGTGCCCTAATTGGGCTTTCACCTGTGCAACTGGTGGCTTCTTAATTAGCAATGTGGCCATTGATATTAAATGTCCTCCATCAAGACTGAGATGTTACACCACATGTACTGGTGTAAGAACCCGGGGAGGCGTGTGCACCCAGTACCCCTAGGCACAGGCTTCAGACTTGACCCCTCAACATTCTGGAGCCCAGCCACTGCTTTAGCATTTCTGAGGGTCCAGAGCTGATTTTAAGGGTTCTGTAATCCACCCTTCATCTGCTTTAATGAGACCCACATTTCTAGGATCCTACAGAGCAGGGTCTGTGTGGCTGCTCTGTGGCTTCTCTAACATGATCACATGCTGGGTGGTTTAAAACAACAGGAGTTCATCCTCTCTCAGTCCTGGAGACCAGACACCGGAAATCAAGGTGGCACAGGGCTGAGGTCCCTCCAGAGGCTCCAGGACAGGATCATTCCTGCCTTTTCCAACTTCAGGGGCTCCAGGGGTCCCTGGGCTTGTGGCCCCCTCCCTCCCATCTCTGCCTCTGCCTTTAAGAGGCTTCCCCTTTGTGTCCTCTTTCGTCTCTTTGAAGGAGTCTGTCAGTTGGATTGAAGGTCACCCTAACCCTAGATGACCTTACCTTGCTATCCTTAACTACATCTACAAAGACTCTTTTCCCAGATACGGCCCTGTTCTGGGGGGACACATCTTTGGTGGCCACCATTTACCCCATTCTCTCTCTGTCAAATAACCCTCATTTTAGGAGATCACCACATGCCCATAAAGACGGGCACAGAGAGCGGCCACACACATGGAGAGAATGAGGCCCTTGGAGTCACCTGGAACGGATGAAGACCTGGCTTCATCAGGTGAGGGGAATCACAGGGAGGAGAGGAGGATGGTCTTGTTTAGGCTTCAAAAAGACCACGTTGGGGTGGGATGTGAGATGCACAATGGGGGCGGGGAGCTTCATCAGGGCCTGAGGGGGAGGTTAGGCTTGGGCCAGGGCCATGGGTATAGAGGGGACTTAGTGTGGGGGTTGGTCATACACCCAGAAGGAAGAGCTCACAGTCACTGGGGCACAAGGACCTGGGAACCTGGGAGGGCTTCATCTTTCTGAACCTGAAGAGGAAACGTTAAAATTTTACATCACCTCCTGCTCCTTCTGCCTCTGTAACTCAGCTTGCTCCTTGCAAAGTCTGGATCATGTAGGTCACGCAATCTCAGAAAGTGGGGACTTAGAATACTCGGAGCTGGAGCTTATCTCCCTTGTCCTTGCCCTGGCCCCTGCAAACCTTCTTGATCATGCCTATTCATGATAATGAAGAGCCCGCCCCCCTGACACTCTCCTCACCCCAGGGGGAACTCCCCACTCTGCTGGAGCACCTGGCTGTTGGTGACCACTGACAGCACTCTGGTCTCCTCAGGACCCAGCTTCAGGATACTCTGAGGTTCAGGTCAGGCAGATGGAATCTGGTCTTCTCAGAACCCACTGGGGCTTCAGTTTGGGGGCATTGTGGGGTTTAGTTCAGGTTGATGGAATCTGGTCTCCTCAGGACCTGCTGGGTGTTCAGCTTTGGGACATTGTGGGGTTCAGTTCAGGCTGACAGGAGATGGGTCACCACAAGACCCATGTGGTTTCAGCTTTGGGGCATTGTGGGGTTCAATTCAGGCTGATAGAATTTGATCTCCTCAGGACCTTATGGGGGTTCAGCTTTGTGACATTGTGGGGTTCAGTTCAGGCTGACAGGAGATGGGTCACCACAGGATCCATTGTATTTTGGCTTTGGGGCATTATGGGGTTTAGTTTTGGCTGATGGAATCTAGTTTCCTCAGGACCCATGATCTCCTCAGAACCCATTGGTGCTTCAGCTTTGGGACATTGTGGGGTTCAGTTGAGTCTGACGGGAGTCTGGTTTCCTCAAGATTCCTGCAACGATGTGCTGCTGAAAGAAAAAGTGAGGAAAATTGGGAAGAAGCTTCTGTGTGTGGCTGTTGCTGAAAGTCTGTCTTAAGAGGACCCAAGACTGTTAGGGCTTGATGTGGAAAGTTGTGGGATTTTAGTCAGTTTTTGTCTGTAGTATAAGATGGTGTCCTATATTGTTCCTTGGTGTGTGGTTTCCATTTTTCCCAGCACGGTTTATTGAGGGGGGTGGGGGGGACTGTCCTTTCCCGCGTATATATTTTTAGTTCCTTTCTTGTAAAGTAATTACCATGCACCTGTAGGTTTACTTCTGAGCTCTCTTGACTATTTCTGTGCCAATTCCACACGTCTTCTGGTGACTTTAGGTACATACTCTAGATTGAAGTCAGGGATAGACATGCCACCAGCCTGTTCTGCTTTCTCAGGATCCCTTTGGCTCTTCTGGTTCCTTTGTGGCTCCACACAGATGTAAAGATTGCTTTTGTTTCTGTGAAAAATGTCATTGAAATGTTGGCAGTGATTGCATGAATGTGTACGTTGCTTTGTTTAGAATGGATATTTTAATGGTATTTTCACCCATAAGCATGGGATATCTTTTTACTTGTATCCATTTAGTTTCTTTGATCATCGTCTTGTAGTTTTTAGCTTTCAGGTCTTTCAAGTCCTTGGTTAGATTTCTAGTTATGTGGGGGAGGGGATGCAATTGTAAAAGGAATTATTTTCTTAATTTCTCTTTCTGATAGTTCATTATTAGTGTAGAGAATCACAAATGATCTTGCAGTTCTGCTGACTTTCTTTTTTCTTTTTTTTGGCCCCACAGCTCGACATGTTGGATCTTAGTTCTCTGACCGAGGATCAAACCTGTACCCCCTGCAGTGGAAGTGCAGTCTTAACTACTGGACTGCCAGGCAAGTCTGTGAATTCGCTTTTTAGTTCTGACAGTTGCTTTGGTGTAGTGTTATGTGGAAAACTAGAATTAAGACATGTAATAGTTTCAGTTCCATCTGGTCATCCACAGCACCCAGGGCATGGTGTCTACTAATATACTCTTCCTATGGTGCCTTTTAATACCATGTGGACTAGTACAAGGCAATTAGCATCAAACTACTTTAGCTGAATTTAGTTAGGTTAACTCTTGGCCTCTATTGCAATGTTCGATGTCATCTCTGATTTTCTGGCATGTGACTTACATGGCTGTATTGAAAAGTAACTTACTTTCTAGTAAAATTTCAAACGTGTCTACTTTAAATAGTGGTACAAAGTTTTCTACATTCACACCAAATACCGCAATGTGTTTTACCCAAAACATGGTCACTTTCCCAGGGAACCAGCCCACAACCCCCAAATGGGGGATAATTATGGTTTCCACATTACAATCCTATCCATAGGACCAGTTCAACTTTCATCAGCTGCCCAAGATTTGTGCAACTGTCTTTCTTCATTCTAATGCAGTTTTCTTTTTCTGGAGCCATCACTGTGGCTTTCCCTCATGTTAAAAACCTTCATGGATTTAAAGTGACAAGATGACTATGATCTGGGTGGCTTTTCAGTGTGGTTTCTTTCACTGAGAATGTTTTTAGTGCTTTTCCATGTTGTGCCATGTGTCATTTTTTTCACTGTGCTTACAAACATATAACAACATTTATTATTTGAGTCATTTTAAGTATGAACTTCTATAGCATTAACTGCACTCTCATTGTAAAAATTTCCCCACCATTCATCTCCAGAATCTTTCCCTTTTCCTGAAGTGACACTGTAACCATTAAATACTCATAACCCCCAATCCCTGGCCATCTTACTCTACTTGGAATTTGTCTTATATGGATATCTCATACTAGTGGAATCATAGAACATTTTTCCTTTTGTGTCAGGCTTGTTTCACTTCACCTAATGATTTGAAGTTTCATCTACATTATAGCATGTATGAGTTGTCTTGTTTTTAAAGGTTGAATCAGATCCCACTGTGTATATACTACATCGTGCTTATCCAGTCATCTGTTGAACACTTGTGCTGCTGCCACCTTTTGGTTACTATGAATAATGCTGCTATGAATATGGGGTTTGAATATCTGTTTCAGTATTTGGTTTTAAATATCTTGAGTGTATAACCTGGACCGGAATTGATGGATTCTATGTTAACTCTGTGTTTAAGTTTTTGTAAAGCCCCCTACTATTTTCTGAAGCTGTGGCATTATTTTACTATATTCCTTTATATGGCAGAGTAATGCATCTCATGGATGGAACTGCCCTATTTGCTCTTCCATTCACTTGTTGGTGGACATTTTCATTGTTTTTAACTTGGATTATCAAGAACACTGCTGCTGTAAATATTGGTGTACAAGTATATATTTGAGCACCTCTTTTAAATTCTTTGGATGTATATCTAGGAGTGGAGTTACCAAAACATATGATATTTCAGTTCAGTCACTCACTCATGTCCGGCTCTTTGTGACCCCGTGGACTGCAGCCCACCAGGCTCCCCTATCCATCACCAACTCCCAGAGCTTGCTCAAACTCATGTCTATCGAGTTGGTGATGCCATCAACCATCTCATCCTCTGTTATCCCCTTCTGCTCCTGCCTTCAATCTTTCCCAGCATCAGGGTCTTTTCCAATGAGTCAGTTCTTCACATTAGGTGGCCAAAGTATTGCAGTTTCAGCTTCAGCATCAGTCCTTCCAATGAATAGTCAGGGTTGATTTCCCTTAGGATTGACTTGTTGGATCTCCTTGCAGTCCAAGTGATGCTCAAGAGTCTTCTCCAACACCACAGTTCCAAAGCATCACTTCTTCGGTGCTCAGTTTTCTTTGTAGTCCAGCTGTAACGTCTATACATGACTATTGGAACAACCATAGCATTGAGTACATGGACCTTTGTTGGTAATGTCTCTGCTTTTTAATATGCTGTCTAGGTTGGTCATAACTTTTATTCCAAGGAGCAGGTGTCTTTTAATTTCATGGCTGCAGTCACCATCTTCAGTGATTTTTGAGCCCCCCCCCCACAATAAATTCTGGCACCATTTCCATTGTTTTCCTATCTATTTGCCATGAAGTGATGGGGCCAGATGCCATGATCTTAGTTTTCTGAATACTGATTTTTAAGCCAACTTTTTCACTCTCCTCTTTCACTTTCATCAAGAGACTCTTTAGTTCTTCTTTGCTTTCTGCCATAAGATTGGTGTCCTCTGTGTATCTGAAATTATTGATATTTCTCCTGGCAATTTTGATTCCAGCTTGTGCCTCATCCAGACCCGGGATTTCACATGATATACTCTGCATATAAGTTAAATAAGCAGGGTGCTGTACTCCTTTCCTGATTTGGAACCAGTCCATTGTTCCATGTCTAGTTCTAATTGTTGCTTCTTCACCTGCATACAGATTTCTCAGGAGGCAGGTAAGGCAGTCTGGTATTCCCATACCTTTCAGAATTTTCCACAGTTTGTGGTGATCTGCAGAGTCAAAGGCTTTGGCATTGTTAACAAAGCAGAAGTAAATATTTTTCTGGATGTTTTTCTCTCTTGCTCTTTCAGTGATGCAACGGGTGTTGGCAATTTGATCTCTGGTCCCTCTGCCTTTTCTAAATCCATGTTGAACATCTAGAAATTCATGGTTCACTTACTGTTGAAGCCTGGCTTGGAGAAATTTGATCATTACTTTGTTAACATGTGAGATGAGTGCAACTGTGTGGCAGTTGGAACATTCTTTGGCTTTGCCTTTCTTTGGGATTGGAATGAAAACTGACCTTTTCCAGTCCTGTGGCCACTACTGAGTGATATAATTACATTTTTATGTTTTCGAGAAAATGCTTGTTTTGGACACATTGATTGCACCATTTTACCTCTCCACAAGTAAAGTTTTGAGTTTCAATTTCGTACATTTTCGCCAACATTTGTTATTTGTCTTTATTGTTGATTTTCCTCACGTCCATCCTGAGTGCCTTATTAAGGAGGAAGTCATAATGCAGGACCCACATTTGAGGAGAGGAGAGTTAGCTTCATATACTTGATGGACAGCTGAGTCTGTATCAATTATTTAGAATCTTTCTGTGTGAGATTTTTATTCAACATTACTCATAAAACCTAATTTTTACTTTTTACCAGTTTGGACACCTGAAAATTATTTTAAACTTTTGGGAGCTTCCCTGGTGGCTCAGCCTGTAAAAGCATATGCTTGCAATGCAGGATACCTGGGTTCAATCCCTGGGTGGGGAAGATCCCCTGGAGAAGGAAATGGCAACCCACTCCAGTACTCTTGCCTGGAAAATTTCATGAATGGAGGCGCCTCATAGCTTACAGTCCATGGGGTTGCAAAGAGTCAGACACGACTGAGCAACTTCACTTTCACTTTCTTTTGGCTATAATCCAGCCAAGTAGACTGCTTAGTTCATTCTAGCTTTGGCTATTGAGAGCTTTTTCCATACTCTCCTGCTTTTATTTTACATAATTCAGCTTTTATGGGGCTTTTTGGTCCTTCTTTCTCACATTTTAAGATTATGCTGCTTTACATATTTATTGTCTCAGTCCTAGTATCAGACACATATTTAAAGAGTCCTTGTCCCTTTTTGTTAGAGCATATTAATAAAAACTTGTATGTGGGAACTTAATAATCTCAGCAGACAATGCATGGAAATACACATGCATGTATCCAGACTATGCATACAGACGGTTATGAAGATTTTCACATGGAATTATATGTTTCTGCATTAGGCTAAAGATAGTTTATAATGATGTCTCCAACCTGATCTCTTATGACACAGGTATTATAACCTTCTCCTTTTGTCTGCCTGTAACTTCCCACTCCAATGGTAAGAAACCTGGCTTCCACTACTCATCACTTACCAAATTCAGGGCTTGCTCCTTCAATAACTGATATGGTAGTTTCAGTCCTGTTAGCTACAAACCCCCGTGGAAAGAACTTACAGAGCCCATTGTTTATGTATGGTACATTTGCCTTTGGCCTGCAGATTCCATTCATTTACACAGTGAACTTAGATCAGATAATTTTGTCCTAAGAGTGAGAGTGGCCTTTTAAAATTTTTCTTCTTCCTTTTAAATCTTTTGGCTGTGCCGCGTCATGTGGGGTTTTAGGTCCCTGACCAGGAATTGAACCCATATTTCCTGCACTGGCAACGTGGAGTCTTAACCACTGGGCCCCTAGGGAAGTCTGAAGCTTTTCATTTATTTCTCAATCTGTTATATTCTTTGTTAAATTCTGCATTCCAGTCTTTAGCACTCCATACCATAAATAAATAAATGTGAATAGGTAATAAATTACTTGTGTTCTGAAAACAGAAATCTATGTGCTTAGACAAATGCATAGTGGCAGGTATTCCTCACTAAAGTACCATGTGAAATATTTCAACCATATATTCCATAAACTCTTTATCATGTCTGTTTTACCTTTGCTAGAATGTCTTATACGATCATACAGTGTGTAGCACTTGAGGCTGGATTCCCTCACTCAGTAATGTAAGTGTTAGATTCATGCTTTCCTTTATTTTTATTTTAAATTGGTCTGTGGTTCATTCCTCTATATCTCTGAATGCTATTTTATTGCATTAGATGAGAGGAAAGATAATTTTCCCCCTAGCCTCAATGTTCTTCACTGAGATGTTCATAATGAAAGGAAGATGGATTGGAGAAAAACAATCAGAAGTTTAATATATGACATGCATACCTCCTATATAGTTGAAAGATACCTGGGAAAACTGTCACTTTCTGAAATGGTCCAAGACTTTACCTTAAATGCTATCATCAGCTAAGAATGAAAGAAGGAGGTTAAGGAATGGAAGAAGCTATTTAAGGGAGATTATTAGGTGAAGCACAGTAAACAAAGACATGGTGGTATGCAGATTAACTTCCAGGTCCATTCCATAGACCTTCTTGATATTTAGTCAAGTCATTTAGTGATATCAAGTCAGTCTTGATACTTAGTCCATTCTTGATATTTAGCCATCCTCTATTTCTTGGTCCAGACAGGGACACGTCCTTAAAGATGGAGATATCCTTAACAAATGTAAATCTACTTCATAAAATGGAATTTCGACTTGGTTTTCAAAGATCCTCCTGGGGCGGCTGTTTGTTTTTTTCTTTTGTTTTGTTTTGTTTTTTTTAATTAATCAGTCCAAAATAACCCTTTTGTCAAATGTGCATATTTTGGGTGTGCTTTTTGTGCTCCCCTTGAAATGTGCATTCAGGGGAGGAGTGTCACCCTGGAGACTGTTGATATGTGACCCCATGGACAGGGACTGGGTTGGTCACCCTGAAGAATGTGGATATGTGACCCCAGGGGAATGGTCAGAAGGAATTCACCCTGGAGACTGTGGAATTGTGAGCCCAGTTGCAAGGCTTGGGAAGGGGTCACCGTGGAGACTGTGGATGTGTGACTCCAGATACAGTGTCTGGGAGGGATCACCCAGGGGACTGTAGATATGTGATCCTAGATATAGGGTTTGGGAGAATGTCACCCTGCAGACTGTGGACATGTGACCCCAGGTGCATGGTCCAGTGTGTTGTGATCACCCTGGAGATTGTGGAAGCGTGACCACAGGTACTGGGTCTGGGAAGTGGCGTCATCCTGGAGATGTGCACATGTGATTACAGACACAGGATATTTCAGGTGGAGTCACCTTGGAAACTGGAGGAGTGACCCCAGGTGCAGGGTCTGGGGTGAGGTTCAGTGACGTCAGGACTCTTGTCTTGTTGGGAGAGACACATCAGGATTCTCCTCGAGATGTTGCAATGCAATACGGACGCCTCTCAAGGTGAGGGGGGAGACCAAGTTTGCCTTTGCAGTTGCCAGAGCAATACTGTGACTCCTGTCAGTTTTCAAGAGGAGACAGGTTTCATCTCCTTTTGAAGCATTGAACTCCACGTGCCTCTCGTGTTGTCAAAGGGATGTGAGGCCTCCTGTCAAAATGAGGCGGGGAACTAGGGCATTCTCTAGGGTCTCCACAGGGGATTCAGACGTCCCTTCCTCTTATGAGATGAAAGACGAACCTGCATTCAAGTCACTGCAGGGACATCCGGCCTTATTTCAAACCAGGGCATCTTGGTGTCCATTCCACGTGAGGCAGCAAACTCAGGGTCCCTCTCACATATCTATAGCTGAGAGAAGCCTCCTCTTTAGGTGTTGTTTAAACCTGGCATTCCTCTTGAGTCAAAGCCAGGAAATCAGGTCTCATCTCGAGATGATTTGAGGTACACGGAGCTGTTTTCTAGTTGCTGTGCTGAACAGGGTGTTCCTCTATACTTAGGACAGTGTTTTCGGGGAATCTCTGGAGTTGCCTAAAGGAAGTCAAGCCACATGTCGTGTTTGATGGGGAACGCCAGATGGCTCTGGAGCCAATGAAGGGGAATCTGGCCTCATCTTGAGTTGATTTGGAGTACACGGAGTGCTTTCATGTTGCTGCGGGGACCTCAGGGTCCCTCTAGACTTGTATCAGTGTTCTTGGGGACTCTCTAGAGTTCCATCAAGGACGTCAAGGCTCCTTTCATGTTTGATGGGGAACACGGACTTGCTCTGCGCTCAATGCAGGGGAATCTGATCTCATCTCTCATCGAGTGGGAAGTCTCATGGTTTTTCTCAAGTTGCGGAGGGAACCTGGGGTATATTCTCGAGTGACGACAGGGATGGACTCTTAAAACTCCTGTTTGTTCAATGATGTCAGGACGCCTGTCTAGTTGTGAGGATCACCTCGGGATTCTCCTCAAAACTTGGTTGGACAATAGGGATGCCTCTCGAGATGAGTAGGGAAACCCACTGTCACTTTCAAGTTGTTACAGGAATACTGGGATTCCTGTCAATTTTCAAGAGGAGTCAGTCATCGTCTACTTTTGAAGCATTGAACTCCGTGTTCCTCTCGAGTTGTCAAAGGGATGTGAGACCTCCTGTGGAAATGAGGTGGGGAACTAGGGCTTTCTCTAGGGTCTCCACAGGGGATTCAGACATCCCTTCATCTTTTGAGATGAAAGACAAGCCTGCATTCATGTCACTGCAGGGAAATCCGGCCTTATGTCGAGTCACGGCATCTCGGTGTCCATTCCACTTGAGGCAGCAAACTCAGGGTCCCTCTCACGTACCTATAGCTGAGAGAAGCTTCCCCGTGAGGGGGTTCTGGAAAGTTGGCATTCCTCTTGATTCGAAGCCAGGGAATCAACTCTCATCTCGAGATGATTTGAGGTACACGGAGCTGTTTTCTAATTGCTGTGCTGAACGTGGTGTTCCTCTATACTTAGGACAGTGTTTTCAGAGAATCTCTGGAGTTGCCTAAAGGAAGTCAAGCCACTTGTCGTGTTTGATGGGGAACGCCGGATGGCTCTGGAGCCAATGTAGTGTAATCTGGCCTCATCTCACGTTGATTTGCAGTACACTGAGCACTTTCGTGTTGCTGCGGTGACCTCAGGGTCACTCTAGACTTGTATCAGTGCTCTTGGGGACTCTCTGGAGTTCCATCAAGGCAGTCAAGGCTCCTTTCATGTTTGATGGTGCACATGGAATTGCTCTGCACGCAATGCAGGGGAATTTGATCTCATCTCTCTTCGAGTGGAAAGTCTCATGGACTTTCTCGCGTTGCGGAAGGAACCTGGGTTATATTCTCGAGTGACGAAGGGGATGGCCCCTCATAACGCATGTTTGTTCAGTGACATCAGGCCTCCAGTCTCGTTGCGAGGGACAACTCGAGATTCACTTCGAGACTTGGCAAGTCAATAAGGAGGACACCTCTCGAGGTGAGGCGGGAGACCCAGTGTCCTTTCAAGTTGCCACAGGGATACTGGGATTCCTGTCAATTTTCAAGAGGACTCAGTCATCGTCTACTTTTGAAGCATTGAATTCCGCTTTCCATTCGTGTTGTCAAAGGGATGTGAGGCCACATGTCAAGATGAGGTGGGGAAATAGGGCTTTCTATAGGGTCTTCAAGGGGATTCAGGAATCCCTTCATCTGATGAGATGAAAGACGAGCCTGCACTCAAGTCACTGCAGGGAATTCCGGCCTTATTTCGAGTCAGGGCATCTCGGTGTCCATTTCACTTGAGGCAGCAAACTGAGGGTCCCTTTCACATACCTAGAGCTGAGAAAAGCCTCCGCTTGAGCTGCTGTGGAAAGTGGGCATTCCTCTTGATTCAAAGCCAGGAAATCAGCTCTCATCTCGAAATGATTTGGGGTACACGGAGCTTTTCTCGAGTTGCTGTGCTGAACTTGGTGTTCTTCTATACTTGGGACGGTGTTCTCGGGGAATCTCTGGAGTTGCCTAAAAGAAGTCAAGCCACTTGTCCTGCTTGATGAGGAATGCTGGATTGCTCTAGAGCCAATGCAGGGAAATCAGGCCTCACCTCAAGTTGATTTGAGGTAAACGGGGATATTTCGTGTTGCTGCGTTGACCTCAGGGTCCCACTAGACATGTGACAGAGTTATTGGGGACTATGTGGAGTTTCATCTAGGAAGTCAAGGCTCCTTTCATGTTTGATGGGGAACACCGACTTGCTTTGCATGCAATGCAGGGGAATCAGGCCTCGTCTCACGGCGAGGGGGAATTCTCATGGTTTTCTCGAGTTGTGGCGGGAAACTGGGTTATATTCTCGAGTTACAGCTGGGATGGCCCTTCAAAACTTGTGTTGGTTCAGTGATATCAGGACTCCTGTCTAGTTGTGAGGGACACATCGAGATTCTCCTCGAAGCTTGGCAGGGCAATAGGGACGCCTCTCAATGTGAGAGGGGCAACCCAAGGTCCTTTCCAGTTGCCACAGGAATTTTGGGATTCCTATCAATTTTCAAGAGGAGGGAGCGATACTCCCCTTTTGAAGCATTTAAATCCACGTGCCTCTCGAGTTTCAAAAGGATGTGAGGCCTCCTGTTGAGATGAGCCGGGGAACTAGGGCTGTCTCTAGGGTCTCCACAGGGGATTCAGACATCCCTTCATCTTGTTTGATGAAAGACGAGCCTGCATTCAAGTCACTCCAGGGAATTCTGGCCTTATTATGAGTCAGGGCATCTCGGTGTTCATTCCACTTGAGGCAGCAAACTCAGGGTCCCTCTCACATACATATACCTGACAGAAGCCTCCTCGTCAGGTGCTTGTGTAAAGTTGACATCCCTCTTGAGTCAAAGCCAGGGAATCAGCTCTCATCTCGAGATGATTTGGGGTACACAGAGCTTTTCTCGAGTTTCTGTGCTGAACTTGGTGTTCCTCTAGTCTTGAGATGGTAGTCTCGGGTAATCTCTGGAGTAGCCTAACGGAAATCAAGCCACTTTGTGTGTCTGATGGGGAACGAGTGATGTCTCTGGAGACAATGCAGGGGAATCGGGTCTCATCTCGAGTTGATTTGAAGTACACGGTGCACTTTCATGTTGCTGCAGGGGACCTCAGGGTCTCTCTAGACTTGTGACAGTGTTCCTGGGGACTCTCTGGAGTTCCATCAAGGAAGTCAAGGCTCCTTTCGTGTTTGATGGGGAACACGGACTTGCTCTGAATGCAGTCCAGGGGAATCGGGCCTCATCTTGAGTTGATTTGGAGTACACGGAGCCCTTTCATGTTGCTGCGGGGACCTCAGGGTCCCTGTAGACTTCTGACAGTGTTCTTGGGGTCTCTCTGGAGGTCCTTCAAAGAAGTCAATCTCCTTTCCTTTTGATTGGGAACACGGACTTAACCTGCATACATTGCATGGGAACTGGGCCTCATCTCGCGGTGAGGAGAAAGTCTCATTGTTTTTCTGGAGTTGTGGAGGGAACCTGGTTATGTTCTAGAGTTACGGCGGGGATGGCCCTTCAAAACTCATGTTTGTTCAGCGATGTGTGAACTCCTGTCTAGTTGCGAGGGACACCTTGAGATTCTCCTCAAGGCTTGGCAGGACAATAGTGACGCCTCTCGAGGTGACGGGGGAGACCCAGTGTCCTTTCAAGTTGCAACAGACATACTGGGATTCCTGTCAATTTTCAAGAGGACTCAGTCATCGTCTCCTTATGAAGCATTGAATTCCGCATTTGACTCGTGTTGTCAAAGGGATGTAAGGTCACCTGTCGAGATGAGGTGGGGAAATAGGGCTTTGTCTAGGGTCTCCACAGGGGATTCAGACATCACTTCATCTTTTGAGATGAAAGACAAGCCTGCATTCAAGTCACTGCAGGGAAATCCAGCCTTATGTCGAGTCAGGGAATCTCGGTGTCCATTCCACTTGTGGCAGCAAATTCAGGGTCCCTCTCACATACCTATAGTTGAGAAAAGCATCCGCTTGAGCTGCTTGTGGAAAGTTGGCATTCCTCTTGAGTCGAAGCCAGGGAATCAGCTCTCATCTCGAAATGTTTTGGGGTACACGGAGCTTTTCTCGAGTTGCTGTGCTGAACTTGGTGTTGCTCTAGACTGGTGGCGGTATTCTCATAGAGTCTCTGGAGTTGCCTAAAAGAAGTCAAGCGACTTGTGCTCTTTGATGAGGAATGCAGGATTGTTCTGGAGCCAATGCAGGGAAATTAGGCTTCATCTCGAGTTGATTTGTGGTACACGGGGCTCTGTCGTGTTGCTGCATTGATCTCAGGGTCCCTCTAGACTTCTGACACAGTTCTTGGGGACTATGGAGAGTTTCATCTAGGAAGTCAAGGCTCCTTTCGTGTTTGATGGGGAACACGGACTTGCTCTGCATGCAATGCAGGGGAATCGGGCCTCATCTCATGGTGAGGGGAAAGTCTCATTGTTTTTCTGGAGCTGTGGTGTGGAACCTGGGTTATATTCTCGAGTTACGGCAGAGTTGGCCCTTCAAAACTCGTGTTTGTTCAGCGACGTCAGGACTCCTGTCTAGTTCCGAGGGACACCTTGGGATTCTTCTCGAGGCTTGGCAGGACAATTGGGATGCCTCTCGAAGTGAGGCGGGACACCAGGTTTCCCTTTGCAGTTGCCAGAGCCATACTGTGACTCCTGTCAGTTTTCAAGAGGAGTCAGGCTTCGTCTCCTTTTGAAGCATTGAACTCCGCTTGCCTCTCATGTTGTCAAAGGGATGTGAGGCCTCCTGTCGAGATGAGGCTGGGAACTAGCGTATTCTCTAGGGTCTCCACAGGGGATTCAAACATCCCTTCATCTGTGAGATGAAAGACAATCCTGCATTCAAATCACTGCAGGGACATCCGGCCTTATTTCAAGTCAGGGCATCTCGGTGTCCATTCCACTTGAGGCAGCAAACTCAGGGTCCCACTCACGTACCTATAGCTGAGAGAAGCCTCCTCTTTAGGTGTTGTTTAAAGCTGGCATTCCTCTTGAGTCAAAGCCAGGGAATCAAGTCTCATCTTGAGATGATTTGAGGTACACGGAGCTGTTTTCTAGTTGCTGTGCTGAACGTGGTGTTCCTCTATGCTCAGGACGTTGTTCTCGGGGAATCTCTGGAGTTGCTTAAAGGAAGTCAAGTCACTTGTCATGTTTGATGGGGAACGCCGGATGGCTCTGGAGCCAATGAAGGGGAATCTGGACTCATCTCGAGTTGATTTGGGGTACACCGAACTATTTCATGTTGCTGCGGTGACCTCAGGGTTCCTCTAGACATTTATCAGTGTTCTTGGGGACTCTCTGGAGTTCCATCAAGGAAGTCAAGGCTCCTTTCATGTTTGATGGGGAACACGGAATTGCTCTTCACTCAGTGCAGGGGAATCTGATCTCATCTCTCATCGAGCGGGAAGTCTCATGGATTTTCTCGAGTTGTGGAGGGAACCTGGGTTATATTCTCAAGTGACGATGGGGATGGCCCGTCAAAACTCGTGTTTTTTCAGCTACGTCAGGACTCCTGTCTAGTTGCGATGGACAACTCGGGATTGTCCTCGAGTCTTGGCAGGGCAATAGGGATGCCTCTCGAGGTGAGGCGGGAGACCCAGTGTCCTTTCAAGTTGCCACACGGATACTGGGACTTCTGTCAATTTTCAAGAGGACTCAATCATTGTCTACTTTTGAAGCACTGAACTCCGTGTTCTACTCGTGTTGTCAAAGGGATGTGAGGCCTCCTGCCGAGATGAGGCGGGGAACTAGGGCTTTCTCTAGGGTCTTCATAGGGGATTCAGATATCCCTTCATCTTTTGAGATGAAGGATGAGCCGGCATTCAAGTCACTGCAGGGAATTCCGGCCTTATTTCGAGTCAGGGCATCTCGGTGTCCATTCCACTTGAAGCAGCAAACTCAGGGTGCCTCTCACATACCAAGAGCTGAGAAAAGCCTCCACTTGAGCTGCTTGTGGAAAGTTGGCATTGCTCTTGTTTCAAAGCCAGGGAATCTGCTCTCATCTCGAAATGATTTGGGCTACACGGAGCTTTTCTCGAGTTGCTGTGCTGAACTTGGTGTTGCTCTAGACTTGGGATGGTGTTCTCGGGGAATCTTGGAGTTGCCCAAAAGAAGGCAAGCCACTTGTGCTCTTTGATGAGGAATGCAGGATTGCTCTGGAGCCAGTGCAGGGGAATCGGGCCTCATCTCGAGTTGCTTTGTGGTACACGGTGCTCTTTCCTATTGTTGCACTGACCTCAGGGTCCCTCTAGACTTCTGACACAGTTCTTGGGGACTATGTGGAGTTTCATCTAGGAAGTCAAGGCTCCTTTCGTTTTTGATGGGGAACATGGACTTGCTCTGCATGCAATGCAGGGGAATCGCGCCTCATCTCATGGCAAGGGGGAATTCTCACTGTTTTCTTGAGCTGTGGCGGGAACCTGAGTTATGTTCTCAAGTTATGGTTGGGATGGCCCTTCAAACTCGTGTTGATTCAGTGACATTAGGACTCCTGTCTAGCTGCAAGGGACAACTCGGGATTCTATTCGAGGCTTGGTAGGGCAATAAGGATGCCTCTCGAGGTGAGGGGGGAGACCCAGGGTCCATTCCAGTTGCCACAGTAATTTGGGGATTCCTATCAATTTTCAAGAGGAGGCAGCCATGCTCTCCTTTTGAAGCATTTAAATCCATGTGCCTCTGGAGGTTTCTAAAGACTGTGAGTCCTCCTGTCGAGATGAGCCGGGGAACTAGGGTTTTCTCTAGGGTCTCCACAGGGGATTCAGACATCACTTCATCATGTGTGATGAAAGACGAGCCTGCATTAAAGTCACTGCAGGGAAATCCAACCTTATTTCGAGTCATGGCATCTGGGTAACCATTCCACTTGATGCAGCAAACTCAGGGTCCCTCTCACATACCTAGAGCTGAAAGAAGCCTCCTCTTGAGGGGCTTGTGGAAAGTTGGCATTCCTCTTGAGTCGAAGCCAGGGAATCAGCTCTCATCTCGAGATGATTTGGGGTACACGGAACTTTTCTCGAGTTGCTGTGCTGAACTTGGTATTCCTCTTGTCTTGAGACGGTATTCTCAGGTAATCTCTGGAGTTGCCTAAAGGAAGTCAAGCCACTTGTTGTGTTTGATGGGGAATGAGTGATGGCTCTGGAGCTAATGCAGGGGAATCGGGCCTCATCTCGAGTTGATTTGAAGCACACAGTGCACTTTCATGTTGCTGTGGGGTTCTCAGGGTCCCTCTAGACTTTTCAAAGTGTTCCTGGGGACTCTCTGGATTTCCATCAAGGAAGTCAAGGCTCCTTTCGTGTTTTATGGGGAACACAGACTTGCTTTGCATGCAGTGCATGGGAAGCGGGCCTCATCTCGAGTTGATTTCAAGTACACAGTGCATTTTCATGTTGCTGCGGGGACCTCAGGGACCCTCGAAACTTGTGACAGTGTTCCTGGGGACTCTCTGGATTTCCATCAGGGAAGTCAAAGCTCCTTTCGTGTTTGATGGGGAACACAGACTTGCTCTGAACGCAGTGCAGGGGAATCGGGCCTCATCTCGAGTTGTTTTGGAGTACACAGAGCCTTTACATGTTGCTCTGTGTTCCTCTCGAGTTGTCAAAGGGATGTGAGGCCTCCTTTTAAGATGAGGCTGGGAACTAGGGTATTCTCTAGGGTCTCCACAGGGGATTCAGACATCCCTTCATCTTGTGAGATGAGAGATGAGCCTGCATTCAAGCCACTGCAGGGACACCTGGCCTTATTTTGAGTCAGGGCTTCTCAGTGTCCATGCCACTTGAGGCAGCAAACTCAGGGTCCCTCTCACATACCTATAGCTGAGAGAAGCCTCCTCTTTAGGTGTTGTTTAAAGCTGGCATTCCTCTTGAGTCAAAGCCAGGGAATCAGCACTCATCTCGAGATGATTTGAGGTACACAGAGATGTTTTCTAGTTGCTGTGCTGAACGTGGTGTTCCTCTATACTTAGGACGGTGTTCTCGGGTAAACTCTGGAGTTGCCTAAAGGAAGACAAGCCACTTGTCGTGTTTGATGGGGAATGCTGGATGGCTCTGGAGACCATGCAGGGGAATCAGGCCTCACCTCGTGTTGATTTGAAGTACACGGAGCGCTTTCGTGTTGCTGTGGGGAACTCAGTGTCCCTCTATACCAGTGACAGTGTTCCTGGGGACTCTTTGGAGTTCCATCAAGGAAGTCAAGGCTCCTTTCGTGTTCATGGGGAACAGGGAATTGCTCTGCCTGCAGTGCAGGGGATTCAGGCCTCATCTCATGGCCAGGTGAAAGCCTCATGGTTTTTCTCGAGTTGCGGCAAGAACCTGGGTTATGTTTTCTAGTTACGACGAGGATGGACCTTCAAAACTTGTGTTGGATCAGCAACGTCAAGATTCCTCTCTAGTTTCGAGGGACACCTCGGAATTCTCCTCGAGGCTTGCATGGGCAATAGGGATGCCTCTCGAAGTGAGGCGAGAGACCCAGGGTTCCTGTCCAGTTGCCACAGGGATATCGTGATTCCTATCAATTTTGAAAAGGAGTCAGGCTTCGTCTCCTTTTGAAGCATTGAACTTCGAATGCCTCTCGAGTTTTCAAAGGGAAGTCAGGCCTCATGTCGAGATAAGGCAGGGAACTAGTGCTTTCTCTAGGGTCTCCACAAGGGATTCAGACATCCCTTCTTTATGTGAGATGAAAGATGAGCCTGCATTCAAGTCAATGCAGGGAAATCCGGCCTTATTTTGAATCAGGGCATCTCGATGTCCATTCCACTTGAAGCAGCAAAATCAGGTTCCCTTTCACATACATATAGCTGAGAGAAGCCTCCTCTTGAGTTGCTTGTGGAACGTTGGCATTCCTCTTGAGTCCAATCCAGGGAATCAGCTCTCATCTTGAGATGATTTGTGGTACACGGAGCTTTTGTCGAGTTGCTGTGCTGAACTTGGTGTTCCTCTAGATATGGGATGGTGCTCTCGGTTAATCTCTGGGGTTGCTAAAAGAAGTCAAGCTACTTGATCTGTTTGATGGGGAATGCACGATGGCTCTGGAGCCAATGGAGGGGAATCCGGCCTCATGTCAAGTTGATTTGTAGTACACGAAGCTCTTATGTGTTGCTGTGGTGGCCTCAGCACCTCTAGACTTGTGAGGTGCTGAAGTCCCCAGTCTTCTTGGGGACTATGTGGAATTTCATCTAGGAAGTCAAGGCTCCTTTAGTGTTTGATGGGGAACTCAGATGTGGTCTGCATGCAATGCAGGGGAATCACACCTCATCTCGAGTCGATTTGGGGTACACGATGCTCTTTTGTGTTGCTGCGGGGACCTCAGGGTCCCGCTAGACTTGTGATAGTGTTCTTGGGGACTTTCTGGAGGTCCATCAAGGAAGTCAAGGCTCCTTTTGTGTTTAATGAGGAACACAGACTTGCTCTGCACGCAGCATTGCAATCGGGCTTCATCTCGCAGCGATGGGGAAGTCTCATGGTTTTTCTTGAGTTTCAGCGGGAATCTGGGGTATGTTCTCGTATTACGGCGGGGATGGCCCTTCAAAACTCATGTTGGTTCAGCGACTTCAGGACTCATGTCTAATTGCCAGGGATACCTCGGGATTCTCCTTGAGGCTTGGCAGGGCAATAGGGACGCCTCTCGAGGTGAGACAGGAGACCCAGACTTCCTTCGCAGTTGCCAGAGGGATATTGAGATCCCTATCAATTTTCAAGGTGAGTCAGGCGTCGTCTCCTTTTGACGCCTTGAACTCTGCACTCCTCTCGAGTTGTCAAAGGGATGTGTGGCCTCCTGTCGAGATGAGTCGGGGAACAAGGGCTTTCTTTAGGGTCTCCACGGGGGATTCAGATATCCCTTCATCTTGTGAGATGAAAGACGAGCCTGCATTCACGTCACTGCAGGGAAATCTGGCCTTTTTTCGAGTCTGGGAATCTCATTGTACATTCCACTTGAGGCAGCAAGCTCAGGGTCCCACTATGATACTTATAGCTGAGAGAAGCCTCCTCTTGAGGTGCTTGTGGAAAGTTGGAATTCCCTTTGAGTCGAGTTCAGCGAATCAGCTCTCATCTCGAGATGATTTGGGGTACATGGAGCTTTTCTCGAGTTGCTCTGCAGAACTTGGTGTTCCTCTGGACTTGGAATGATGTTCTCATGGAATCTCTGGAGTTGCGTAAAGGAGGTCAAGCCACATGTTGTATTTGATGGGGAACGTGTGATGGCTCTGGACCCAATTCAGGTGAATTGGGCCTCATCTCGAGTTGATTTGGGGTACACGAGCTCTTTCATGTTGCTGCGGAGTCCGCAGGGTCCCTCTAGCTTTGTAACAGTGTTCTTGGGGACTCTCTGGAGTTCCATCAAGGAAGTCAAAACTCTTTTCAAGTATGATGGGGAACACACACATGCTCTGCATGCAATGCAGGGGAATCAGACCTCATCTCACGGCGAGGGGGATGTCTCATGGTTTTTCTCGAGTTGCGGTGGGAACCTGGGGTATGTTCTTGAGTTGCGGTGGGGATGGACCTTCAAAACTTGTGTTGGGTCAGCGACGTCAGGACACCTGTCTAGTTGCGAGGGACACCTCGGGATTCTCCTCGGGGCTTGGGAGGGCAATAGGGAAGTCTCTCGAGGTAAAGTGGAGACCCAGGGTCCCTTTCCAGTTGCCACAGAGATATTGAGATTCCTATCAATTTTCAAGAGGAGGCAGGCATCATCTACTTTTGAGGCATTGAACTCCACGTGCCTCTCAAAGTTTCAAAGGGATGTGAGGCCTCCTGTCGAGATGAGGCAGGGAACTTGGGCTTTCTCTAGGGTATCCACAGGGGATTTAGACATCCCTTCTTCTTGTGAGATGATAGACGAGACTGCATTCAAGTCACTGCAGGGAAATCAGGCCTTATTTCGAGTAAGGGCATTTCGGTGCCCATTCCACACGAGGCAGCAAACTCAGGATCCCTCTCACATACCTATAGCTCAGAGTAGCCTCCTCTTGAGGTGCTTGTGGAAAGTTTCCATTCCTCCTGTGTCATAACTCTCATCTCGAAATGTTTTGGGGTACACGGAGCTTTTGTCGAGTTGCTGTGCTGAACTTGGTGTTCCTCTAGATATGGGACGGTGCTCTCGGTGAATCTCTGGGGTTGCCTAAAGGAAGTCAGGCTATTTGCCCTGTTTAGTGGGGAATGAGGGATGTCTCTGGAGTCAATGCAGGGGAATCGGGTCTCATCTAGAGTTGATTTGAGTTAAACGAGTTCTTTCGTGCTGCTGCTGTCACTTCAGGGTCCCTGCAGAACTGTGACAGTGTTCTTGGGGACTATGTGGAGTTTCATCTAGGAAGTCAAGGCTCTTTTCGTGTTTGATGGGGAACATGGACTTGCTCTGCATGCAGTGCAGGGGAATCAGGCCTCATCTCGAGTTGATTTGGAGTACATGGAGCGCTTTCATGTTGTTTCGGGGACCTCAGGGTCCCTCTAGACTTGTGAAAGTGTTCCTGGGGACTCTCTGGAGTGCCATCAAGGAAGTCAAGGCTCCTTTCCTGTTTGATGGGGAACACGGACTTGCTCTGCATGCAGTGCAGGGGAATCGGGCCTCATCTCGTGGCGAGGGGAAAGTGTCATTGTTTTTCTCGAGTTGCGGTGGGAACCTGGATTATGTTCTCGTGTTATGACGAGGATGGCCCTTCAAAACTCGGGTTGGATCAGTGATGTCAGGACTCCTGTCTAGTTGCGAGGGACACCTCGGGATTCTCCTCGGGGCTTGGGAGGGCAATAGGGACGCCTCTCAAGGTGAGAGGGGAAACCCAGGTTCCATTTGCAGTGGCCACAGGAATTTTGGGATTCCTATCATTTTTCAAGAAGAGTCAGCCATCGTCTCCTTTTGAAGCATTTAACTCCGTGTGCCTCTCGAGTTTTCACAGGGATGTGAGGTCTCATGTTGGGATGAGGCCAGGAACTAGGGCTTTCTCTAGGGTCACCACAGGGGATTCAGACATCCCTTCATCTCGTGAGATGAAAGACGAGCCTGCATTCAAGTCACTGCAGGGAAATCCAGCCTTATTTCGAGTCAGGACATCTCGGTGTCCATTTCACTTGAGGCCACAAACTCAGGGCCCATCTCACATACATATAACTGAGAGAAGCCTCCTCTTGAGGTACTTGTGGACAGTTGGCATTCCTCTTGAGTTGAATCCAGGGAAGCAGCTCTCAACTCGAGATGATTTGGGGGTACAGGGAGCTTTTCTCGAGTTGCAGTGCTGAACTTTGTGTTCCTTTAGATATTGGACGGTACTCTTGGTGAATCTCTGGAGTTGCCTAAAGGAAGTCAAGCCACTTGTCATGTTTGATGGGGAATGCGAGATGGCTCTGGAGCCAATGCAGGGCAATCGCGCCTCATCTCGAGTTGATTTCATTTACACGAATTCTTTTGTTTTGCTGCGGTGACCTCAGGGTCCCTCTCGACCTCTGGCAGTGTTCTTGGGGACTATGTGGAGTTTCATCTAGGAAGTGAAGCCTCCTTTCATGTTTGATGGGGAACACGGATTTGCTCTGCACTCAGTGCAGGGGAATCGGGCCTCACCTCGCGGCCAGGGGGAAGTCTCATGGTTTATGTTGAGTTGCGGCTGGGACCTAGGGTATGTTCTTGGGTTACGGCGAGGATGGCCCTTCAAAACCCGTGTTGGTTGAGCGGCGACAGGACTCCTGTCTAGTTTTGAAGGACACCTCGGGATTCTCCTCGAGGCTTGGCAGGGCAATAGGGATGCCTCTCGAGGTGAGGTGTTGACCCAGCTTCCCTTTGCAGTTGCCACAGGGATATTGCTATTCCTATCAATTTTCAAGAGGTGTTAGGCATCGTCTCCTTTTGAAGCACTGAACTCCGTGTTCCTCTCGAGTTGTCAAAGGGATGTAAGGCCTCCTGTCAAGATGAGGTGGGGAACTAGGGCTTTCTTTAGGGTCTCCACAGGGGATTCAGACATCTCTTCATCTTGTGAGATGAAAGACGAGCCTGCATTCAAGTCACTGCAGGGAAATCCAGCCTTATTTCGAGTCAGGGCATCTCGGTGTCCATTCCACTTGAGGCAGCAAACTCAGGGTCCCTCTCACATACCTAGAGCTGAGAAAAGCCTCCGCTTGAGCTGCTTGTGGAAAGTTGGCATTCCTCTTGAGTCGAAGCCAGGGAATCAGCTCTCATCTCGAATGTTTTGGGGTACACGGAGCTTTTCTCGAGTTGCTGTGCTGAACTTGGTGTTCCTCTAGACTTGGGACGGTGCTCTCGGGGAATCTCTGGAGTTGCCTAAGGGAAGTCAAGCCACTTGTCTAGTTTGATGAGGAAAGCGGGATTGCTCTGGAGCCAGTGCAGGGGAATCGGGTCTCATCTCGAGTTGATCTGGGTACTCGGAGCACTTTCGTGTTGCTGCGGGGACCTCAGTGTCCCTCTACACTTGCGACAGTGTTCTTGGGGACTCTCTGGAGTTCCATCACGGAAGTCAAGGCTCATATCCTGTTTTATGGGGAACACGGAATTGCTTTACATGCGATGCAGTGGAATTGGGCCTCATCTCACGGCGAGGGTGAATTCTCCTGGGTTTTCTTGAGTTGTGGTGGGGACCTGGGGTATCTTCTCGAGTTACGGCGGGAATGACCCTTCAAAACTCATGTTGTTCAGTGACGTCAGGACTCCTGCCTAGATGTTAGGGACACCTCGGTATTCTCATCGAGGCTTGATAGGGCAATAGGGACCCCTCTCAAGGTGAGGCGAGAGACCCAGGGTTCCTGTCCAGTTGCCACAGGGATATTGGGATTCCTATCAATTTTCAAGAGGAGTCAGGAATCGTCTCCTTTTGAGGCATTGACCTCCGCGTGACTCTCAAGTTTTGAAAGGAGTGTGAGGCCTCCTGTTGAGATGATACGTGGAACTAGGGCTTTCTCTAGGGTCTCCACAGGGGATTCAGACATCCCTTCATCTCGTGAGATGAAAGACGAGCTTGCATTCAGGTCACTGCAGGGAAATCCGGCCTTATCTCGAGTCACGGCATCTCGGTGTCCATTCCACTTGAGGCAGCAAACTCAGGGTCCCTCTCACATACCTATAGCTGAGAGAAGCCTCCTCTTGAGGTGCTTGTGGAAAGTTGGCATTCCTCTTGAGTCAAAGCCAGAGAATCAGCTCTCATCTCGAGATGATTTGCTGTACACGGAGCTTCTCTCTAGTTGCTGTGCTGAACTCGTGTTCCTCTAGACTTGGGATGGTGTTCTCGCGGAATCTCTGGAGTTGCCTAAAGGAAGGCAAGCCACTTGCTGTGTTTGCAGGGGAACGCCTGCTAGCTCTGGAGCCATTGCAGGGGAATCAGGCCTCATCTCGAGTTGATTTGTGGTACATGGAGCTCTTTTGTGTGATTGCGGTGACCTCAGGTCCCTCTAGACTTGTGACAGTGTTCTTGGGGCCTCTCTGGAGTTCCATCAAGGAAGTCAAGGCTCCTTTCTTGTTTGATGGGGAACACGGAATTGGTCTTCACGCAATGCTGGGGAATTGGGGTTCATCTCGTAGCGAGGGGGAAGCCTCATGATTTTTCTCGAGTTGCAGCGGGCACCTGAGGTATATTCTCCAGTTGATTTTTGGCTGCACCAGACCACTGAGGAAGTTACCTTTTGACTATCCTTGATGACTGTTGTTAAATCCATCAAATTCTTTACATTTAATAGTGGAAACAAATGTGGTTAATGTAAGTTTGAAGTCAAGAATGCCAAATTAATTTGCCTCTCTATCCCTGTGTTCCCCTTCACAGCTAAAATTTTCACCAGAGCACTGGAGAATTCTTTGCTAAATATATATTCCACAAAATGTTATTCTTATGAAATTTTAAAATCTTTAATCAATAACTTTGGTAAATGGTGGACTAAATTAAAAAAAATAAAATATTCGCCTATGCAGCATTTCCTATGTTTATTTAATCATGCAAGTCTTCTTTCTCTTCTCTCTCTCTCTCTCTTTTTTTTTTTTTTCTTTTTTTGCAGGTCTTCTATCTTCAAATGAGCATCTTGGGGTTTAGTGTTCCCCCAAACACCCTATAAAGAGCTACCCTAAGCCAACTTTTCAAGCACAGTTATAAGGTTCTTTTTGGTAGATTCATGTAGCATTTATTAATTAGAGTGGATGAAGACTAACGATGCCTTCTTAACCTTGCCACCATGTTATAAGGAAAGCAAGTCTGGCACATAACTATGAAACATTTACTAAACAGAAATTCATTATTAATAAAACATGCATGCATGCTAAGTTGCTTCAGTTGTATCCGACTCTTTGCGACTCTACGGACTGTAGCCCACCAGGTTCATCTGTTTATAGGATTCTCCAGGCAAGAATACTGGAGTGGGTTGCCACACCCTCCTCGATCTTCCTGACCCAGAAATCCAATCAGCACCTCTTACATCACCTGCATTGGCAGGTGGGTTCTTTACCACTAGTGCCACCTGGCAAGCCCACAATAATAAAACATAAGGTAAATCTCAATAAAATTCAGATCTCTGCTCTTTTAAATGCACTGATCACAGCCTGCATGAAAGATTCACTCAAGGCAGAACAATACAGGCAGATTTAGGTTCAACTTTTGGACTCAACATCTTTTAGAGATCAAGCCTCAAGTACCATCCCTAAGGTTACTGGCTACACAGTTTGCTAGATTTTATTTCCTGCTCAAAGAATAGAAGGGGTTGTCTTAAAATATTTCTGCCACATCAAAAGGCTTGAATAACACTTGTTTCACCAATGACAGTAAAATGAATTAGCACAATTTTATGTCACCTTTTCTATACTGAATATTCTTAAAATCATTTCAGACATTGTTATACACACATTGGGACATGTTTTATAACATCAGTTACCCTAATTTGCATCTTAGAGCAATGTGGTTGTGGTGTGAAATTATGAAAGGGGAGAAGGGAAAGAGCTACCTCATCGAACCATGTTGCCAAATGTGTTCTGTGAACCAACTGCATTAGAATCACCTGTAGTTCTTTCAAAATGAAGATTACTCCAAGTAATTACATGCACACCCTATCTGAGAGTCACTGGCACCGAGAATCAGCCTAAATCTTCTGGAAATGGCTTCAAAATTTTGTATCTCCTGTACTTTTGCAGCCATTTTGTGCCAAAACAAAGGGAATATGATGACAGTAAAGATCGATAAAAATTTTAAAGGGTTACCTACTGGTAGCTAAACTTACATGATTCAAGAAGGTCCCACAGTTTTCCTTTTCTGGATGTCACCACCAGGAATAAGAGCCACAAGATTTAATAACTGATGTGGCAATGGGTACCAACCAACCAGAATTGATGCCTTCCAGCCTGCAGGATCAGTGAACTGGCACTTTGTTGTTCCTGTATATTATCAGCCCACAAATAACCATCGACCTCCCTGGCTGGCATACAGACAACTGCCTATAAGTAGTGGTGGGGTGATTTTTTTCCCTTTTTCTTTATAACTTTTATGTTGTGTTTTCTTTACTGGATTTGCTGTGTACTAACAATCGGTTGGTTGGACAGAGACAGTAGTGTCTTTGAGCCAACTCATATTGACTTTGTAAAGTCAGTTGTTTGTATCTTTTCCAAACTCTACATTCAGTGATATCACACTGTTGCTTGAACTGGATCACTGTGGGAGTGTTTCTATCAAAGTGAATACTACCAATATGCTTCCCTCTTATAGCTGGTTGTTATACATTTTGCAGCACACCACTGGAGAGAGAGATTATTTTTTTTTCACACCACTACTGTAATACATATAAATGTACTAGATATAACATTTATCATTTTAAACATTTTGAGTGTCCAGTTAAGTGGCATTAAGTGTGTTCACACTGTTGTACAACACCATCACCTCCATCTCCAGAATTATTTCATCCTTCCAAACTGAAACCTTGTACCCACTAGACCACAACTCCACAGCCCTGGATAACCACTGCTCTACTTTCTGTCTATGAATTTGTCTATTCCAGGCAGCTCAAAGAAGTGGAATCACACAGTAACTGTCTTCTCATGTCTGACTTCTCTCACGTAGTGTAATGATTTCAAGGAACACCCATGTTCTAGCATGTTTCAGAATTTCATTCCTTTTCAAGGCTGAATAATATTCCATTTTATGTATATACCATATTTTGCATATCTGTTCACATGTTGATAAATATTTAGACTATTTCTATGTAATTTTACTGAGGCGTAATTCACATATAACAAAATTATACATTTTAGGGCACACTGTTTGATGCACTTTGAAAGATGTATATATCCATGCAAACACAACAAAGATACAAAATAGTTCCACCACTCCCACCACGCTAGAAAGCTTCCCCCTCACCTCCTTTTAAAGACTTGGTTATTTGCCTGCACCGGGCCTTAGTCGCATTGTGGGGCTCCTCCTCACCTAGTATCCGCAGCGCGTGGCCTTAGCTGTGCTGCAGCATGCAGAACCTTGGTTCCCGGAACCCGTGTCCCATGCACTGCAAGGATAATTCTTAACCACTGGACTCTTGGGAAAATCCTTCATCCTTTACCTCTGTCAACATGCCCCAAACTCCCTGTCTCAGGCAACTGCCATTGTGATTTCTATTAATACAGATTTATTCTGCTCGATGGAGAATTTTCAGTAAATAAAATTAGACAGTATCATACTTGATTCGGGCTCAGCTTTTTCACGCAGCATAATGTTTGCAAGACTCATCTGTACTGCTGTGTGTCTCAGTGATTCTTTCCTTTTTGTTGCTGGGCAGCATTCCACTGGCAAGGACTGTGAAGAATCTGAGATTTTATCCTGTTTGCAAGCTAAAAAGTTAGGCTGCCTCGGATTCATGCTTGTACCAGATCAAATATGATTTTTTTGCATGTAAGTTATGCCTCAATAAACTTATACAGGTAAAAACAACCTAAATGTCCACACATAGTAAATCTTGAGTCATAGCTGAGGAACCCTAAGCTTAGAAAACCTCAATCTTTAATAAGAGACTTCAAGAAAATCTGCCCAACCTTTGTTCCTGGAAGGAGACATTATCTTCATCATACTGGACTCCAAAAAATTTGCCTTCTGCTCCAGATGGAGAAATTATATTTTCCAAGGGTATCTACTGTGCAAGTGTTTTTTTTTTTTTAAAGAAGATTGTCTGGAGCAAAACTGTCAGCACCTCTATTCATAAGACATGTGGAAACACAAGGGACCCATGGGAATCATGTCCCAGTGTCTGGTGTGTGAATGAAGTGAAGTGAAACTTACTCAGTCATATCTGACCCTTTGTCACCTCATGTGTATACAGCCTGTGGAATTCTTCAGGCCAGAATGCTGGAGTAGTAGCCTTCCCCTTCTCGAGGGAATCTTCCCAACCCAGGGATCAGATGGAACCCAGGTCTCCCACTTTGCAGGTGGATACATTTGTTTGTGAAAATAATGTTTGTCAAACATTTGTGTGAGAATACATTTGTTTATTCACTCTCCTGTTGATAAATATTTGTTTATTCATCTCCTATTGATGAATGTGATTCACTCTCCTATTGATGAACATGGAGATTGTTTGCACTTTGGGCTATTATGAATAAAGTTGATATGAACATTCTTAGACACATGTTTTGGATCTCTATGTTTTAATTTCTCTAGGGTAAATACCTAGGAATGTAATTGCTAGGCCATATGATAAGTCTATGTTTAACATTATTAAAGCATTGCCTGGTTTCAAAAATAGTCATAATTTTTTTACTTCTGCCATTAGTGTATGAGAGTTCCAGGCGCTCCCCCTCTTTGCCAGTAAATATCAACATTTTATCGAGTCTACTTTATTATTATTATTTTCTCTCTGTCTTTCTCTATATATCTCATCCCCACTCTTTCAGAGAAAGTTGCAGATATGACACCACTTTACCCCTAATGTTTTGAAGTGTGTTTCTTAAAAAAACTTTTATATGACCACAGTACTATTATTAAAGTCAGGAAATTAATATTGATACAATATTGTTATCTAACTTAGAGATTTTATTCAGAATTCACCAACTTTGCCCATAAGGGCCTATTTTGCAAAAGAAAATCTGATATTATGTGTCATTTAATTATAATAGCCTTTTGATTCTTAACAGAGTGATTTGTATTAGTTTTTACATTAGAAGCAAATGGCCCTGTGATCTTAATCTCTTTTTAGGCATTATGATCTCCATTTTTATCTTTATTTTTATTTATTTATTTAATCTTTATTTTTAATAAGTTAACTAATTAATTACATAAAGCAATACATTCACATGGCTCAAAATTTTAAAAGCATGAAGTATTCAAAGGGAAAAATCTTTTTTCTACTCTACTCTCAGGTTCCCAATTTGGAGACTCCCCAAATAGAAATTTGTAATCGACCCCTAATTGACTATGTATACTTTTTTTTTTACACAAATCTGCTGACTATTGTTTGCCAAACACTTGAGATGGAGGAATTCATTTTCTTTTAAAGCAATGAGGTAATCTGGCAATGATGAGAAAAAGGATTGCTGTAAAGCTACTTCCTCTTTCAAATTAAATTGATCTTAGTCAGATTAAGAAGCTACTTACTACTACCTGTCTCCTTACTTCTCTATCTCCCCCCGCAGGGGACTGTGTCACCAGGACCTAATGCTGAAGCTTGTCACAGGTGAGGGACTTTGTGCAGAGGAAAGAAATAAAAAACTTGATCCACCCAGATGGCTCAAGAAATCCAGATCATCTCTGCCTTTCTCCTCTTGTTCTTATGTTACTTGGGAGAAAGATTCTAGAGGACAGAACTACACAAGGACCGTGTCTAATTTCTGGAGGAAGACCTTCCTTAAGACTCTGGGCTAGGACCCTCTCGGGTCAGTGACAGTGATTCAGGCAAGATTTGCCTTATATTCTGAGAATGGTAACGTGGAAATGGTAAAATAGTCAAGTGTCACAGGCACTGGCAGTGAAGACCCAGGTGTGCAGATGAGTCTTGTCACTTGCCCCTGGGTATGGCTGTTATATTTTCCAAATACAACATATAACCTGAAAGAAACTTTCCCAAATAAGTGAATTTATTTATATTAAAATTTCCAGTAGGATAACCATAATATATAGCTATTTGCAGGTTGTTTATTCATTATTGGAAATCTTCTTACTCTCTTATGACCTACTTGCATTTAAAAAAAAAATGGCTCTACTAGTTTTTTCTTTTTTTCTTTTTTTAAAGATTATAGTGTAGAAAATTTCACACACAAAAAATAGAACACAAATCTCCATATTCTCTTATCCTCCAGCTCCAAGTTTTCAGCTCAAGGACAAGCTTTTTCTATTTCTGCTCGACCCACCTCACCCCCCAACCCTTCATACAGATGGTTGAAGCAAATTCTAAAGCAAAGCAAAGCAAATCATCTTATACCATCATTTCATCCATAAATGTTTCAGCATGTTTTCTTAAAAGGCAGTGAGTCCTTTAAAAAAATAATTTAAATTCCTTTATCATTATCCACGATTCCTTAATATTATCAAAGATCTAGTGTTCATATTTCCTTGATTGCCATAATATATAATTGAGCTTCTTTGTTTAAATCAGGGTTCTTGGCTGATGTATCACTTAAGATTCTCTGATCTTTATCTTCCTACTCAGTCTCTCTTTTGAGGAGGGTATTTATATTGAAATATAGTTGATTTACTCCCCTGGTGGTTCAGCAGTAAAGAATCCGCCTACAATGCAGGAGACACGGGAGGCTTGGGTTCAATCCCTGGGTCGGGAAGATCCCCTGGAGGAGGGCAGGGCAACCCACTCCAGTATTCTTGCCTGGAGAGTCCCATGGAAAGAAGAACTGGTGTTCTGTAGTCCATAGGGTGGCAAAGAGTCAGACGCGATGGAAGAGACTGAGTATGCATGAGCACATAGCCGATTTATAATGTTACATTTGTTTCAGTTATACAATACAGTGAATCAGTATTTTTACAGATTATACTCCATTTTATTATGAAATAATGACTATTTTTTCTGTGCTGTACAATACATCCTTGGGGTTTATTTACTTCATACATAGTAGTTTTTTAATTTCAATTTTTTAAATTCTGAAAGTATGATAACACATTTACAGGAGACTTGGAAAATACACTGTATATTACAATTATTTTTTAAGGAGATAAATTAAGATTTTTAGTTGGAGTTTTAGTATCAAACTCTCAAAAATTAATAGAATGAATATGTAGAGAAATAGAATGATATACTAGACCTGAAAAACACTATGAACCAATTCAATATAATTAAGATTTATACAATTTTTACACAACAGTAGGACACAAATTCTATTCAAGTTCCCATAGACTGTAAATTGGGAGACTCTGGAACTTATCCAAGGACATAAAACAACGTGCAAAAATTTCATGGTCTTAAAGGTATTGAAATCACACAGGGTCTGTTCTCTTATCACAGTGGAATTACGTTAGAAACCAACATAAAAAGATATTTGAAAATAACCCACATCTTTTCAAGTGCAATGTGACATTTACTAAGAGAGTTACTCAGTCTCTCTCTATTTTCTTGATAAAGGATATAAATCGGAAAATATTTCTTAAAGTTAACCTTTACTGTAGGTAAGCTGCAGTTGCAGGTATGGTGCAAATTCAAACTGAAATAGTATTTAAAAGCATCCATTGGCAGAGTTCTCTAATTTACCACGGCAGATTTGAACTATAATAACTGAATAAGGTAAATCTATTACTTTGCAGACAAAGTATAAATATGTATGTTACACCAGATTACATTAAAATGTCTGTTAGTTTATTTTTCATTACCATTCCTGCTGTCAGTTCCACTTTCTCATTCACCTTAGTTATAGCTTAGTACTTAAAGTATTGAGTGGTCAAAGTTCAAACTTTAGGAGGAATGAAATGGCATTTCTTGGTCTTAAATTCTAATTATGCACCACAGGCTGAATTGTAGCTCTTTTCTCTCAAAATGTGTAGGTTTTCTGTTGATAAATTGGCATCTGTATTAGGGTGCAACCTTAGGGTAACTGACTGCTTACTTTTTAAGTTTTGTTAAACGCATATAGTGTGTTTGTATTTGCTGCATAATTGAGAAGTTTCATTTTTGCCCAAGTATTTTTTATTGTAAAGCTTTTTAGGAATTTGAACTCTTTCATCTTTGGAAAGAAATCTCAAGTTAATATTAAATCTTATTTTCAGTGGTTGAGTACTCAGATCCTGACTGAGGTGGTTTATTTGTAATACACTCTTTGTATCCTTAGGATCCTTAATTTAAAGTATACTGTATTTAATATTTTTAAAACACACAGTGTTTTAAAATACAATGTAATGTTAACTTTTTAATTAACTTCAGTTTTTGGAGTCCTGTATTATTAACTTTAGGTCAGTAGTATAATTTTATACACTATAGAGATTTTGTTGTGTCCTAGCTTTGTATTTTAATGCTTGCTGCGTTCAGTGTAAATGTTTCCTTATTGTTTTGTTTTTACCATGAAGATCAGAATTTGTGAGAAAGAGTTAGATGCAAAGGTTAATTGAGCACCTATAAATTTGGCTGTTTAATTAAAATTCAGTTCCTCAGTAAACAGTAGTCACATTTTAGATGCTTAGTAGCTTCAGGTGGCAGTGGCTACTGTATTGGACAGCACAAATACAAGAACAAAATGGCTCTGTCACTGCAGAAAGGTCTTTTGAATAGTGCTGCTTTGCAGTGAGTTAGGTTCTGTCTAGACTCTGGGAATACAGAGATAAACATGACTGACAAGGCAAACACTTAGCTCCTGGTGGGGTTGAGAGATGGCAAACAAATAGCTGATGTCCATCATGTCATCATTAGGAAGAAAGATGAAAGTGGGTAAGAGAGAAGATGTAATGAAACAGTGTGCGGGGAGGTACCTGTTAACTAGGCGGTCAGGAAATGCCTTCTTAATATTTGCATGTCAGTGAATGAAGAGAAGGAGCAAGTCTTGTGAAGACCTGTAGGAAGACCCTTCTAGGCACAGGGAACAGCAAGTGCAAAACCCTGAAGTGAGAACAGATTGGACATACTTGAGGAATGGCAGCAAGGCATGTGCAAGTGAGGTCCTGGGAGAATGGTGGGTGATGAGGGGGGACATGACGGACAGTAGCCACATCATGTGGTACCTTGTGGTCTGTGGTAAAGACTTAGAATTTTAACCTGAGTGTGGTGAAAAGACATTGGAGGGTTTTGAGCAGAGGAGTGGCATGATCTAAATTATGTTTATTTAACTTTAATATGCCAGATTTACAAATAAAACAGTTAAAAACCCCCATGCCCTCATTCTCCAACTCTAGCAAAATGGGCCCAACTGAGATCATTGATCCCATGGATGACCTGTCCTTCCTTTATATATATTATCTCCTTTATCCTTCCCTGTAATATTGTGAAGTAGGATTTGTGTTTTAAAAGATCACCCTGGCTGCCGTGTAGAGAGTTAAGTTTAGGGGGGCAAGAGGAAAAGCATGAGGGCCTTTGGGAGCCTGAGACAGCAGTCTTAAGTGAGAGGTGATGGTGGCTTGGAGTCGAACGGCAGGTGGTGGTTGAAGTGATGAGAAGCAGCCAGATTCTGGTGAAACCAGCAGGAATGCTGGTGTATGTAGTTAAGGAAAGAGGAGCAGGGGTGATGCCTGTACTGTGGTCCAGATGATGATGTGACTGCCCATAGGAGAGTTCAGTTTATTCATGTTAAGTTTAAGATACCTAGTAGAAGTCCAGAGGTTGTCAAGGACACATTTTTAGGTTAAGAAAAAGAGGAAAACCCAGTGAAGGTAACTAAGGAGATATGCTGCAATAGCTAGCTGTTGATTTATGGTCTGAGTTTGGCCTCCAGGTTTGCTAGAGCTGGAGCTAGTTATTGTAGTGTCTCATGTCCCATATCCCAAGCAACCCCTCAGCCACTGGCAGACTGGAATGATTGGTCCTCTGGATAGTAGGGAATCAGTGTTTCAGGTAGGAGAACATGATACATTGAAGAATACTGCTGAAGAATTTAGACAAACACATTGATTTGTGAAGGTATTAAATGCCTTTAATGAGCAATAGAATTTCTAGAGAATATAGTTACTCTTAAATGGAACACTAAGTAGAAGATTTTCTTGTATACTTTATAAATATTGCATTAGTAGTTCAAAATCAGAATTTTATTAAATTTTACTTTCTCCCTTTTTTTCTCATTTTAAGTAGATGAAATGCATGTAAAAATGAAAGCACCAAAAAGAACTGTGGGTGAAAGTTGGATGGCCTAACAGTTTATTCAGATTTTAAGATTTATTTACATATTATATCATTAGCAAAAGGTGTGTTATAAGGGTAAATTTGTAAGTGAATATTGACAAGTTGTTAAGTTTCTGCTTAAAGTCTTATTTGCTATTTTAAGTTATTGTTTCTTACAGATTTTCTAATCTGTGCTTATTTTTACTAGGAGTCATGGCTTTGAAAGAATTACCTTACTGATTTCGAACACCATTTTAGGAGTAATTTTCCATATGCCTTAAAAGAAATAACCAAGCAAAAAAAGGAAAGGGACAAATAAAAGATATTGCCATTCTCATCCACTGTTTAACCTGACATTTTCAGAAAACAGTCTCACACTGAACTTTGTACACTGCAAGTAGTTGTTATCTAGACTGTGAAGTAAAGATAAAAGCTGTAGTATCTGATCTTAAACAAGTCACTTTAAGCCCTGGACTTCCAATTTTACTTAGTTTTTATTTTTATTTTTAATCTGTGAAGTGAATGTTTTGTGCTAAATGAGTGTCAGTTATCAAATTGTATAGACAAGAATTTAATAAAAATTTGCTTAGAGTGGATAGTTTGTTTGTGAGAGGCACTGTGTAATTACTGAATCTTTGAGAGCATAACATCACTAGTTTCTGCTCTCATTTATATACACAAGGAAGCGTAATGTAACTGTTATCAGTATCCTGATGGAAGAGGGATAATTGAAGAAAAGCAGTTCTCTTTTTTAAAATAAGTGAAAAGAACAAATTATGGATGAAGTTTCACTGGAAAAGTGTAAGCCTGGAAGTTATTTGAAATGTTTACCTGAAGTAAGAGCAGATAAACGTAAAAACAAATTACCAAATAAAACTTGACAAGCAGATACAGATACTCAAGGTGCAATTCCCCAAATGAGCAAACGCTTGAACAGATTTTAAAGTCTTTGTCAGAAGGTTCTTAAACTTATCAAAAGGAAGAAACTACTTGGAGAATCAGTGAGGCTCTTTGGGCAGAGTTCAGAGGATATGCTCAGAAGGGATAAGTATGTTGTAGGCAGAGAAACTTCATTCACTGAAGTTTTTTGGTCTCTCACTGTAAGTAAAGTATTATGACAGATAATTAGATGCCCTAAGGTATATTCTTTGATCTCTTAAGTGATTCATAAATTGCAAAAATCAATACAAAATCTTAAAATTGATAAAAATGTGTGTCAGACTCTAGTCATGAGATGGAAATCATACCAGTGATTTTCACAGAGAATTTAATACAACCGATTGTTAACTAGGCATTTCCACTTAATAGTGGAAAGACAAAAGGGAACAGAAAGGTCTTGTCGGAAGCCACCACTGCCTCCTGACTGGAGAGCAAAGAGAAGAGGGCAAGTGGCTGGAAAGAAAGGCTGCAGCCCAAACTCAGGCCTCGAGGAAGGGGTTTGCACTCAGCTGGGACTAATGTCTTTGGGATCAGGAGAGGGGCCCAGTGGGGTAAGGGTACAGGGCTCAGTGAAGAGGGTTCTGCTGGCTGGCGCTGGTGTTCTAGGGGCACGGTGATACTGGTTCTGTGTCAGAAAGATACAGACTGGAACCAACTCTGGCTGCTAGAATGAACTGCTGCTGGCCTGAAGAGTGGTTGGGTTGCACTGGTGGCAAAAGGAAGCAAAAAATAGGACTAGGAAGCAAACAGAAAGTGCCGCATTTTCCTCCTCCAGCTTTCTGGTCTCAAGTACCCCTTGACTTCCAGGTGGCTCAGTGGTGGAGAGCCCTCCTGCCAGTGCAGGGACAGATTTCAATCCCTGGGTTGGTAAGATCTGCTGGAGAAGGAAATGACTACCCATTCCAGTATTCTTGCCTAGAATATCCCATGGAAAGAGGAGCCTGGCGGGCTGTAGTCCACGGGGTTGCTGAAGAGTCTGACACAGCTTAGTGACTAAACAATAACAAGCACTTTATTGGCAGAGCCTAACAAGAAGCAAACTGTAAAGGAGAAAATGTGACTCACCCCCAGGATCACAAAGTAAGAGCGTGGAAGGGTAGTTTTAAGGCTGAGAAACAAAAGCTCAATAACTTGCAGGAAGAAAAATGAATCTACATCTTTCACACAAGGCATATTTAAGTGTCATTAGAACTTTATAGTCAAGAAATGCTATAGGAATTAATAGGAGAAGACAGATCCTTGTTAGGATAAACAGACAAGACAGTGTTGGAGAGTAGTGTTTTAATGTGAATGTGATTTTAGCAGGCAGAAGTGAAGTGAGGGATGATTGCAGTAATGGAAGGAGATATTATAGGGTATGAGAAAGCTATAAAATTGCATAATGGAGGACATGGGACAGACCTGGATCAAATTGGTTTCTACTGATGACTAACTTTAATGCTGAAAGTCATTTTTTGTCTCTGACTCTCATTTCTCTTTCATCCTTGATCCTTTAGGCATTGAAGACTATTATTGGTTGGATCAAAACCATGTTTTAGGACCATTAATTTAGAGTTTCTGGAGTTGGAGGTGACAGAGAATCAAATATGGAGATACTTTCTTGAGCAAGTGATTTGTTACTTGCTCCAGATAGTTTTCTTATTAACACAGAAGTTTTTAATCAGGTCCATGGATAAGGTTGAGAATATCCTTCAATGCGTGAATATAATTACATGTGATTTTTATGTTGTCAAGGAAGAGGTTTCAGGTGTAATTTTCATCAAAATGAGATTAAATAAAAGGATGTTTGGAATTTGGTAGACCATTAAATGTAAGTAAACTACTCAAGAGCATATGGGTGTACTGTCATTATTCACTTTATTGGGCACTTAATATGTTGAAGGCACTTAGGAAAAAGAATGTAGGGTAATAAAAGTATATCAGTATAGTAGGGAGCTGGTCCTGCTCTTTCATGGGGGGCATAGGTCCTAGGGAGGGCTGCCTGCCTAGATAGTGATTTGTGCTAAGATATAGAAGGTGAAAAAGGAGTTAACGATGAAGACACTGAGGTGGTGAAATTGTGGCATTTTTAACAAAAGTGGATTGACAGTATTACCATAAATTTCCCTAGTGATTTGTTTTGAGGGTCCGCAGGCTGCTCTTGAACTTCCATAAGGAAGCGTGTTGAATATTTCTCAGATAGCCTTTGGAGGCTATCTATTAAATTCACAGATTCAAGTTAGAGGAGCCAATGTGGCCTAAGCTGGTGGTCTTCAATTTTGACCTGATGTCTAGATTTTTTTTAATCTTGGGTTGAACTGTGGAGTTACAAAAGATATTATTTTCATTGTGGTAAGATGTCCATAGCATAAAAATTAGCATTTTAACCATTTTTAAAGTGTACTGATTGGTGGCATTAAGTACATTTCACATTTTTCATGTTACCAGTCTGAAACTCGGTACACATTAAATAACAGCTTCCTATGCTCTTCTCCCTCCAGGTACTGGGAACCACTATTGCATTTTTCCCCTTTATTAATTTGACTGTTCTGGTACCATGTATCAGTAGAAACTGAAAACACTGTTTTATGTCTGGCTTAACTTCACTTAGCATGATATCTTTAAGGTTTATTCATGTTGTGGCACTACTAGCATTTCATTCCTTTTTTTTTTTTAAATGGAGTTCATTTTTTAGAGCAATTTTAGATTCGTATTAAAATTGAACAGAAAGTACGGAGTCCTCATACACTACTCCTACCCCCATGGATGCACAGCCTCCCTCACGTCAGCGTCCCACACCAGAGTTGTGTATCTGTTGTAAAATACAAACCTCAGTGATACATCATTTACACTGGAGTCCTTGGTTTATGTGAGGGGTCACTCTTCTTGTTGTACAGTCTGAGTTTTGTGTAAAGACATAGTGTCATACGTGGTATTTTCACTGATCCAGAAGCAAGTTGCCCTCCAAATACACATTCTGCATCTATGGATTCAGAAAGCCACAATCCATACACATGATACACCATCTGCAGTTGGTTGAATATGTGGAGGCAGAACGGTATGGAGGGTTAACAGGATTCTTCACCACTATGCATTCACAGTTTAAAAGAACATGCCAGTTTCACTTAAAATTGTTCTTAATTAAGTAAAAAATTACTAATCTTATTAAGTCACAATCCTTGAAAACACGTAATTTTAATATTCTGTGTGGTGAAATGGAAAGTGTGCCTGAAGTATTTTGGCTGCATGCCAAAGAATGATGGTTGTCTCGAGGAAATGCACTTGTCATTCTGTTTGTATTTTCTGCAATGGACATGATTTTAATTTAAATGACTAACTATGCTTATTCAGACTTGGGTATTTGTAGATATTTTCTCAGAAATGAAAAAAATAAGCCTATCAGTTTCAGGAAAATAGTGTCTGTGCTAGAGATAAAATTTGAACTTTCAAGCAAAAATTAATATTTTTGGAGAACTTGTATCCACCATCTGAGTTTTATCTGTATATTCTATTTTTTTGCTCTTCATTTTTTTCATCTCTCTTCATTAGACTTATTTAGAAGCTGCTAGAGGATTTACACACACACACACAAATACATACATATATATATATATATATATATATATATGTGTGTGTGTGTATATATATATAATATAAAATGAAGGAGAATATATGTATTCTCCTTTATTTCCAAGGACTGTTTTAACAGAGCACAGTGCTTGAGCTTGGCAGTTTTCTTGTTTGAGCGTACTGACCGTACTGACTGCAACGCTTCGCTCTGTTGGTTCCCACTGCTGTTAGGAAGTCCGCTATGAGTCTGAACTGTTGCTACTTTATAAAAGTTACTTCCCTCCCCACCCCCCCCACCTCCCCCATAAGACTTTGCTCCTTGTCTTTTATTTTCTGCTGTTTGACAATGATGTATCCAGGTGTGGTTTTCTTTTTTATTGATTTTCCTTGGAATTCAGTGAGCTTCTTAAATCTGAGATCTTGAGTGAAGTGTCTAAACACATCTGAAAAATTCTCATCTTTAAAATATTAATGCCATTTTTCTCCTTCCCTTTAAAGACTAATTGATTGTATATAAGACCCACTTACTGAATTTTTTGTTTCTCTTTGTCTCATTCAAACATACATTTGTTGAATTTGTTTTATTTTTATTTTTCAGTTCTAGAGTTTCTGTCCAGTTATTCCAGCACTGTTTGCAGAAAAAGACACTTCTTTCTCTTTTGGATTGCTTCGGCTCCTTTGTCTGAAATCATCAGTTGACTGTACTTGTAGGCCTGTCTTGGGGCTCTTCCACTGACCTATGTTTGTCTGTTCGTTCACCAGTTCTGTGCTGTCTTGATTACTGTAGTACAGTAAGCCTTGAAATCGAGTGGTGTGAGTCCTCCAACATTGTTCCGCTTTGGTCTTGTGTTGGGTAGTCTAGTGTTTGCCTTTGTGTGTAAACTTCAGAAATCATTTTGTTGATAACTATAAAGTAACTGGCTGGAGTTTTGATTGGAATTGTGTTGAATCTATAGATCTAGTTGGGAAAAATTGTTGCGTTAACTACTGAGATGATGTATAACTGGGATTGTTTTATGTAAGAGCTCTTTTTACTTCCAGTTCACCGTTACTCTGGCAGGGAGTCCTTACAGGTTCAGCTTGAAGTAGGGATAATATACCAGAGTCCCCATGTTTGTCTGGCTCTGGAGTTTGACTTTTCCCTGTAAGGCCTCTGAAAGGTTAGTTCCGTTTTCCAGGATTTTCGTTGGAATTGGGTATTTGGTTCCACAGCCCTTGGAACCTGAGTACTGTGATCTTGCTTTATTTTGGGGACCCAGCAATTGTTCATCACCTTGTTACCTCTTGAATGTTTTTGAGTTGTTAAAAACTATTTCATCCAGCTTTTAAAGTTATTTTCAGGACGGGAATCAGTTCTAATTTCCTCCTCTATCATTGCTGAAAATGAGTTTCCCCAGTTTCCTGTCTCCCTCATAGAATTGGTGGTCAGTGTATTTAGACTTTAAAATTTTGTGTAAATTCTTGGAGGAGCGGGATGAATTCTCCCAACTTTTGAATGTCTGTTGACACCTTCCAGACAGTAATAGGTAAGTAGATCTTCAAAAGCTCTACCTGTGGTGAATAAATGATGCAGTTGAGTTTTTGTGTGGTCTGGTTAGTATAAAATGTGCCTTGGTTTTGGGCACTGAACAGTTGGGCAAAGAACCTACCAGTAGTTTTGTGTTTGTAGTATAGATTGCTACTCATCTGTCCCAGTTTTCATTCATTCTCTCTCCGTGATAGAATTCCCAGTTTTTTGCTGGGCTGTGCTGTGCTTACTCACTCACTCAGCCAGGTCCCGACTCTCTGCGACACCATGACTGTAGGCCACCAGGCTCCTCTGTCTATGGGGATTCTCCAGGCAAGAATACTGGAGTGAGTTGCCATGCCCTTCTCCAGGGGATCTTCCCAACCCAGGGATGGAACCCAGGGCTCTCACAATGCGGCCATATTCTTTACCAACTGAGGCACCAGGGAAACCCAAGAATACTGAAGTGGGTGGCCTACCCCTTCTCCAGAGGATCTTTCCAACCCAGGAATCGAACTGGGGTCTCCAGCATTGCAGGCGGATTCTTTACCAGCTCAGCTAAAAGCTCACATACATGTATGCATTTAAGCAGACTTCAAATCCAGCTAATTTTTATTCTTGCTATACATCCCCCTTTCTCCTAGTCTGTACCAGCATTGTTTCTTGAGCTTGTCACGTCTTGCCTGTATTGCTCAAGTAGACATACAACTACTTCTTTGTTTAGAGTCTTGTAACTGATATTTTCTTTTTCATCAGCAGAAATGAAAGAACTTTTCAACTATGTTACTCCTGTGCTTGCAGAATTGATTTTAGTGTCCTTAGTTTTCAACTCTTTGTGATCTGGTCCCATTTGTCATTCCTAACCCTACATTTGATACCCTAATAACACCAAATATTAAAAATTTCCCTCCCCTTGTATTTGTGGTTCCTTACGACTGTGTCCTTTCTCATGCCTAATCCAGGGTTAACTTTCTTTTAAAATAAATTAGTTTCAGGTATTTTTTTAGTTTAATCAACTTTACATGTTTCTGAACATGAGAATAAATAGGCTCTGCTGTTGAATGCAGTGTAGCCTGAAATCTACACTGTGTTTATATAGTGTTTATATATCTAGTGGTTTTTATCCTAAGTTGCAAATTTTGTTTTTCTTAAGATAATCTGTTAGAAAAAGTGATTGTAATATGTGAGTCATAAAATTAAATTGTTTCAGAATTGGGCTTATCTAGACCAGTCTCCTGTTTCACATATAAGGAAATTGTGGCCAGGAGAAATTAGTGATTCTGTCAAGTCAAAATTAGTTAGAAGCAGAATCAAGGTCTGTCGTGAGTTTCATCCTAATATAAATATCTGCTTAATGAAAATCTTCAAGTGTGTTGAAGTTTTCAAGTGTTCTTATCCCTGTAGTACATCTAGGATTACCACACCATGTTTCAAGGGCCTGTAGTTCTTGTGTGAATAGCAACTTGGGTAATGAACTGAGCAGTATGCATTCTTAATTTATGCCTTAACAACTCTGATTCTGTAATGAATGGTTTGCTTACAGTCGCTTTAATATACTTACCTTCTTGACAGTTCACTCTGGGAGGAATAGTTAAGTGTTTAAGTGAAACAGGCATGGTAGATACAACACTTAACAGTTATGTGTGTCTTTGTTTTTAGCATCAAGCATTGCACAATTCTCTCGAATAATGTAGATCACCTTTTACTGAATTTAACACTGTCTGATATCATGGTCTCCCTGGCAAATGCCTCAACTTTGCAGAAGGATTCCAGTTGGATAGAAAGGATAAGGAAATTTGTAACAGAAACCCTTGAAGATGGGTCTAGGCTAAACAGTAAGCAGCTGAACAGATTGCTTGGTGTCTCCTGGAGGTTAATACAGATGCAGTCAGACAGAGGTGGGTGTCAATGCTCTGTCCTTACTTAAGAGAGGGGCTCTTACGCATACTGTTAATGTTGAGCATCTAATTTTGAGTTCATACCTGTCAAACATTTCATAGTCATTTACGTTCGAGCCATAAAAGGTAGCCAGCATAATCATGAAGGAATGTCTGCTTGAACCCTGATGGCTGAGGACACCCCCTTTTCGGTGAGTAGGTCCACTCTGAAGCTGATGGGTAGGTTTTCTACTAGATTACATAGTTGGAGTGAAAGAAAGTAAGTTTTATTAATAGGAAATGACATTGAGCCTAAGGATAAAGAAATACTTTTCTGATCTAGTTTGACTAGAAATTGGTGGATCCTTATCTCTTTACCTTTCTTGTAACTTGAAGTTATGTTGCATTAAGTCAGTTTTTAGTGTGACTTACTAATTCTTTTCATTCAAGCAGAACTTTGCTGTTTGGTTCCTGGCTTATCCACCTTTCTAGTATTGTGGTATTTGTTGTCCTTTCCTAGGTTTGTTGTCTCTTAGGAAAATTTGTACTGTAATCTCCGATTGGTTTGACTTTTTTATTAGGCCATTGATGTAGGATTATGATGGTAGTCATCAGTTTGTGGCTAAAATCTGCTTCCTCATAGGAACAAGGTGCTTCTGTGCTTTTTAGAAGAATTATGGTGCTGGTGAAGAAACATTTTGACTCACAGGCAGCTGTTTTCTCTTGTTTCTTAGAGGCTACAGAGTCTCTCATAAAGGCAGTTTATACATTGTATCAGCAGAGAGGCCTTCTCCTTCCAGTTCCGACTTCGTTACTGAAGTTTTTCAGTAAAAGCTATCAAAAAGAAGAACTGAGATCTTACAGAATCCGGTACAGTTCCTTTGTTATTTTGCTTTTCTTTTTCTTACCAGGTTACTTTGTAATCTGTATGAATAAGATGATAGGGTGATTAAATCTTTGGAGAAAATCTTCTTTTTATCCTTTTTGGTTTTATTATTATTTTTTTTTAAATAAAAAGGCATACATAATAGTTTCAGTAACCTTTATACACATAACTGAGAAGGTAAAAGTCTCTTTGAGCATATATTTCCACTTGTCTGCTTAACAGCTAAAGGACAATTATTGGAACCACCTGTAGCAGCCTCAGAATTTTGTTTTGCTTCCCATAAAAATTATGGAGGTTTAACCTCCGGCCCTTAGTGACATATTGGGACATATGGTATAAGAATGAGGGCAGTAGAAGAGGAGAGGTGTACAATAGGTGAAAGAGATTAAAAGGTGCAAACTGAGTTATAAAGTAAATAAGTCATGGGGATATAATATACAGCATAAAGAATATGACCAGTAACTTTTATTAGGACAGGTGGTTACTAGACGTATGGTGACCATTTGCAATGTGTACAGATGTCAGACTATTATGTGATACATACCTGAAACTAACATAATACTGGGTGTCAAAAATGTTTCAATAAATTTTTAAATGGCGGTATCTTAAAGAGCAAAAGTGTCCAGCTTGGTTTGGTGCTGTCTGGTGATGCAGACAACACGAAGAGTAGAACTCAGGAATCAGTCTTAGATGTGGTGAGTTTGAGGTTTACTTGGGATAGTCTGGAAGAGATGTTTGGGTGAAAGATAACGGGATTTGTGGTACTTCAGCATACATAGGTAGTTGTTAGAACATATTCAAGTCTTTACTGTGAGTCAGGTGCTTTTCTTAATTTTTCAGTAATTCTCATACTTTTATGTAGGTACTGTTGGTTTCTGCCTTATAGAAGGAAGCTTAGGTTAAATAAGTTGGTGAGTGTCATGCTGTTAAAGGGCAGCCAGACTGAGACTTAAGTTCAAGTCTGGTAGACTCCAAAGGTTGTGTGTAAATCACTGAACTCTTGGGGGACAGCAAAAGTGATTGCCGTGTCCAAGATGAGACATTAGAGAGTGAGCAAGTATGTGCAAAAATGGAAAGAACCCAAGTTTGTAGCCACTTAATGTGGGGGCACCCTATACTGAATGCATAAATGACTTAATATAGTAAAACGGTCATTACAAATTAGTGTAAATAGTTCACAAGCTAAGTAGAGCCTGTGTCCTTTAAGATAAAATTACATTGTACATAGTGCCCCAAACTACATAAACTTTTAAAATACAGTGGGTAAAACCTTAGAGAATACTATAGATGAATATAGTATGCCAGTCATCTTATAGGCTCTCAAATGTTTAAATAAATGTGGTGTATTTCCCTTTTCTTTGATGGCCTTAGATACCGTAGTAAAGTGTTATCACGTTGGTTGGCTGGTTTACCACTGCAGCTTGCACATCTCGGCTCCCGAAATCCTGAGCTTTCAACACAGTTTGTTGACATTATCCATACTGCTGCAGCCCGAGCAAATAAAGAGCTACTCAAAAGTTTACAAGTTACTGCTCTCCGAATCTATGGTAAGAGTGTTGTTTACCTGTGTATGTAATAATCGGTCTACCCCGACTTAAGAACAATGTTTCAAAGGGGAGATCTTTAGGTTTTACTTTTCCTTCAAATTATACATTAATTGTACCATGGTAAAATGAATAAAATATCAAACAGTAAATTCATTTTCAATAGTATTACTTAATACAATAGTTTAAGAAAACTAAAGGTTGGAGATGTTTCTTCAGATCTTAAATTATCTTTTAAGCCACGAAATTCACAAATTCAAAACTGATCAGATATTTTTATAGAATTCTTTTGAAACTTTGATGGCAAATTTTACTTATTTAATCGTTATTGAGATCTTGTACGGCTTTCATATATTAACGTTTCACTCACCCCTGAAACCTTTTCATTCTTTTAGCAAAAATATCAATAAAAATATACATATATGCATATGTATAATTAGTATTTATTATTAGGACACAGTTTATATACCATAAAATTGGCCATTTTACACTGTGCAATTCATTAATTTTTATCATATTCCCAAGATTGTGCGATAGTCACTATTATCTTATTCCAGAATATTTTTATCACCTCAAAAAGAAACTCTACCATTAGTAGTCCATCCCTATTTCCTCATTTCTTCCTACCTCAGCTCCTGACAACCACTGCTCACCATTTCTGTCTCTCTGTATTTGCCTGTTTTCATCATTTCTCACAGATGACATTGTGTGATGTGGATCTTCTCAGTATGGCTTCCGTCACTTGGCATACTGTTCTTAGGATTTACGAGCATATACGAGTACTGTATTTCTTTTTAATGCTGAGTAACATTCCACTGTTGAATATACACCACTTTATATTTACCCATTTATTAAATGACAAACGTTGGTTTGTGTCTACCTTTTGTGTGTGGTATTTAAAAATCTGTATTTTTCAGTATTGCTTATATATAGGAGTGTGTGTGTATACTCAGATAAGTCTTTGGTTTTAAATTCAGTTCAGTTTAGTTGCTCAGTCGTGTCCAACTCTTTGCAACCCCATGAACTGCAGCATGCCAGACCTCCCTGTCCATCACCAACTCCTGGAGCCCAACTAAACCCATGTCCATGAAGTCGGTGATGCCATCCAAGCATCTCATCCTCTGTTGTCCCCTTCTGCTCCTGCCTTCAATCTTTCCCAGCATCGGGATCTTTTCCAACGAGTCAACTCTTTGCATCAGGTGGCCAAAGTATTGGAGTTTCAGCTTCAGCATCAGTCCTTCCAATGAACACCCAGGACTGATCTCCTTTAGGGTGGACAGGTTGGATCTCCTTGCAGTCCAAGGGACTCTTAAGAGTCTTCTCCAACACCACAGTTCAAAAGCATCAATTGTTCTGCGTTCAGCTTTCTTCACAGTCTAACTCTCACATCCATACATGACCACTGGAAAAACCATAGCCTTGACTAGACAGACCTTTGTTGACAAAGTAATGTCTCTGCTTTTTAATATGCTATCTGAGTTGGTCCTAACTTTCCTTCCAAGGAGTAAGCATCTTTTAATTTCATGGCTGCAGTCACCATCTGCAGTGACTTTGGAGCCCAGAAAAATAAAGTCAGCCACTGTTTCCACTGTTTCCCCATCTATTAGCCATGAAGTGATGGGGCCGGATTAGGTTGATATTATAATTGTCCCTGTTTGGCAAAAGTGCTTGTTTTTTTTTTTTTTTTTTTTTTTACTGTTTTGCTTTGTTTCTAATACCTTTAACTCCATCAGTTATTATTTCAAATAACACATTTGAATATTATGAAATCGAGTGTTAAATGTTATCTTTAAATAATGATTGTATTTAGTCTTACTCTAGGCAGTACCTTAAGCCATACATATATATTTTTTTTTCATGTAGTTGATATGTTAGAATTCAACATAGCACAGTGAAAATGGTCAGTCTGCTTTATTAATTCTTGTTTGTATATCTTTTAAAATTTAACTTGTCTTCCTGCCTCACTAGATCCACAAGAAGGCACAGTGGTGGTTCTGTCAGCAGAGTCTCAGCAGCTTTTGGTCCAGCTTGTGTATTTTCTACCCAGTCTGCCTGCTGACTTGCTTTCTCGGTTAAGCTGCTGCTGTATTATGGGAAGACTCAGTGCAAATTTGGCTGCCATGCTTATCGGGATACTGCACATGAGGTAGCATGCTAAAGTGAGCTGTATTTCAAGTGTATAATCTTCTCCCTCACCCTTCCCCTGTCACTGGCAGTTTATGAACTGACTTTTTAAAATGCCGCCCCTCCCTTCATTTGCTCTTAAAACAGCAGTTAAAACTGTTGATGATACTGGGTAAGAGGAAGGTCACTGGGGCAAGACTGTTCCAGGTGGTTTGCTTAGCGGTTTGCATTGTCATGGTTGCAGTCACTAAGTCCATGGGCTGTAGTCCACCAGGCGCCTCTGCCCATGGGATTTTCCAGGCAAGGATACTGGAGTGGGTTGCTGTTTCTTTTTCCAGGGGATCCTCCTGACCCAGGGATTGAACTCTTGTTCTGCTACACCACAGGTGGATTCTTTACCGCTGAACCATCAGGTAGAAACATACAGTGATTTGTGTAGGTGCATTGAAACAAGGGTTAAGATTATCAGAAGTGTGTAGCCATAGTAAGGATTCAGTGGCGGATGAGAGTGCTGTGTTTTAAAACTTCTGGTGTTATGAAATTGTAATACAGGTCTTTCTTTTTGGAAGGGAGCTCAGTTCAATGTAGGTGGTGAAATAAAAGCTTGCGGACTCAGACAGGGAATCATTAAAATATCTGTGGGTGGGTGGGTGGGTGTGTGTGTGTGTGGCAAAATATACATAACCTAAAACTTCCCATTTCAACCAGTTTTAGGTATACAGTGAGAATTGTTTGGGGCATTAAGTACATTCACACTGTTGTGCGACTGCTACCACTATTCATCTCCAGCACTGTCATCGTTGCAGACTGAAACTCTGTACTGATTATTTCCCCTTCTCCCAGCCCTTGTTTACCACTATTTTGTCTTCATGATTTTGATATATTCATCTGTTAATGGATACTCGGTTGTTCTGCCTTTTGGCTGTTACAAATAATGCAGCTATAAACATTGGTGTGCAGACACCTGTTTGAATCCTTTTAATTCTTTTGGCTGTATACCCAGAAGTAGAATTGCTGAATCATATGTTAATTTTCTGTTTAATTTTTCAAGGAGCTACTTTCCAGAATGTGACTGTGGTGTTTTACTCTCAAAGGTCTTAAAACTAATAATGTTTCATGTTGCTAGTGTTCAAAGTATCCTTTAAAATGTAATGTTTGTATCAGGCATAGTACTTTCATATTCAGCCATTTGTTACTGATTGTGGCTCAAGGCCAGGGTCTGATACAGTTTTAGGCAGGAGTTGAATCTGGGCTGTAGCTGAAAAATTTAAAAACTAGCTTCTTTGTGGCTTCTTGTGCAGACCCTCTGCCCCAATTAAACAGGAGTGGCTCGCTTTATTAGTAGACTTTCTTTAGCTTTGTTTGCCAGTCTCTTCGTACCAGGATAAGACGTATGTTTGAATGTTGTCGCCCAAATTGTGCTTCATAACTGATAATTACTTTTTCCTTTTAGCAAAAGAGAGCTGTTTGCAATATGTTGTCTATATATGAAACCCCTCTTTGTCTAGTTCAGTACTAAATGCCAGGTCTTTAAGAAATACAATTTAACTTAAGTGGTTTTATGACTGTTAACTTCCAGTAGAGGGCACTCATTTCCCATGATAGAACTTGTGGAGGATCTGTTTTGGCATTCATTTAAAAGTGACTTTTGAACACCTCTTAAAATTAATTCTCTTTAGAACTTGTATTTAGTATCTTTTTTGGCATTAATTACGATTGACTTGTGCTCAATAACTTTGGTCAAGGATTTTTTCACAAGTCTTTTTTTACATTTTTTTGTGGGTTTGTGGTGAGTACTGAGAAAATATTAATTTACAAGTAATGGTAATAGAAGTTTATAATCATCAAAAGCAAGTTGTCATGTAGTTAAAAGTGTACCACGTTAAACTTTGCCTTTTAGCATTTACACAGAGTCTTAGTAGACTTCTCTTTCTGTAGATGTATTGTCCCTATTCAAACTAATCTCTTTAAAAATTAAAACAAGATGGGGCCTTTTCAACTTTCCCAGGCCAGTGGTATTATCATTGCATCACTTTTCCTAGATTTAGAATTGAAGAATAATGTTCGGTTATTCTTAAGGAATGATGTTCTTCTAAGGAATACCGTTCCTTAGACATCACCTGGGTTATTTCACGTCTTTGGTTTTCCCCTCCGTCCTTGATGGTGACGGTAAACCAGCTAGCTTTCTCACTGTCTCCCACCTGCACCGTTCACCTGAGGCATCCCACTCCTCAGCTCCGTCTGTGCCAAGGACTGTTGGCAGGCTCCTTTTCCTGAAATATTCCTTCAATAATTTCTGATTCTCATCTGCTATATTAATTGGGCTCTGCGGTCTAGTTCACTCTGGGTGTTAGCGTTCTGACACTGTTGTCTTCAGCAGGGGAAGTTCATCGGAGAGCAGGTCACCACCAGACCATCTCCGTTTGTTCAGTGTGTGAAAAACCCATCAACTTAGAGTTGTTGGTGTTTAGTTTGTCTTAAAAACTGTACTTAGAATTGCTGTTCCTGCCTTTTTCACTATTCACTTAGAGGTTTTTTGAGTTTTTCCTCTCCATCTACCTGTGGTGTTCTGCTGACCGTTACTCTTCTTACCCTCTCTGCCCCTAGTTCATTTACAGCTGGTTTGGGGAACATGAGACATGCATGTGGAAACGTAGTCTATGCTGTTAGATAAAAATACCAGAGAAGGGAGAAATTACTGAGAAATTCAGCCTGGTTTTGAAGCAGGGTGAATATGTGAGCTGGTCTGCCAGGAGCAGATCTGGTTTGCTTCTGTTGTCCAAGCATAATTGATATAGCATCCCTTCTAGTCTCAGAACTGTTCTGGTGTGGCCAGTATGTGTGGTCATTGTAGTTTTAAGGACAGAGTGATACATTGCTTGTCTTTTGTCCAAACTAGATTTTTAAATGGATTTGCTACTCTTTTTAGCCACTGGACAGCACAGTGTTCACTGGGTATAAGAGGATATTAGCTTCTTTTCTAAACACCCATTTTGTACTCATTTCCATTGAGCATCTCTGACTTTTTATAACCTCTTAGCTTGTGATATTCTCTCCCATAGCCCTTTAAGCAAAGAGAAGTCCTTTAAGTAGAAGTGATTCAGAAAAATGTTGCCATTATTTTTAACTCCCCAACTTTTAAGAATGTTAATAAATACAGTTGTTTCAGTGGTTAAAAAAAAAAAAAGTGCTTCTCATTGAATTAGAAACTCCTTATTTTGTCTTGACATTTATTCAGATTTCTATTATAAAAGTTTGTCCCAAAAAAAAAATTTGTCACAAAAAGCTATCCAAAAAGATAGCTTTTTGGATCTGATTATTCTCAGCTTTTTGTTTTTTTGCTGTATTCATGGCTGACATTTGCTGTATTCCTTCTTAGTCTTACCTTGAGGAGAGTTTTTAAAGGTATCACTGGAAACTGATCTCATAGCAGGAACCAGATAATCTTCATTTAATGAGAAGCTGCTTTATGTTTAGCTATTCCCTTAAGTCCACTACCAATACTTTAGCTGCAGTATTGTGACGTAGACTAGTTATAAAGCCTCGCAAAGTATAGGAGTGCATAGTTATTGCAGAGTGGCTTTAAATTGAAGTATTCTTTACCTAGTTAAGATGCTTTGGTTTAGGTAGGAAGCAGGAGCTTGTTTAAACTTAGCTCATTCATATAAACAAGGTAAGACTTTTTTTTTTTTTTAATGAAGATGAGGTAGTAAATACATAGCAGCTGAACCTACTACTGAAAAGCAGAACTTCACCTTGGCTCCTTGAAACTGAGTTTTGAGTGGTGTGGAAAAATTTTCCAGTTGTACCATATAAGTGGGCTGGTTATGCTTTTCAAGGAAACTTTACATAAACATATGTTAGAAATTATGTTTTCCATATTACGATACTTGAACCCCCTTACATGTAAAGATGATACATGCTACGGATTTTTGACTGAGCTCTTAAATTATACTTGTATTCCATAAAGAATAGTCATATATTCTGTGCTTTATTCCTGAGTCTTCAATTTGGTCACTTCTAGTACTAGGTCTCCATTGTTTATTGTAGATCATCATTTTCTGGATGGAAGTCTTCAGTGAAAGAATGGAATGGAAGTGATCAGTTAAACATCAGTAATGAGGACTATTTCAGCCTCTTATTTTCAACACTTGCAGGTAACTGCCCTGATCCACCAAGTTAAGGAAAGGAAAAGAACCTAGTATGAAAATTCTCCTGAGATTTACTGTCTTACCTGTTTGGGTCTAAGTTTTGGACCTCACTGCATAGCTTAATAAGATGGGGAACAGAATATCCATTTTAAGCATGTTTAACATGTTCGGTGTGTTAGGAAAAACATCACATTTTAATTAGCCATATTTTGCTTTCCATTGATGTCAGAGAAAAATTAGTAAAATGAGTCTTGATGTGTTAGATTAGTAAGTATTATTACTGTTGTTTTAAATGATCATACTGTCTTTGGTAGTTTTGTTTTGTAACTGGATGATAAAGATGACAGTGTTTGAAATTTTCTGAAGACTTAAAATTAAGAGACTTATTGAAATATGTTGTCAGAATCCAAAAATAGCTTGAAAAGTTCTGATAAGGAGCTGAATGTAGCAAGATAAATATTATATAAAAGAAACAAGTAACAAGTAGACTTGTACATGTTTGTTTGATAGTTTTGGATGTATGCGTTTGAGATGGATGTGAGGGCTTTATGTTTTAATTAGTAGTACCTGTCAAAGGGTTTAGTGGTTTTAGGAAACTCATTAGGAATCAGCCAGGAGTGTGATATGGCTTCCCAACTAGATGATGGCTCTTTAGGGCATGTTCATGGAAGTACAGTGATCTGAAAACATCAAAGCAGGTAGCTAGGGTCAGACCACATTGTGCTCGTATTCTGATCATTCTAAGAGCTGTCTTTCAGGAGGGACTTGGGCAAGTTGTTTGTATAGGTCAGACTAGGTGTAATAGAGGTGGTAAGAGAATCAGAAATCTTATTATATGGAATAGGTAGAAGGAAGTACACAGTAATTGTTGAAGAAATAGACTTAGGGGGGATGGAGTAGTTTTAAGACACTTGGAAGGCTATTATGTAAGAATACAGAGTTTGGTATATGTATGAAGGAGCATATTGTTTTTCATGTTCATTTGCTTTTTTAAACCTGACATTAATTAGAATGATTATGTCTTTCACACTTATTTAAGTATAAAGGTGGCAAAGCCCTCAGTTTAAGGGATATAATATTGTTTCTTGATGTATTACACATTTGATTCAGGTCAAATCTTTGTGTACATAATTATATGAATTTTACTACATCGCTGGCATTTCATTTTTTAAAATAATACATAAAGTACAGAAATTCAGAGAAAATAGCTTGTTAGCTTGAAGAATTTAACTTGAAGATACATGTCTATTTTTTAAAAATTACTTAAGAATGTTACTTGCTTTGTGATTTATTTTAAATTGGATTTCTTTATACTCAAATTAGGGTTTTCAAAAGAGGAACTGACTTGGCTTCAGAGCCTTTGAGGAGTGCCCCATGTCATCCAGACGCAGCTTTCTCCCGTGCTACTTTACCTCACTGACTTGGATCAGTTTTCACACCATTGGGACATAACAGAGGTAATGGTCCATTTGGAAAGGCATGGAAGATTGTTAGAATTCAGTTCATCCACCGCCAATAGTTACTGTGTGTTAGCGTTGCCTTGTGTAAGATGTTTCTAGAGGTTGAGAGCAGTATAAAGCACAGTCCCTGTTCTGAAAGTGCGTGTGACCCTTGGATAGGCGATGTGGATTCCTGAAAGAAGAGTTTTCATAAAGTTATGCCACTAGAATAGAATAAATTAGCAGTTTGAATGATAGAGACACATTTATTTTCTTTTTGCCTAGTATAGGGTAAAAGGAAAAAGAGGAAAGACTTCATGGAAAAGGAAGAATTTTACGTAGATACTGAAGGATTAATAAGAGTTAAGTAGGATTTTGTATCCTTGAAGGTGGGTTTTTCTAAACAGAAATAATTATTTGGAAGCTCCTTTGGTTTTAAAGAATTAGTATGTAGTTTATCAAAGTTACATTTTAAACCCCAAATTTCCCTTAAATTTTAAAGTTCAACTTAACAAATCTTTTTAGATACATATAGTAAGTTTAGGGAATCATTTTAAAAGGAGACTTAAACTATATTGCATCCCTTTTACATACATATTTAAAACTTTAAAAAACTGTTTAAATAACTTAATATATTCACTATTTGGTAAGTAGTTCAGTTTTCAGACAAACCTTCACAAATGTTATGGTAAATCTTAAAACATTTAATAAACTTACAAGCATGGTACATATTAATATCTTAAGTTTCAGTACTATTTATAGTGAAATTCAAATTAAAATTACAAGTCTAGGTTAGCTGTTAATTCTGTTTTAAATTGAAATTATAGGGCTGATATTTTACGCTAATAGTCAGAATTGTTTTACGTTACAAATATATAAATATGTAAAGCATCATAAATACTGGTACTAAGGATTTGAGTCTGTAAGATATTTATATATTAGTTAATTTCTTTTATTTATTTCTTCAGTTTCTTTCCTTGCATTGAAAGGTACTTGCCCAGTAGAATTGTAGTTGTGTCATTCCAAATAATGTTGGTTGGAACCTTTCTTGCACATTCTGAGGTTGTGTTCTGTGCTAGCATTTTTTTTTTTTTAAATGATTCATAAGGTTTTGGTTGGGGCACTGAAGTGCTTGGGAACTTCTTTCCTTGTAACTCGTAATTGCTCGGCCATAGCCTTTCCAAACAAAAGATAACCTTTGTAAGTGTTCTCAACAGGGTCGTCTCTAGAACCTGAATCTGTTTTATTGCTGTACCAATTGATTTTATTCAGCTGATCTATTGACGACTTCTTTCATTCTTTTCCAGAATACTCTTTACATTCTTCCTATATCTTAGGGCTACACCTTTTGTAGACATTTAACACATTTCTCTCATGGTTTTGTTTGACTGTGATCACAATACTTGGGTCATGCCAGGGACACTTTCTTCTCTGTATCACCTAGTGCCTAACTATGTTCATATATTGGCTTTCAAAAAATAGTGGATTAGAAACAATGAAAACTAAGGAGTTGGGTAACCAACCTGCATATTTAATATCTGGTATTTTATCTTAATCCATAGTACATGCAGAGAGTGAAGCCTTGCACACTGCTGGATTTGAAGGGTTGGGTTTAGTGTCAGTAAGTGTTCTGTAAGCTTGTTTCTGATGTTTTTAAACTACCTCATGCATGGATTGGGGAAAGCGTGGTATGGGGATTGATCAGTGGGCCCCAGATTCCAGACAGAGACTTGTTAAGTGTCTAGTTTGATAACTTGAACAACTCCAATAATCTCTCTCTGACAATTTTAATTTTTCTGAATCACGTCATCTGTGTAAAGACACAGATGTCGTGAAAATGTGATTGGTTATATTTCTGAGTGTACATTGGCAAGAACATGTATTAAACTTCAAGGATGCTGTCTTTGAAATGTTAAGACATAAATTAGGAAAAATCTGAAAGTTTCTTTCTTAGCTTTTGAAGTTAAATGAAGATTCCAGTTCTATTTTCGATAAAATTTGCCTTTAAGTTGGCCTTATCACATGAAATTATTTGAAATATATGTAGTTTTTGACAGCCTTAGTGTAAAAATTGATTTTTTATTATTATTTCATTTGAAAAAGTTACTAGTCAATGGCATGAGTTTGCTTAGTTTGTTCTATCTGCTTAGTCTGAAGTGTTGTTTTTTTTTTTTTTAATCGGACCTTTTTTTTTCTGAGTAGATTTTCTTCACAAAGTATAATTTATTTACTTACCTACTTAACACATTTAAGAATTTACTTATGTATATACGGCAGTATGAGGTCTTCACCATGTACAGGCTTTCTCCAGTTGCAGCAAGTGGGGATTACTATCTGGGGCTGCTCTTCAGCTGTGGGACGCGGGCCCCTCTCTGCGGCAGCTCCTCTTGTTGCAGAGCATGGGCTCGAGGGCTTCGTTAGTTCTGGCACACAGGCTTAGCTGCCCTGTGGAACCTCCCCAGACCAGGGATTGAACCTGTATCCCCTACTGGGTGGCATATTCTGGACCACTGGACCACTAGGAAAGTCCCACAGGACAGTGTAGAAGAACAGAAGGATAACAGTAAAAGTGTCCGTCCAGTCTCTGTCTGCCAGCCATCCATGTCCCTTCCTTAGTTTCTAAATGTATTCTTTTGGATAACTTCTGTGTCTTCACAAATGATTATATATATATTCTTTTGGCTTCTCCTTTTATAGACACAACATACTCTGATTTGGACCTTGCAGTTTTCATTTAGTATCTTCATGATCATTTCTTCCAAACACTGAAGGAAGAATTGTATGATCTTGCCATTAATGATGGAAATAGTAGTTAAAAGGGAAAAGGAATCTTTGGACAGAGATATCATTCCCAAATGGAAGTGTCTTTTCCAGAGCCAGTGCAAGGTTTTAAGGTTAATTTTAATTGTCATTTATAAAATTTTGAATGGTTTGAAAAGACTACTTTGTAACTAAATTCTGAAGAAGAATAATAAAACATTACTCTAGTTTAAGAAATAGAACATTTTTCTTTGTTTTTGAAACCTCTGATTTTATTAACAGTTTTATGTGTGTGACATTTCTGTATAAAATTAGGTAGAAAATACTTCAGTGTAGAAATTAAGTGTACAAAATCTTGTTAAAATTTTTTATATTTTTAAAAAACTCTCAATTTCCACACTGTAGCAAACTGCCATGCCTGTTCTGGAGTTGTGCACTTATGAAGTCAGGATTCTGATGTACGCAAATTTCAGTTAACACTAGTTGCAAAAGTGAAGACTCCCTGTATATATGTATGTTTGTGTGTCTCTGTTTGTATTTTTGTTTACTTTTGTTTTGAAACAATCTCAGACTTGGAGAAAAATTACAATTGCAGTACAAAGAACTTCTCTTTTCTTAAACTGTTTGACAAAATGCCCATTGTCGATACTTTAGCATACAAGTAGACCGTGTTTTATTTTACCTGCAAATTCAGTTTTTGGAAACTGAAGTTCTGCGGCAGCCCTGCACTGAGGGTGTCCGTCATCTTTCCAGTAGCATTTGCACACTCTGGGTCTCTGTGTCAGTTTGGTGATTCTCGCAGTATTTCACACTTTTTCATTGTTATTTCTTAGAGTGAGCTGTGATCGGTGACTTTTGATAATACTGTTGTCATTGTTTCGGAGTTTGTAATTAATTGTAACCATGAACCGTGCCCACAGGAGAAAGTGCAGTGATCTTAGTAAAATATGTGTGTTCTGACTGCCCCACCAGCCAGCCATTCCCTATCTCTCTCCTTCTCCTCAGGTCTCCCTATTCCCTGAGACTCAGCAGTATTGAAATTAGGGCAGTTAATAACCCTGCAGTGGCCTCTGAGTGTATGTGTGTTTGTCACTCAGTTGTATCCAACTCTTTGTGACCCCTGGATTGTAGCTCGCCAGGCTTCTCTGTCCATGGAGTTCTGCAGGTAAGAATACTGGAGTGGGTTGCCATTTCCCTCTCTGGGGGATCCTCCTGACCAAGGGATCAAACCCCAGCCTACTGCATTGGGTCAGATTCTTTACCATCTGAGGCACCAGGTGTTCAAGTGAAAGGAAGAGTTGCGTATCTCTTACTTGAAACCAAAAGCTAGAAATGATTATGAGCTTAGTGAGGAAAGTGTGTTGACAGCCAAGATAGGCTGACAACTAGAACTCTGTGCTGGTTAGTCAAGTTGTGAGTGCAAAAGAAAAGTTCTTGAAAGTAAAAGGGCTATTTCGTGAACACAGGAATAATAAGAAAGTGAAACAACCTTATTGATGATGCGGAAAAAGTTTGAATGACCCTTAAGCCAAAGCCAAATCTTGAGCAAACCCTGATGATGATTTAGTCATTAAGTCGCATCTGACTCTCTCCAACCACATGGACAGTGGCCTGCCAGGCTCCTATGTCTGTGGGATTCTCCGGACAAGAGTACTGGGAGTGGTTGGCATTTCCTTCTCCAGTGGATCTTCATGACACAGGGATTGAACCCGGGTCTCCCGCATTGAGGGCAGATTTACCGACTGAGCTACAAGGGAAGCCTTAAAACTTTCGTAAGTCTCTTCAGTTCTCTGAAGGCTGAGAGAGGTGAGGAAGCTGCAGAAGAGTTTGAAGGTAGCAGAGACTGATTCATGAGGCTTGAGGGAAGAAACCATACCCCCAACCTTTGCTATTAATGCAAATCCAGCACGGGCTGGTTAGGTTGAGTTGAGAAGCAGTGTGGTTTGCAAGTGAACATACCTCGTTTAGGGAGAGATCAATAGCCATACAGGGAGATATGATTAGAAAGAGGAAGAACATCATATGATGCATTTTACTTATCTGAGGCAGGATTGATGGGGTTCTGCTTGAACAAGAGCCTGAGATCATCAACAGGTTCACAGGAATAGCTGTCCTCTGGCTTTGGAGTCTCAGTTTCTGTCTCCCCCTCCTGTAGGCCATAGGGTTTTATTCTAGAATTGTGGACCCAGGCAGATAGACATTTCACTTTTACAGCAGTTGAAGTCACTAGAACAACCTGATATGGCCCTGTCCATTTCTCAGACAGCTGGTTTGGACTCCCTTTTTCTTGCCAGGTCTTTACTGATACTTGATCCCCTGGCTTTACCTGGGGATTTTTCAAGTCTTCCTGTGGTTTGTTCTCCATACTGTTGGAGTTCTTGCTGAAACCTTCCCAGGTCAATTATATGTTTTAAGAGTGTATTGGCATCCTCGTCAAGAAACAAATCAGAAGTTAAGAATGGACCTAGATACATCATTTCATAAGGAATTAAGAATAGTGGCCGTTTGGGGGATGTCCGTACCCTCATGAGGGCTATGGGTAGCCTATGTGTCCACTTATTATGTGTTTCTTGACATAGCTTAGCCAGAGCCCTTTTAAGAGTCTGGTTGGCTCTCTCTACATTTCCTGAAGCTTGAGGCCTCCAGGATGAGCGGATCCGGTGTTTTATGCCTAAGCATGCAGCTAGGTTCTGGGATATCGTGGCTGTAAATGAGGGCACATTGTCACTCTGAAGTGACCGAGGCAGCACACACCTAGGCACTATCTCCTTCAGCAGAGCTTTACAGACTTCTGTAGCTCTCTCAGTCTCAGTAGGGAACACTTCGATCCATCCTGTGAATGTGTCAATAAAGACTAGCAAATAAGAAAACCCTTGGGTCTTTGGCATGGCTGTAAATTCTACTTGCCAGTCCTCTCCTGGGTATGATCCCCGATGTTGGACAGGTGTAATTAGAGGAGGTCTGGTTTTTGGGTTATTTTTTAGACAGGTGTCACAATTTTGTGTGACCTGTTTAACAACCTTAGCTAACTGGGGATGGTAGAGAATAGACTTAAGGAAGATTTCTAGATTATCTCTTCCAAAATGGGTGCTCTTATGTAAGGTGTTAGTAATTTTTTAAACCTGAGAATCAGGGAGTATTATTTGGGCCTGATCAGGCTGAAACCACCCATGTGACCCAATCTCCCAGCTCTGCTCAGCATATCGGGAATGTCCCCCTGGGGTAAAATATGGAGTCAGGGTTTCCTTGGGGAAAAGGGGGCAGATGGCAGTGGCAGAGGTAACTTCCCCGGCAGCTCGTCCTGCCTCTTGATCAGCTTTCCTATTTCCTTGAGCTTCTTTGTCTTGCCCCTTTTGGTGACTCTTGCAGTGGATGACAGCTAATTTTGCAGGAATTTTGACTGCCTCCAGGAGCCTGAGAATGAGCTCTTTGTGTTTAATAGGAGGCCTTCAGGCACTGAGAATCTCTCTTTCTTTCCAAATTGCTGCATGGGCATGCAGAATGAGGAAAGCATACTTAGAGTCCATATACACATTAATCTTCTTTCCTTCGCCTAACTCCAAAGCTCTTGTCAGGGAAAAATTTCAGCTTTCTGGGCTGAGGTGTCTGGGGGAAGAGACCCACTTTCCTTAGTTTCTTCCAGGCTCGCTACAGCATATCCTGCTTTCCTCTCTCCCTTTTCTACAAAACTGCTGCCATATGTGTACCAGTTTTGCTTTGGGTCAGATATAGGTGTCTCTGATAGGTCCCGGTGAGAAGAGTATAACTCGTCTGTGATTTGTATGCATTGGTGATCCAGAGGGAAAGTGGGGGATCTGGCAGTAAGGTTGCTGGATTGAAAGTCTGGCAGACCCTCAACTTTATTTCTGGAGTGTCAAGGAGGAGGGCTTGGTATTGGGTGATCCTTCCCCCTGTCATCCACCTGTCCCCTTTCGTTTCCAAGACTGCTTGCACCTGGTGAGGCGTATACACTGTGGTGGGCTGACCCAGGGTCAGCTTAGATGCCTCCTTAACCATAAGAGCGGTGGCTGCTACTGCCCGGAGGCAAGTGGGCCACCCTCTGGCCACCTCATATAGCTATTTTGAGAGATAAGCTACGGGTTGTAATACGGGCCCCATCATCTGCCCTAACACCCCAAGAGCAGTTCCTGTCCTTTCAGAAACATAGAGTCTAAAAGGCTTCTCCAGGTTTGGGAGGTCTAAAGCTGGGGCTGTAGTGATGGACTCTTTTAGGGCATTAAAGGCCATCTTGCAGGTCTCATGCCAGTCGAGTGGCTCTTTCACTTTCCTCCTTAACTTTTCATATAGGGGTCTGGCCAGATTGCCATAATTAGGAATCCATATCCTGCAAAACCTGGTCCTTCCTAAAAATCCCCTAAGCTGTTGTTTTGTTTGGGGGTACGGGGTATTTAAGATGAGGGATCTCCCCTCGGGGTCAGGCATTCTTTTTCTCTCCGTAATTATAAATCCAAGGTATTTTACTTGGGTTAAGCTAATCTGAGCCTTCTTGGGGGATACTCTATAACCCTTTTCATATAGGAAATTTAGCGTTTTTAATAGTGTCCATTTGAGAGCTGGTAAAATCTGGCCTAGCTATGAACAAGTCATCCACATACTGTATTAGACTACTGTTTGTTAAAGTTAATTTCCTTAATTCTCTCCCCGAGGAAGTCCCGAAGATATGAGGGCTTTCCCTAAACCCTTGGGGTAGTCAAGTCCAGTCGAGAGTTGTATGGTCTCTGTTGTTTCCAAGTCCCGCCACTCAAAAGCAAAGAGTTTTTGGGATTCAGGATGGAGAGGAATGCAAAAGAAAGCACCTTGAAGGTCCAAGACTGAGAAGTACTTGGCATTTCCTGGTACTTGGGATAGGAGGGTATATGGTTTTGGGACTATGGGGTGGATGGGAACCACAGCTTCATTAACAGCTCTTAGATCCTGTATGAATCGGTAAGATCCATCTGGTCTTTGAACGAGCAAGATTGGGGTATTGCAAGGGGACTCACAGCTGATTAGAATTCCAGTATCTCGGTATTTGTTAACTAATGGTCTAAGACCCTCAAGAGCTTCTGGTTTTAAGGAATATTGCTTTTTCCAGTGCTAGGGAGCATTTGGTCTCAGAGAAATTTTTCCTGGTGGAACATTTATGGTTAAACCAGGGCTGGAGACATCCCACACCTGGGGATTGACCTCATCTAGACAAGGGACAGACACCTCCTTTTCTACCTCCAACTGTAAATATTCAGACAGAGGCAAAGAAAATTATCGACTACTGCCTTTGTATCCCCAAGTGACTCTGGTTTAGAGGTGAAAGTATTATTCTCACCATGGAAAATTTGGAAGCTGCAAACATGAAATATTTAAAGAGTCACGCAGAGGCTAGTCACTCTAAGCTAACCCAGAGAAGCAAGTCAGGCAGACATGCTTCTGTTTTCTCACAGAAGCTGCTTATGACCGGCCCTGCTCACAGACAGATTGCTAATGCCAAATCGATAGACAGTTATGCAGATATTCTTTAGCAAATGAGCCACCAGGGAAGCCTTAATAGCTCAGTTGGTAAAGAATCTGCCTGCAACGCAGGAGACCCCGCTTTCAGTCCTGGGTCGGGAAGATCCCCTGGAGAAGGGATAGGCTACCCACTCCAGTATTCTGGCCTAGAGAATTCCACGGACTCTATAGTCCATGGGGCCGCAAAGAGTCAGGCACGATCTGAGCCACTTTCACCTGCACATGCGGATATTACTTAGAAAAAGAAATGTGGTAACAGATCTAGTACCACTGTCAAGCTCATGAGTGAGTACTATAAATATACAGAATCAGCTTTGTCCTGCATAGTTATTACCATCCTGTATTTGCTTTGAGAGGAGTTGAGCTAGTCTTGTGAAAGAGGAATGATTCTTTACCAACTGAGCCAAAAGGAAAGCCCACTACTACTGGAGTGGGTAGCCTATCCCTTCTCCAGCGGATCTTCCTGACCCAGGAACTGAACCAGGGTCTCCTGCCTGAGTAAAACATATTGGGTAAAAATCGGTGAGGGAGCATAACTATGGACATTGATTGGTAAACTCAGTTTTCCTTGTCCAGATGGCTAGCGGAGGACAAATAATCGTTGGCATGCATTTAAAAAATTCTTCTGATACTATATATAAAATTTACTAGTTCTCTGCAGAAGTCTTTAATGAAGCACAGATATTGTCACTAAATTGCTTTGGTCATATCCGTCTTATCCACATTTATTTTTAAAAGTCGCATAGTGTGGCCTCAAATACTTGAAGACACGACAAAAGGTTTCTTTGGTCTCCATTCTAAACTGGATCGTGAGAAGGCAGTGGATCAGCATAATGCAGGAGCTCAAGATATTTTTGGAAAAACTTGACTAGTCTGTTTAATGATATGGAAGAATGAGTTAAGGGTGGCAGCACGAAACAGAAGGCCATGCTAGAAGTGCACAAGACCTTGTTTGGTAAGTCCAAACATGACTTTTTCTTTCAATTGAAGGATAGTTGCTTTACAGAATTTTGTTGCCAAACATCAGCATGAATGAGCCACAGGTATACATATGTCTCCTCCCTCCTGAATCTCTCTCCCATTTCCCTCCCCAATCCACCCCTAGCTTGTTGCAGAGCCCCTGTTTGAGTCCCCTGAGTCATACAGCAATTATCATTGGCATTGTTTTTACGTATGGTAATATATTTTCATGTTATTCTGCATTCATCTCACCCTCTGCTTCCTCCCCCTTGCCCATGTCCATAAGCCTGTTCTCTACATCTGTGACTCCTTGGCTGCCCTGCAAATAATTTCATTAATACCACCTTTAGTTCAAGCATTTTTTTTCCCCCAAGCATTTCTTATTTCTTATACCAGTCTTTCTGTCTTTAATGTGAGACTGATTTCGAAACTGATATGAAAGTATTATTCTCAGCATGGAAAATTTGGAAGATGCAAACATGAAAAATTTAAAAAGTCACGCAGAGGCTAGTCAGTCTAAGCTAACCCCTAAAACATTTATTGACTGATTTCTAGTTTCTCTTCTTTAACCGTTTTTATCTACAATAATCCTGTGTATTCCTTTTAGTTAGGGATTCATTTTTAGACTATCCTGACTCTTCAACTAAGTTCCAGTTTTGGGTCTCATACAGTGAGACATGTGCCAAATGCTTCCTGAATACTATAGAATATATTTTATGTTTAAAATACTTCCATGCTTATGTAGTGAGTCAATGATTTTAAGTTTATTTGTTACACATTTCAATGTAAAAGTCAATGTGTGAACTAACATATTCACGATTTGGAAAAGGTGGCTTTTTTTGTCGTGTGCTAGAACTCCTCACCCGAACAAAGGTCATGGAGAGGTCTATTGTTTTTCTAAAATGGTTATAGTGTTGCTGGGTTTTTGTTTTTGTTTGTTTGTTTGTTTTTGTAATTGAATTAGGGTGTGAGTTGCAAAGTTTGTGTTTCTGTTCATTTCATTCCATCTGTTCGGGTTTCTTTCTCTCTCCTGAGTCAGACAGTAATTTCCCATTGGTTGTCCAGTTACCAAGGTTGGTGTCCATGCATCCGTACTGGTCTCTGCATTCATGTGCGGCTGTCCTGTGAAACACTAAGCTTAATTTATTTGGAAATGACCTAGCTGTTCAATAAACTGTCATCACTCAGTTGAGCACAAGGATAGAAATTCAGGTGACCAAACTCCAGAGAAGCTAGTGTCAGAGCGCCCCGGCGTGGCGTTCGTGCAGGGGGTTGGGAGGAAGGGGGTCGGGCGCGGAACGAGGAGATCTCAGGTGCCCTCGCACCCTGGGCCTCTCCAGGCCCGCCCCTTCTCAGCGGCTTCCCCCTGCACCCATCGCATTCGCTGCTCAGGGCCGGGTGGCCTCTGCAGCTGCCCGGCATGCTGCCCGAGTCCCCCCCTGCCCACAAGCTGTCTTCGAGTCTCTCTCTGAACCCTCGTCTCTTTCTGCCTCTGTCTCACCTGGCGTGGGTGCGTGCGAGTGCCTGTCCGTGTGCCTGGCTTTCGCTCGTCTGCTCTCTCAGGAAAGACTTGTGCTGGGCCAGCAGAGTGGGGGCAGGGCGGGTCTCGGTAGGGCGAAAAGGCGGGGCTGATGTGTTCCAGGGGGTTTGCGCAGTGGGCAGGATGTGCGCCTGGGGCCCCGGCTGGGCTGCCTCTAAGCCCGCATGAGGCTCCGGGGACCGCGGCCCCGGGCCGAAGCCCCGCTCGTCTGGAGCCACGTCACCCTGAGCAGAGAACGGGATGGTGGGGGGCAGGGGGTGAGGGGGCACCGAGACCTCCTCGCTGCTCTACCCACCCCCCTCCCCCCTCCCCAGGTCCCGCAGGCACGCCAGGCCCCGGCCGGGCCAGAGGGTTGCTGGCCGGGGCTGGCGGTGTGCGGGGCCGTGGCGCCCTCCGCAGGCCCCCGAGCTGCCGGCCCTGGTTAGTCGGAGTCCAATCGCGTGTCGTGCGGCTCAAGTGCAGCGCGCGCCAGCTCGAGAGCTGTGGCCCCAGGCCCGAAGGGCAGGTCAGAACGCAAGGGAGGCGCAACGCGGAGCTCTTGGGGCGCCTGACAGCCACCTCGGTCTAAGGCCATAGCACCCTGAACGTGCCCTATCTCCTCTGATCTGGGAAATTGAGTAGGGCCGGGCCTGGTCAGTACTTGCATGGGAGACCGCCTTGTAGTTAGGCGGTTTTGTGATTTTTCTGAATGCCTACTTCAGAAAGTTAGAATTGGATGACTGCACACAGGAAAACGAATAATGTTTTCACACATAATCTTAAGAATCCAGCAGCTGGTCATTCTTTTTCCTGTCCTAACACAGCTAACTGGAAGTCAGTTGCAGTAAGTTCTACTGACTTAAGACCCTCATCCCTAATGGAGGATATATAGGAAAGCCCATAATATATCTAAATAAACATGAAAGATAGAACGATGAGAAAAAAAAACATGCTCAGTGACATCTTAGTTGGTATATGAAACACGACGTTTATGAAAGCACAACCCATAATCAAGTCCAGGCCATGGAAGCCTGTGACTTTCACTGAGTGTTGACTTCCCTTTCAGCTGAGATTGTAAAAAGTGCTTTGTAAAATACCTGAGGTTTGAAGCACTTGTAACCTCCTGAAGAGACTCCAATCAGAAGGCTTTCTAGAATATCCTGACGCTGTGGTGAGCTCAAGCAATACATTCTGCAGAGGTCAGAAGACAGACATGTTGGGAAGTGGGGATGACTTCTACTGCACTTAGGGAGAAAAGGCATGTACAAGTGGAGAAGCAACACCTCAGTGATGGAATCTTTAAAGACTCCATACATGGAGAAGGAAATGGCAACCCACTCCAGTATTCTTGCCTGGAAAAATCCATGGACAGAGGAGTCTGGCGGGCTGAAGTCCACGGGATTCCATGACTGATCGTGTGTGCACGAGGGTGGAGGGAGACGGGTTGGTAGCTAGAAACTGGTAGAAGTAAAAAATAAGAAAAAATATAAAATAAAGACTCGATAAATATGACAACGACTGGTAGGAATAAACCTTCAGAAGTGCCTTCTCAGACCTCCCGTCAGAAGCACAAGCGTAATAAAGACACTGAGTTTTCACGGTCTCACACAAAATTAGACTGGCTTATGACAGTGGGCAGAAAGGCTCCTCTAAGACATCGGGGCTGGGCTTTACTGGAGGATGCACATCGATTGAGTGCATGGCTATGTGTTATGGAATTATGTCTTACTGGCAGGGCGAAGGCATCTTCTTGAAGAACACAGCAAATAACACTACAAATTCAAGGAACTTGGCTACAATGACAATAGCTGATTTCATGTTGGCTACTGCTTGGCAGAGCTGGGTTCGCCTCTCCCATTAAGTACCTCAGTGGCCAGCTGTGAATGTAGCCATTAGTTTCTCACTTAGAAACCGAACCTAATACTTGCCATGTGCACTAGCGCAAGAACAGTGAAAGCTCCGCGGAGAAGCAAGTCAGACAGACATGCTTCTGTTTTCTCATAGAAGCTGCTTATGACCGGCCCTGCTCACAGACAGATTGCTAATGCCAAGTCGATAGACAGTTATGCAGATATTCTTTAGCAACTGAGCGACCAGGGAAGCCCTACTAGCTCAGTTGGTAAAGAATCTGCCTGCAACGCAGGAGACCCCGCTTTCAGTCCTGGGTCGGGAAGATCCCCTGGAGAAGGGATAGGCTACCCACTCCAGTATTCTGGCCTAGAGAATTCCACGGACTCTATAGTCCATGGGGCCGCAAAGAGTCAGGCACGAACTGAGCCACTTTCACCTGCACATGCGGATATTACTTAGAAAAAGAAATGTGGTAACAGATCTAGCACCTCTGTCAAGCTCATGAGTGAGTACTATAAATATACAGAATCAGCTTTGTCCTGCATAGTTATTACCATCCTGTATTTGCTTTGAGAGGTGTTGAGATAGTCTTGTGAAAGAGGAATGATTCTTTACCAACTGAGCCACAAGGAAAGCCCACTACTACTGGAGTGGGTAGCCTATCCCTTCTCCAGCGGAACTTCCTGACCCAGGAACTGAACCAGGGTCTCCTGCCTGAGTAACACATATTGGGTAAAAATCGGTGAGGGAGCATAACTATGGACATTGATTGGTAAACTCAGTTTTCCTTGTCCAGATTGCTAGCGGAGGAGAAATAAACGTTGGCATGCATTTAAAAAATTCTTCTGATACTATATATAAAATTTACTAGTTCTCTGCAGAAGTCTTTAATGAAGCACAGATGTTGTCATTAGATTGCTTTGGTCATATCCGTCTTATCCACATTTATTTTTAAAAGTCACATAGTGTGGCCTCAAATACTTGAAGACACGACAAAAGGTTTCTTTGGTCTCCATTCTAAACTGGATCGTGAGAAGGCAGTGCATCAGCATAATGCAGGAGCTCAAGATATTTTTGGCAAAAACTTGACTAGTCTGTTTAATGATATGGAAGAATGAGTTAAGGGTGGCAGCACGAAACAGAAGGCCATGCTAGAAGTACACAAGACCTTGATTGGTAAGTCCAAACATGACTTTTTCTTTCAATTGAAAGATAGTTGCTTTACAGAATTTTGTTGACAAACATCAGCATGAATGAGCCACAGGTATACATATGTCTCCTCCCTCCTGAACCTCTCTCCCATTTCCCTCCCCATTCCACCCCTAACTTGTTGCAGAGCCCCTGTTTGAGTCCCCTGAGTCATACAGCAAATTTCACTCGCATCTGTTTTTACGTATGGTAATATATTTTCATGTTACTCTGCATTCATCTCACCCTCTCCTTCCTCCCCCTTGCCCATGTCCATAAGTCTGTTCTCTACATCTGTGACTCCTTGGCTGCCCTGCAAATACTTTCATCAGTACCACCTTTAGTTCAAGCATTTTTTTTTTCCCGCAAGCATTTCTTATCTCTTATTCTAGTCTTACTGTCTTTAGTGTGAGACTGATTTCGAAACTGATATGAAAGTATTATTCTCAGCATGGAAAATTTGGAAGATGCAAACATGAAAAGTTTAAAAAGTCACGCAGAGGCTAGTCACTCTAAGCTAACCCCTAAAACATTTATTGACTGATTTCTAGTTTCTCTTCTTTAACCTTTTTTATCTACAATAATCCTGTGTATTCCTTTTAGTTAGGGATTCATTTTTAGACTATCCTGACTCTTCAACTAAGTTCCAGTTTTGAGTCTCATACAGTGAGACATGTGCCAAATGCTTCCTGAATACTATAGAACATATTTTATGTTTAAAATACTTCCATGCTTATGTAGTGAGTCAATGGTTTTAAGTTTATTTGTTACAGATTTCAATGTAAAATCAATGTGTGAACTAACATATTCACGATTTGGAAAAGGTGGCTTTTTTTGTCGAGTGCTAGAACTCCTCACCCAACCAAAGGTCATGGAGAGGTCTATTGTTTTTCTAAAATGGTTATAGTGTTTTTTTTTTGTTGTTTTTTTTTTGTAATTGAATTAGGGTGTGAGTTGCAAGTTTGTGTTTCCGTTCGTTTCTTTCCATCTGTTCAGGTTTCTTTCTCTCTCCTGAGTCAGACAGTAATTTCCCATTGGTTTTCCAGTTACCAAGGTTGGTGTCCATGCATCCGTGCTGGTCTCTGCATTCATGTCCGGGTGTCCTGTGAAACACTAAGCTTAATTGATTTGGAAATGACCTAGCTGTTCAATACACTGTCATCACTCAGTTGAGCACAAGGATAGAAATTCAGGTGACCAAACTCTGGAGAAGCTAGTGTCAGAGTGCCCTGGGAGTGGCGTGCTTGCAGGGGGTTGGGAGGACGGGGGCGGGGCCCGGAACGCTGCGATCTCAGGTGCCCTCTCACCCTGGGCCTCTCCAGGCCCGCCCCTTCTCAGCGGCTTCCCCCTGCCCCCATCGCATTCGCTGCTCAGGGCCGGGTGGCCTCTGCAGCTGCCCGGCATGCTGCTGGATTCCCCCCCTGCCCACAAGCTGTCTTCGAGTCTCTCTCTGAATCCTCGTCTCTTTCTGCCTCTGTCTCACCTGGCGTGGGTCCGTGCGAGTACCTGTCCGTGTGCCTGGCTTTCGCTCGTCTGCTCTCTCAGGAAAGACTTGTGCTGGGCCGGCAGAGAGGGCGCAGGGCGGGTCTCGGTAGGGCGAAAAGGCGGGCCTGAGGCGCTCCAGGGGTTTGCGCAGCGGGCAGGATGTGCGCCTGGGGCCCCGGCTGGCTGCCTCTAAGCCCGCAGCAGGCTCCGGGGACCGGGGCCCCGGGCCAAAGCACCGCTCGTCCGGAGCCACGTCACCCTGAGCAGCGAACGGGATGGTGGGGGGCAGGTGTTGGGAGGGAACCGAGAGGTCCTCGCTGCTCTACCCACCCCCCTCCTCCCACCCCTCGTCCCGCAGGCATGCTAGGTTCCTGCTGCGCCAGACGGGTGCTGGCCAGGTCTGGCAGTGTGCGGGAGCGGGGCGCCCTCCGCTGGCCCCCGAGCTGCAGGCCCTGGCCGGCCGTAGTCCAGTCGCGGGTCGTGCGGCTCAAGTGCAGCGCCCGCCCGCTCGAGTGGTCTGGCCACAGGCCCGACCGGCAGGTCAGAGCGCAAGGGAGGCGCAGTGCGGTGTTCTTGGGGTGTTTTGCAGCCGCCTCGGTCTAAGGCCATACCACCCTGAACGTGCCCTCTCTCCTCTGATCTGGGAAACTGAGCAGGGTCTGGCCTCGTCAGTACTTTGTTGGTAGACCTCCTAGTAGTTAGCCGTTGTTTTGATTTTTCTGAATGTATATTTCAGAAATTTAGAATTGGATGATCATGATGATGTCACTCTGACTGCACTGCAACGGTTTATCTATCATTCTCTGAAGGTCTACTTCAGTCTCCCTCGCCCTCCTCCCCCTGAGATGCCAGAATCTGAAGAAAAAGCTTGGGTATCCTCAGTAGAAAGCAAATATGGACTGAATCTGCTGATGAGAGAGACTTGATCAAACACTGTTGATCAGTGTTTGAGGTAAGTGCAAGTGGACAAGGGATAATCCAGGCTTGCAAAGTGTGCCAGCTGATGAGGACAGGGAAATATCCGCACACGAGAACGAGGTACCGAGGTGAAGAGCCAGGGCAATACTGGGAGATGGATTTCACTGAGGTAACATCAGGCAAGTACAGGTATCGCTATCTGTTGGTTCTGGTAGACACCTTCTCAAGGTGTGTGGAAGCCTTCCCCGCTATGGGAGAGACGGCAATAGTGGTTGCTTTAAAGATCTTAGAGTAGATGGTGCCTAGGTATGGGCTGCCTGTGACTATGGGCTCTGATAATGGACCTGCCTTTGTGAGTCAGATTGTACAAGGGCTGGCCCAAGCTCTGGGGACGAAATGGAAATTACATTGTGAATATAATCCCCAGAGCTCAGGACAGGTTGAGAGAATGAATCGGACCCTAAAAGAAACTTTGACAAAGTTGGCAATAGAGACTGGCGGGGACTGGGTGACCCTCCTTCCCTTCGCACTCTTTCGGGCGCGTAACACCCCTCTGTATGGAAGACCCCCTACTGTGTGTATTAGAACCTAGATGGAAAGGCCCTTATGTTGTTCTCCTTACCACTCCTACTGCTGTCAAGGTCGACCGGATTGGACCCTGGGTTCACTGCAATCACGTGCGGCAAGCTACACCGTAAGAACAGGGAAAAGCGCGAGCAGAATGGAAGACGAGTCCTCACCCGTCAAATCCTTTGAAACTGAAACTCGTCCACCGGGAGGTCTCCTAATTCTCCTGCTGATCAGCGACGGGCAGACTCATGAGCTGCTCAACGAGACCTCAGGAATCCACCCTCCGATCCCCTGGTGGCCAGACCTTTACTTTGACCTAAGGGGAATCTTCCCCGGGGAAGGACCCCGGGGGAAATACCCACAATTCGGGCCATGGGGAGCTGTGGGGACTGGGAGAAAACTCGACCAAGAGGGGTTCTTCGCGTGCCCGGGCAAATCTGTGGTGGCATGGAAAGCTATTATTGCAGGAGCTGGAGCTGTGTAACCTCTTGTGATGGGCCCCGGGAATGGGACGTAGGAAACAGATTTGGTAGCCCCGAGTGTGGCTCAATCCCCAGGGCCAAGTAACTCAGATACAGGCGCAATTTAACCAAGCTTCACTATCTCTGCAAGGCCAAGGGCTTTCCTCCCTACGAGCCGCTGTAGATGCAATCAGTCACTTAGAGAAGTGTTTGACTTCCTTGTCTGAGGTGGTCTTGCAGAATAAGAGAGGATTAGACTTGACTTTTCTTCAACAGGGTAGGGTCTGCGAGGTTCTGGGAAAAGAATATTGTTTCTATGCAGACCATACAAGAGTGGTAAGAGAATCTATGGCAAAAGTGAGAGAGGGACTGGCACAATGAAAGAGAGAATGGGAAGCCCAGCAGAGATGGCTTGAGTCTTGGTTTCAACACTCCCCCTGGATGACTACCTTTATTTCCACCCTCCTGGGTCCACTTATAGTGTCAGTAGCCCAAGATGGAAAAGAGGAAGATTCCTCTACTTCAATAACAGACAGGGGGGAATGTGAGGCGAGCAGAAGTAACACAGCTTAGATTAGGAGTAGGCCTTCCTACTTGGTAAGATTATCAGGCCACCTGGATACAACCAATTAGCTTTCGCTTAACACTGACCACTGTTTGCCAATTAGGAAATTAGGAACGGGGTGGAAACCCCCAGGAAAGTCCCACCCGCATGAAAGTTTTGACCAATGCAATAGCTTTGCAAACTTGTAACCAATCTGCTTAAACCAACCACCAACGTTGAGCATGTGCTCACCCTATAAATTTGTGTAACAGCTTGGGCTCGAGGCTCTCTGACCCACACCACTGCGTTGGTTGCGGCAGAGAGTCCTGGCTGGAGTCAGTAATAAACTTTGCTTTCTGCGAGTTGCATCATCTTGGAGGCCTTCTCTATTCCCGCTCGGGGATTCGGACATCGGGCTTAACAGTAGTTAGGCCGTTTTTTGATTTTTCTGAATGCTTCCTTCAGAAAGTTAGAATTGGATGACTGCAAACAATAAAATGAATAATATTTTTATACAAAATGTTAAGAATACAGAGCTGGATGTTCTTTTTCCTGTTCTACCACAGTTAACTGGAAGTCAGTTTTAGTAAGTACTGCTAACCTAAGGCCCAGAGTTAGTGTCAAGGTTTTGCCACTTCCCACTAAAATGTGGGAGCTCTTGTCTTAGCTCTCTCTAGCTTCAATGGAGGGTAAGGAAATGCAATTCTGATTGGTTTTCTAAAGATGAGATACTGTGTTGAGATACTTTTTTTTCTTTTTGTCAATTGACAGGTCTGATAAGGTTGTAATCATTCTCCCCTTCCACATGACAGTTTATGAGAACTGTGGAATGTTTAAAACAAACTTGAAATCCACGGGAAGGGAAGAAGAAAGCCTTTCTACAACCTACAATTCTGCATTTGGACTCCTGACTTTCTCAGTCTACAGAGAGATTATTAGAAGACATTCATGCATGCTGGGTGAGTGGAAGGAAAGCAGTTTTTAACTTACACATGGAATTTCTCCATTTCAGAGATGATTCTATGACAGTGTCTCGGAAAGTAGATGCAGCAATTTTGCCTTTCCAAACAATATTTTTCATCACTACTTTTTGCAGTACTTTTATTGTCACAGATCTGGGATAACTTCCTTCAAAGGGAGTTTGTTATGCACAAGCTACAATGTATTACAGAGAAGAAAAGAAAAGCTCTAAAGGTTTCAGAAACATTTGCTGAGTGGATAAGCATCTGAACACCCCCTCCCACCCCCCAACCGCCCAGTTACTTGTGGAATGTAGTGACTCAGTGTACTGTATCTAATGTTATGTTACAATCAGCATGCCCTCTCATCCAGGCAGTTTCTCAGAAGACAATGAAGTCTTACTAGTAAAGTTAATGTAATTTCTAGATACTAGAAAATGCGGACCTAATCAGTTGAGGCCACCAACTGTTTTGTGGCTTGGATTTCACTCAAATTTCTCTATTTGTAGGAGAGATATTTTTCTTATGAGGAATATGATAAATATCAGCTGGTTGCTGTCTGGTGATGAGAATTAACCTGGTGTGTATGATACACAGGTGGTAGCCAGGGAACTGTCAACTTGGGAGAAGCAACTTTCTTTCAGTTAGTTGTTCGGTTTAAATTTTATTCTGGATCTACACAGTTAATGTTATCATTGTGTTAATGTGTTCAGGGCTCGCCTTGGATACAATATTTCTTCTGAAAATGAGTTTTCTTTTTATTTTGTGATCTTTTAAATGTTGCACCGACTATGCTTCATGCATTGTTATATTCCATTTGGCTAATGTAATGTCTAGCTCATTTCCAATAAATACATTGCTGTCTGTTTAAAAAAAAAAAAAAAAAACTTGCAATCACCTTTTACCGTCTGGCTCAGAAAAAGCAAGACGGTACTTATCACCATAATGAGAAATGCCTGGATTCCTAAGCCCAGGGAAACGCAATCCTCCCCTCTTTATTCCTGATTATTCAGGAACCAATGAGGGCCAGAGGGTTGCTCACAGATTCAAATGAGCACACGGAAAGCCTTTTGTTAAATGCTTCCAGACACCTGACAACATTTAGGAAAATAATTCTAGTTTTTGGCTGTGCTGTGTCTTTGCTACTGCAAGGGCTTAGTGGCAGTGTGCACGGGCTCCTCTTGAGTTGTGGTGTGCAGACTTCTCATCGTAGTGCCCTGTCTTGCTTTGCAGCACAGGCTCTAGGGCACCTGGGCTTCAGTTTTTGCAGCATGCTGGCTCAGCAGCTGTGCTACTGGGCTCAGTTGAGCACAGGCTCAACAGTTCTGGCTTGTAGGCTCAGTTGCTCCACAGCTTGTGGAATCTTCCTGGATCAAGGATCAAGTGTGTGTGTGAGTGTGTCTGTGGGAGAGGGTGTGGTCAGGCCGACTGGGGGCCTGGTGAATACCAAGAATGGAGAGGGGAGAGTGTGGAGGCCGGGGGTTTGCGAAGCCTGTGTGATCTTCCCGTGGTCTCTTTCTCCTCCTCCCAGAGCTGTGGTTTCAGGCTCTCCCCGTGTCTCAGCAGGGGGGGTGTGGGGGTGTGTGCCCCCACGCGCGCACACAGGAGGGTAGGGCTGGGGGTGGGGCAGCCCCTTGGATTGCCTGAGGTGTGACAAGGGAGCCCCAGACGGAGACCCCACTTGAGCCGCAAGACCCGAGACCAAACTCCGGCCTGCCAGGGTCGGAAGCCCCTGCACACTGCCACCACCGGCCAGCACCCGCCTGGCCCGGCGGGCTTCCGGGAACCGGGGCGCACCGGGGTGCGTGCTGGGGGTGGGGAGGAGGGGGATGGGGCGCGGAGGACCCACCTCCAGGGGGGAGCTGTTCGCTGCTCGGGGCCGGGTGGCATCTGCAGCTGCCCGGCATCCTGCCCGAGGCCCCCCCTGCCCACACGCTGTCTTCCAGTCTCTCTCTGAACCCTCGACTCTTTCTGCCTCTGTCTCACCTGGCGTGGGTGCGTGCGACTGCCTGTCCGTGTCCCTGGCTGTCGCTCGTCTGCTCTCCCAGGAAGGTCCTGTGCTGGGCCCGCGGCGTGGGGGCAGGGCGGGCCTCGGTAGGGCGAAAAGACGGGGCTGAGGCGCTCCAGGGGGTTTGCGCAGCCGGCAGGACGGGCGCCTGGGTCCCCGGCTGGGCTGCCCCTAAGCCCCAGGAGGCTCCGGGGACTGCGGACCCGGGCCGAAGCCCCGCTCGTCCGGAGCCACCTGACCCTGAGCAGCGAACGGGATGGTGGGTGACAGGGGGTGAGGGGGCACCGAGATGTCCTCGCTGCTCTGCCCACCCCCCCTCCAACAACCCCAGGTTCCGCAGGCACGCCAGGCCCCGGCCGGCCGGGCCAGACGGGTTCTTGCCTGGGCTCGCAGTGTGCGGAGCGGGGACGCCCTCCGCTGGCCGCCGAGCTGCAGGCTCTGGCCGGCCGGAGTCCAGTCGCGGGTCGTGCAGCTCAAGTGCAGTGCGCGCCCGCTCGAGAACTGCAGACCCAGGCCCGACCAGCAGGTCAGACCGCAAGGGAGGCGCAACGCGGGGCTCCTGGGGCGCCTGGCAGCCGCCTCGGTCTAAGGCCATACCACCCTGAACGTGCCTTCTCTCCTGTGATCTGGGAAACTGAGCAGGGTCGGGCCTGGTCAGTACTTGAATGGGAGACCGCCTAGTAGTTAGGCGATTTTTTTTTATTTTTCTGAATGCCTACTTCAGAAAGTTAGAATCGGATGACTTCACACAGTAAAACGAATCATATTTTCATACATAATCTTAAGAATCCAGCAGCTGGTCATTCTTTATCTTGTCCTAACACAGCTAACTGGAAATCAGTTGTAGTAAGTTCTACTGACTTAAGACCCTCATCCCTAAGGGAAGATATATAGGAAAACCCATAATATACCTAAATAAACATGAAAGATACAATGATGAGAAAGAAAAAAAATTTCTCAGTGACATCTTAGTTGGTATCGGAAACACGATGATTATGAAAGCACAGCCCATAATCAAGTCCAGGCCATGGAAGCCTGTGACTGTCACTGAGTGTTGACTTCCCTTTCAGCTGAGGTCGTAAAATGTGCTTTGTAAAATTCTGAGGTTTGAAGCACTTGTAACCTCCCGAAGAGACTGCAATCAGAAGGGTTTCTAGAATATCGTGACACTGTGGTGAGCTCAAGCAATATATACTCCAGAGGACGGAAGACAGACATGTTGGGAAGTGGGGATGACTTCTACTGCACTTAGGGAGGAAGGGCATGTACAAGTGGAGAAGCAACACCTCAGTGATGGAATCTTTAAAGACTCCATACATGGAGAATGAAATGGCAACCCACTCCAGTATTCTTGCCTGGAAAAATCCATGGGCAGAGGAGTCTGGCGGGCTGAAGTCCACGGGATTCCATGACTGACCGTGTGTGCACGAGGGTGGAGGGAGACGGGTTGGTAGCAAGAATTTGGTAGAAGTAAAAAATAAGAAAAAATATAAAATAAAGACTCGATAAATATGACAACGACTGGTAGGAATAAACCTTCAGAAGTGCCTTCTCAGACCTCCCGTCAGAAGCACAAGCGTAAAAAAGACACTGAGTTTTCACGGTCTCACACAAAATTAGACTGGCTTATGACAATGGACAGAGAGGCTCCTCTAAGACATCGGGGCTGGGCTTTAGTGGAGGATGCACATCGATTGAGTGCATGGCTGTTTGTTATGGAAATATGTCTTACTGGCAGGGCGAAGGCATCTTCTTGAAGAACACAGCAAATAACACCACAAATTCACGGAACTTGTCTACAATGACAATAGCTGATTTCGTGATGGCTACTGCTTGGCAGAGCTGGGATTGCCTCTGCCATTAAGTACCTCAGTGGCCAGCTGTGATAATAGCCATTACTTTCTCACTTAGAAAATTGCCATGTGCACTAGCACAAGAACAGTGAAAGCTCCCCAGAGAAGCAAGTCAGGCAGACATGCTTCTGTTTTCTCACAGAAGCTGCTTATGACCGGCCCTGCTCACAGACAGATTGCTAATTCCAAATCGATAGACAGTTATGCAGATATTCTTTAGCAACTGAGCCACCAGGGAAGCCCTACTAGCTCAGTTGCTAAAGAATCTGCCTGCAACGCAGGAGACCCCGCTTTGAGTCCTGGGTCGGGAAGATCCCCTGGAGAAGGGATAGGTTACCCACTCCAGTATTCTGGCCTAGAGAATTCCATGGACTGTATAGTCCTTGGGGCCGCAAAGAGTCAGGCACGAACTGAGCCACTTTCACCTGCACATGCGGATATCACTTAAAAAAAAAAAATGTGGTAACAGATCTAGAACCTCTGTCAAGCTCATGAATGAGTAGTATAAATGTACAGAATCAGCTTTGTCCTGCATAGTTACTACCGGTCTGTATTTGCTTTGAGAGGAGTTGAGCTACTCTTGGTACAGAGGAATGATTCTTTACCAACTGAGCCACAAGGGAAGCCCACTAATACTGGAGTGGGTAGCCTATCCCTTCTCCAGCGGAACTTCCTGACCCAGGAATTGAACCAGGGTCTCCTGCCTGAGTAACACATATTGCGTAAAAATCGGTGAGGGAGCAGAACTAGGGACATTGATTGGTAAAATCAGTTTTCCTTGTGTAGATGGCTAGCGGAGGCGAAAGAAATGTTGGTGTGGATTTAAAATATTCTTCTGATACTATACAAAAAATTTACCAGTTCTCTGCAGAAGTCTTTAATGAAGCACAGATATTGCCATAGATTGCTTTGGTCATATCCGTCTTATCCACATTTATTTTTTAAAATCACATAGAGTGACTTCAATCACTTGAAGAAACGACAAAAGCTTTCTTTGCTCTCCATTCTATACTGGATCGAGAGAAGGCAGTTGAGCAGCATGATGCAGGAGCTCAAGATGTTTTTGGCAAAAACTTGACTAGTCTGTTTAATGATATGGAAGAATGAATTAAGGATGGCAGCACGAAACAGAAGGCCATGCCAGAAGTACAGAAGACCTTGTTTGGTAAGTCCAAACATGACTTTTTCTTTCAATTGAAGGATAGTTGCTTTACAGAATTTTGTTGCCAAACATCAACGTGAATGAACCACAGGTGTACATATGTCTCCTCCCTCCTGAACCTCTCTCCCATCTCCTCCACCCCATTCCACCCCTCTAGCTTGTTGCAGAGCCCCTGTTTGATTCCCCTGAATCATACAGCAAATTGCATTGGCATCTTTTTTAACGTATGGTACTATGTTTCCATGTTTCTCTGCATTCATCTCACCCACTCCTTCCTCCCCCCTGCCCGTGTCCATAAGTCTGTTCTCTACATCTGTGACTCCTTGGCTGCCCTGCAAATAATTTCATCAGTACCACCTTTAGTTCAAGCATTTCTTCCCCCCCCCCCCAAGCATTTTTATTTCTTATTCCACTCTTACTCTCTTTAGTGTGAGACTGATCTCGAAACTGATATGAAAGTATTATACTCAGCATGGAAAATTTGGAAGATGCAAACATGAAAAATTTAAAAAGTAACGCAGAGGCTAGTCACTCTAGGCTAACCCCTAAAACATTTATTGACTGATTTCTAGTTTCTCTTCTTTAACCTTTTTCATCTACGTAATCCTGTGTATTCCTTTTAGTTAGGGATTCCTTTTTCGACTATCCTGACTCTTCCATTAAGTTCCAGTTTGGGGTCTGATACACTTACAGATGTGCCAAGTGCTTCATGAATACTATAGAACATATTTTATGTTTAAAATACTTCCATGCGTATGTAGTGAGTCAATGATTTTAAGTTTATTTGTTACACATTTCAATGTAAAATCAATGTGTGAACTAACATATTCTCGATTTGGAAAAGGTGGCTTTTTTTGTTGTGTCTAAGAATTCCTCACCGGACCAAAGGTCATGGAGAGGTCTATTGTTTTTCTAAAATGGTTATAGTGTTGTTGTTTTTTTCGGTAATTGAATTGGGGTGTGAGTTGCAAATTTGTGTTTCTGTTCAATTTTTCCATCTGTTCGGGTTTCTTTCTCTCTCCTGAGTCAGACAGTAATTTCCCATTGGTTGTCCAGTTACCAAGGTTGGTGTCCATGCATCCGTGCTGGTCTCTGCATTCATGTCCGGGTGTCCTGTGAAACACTAAGCTTAATTTATTTGGAAATGACCTAGCTGTGCAATATACTGTCATCACTCAGTTGAGCACAAGGATAGAAATTCAGGTGATCAAACTCCGGAGAAGCTTTCATCGGAGTGGGGCTTGCGTTCAGGGGGTTGGGGTGGGAGGGGCGCGGACCGCAGATATCTCAGGTGCCCTCCCAACCTGGGCCTTTCCAGGCCTGACTCTGCTCCGCAGCTTCCCCCCGCCCCCATCGCATTTGCTGCTCAGGGCCGGGTGGTCTCTGCAGCTGCCCGGCATCCTGCCCGAAGCCCCCTCTGCCCACACGCTGTCTTCCGGTGTCTCTCTGAACCCTCGGCTCTTTCTGCCTCTGTCTCACCTGGCGTGGGTGCGTGCGAGTGCCTGTCCGTGTGCCTGGCTGTCGCTCGTCCGCTCTCTCAGGAAGGTCCTGTGCTGGGCCCGTGGCGTGGGGGCAGGGCGGGCCTCGGTTGGGGGACAGGGTGAGGCTGAGGCCCTCCAGGGGGTTTGCACAGCCGGCAGGATGGGCGCCTGGGACCCCGGCTGGGCTTCTGCTAAGCCCGCAGGAGGCTCCGGGAACCGCGGCCCCGGGCCGACGCCCTGCTCGTCCGGAGCCACGTGACCCTGAGCAGCGATCGGGATGGTTTGGGGCGGCGGTGGGGGGGCACCGAGACGTCCTCCCCGCTCAAGCCACCCCCCTCCCCAACCCCCGCCAGAGCTCCCGCAGCCTCGCCAGGCCGCTTGGGGTCCGGGAAGCGCCCCGGGCCTGGTCAGGCGGGTGCTGGCCGGGGGTGGCGTCGGCTGGTCTCCCAGCTGCAGGGCCTGTCCCAGTTTTTCCCATCAGTTTCAACAGTGACGGTCACCCCACATTATGAGTCATCTAGATTTCTCACTGACACCCCTGTTAGGGAGTGGCTTTTTAGAGAGATAGGGAAGGTCACTTGGGGGATGTTAGTCATGAGAGAAAATAAGGGCTCAGGTGGGATTGCAGATGTCATCCAGGGGGTAAATAGAGACAGTTGTTGCTGGTACCAAGACATGAAGTTTTTTTTCCCCCTTTTCCCAAAAGGCCATATTACGACCACATGGGGGCGCTGAGTAACAGCCCATAGCTCGGCAGGAAGGGTGGGCCTTTGATATTGATACCCTGGGATGGGTTGGACATACCCCCAACCTTTGTCATTAATGCAGATGCAGCCCGGGCTGCTTAGGTTGAGTTGAGAAGCAGTGTGGTTTGCAAGTGAACATGCCTCGTTTAGGGAGAGATCAATAGTCATACAGGGAGATATGATTAGAAAGAGGAAGAACATCATATGATGCATTTTACTTATCTGAGGCAGGATTGATGGGGTTCTGTTTGAACAAGAGCCTGAGATCTTCAACAGGTTCACAGGAATAGCTGTCCTCTGGCTTTGGAGTCTCAGTTTCTGTCTCCCCCTCCTGTAGGCCATAGGGTTTTATTCTAGAATTGTGGACCCAGGCAGATAGACCCTTCACTTTTACAGCAGTTGAAGTCACTAGAACAACCTGATATGGCCCTGTCCATTTCTCTGACAGCTGGTTTGGACTCCCTTTTTCTTGCCAGGTCTTTACTGATACTTGATCCCCTGGCTTTACCTGGGGATTTTTCAAGTCTTCCTGTGGTTTGTTCTCCATACCGTTGGAGTTCTTGCGGAAACCTTCCCAGGTCAATTATATGTTTTAAGAGTGTATTGGCATCCTCGTCAAAAAACAAATCAGAAGTTAAGAATGGCCGTCCATACATCATTTCATAAGGACTTAACAATAGTGGCCGTTTGGGGGATGTCCGTTTCCTCACGAGGGCTATGGGCAGCATATGTGTCCACTTATTATGTCTTTCTTGACATAGCTTAGCCAGAGCCCTTTTAAGAGTCTGATTGTCTCTCTCTACCTTTCCTGAAGCTTGAGGCCTCCAGGATGAGCGGAGCCGGTATTTTATGCCTAAGCATGCGGCTATGTTATGGGGTATCGTGGCTGTAAGTAAGGGCCCGTTGTCACTCTGAAGTGACCGAGGCAGCCCAAACCTAGGCACTATCTCCTTCAGCAGAGCTTTACAGACTTCTGTAGCTCTCTCTGTCTCAGTAGGGAACGTTTCGAACCATCCTGTGAATGTGTCAATAAAGACTAGCAAGTAAGAAAACACTTGGGTCTTGGGCATGGCTGTAAATTCTACTTGCCAGTCCGCTCCTGGGTATGATCCCCAATGTTGGACAGGTGTAATTAGAGGAGGTCTGGTTTTTGGGTTATTTTTTAGACAGGTGTCACAATTTTGTGTCACCTGTTTAACAACTTTAGCTAACTGCGGATGAGAGAGAATAGGCTAAAGCATGATTTCTAGATTATATTTTCCAAAATGGGCGCTCTTATGTAAGGAGTTAGTAATGTTTTAAACCTGACAAACAGGGAGTATTATTTGGGCCTGATCAGGCTGAAACCACCCATGTGACCCAATCTCCCAGCCCCGCTCAGCATATCGGGAATGTCCCCCTGGGGTAAAATCTGGAGTCAGGGTTTCCTTGGGGAAAAGGGGACAGATAGCAGTGGCAGAGGTAGCTTCCCTGGCAGCTCGTCCTGCCTCTTGATCAGCTTTCCTATTTCCCTGAGCCTCTTTTTCTTGCCCCTTTTGGTGACTCTTGCAGTGGAGGACAGCTAATTTTGCAGGAAGTTTGACTGCCTCCAGGAGCCTGAGAATGAGCTCTTTGCGTTTAATAGCAGAGCTTCGGGCACTGAGCATTCCTCTTTCTTTCCAAATTGCTGCACGTGCAGGTAGAATGAGGAAAGCATACTTAGAGTCCATACACACATTAATCCTCTTTCCTTCTCCTAACTCCAAAGCTCTTGTCAGGGCAAAAAGTTCAGCTTTCTGGGCTGAGGAGTCTGGGGGAAGAGACCCACTTTCCTTAGTTTCTTCCAGGCTCGCTACAGCATATCCTGCTTTCCTCTCTCCCTTTTCTACAAAACTGCTGCCATCTGTGTGCCAGTTTTCCTCTGGGTCAGATAAAGGTGTCTCTGATAGGTCCCGGCGAGAGGAGTATAACTCGTCTGTGATTTGTATGCATTGGTGATCCAGAGGGGAGGTAGGGGGATCTGGCAGTAAGGTTGCTGGATTTAAAGTCTGGCAGATCCTCAACTTTATTTCTGGAGTGTCAAGGAGGAGGGCTTGGTATTGGGTGATCCTTCCCCCTGTCATCCACCTGCCCCCTTTCGTTTCCAAGACTGCTTGCACCCGGTGAGGCGTATACACTGTGGTGGGCTGACCCAGGGACAGCTTAGATGCCTCCTTAACCATAAGAGCGGTGGCTGCTACTGCCCGGAGGCAAGTGGGCCACCCTCTGGCCACCTCATCTAGTTATTTTGAGAGATATGCCACAGGTTGTAATACGGGCCCCATCATCTGCTCTAACACCCCAATAGCAGTTCCTGTCCTTCCAGAGACATAGAGTCAAAAAGGCTTCTCCAGGTTAGGGAGGCCTAAAGCTGGGGCTGTAGTGATGTACTCTTTTAGGGTATTAAAGGCCACCTTGCAGGTCTCATGCCAGTCGAGTGGCTCTTCCTCTTTCCCCCTTAAATTTTCATATAGGGGTCTGGCCAGATTGCCATAATTAGGAATCCAGATCCTGCAAAACCCAGTCCTTCCTAAAAATCCCCTAAGCTGTTGTTTTCTTTGGGGGTACGGGGTATTTAAGATGAGGGATCGCCCCTCGGGGTCAGGCATTCTTTTTCTCTCCGTAATTATAAATCCAAGGTATGTTACTTGGGTTAAGCTAATCTGAGCCTACTTGGGGGATACTCGATAACCCTTTTCATACAGGAAAGTTAGCGTTTTAAATAGTGTCCATGTGAGAGCTGGTAAAATCTGGCCTAGCTATGAGCAAGTCATCCACATACTGTATTAGACTACTGTTTGTTAAAGTTAATTCCCTTAGTTCTCTCCCCGAGGAAGTCCCGAAGATATGAGGGCTGTCCCTAAACCCTTGGGGTAGTCGAGTCCAGTCGAGAGCTGTATGGTCTCTCTTGTTTCCAAGTCCCGCCACTCGGAAGAAAAGAGTTTTGCGATACAGGATGGAGAGGAATGCAAAAGAAAGCACTTTTAAGGTCCAAGACTGAGAAGTATTTCGCATTTCCTGGGACTTGGGATAGGAGGGTATATGGGTTTGGGACTATGGGGTGGATGGGAACCACAGCTTCATTAACAGCTCTTAGATCCTGGACGAATCGGTAAGATCCATCTGGTTTTTGAACGGGCAAGATTCGGGTGTTGCAGGGGGACTCACAGCTGATTCGAGTTCCAGTATCTCGGTATTTGTTAACTAATGGTCTAAGACCCTCAAGAGCTACTGGTTTTAAGGGATATTGTCCTTTCCAGGGCTAGGGAGCATTTGGTCTCAGAGAAATCTTTACTGGTGGAACATTTATGGCTATACCAGGGCTGGAGACATCCCACAACTGGGGATTGACCTCATCTAGACAAGGGACAGACTCCTCCTTTTCTACCTCTGACTGTAAATATTCAGACATAAGCAAAGAAAATTATCGACTTCTACCTTTGTGTCCCCAAGTCACTCTGGTTTGGAGGCGAAAGTATAATTCTCACCATGGAAAATTTGGAAGCTGTAAACATGAAAAATTTAAAGAGTCACGCAGAGGCTAGTCACTCTAAGCTAACCCCTAAGACATTTATTGACTGATTTCTAGCTTCTCTTCTTTAACCTTTTTTATCTACAGTTATCCTGTGTGTTCCTTTTAGTTAGGGATTCATTTTTAGACTATCCTGACTCTTCCACTACGTTCCAGTTTTGGGTCTGATACACTTAGAGATGTGCCAAGTGCTTCCTGAATACTATAGAACATATTTTATGTTTAAAATAATTCCATGCTTATGTAGTGCGTCAATGATTTTAAGTTTATTTGTTACACATTTCAATGTAAAAGTCAATGTGTGAACTAACATATTCACGACTTGGAAAAGTTGGCATTTTTTTGTTGTGTGTTTGAACTCCTCACCCGACCAAAGGTCATGGAGAGGTCTATTGTTTTTCTAAAATGGTTATAGTGTTGTTTATTTTCTGGTAATTGAATTAGGGTGTGAGTTGCAAAGCTTGTGTTTCTGTTCATTTCATTCCATCTGTTCGGGTTTCTTTCTCTCTCCTGAGTCAAACAGTAATTTCCCATTGGTTGTCCAGTTACCAAGGTTGGTGTCCATGCATCCGTGCTGGTCTCTCCATACATGACCGGGTGTCCTGTGAAACACTAAGCTTAATTTATTTGGAAATGACCTAGCTGTTCAATACACTGTCATCTCTCAGTTGAGCAGAGGGAGAGAAATTCAAGTGACAAAACTCCAGAGAAGCGAGTGTCAGAGCGCCCCGGCGTTGCATGCGTGCAGGGGGTTGGAAGGGGGCGGTGCGTGGAGCGCGGAATCTCAGGTGTCCTCCCACCCTGGGCCTCTCCAGGTCCGCCGCTGCTCAGTGGCCTCCCCCCGCCCCCATCGCTTTGGCTGCTCAGGGCCGGGTGGTCTCTGCAGCTGCCCGGCATCCTTCCCGAGGCCCCCCCTGCCCACACGCTGTCTTCCAGTCTCTCTCTGAACCCTCGACTCTCTCTGCCTCTGTCTCACCTGGCGTGGGTGCTTGCGACTGCCTGTCCGTGTCCCTGGCTGTCGCTCGTCTGCTCTCCCAGGAAGGTCCTGTGCTGGGCCCGCGGCATGGGGGCAGGGCGGGCCTCGGTAGGGCGAAAAGACGGGGCTGAGGCGCTCCAGGGGGTTTGCGCAGCCGGCAGGATGGGCGCCTGGGGCCCCGGCTGGGCTGCCCCTAAGCCCCTGGAGGCTCCGGGGACTGCAGACCAGGCCGAAGCCCCGCTCTTCCGGAGCCACCTGACTCTGAGCAGCGAACGGGATGGTGGGTGACAGGGGGTGAGGGGGCACTGAGATGTCCTCGCTGCTCTGCCCACCCCCCCTCCCCCCACCCCAGGTTCCGCAGGCACGCCAGGCCCCGGCCGGCCGGGCCAAACTGGTGCTGGCCTGGGCTCGCGATGTTCGGAGCGGGGGCGCACTCCGCTGCCCGCCGAGCTGCAGGCTCTGGCTGGCCGGAGTCCAGTCGCGGGTCGTGCGGCTCAAGTGCAGCGTGCCCGCTTGAGAACTGCAGCCCCATGCCGGACCGGCAGGTCAGACCGCAAGGGAGGCGCAACGCGGGGCTCCTGGGGCGCCTGGCAGCCGCCTCGGTCTAAGGCCATACCACCCTGAATGTGCCCTCTCTCCTCTGATCTGGGAAACTGAGCAGGGTCGGGCCTGGTCAGTACTTGGATGGGAGACCGCCTAGTAGTTAGGCGATTTTTTTTGATTTTTCTGAATGCCTACTTCAGAAAGTTAGAATCGGATGACTTCACACAGTAAAACGAATCATATTTTCATACATAATCTTAAGAATCCAGCAGCTGGTCATTCTTTTTCCTGTCCTAACACAGCTAACTTGAAATCAGTTGTAGTAAGTTCTACTGACTTAAGACCCTCATCCCTATGGGAAGATATATAGGAAAACCCATAATATATCTAAATAAACATGAAAGATACAATGATGAGAAAGAAAAAAATTTCTCAGTGACATCTTAGTTGGTATCGGAAACACGATGATTATGAAAGCACAGCCCATAATCAAGTCCAGGCCATGGAAGCCTGTGACTGTCACTGAGTGTTGACTTCCCTTTCAGCTGAGGTCGTAAAATGTGCTTTGTAAAATTCTGAGGTTTGAAGCACTTGTAACCTCCCGAAGAGACTGCAATCAGAAGGGTTTCTAGAATATCGTGACGCTGTGGTGAGCTCAAGCAATATATACTCCAGAGGACGGAAGACAGACATGTTGGGAAGTGGGGATGACTTCTACTGCACTTAGGGAGGAAGGGCATGTACAAGTGGAGAAGCAACACCTCAGTGATGGAATCTTTAAAGACTCCACACATGGAGAAGGAAATGGCAACCCACTCCAGTATTCTTGCCTGGAAAAATCCATGGGCAGAGGAGTCTGGCGGGCTGAAGTCCACGGGATTCCATGACTGACCGTGTGTGCACGAGGGTGGAGGGAGACGGGTTGGTAGCAAGAAACTGGTAGAAGTAAAAATAAGAAAAAATATAAAATAAAGACTCGATAAATATGACAACGACTTGTAGGAATAAACCTTCAGAAGTGCCTTCTCAGACCTCCCGTCAGAATCACAAGCGTAAAAAAGACACTGAGTTTTCACGGTCTCACACAAAATTAGACTGGCTTATGACAATGGGCAGAGAGGCTCCTCTAAGACATCGGGGCTGGGCTTTACTGGAGGATGCACATCGATTGAGTGCATGGCTGTGTGTTATGGAAATATGTCTTACTGGCAGGGCGAAGGCATCTTCTTGAAGAACTCAGCAAATAACACCACAAATTCACGGAACTTGTCTACAATGACAATAGCTGATTTCGTGATGGCTACTGCTTGGCAGAGCTGGGATTGCCTCTGCCATTAAGTACCTTAGTGGCCAGCTGTGATAGTAGCCATTACTTTCTCACTTAGAAACTTGCCATGTGCACTAGCACAAGAACAGTGAAAGCTCCTCAGAGAAGCAAGTCAGGCAGACATGCTTCTGTTTTCTCACAGAAGCTGCTTATGACCGGCCCTGCTCACAGACAGATTGCTAATTCCAAATCGATAGAAAGTTATGCAGATATTCTTTAGCTACTGAGCCACCAGGGAAGCCCTACTAGCTCAGTTGCTAAAGAATCTGCCTGCAACGCAGGAGACCCTGCTTTGAGTCCTGGGTCGGGAAGATCCCCTGGAGAAGAGATAGGCTACCCACACCAGTATTCTGGCCTAGAGAATTTCATGGACTGTATAGTCCTTAGGGCCGCAAAGAGTCAGGCACGAACTGAGCCACTTTCACCTGCACATGCAGATATCACTTAAAAAAAAAATGTGGTAACAGATCTAGGACCTCTGTCAAACTCATGAGTGAGTACTATAAATATACAGAATCAGCTTTGTCCTGCATAGTTACTACCATCCTGTATTTGCTTTGAGAGGAGTTGAGCTACTCTTGGTACAGAGGAATGATTCTTTACCAACTGAGCCACAAGGGAAGCCCACTAATACTGGAGTGGGTAGCCTATCCTTTCTCCAGCAGATCTTCCTGACCCAGGAACTGAACCAGGGTGTCCTGCCTGATTAACACATATTGGGAAAAATCGGTGAGTGGGCAGATCTAGGGACATTGATTGGTAAAATCAGTTTTCCTTGTCTAGATGGCTAGCGGACGCGAAAGAAATGTTGGTGTGGATTTAAAAAATTCTTCTGATACTATACAAAAAATTTACTAGTTCTCTGCAGAAGTGTTTAATGAAGCACAGATATTCTCATTAGATTGCTTTGGTCATATCCGTCTTATCCACATTTATTTTTTAAAATCACATAGAGTGGCTTCAATCACTTGAAGAAACGACAAAAGGTTTCTTTGATCTCCATTCTATACTGGATCGAGAGAAGGCAGTTGATCGGCATGATGCAGGATCTCAAGATGTTTTTGGCAAAAACTTGACTAGTCTGTTAAATGATATGGAAGAATGAATTAAGGATGGCAGCACGAAACAGAAGGCCATGCTATAAGTACACAAGACCTTGTTTGGTAAGTCCAAACATGACTTTTTCTTTCAATTGAAGGATAGTTGCTTTACAGAATTTTGTTGCCGAACATCAACGTGAATGAGCCACAGGTGTACATATGTCTCCTCCCTCCTGAACCTCTCTCCGGTCTCCTCCTCCTCATTCCACCCCTCTAGCTTGTTGCAGAGCCCCTGTTTGAGTCCCCTGAGTCATACAGCAAATTGCATTGGCATCTCTTTTAACGTATGGTACTATGTTTCCATGTTCCTCTGCATTCATCTCACCCTCTCCTTCCTCCCCCCTGCCCGTGTCCATAAGTCTGTTCTGTACATCTGTGACTCCTTGGCTGCCCTGCAAATAATTTCATCAGTACCACCTTTAGTTCAAGCATTTCTTCCCCCCCCCCCCCAAGCATTTCTTATTTCTTATTCCACTCTTACTGTCTTTAGTGTGAGACTAATTTCTAAACTGATATGAAAGTATTATTCTCAGCATGGAAAATTTGGAAGATGCAAACATGAAAAATTTAAAAAGTAACGCAGAGGCTAGTCACTCTAGGCTAACCCCTAAAACATTTATTGACTGATTTCTAGCTTCTCTTCTTTAACCTTTTTGATCTACGTAATCCTGTGTATTCCTTTTAGTTAGGGATTCATTTTTAGATTATCCTGACTCTTCCATTAACTTCCAGTTTGGGGTCTGATACACTTACAGATGTGCCAAGTGCTTCCTGAATACTATAGAACATATCTTATGTTTTAAATCCTTCATGAGTATGTAGTGAGTCAATGATTTTAAGTTTATTTGTTACACATTTCAATGTAAAATCAATGCGTGAACTAACATATTCTCGATTTGGAAAAGGTGGCTTTTTTTGTTGTGTCTAAGAATTCCTCACCGGACCAAAGGTCATGGAGAGGTCTATTGTTTTCTAAAATGGTTATAGTGTTGTTGTTTTTTTCGGTAATTGAATTGGGGTGTGAGTTGCAAAGTTTGTGTTTCTGTTCATTTTTTTCATCTGTTCGGGTTTCTTTCTCTCTCCTGAGTCAGACAGTAATTTTCCATTGGTTGTCCAGTTACCAAGGTTGGTGTCCATGCATCCGTGCTGGTCTCTGCATTCATGTCCGGGTGTCCTGTGAAACACTAAGCTTAATTTATTTGGAAATGACCTAGCTGTGCAATATACTGTCATCACTCAGTTGAGCACAGGATAGAAATTCAGGTGATCAAACTCCGGAGAAGCTTTCGTTGGAGAGGGGCGTGCGTTCAGGTGGTTGGGGTTGGAGGGGCGCGGACCGCGGATATCTCAGGTGCCCTCCCAACCTGGGCCTCTGCAAGCCTGCCTCTGCTCGGCAGCCTCCCCCCGCCCCCATCGCGTTTGCTGCTCAGGGCCGGGTGGTCTCTGCAGCTGCCCGGCATCCTGCCCGAAGCCCCCCCTGCCCACACGCTGTCTTCTGGTGTCTCTCTGAACCCTCATCTCTTTCTGCCTCTGTCTCACCTGACATGGGTGCGTGTGAGTGCCTGTCCGTGTGCCTGGCTGTCGCTCGTCCGCTCTCTCTGGAAGGTCCTGTGCTGGGCCCGTGGCGTGGGGGCAGGGCGGGCCTCGGTTTGGGGACAGGGCGGGGCTGAGGCACTCCAGGGGGTTTGCACAGCCGGCAGGATGGGCGCCTGTGGCCCCGGCTGGGCTGCCCCTAAGCCCGCAGGAGGCTCCGGGGACCGCGGCCCCAGACCGACGCCCCGCTCGTCCGGATCCACGTGACCCTGAGCAGCGAACGGGATGGTGGGGGGTCGGGGGTTGAGGGGCACCGAGACGTCTTTCCCGCTCAAGCCACCCCCCTCCCCAAACCCCGCCAGAGCTCCCGCAGCCTCGCCAGGCCGCTCGGTGTCCGGGAAGCGCCCCGGGCCGGGCCAGGCGCGTGCTGGCCGGGGGTGGCGTCGGCTGGTCTCCCAGCTGTAGGGCCTGTCCCGGTTTTTCCCATCAGTTTCAACAGTGACGGTCACCCCACATTGTGAGTCGTCTAGATTTCTCATTGACACCCCTGTTAGGGAGTGGCTTTTTAGAGAGATATGGAAGGTCACTTGGGGGATGTTAGTCATGAGAGAAAATAAGGGCTCAGGTCGGATTGCAGATGTCATCCAGGGGGTAAATAGAGACAGTTGTTGCTGGTACCAAGACATGAAGTTTTTTTTCCCCCTTTCCCCAAAAGGCCATATTACGACCACATGGGGGCGCTGAGTAACAGCCCATAGCTCGGCTGGAAGGGTGGGCCTTTGATATTGATACCCTGGGATGGGTTGGACATACCCCCAACCTTTGTCATTAATGCAGATGCAGTCCGGGCTGGTTAGGTTGAGTTGAGAAGCAGTGTGGTTTGCAAGTGAACATGCCTCGTTTAGGGAGAGATCAATAGCCATACAGGGAGATTTGATTAGAAAGAGGAAGAACATCATATGATGCATTTTACTTATCTGAGGCAGGATTGATGGGGTTCTGCTTGAACAAGAGCCTGAGATCTTCAACAGGTTCACAGGAATAGCTGTCCTCTGGCTTTGGAGTCTCAGTTTCTGTCTCCCCCTCCTGTAGGCAATAGGGTTTTATTCTAGAATTGTGGACCCAGGCAGATAGACCCTTCACTTTTACAGCAGTTGAAGTCACTAGAACAACCTGATATGGCCCTGTCCATTTCTCAGACAGCTGGTTTGGACTCCCTTTTTCTTGCCAGGTCTTTACTGATACTTGATCCCCTGGCTTTACCTGGGGATTTTTCAAGTCTTCCTGTGGTTTGTTCTCCATACCGTTGGAGTTCTTGCTGAAACCTTCCCAGGTCAATTATATGTTTTAAGAGTGTATTGGCATCCTCGTCAAGAAACAAATCAGAAGTTCACAATGGTCGTCCATACATCATTTCATAAGGACTTAACAATAGTGGCCGTTTGGGGGATGTCCGTAGCCTCATGAGGGCTATGGGCAGCATATGTGTCCACTTATTATGTGTTTCTGACATAGCTTAGCCAGAGCCCTTTTAAGAGTCTGGTTGGCTCTCTCTACCTTTCCTGACGCTTGAGGCCTCCAGGATGAGCGGAGCTGGTATTTTATGCCTAAGCATGTGGCTAGGTTCTGGGGTATCGTGGCTGTAAGTGAGGGCCCGTTGTCACTCTGAAGTGACCGAGGCAGCCCAAACCTAGGCACTATCTCCTTCAGCAGAGCTTTACAGACTTCTGTAGCTCTCTCAGTCTCAGTAGGGAACGCTTCGATCCATCCTGTGAATGTGTCAATAAAGACTCGCAAGTAAGAAAACCCTTGGGTCTTGGGCATGGCTGTAAATTCTACTTGCCAGTCCGCTCCTGGGTATGATCCCCGATGTTGGACAGGTGTAATTAGAGGAGGTCTGGTTTTTGGGTTATTTTTTAGACAGGTGTCACAATTTTTTGTGACTTGTTTAACAAGCTTAGCTAACTGGGGATGGGAGAGAATAGGCTTAAGCAAGATTTCTAGATTATCTTTTCCAAAATGGGCGCTCTTATGTAAGGAGTTAGTAATGTTTTAAACCTGAGAATCAGGGAGTATTATTTGGGCCTGATCAGGCTGAAACCACCCATGTGACCCAATCTCCCAGCCCCGCTCACCATATCGGGAATGTCCCCCTGGGGTAAAATCTGGAGTCAGGGTTTCCATGGGGAAAAGGGGCAGATAGCAGTGGCAGAGGTAGCTTCCCCGGCAGCTCGTCCTGCCTCTTGATCAGCTTTCCTATTTCCCTGAGCCTCTTTTTCTTGCCCCTTTTGGTGACTCTTGCAGTGGAGGACAGCTAATTTTGCAGGAAGTTTGACTGCCTCCAGGAGCCTGAGAATGAGCTCTTTGTGTTTAATAGCAGAGCTTCGGGCACTGAGCATCCCTCTTTCTTTCCAAATTGCTGCACGGGCAGGCAGAATGAGGAAAGCATACTTAGAGTCCATACACACATTAATCCCCTTTCCTTCTCCTAACTCCAAAGCTCTTGTCAGGGCAAAAAGTTCAGCTTTCTGAGCTGAGGTGTCTGGGGGAAGAGACCCACTTTCCTTAGTTTCTTCCAGGCTTGCTACAGCATATGCTGCTTTCCTCTCTCCCTTTTCTACAAAACTGCTGCCATCTGTGTGCCAGTTTTCCTCTGGGTCAGATAAAGGTGTCTCTGATAGGTCCCGGCGAGAAGAGTATAACTCGTCTGTGATTTGTATGCATTGGTGATCCAGAGGGGAGGTAGGGGGATCTGGCAGTAAGGTTGCTGGATTGAAAGTCTGGCAGACCCTCAACTTTATTTCTGGAGTGTCAAGGAGGAGGGCTTGGTATTGGGTGATCCTTCCTCCTGTCATCCACCTGTCCCCTTTCGTTTCCAAGACTGCTTGCACCCGGTGAGGCGTATACACTGTAGTGGGCTGACCCAGGGTCAGCTTAGATGCCTCCTTAAACATAAAAGCGGTGCCTGCTACTGCCCGGAGGCAAGTGGGCCACCCTCTGGCCACCTCATCTAGTTATTTTGAGAGATAAGCCACAGGTTGTTATACGGGCCCCATCATCTGCTCTAACACCCCAAGAGCAGTTCCTGTCCTTCCAGAAACATAGAGTCTAAAAGGCTTCTCCAGGTTGGGGAGGCCTAAAGCTGGGGCTGTAGTGATGGACTCTTTTAGGGTATTAAAGGCCACCTTGCAGGTCTCATGCCAGTCGAGTGGCTCTTCCTCTTTCCCCCTTAAATTTTCATATAGGGGTCTGGCCAGATTGCCATAATTAGGAATCCAGATCCTGCAAAACCCGGTCCTTCCTAAAAATCCCCTAAGCTGTTGTTTTGTTTGTGGGTACGGGGCATTTAAGATGAGGGATCTCCCCTCGGGGTCAGGCATTCTTTTTCTCTCCGTAATTATAAATCCAAGGTATTTTACTTGGGTTAAGCTAATCTGAGCCTACTTGGGGGATACTCGATAACCCTTTTCATACAGGAAAGTTAGCGTTTTAAATAGTGTCCATTTGAGAGCTGGTAAAATCTGGCCTAGCTATGAGCAAGTCATCCACATACTGTATTAGACTACTGTTTGTTAAAGTTAATTCCCTTAGTTCTCTCCCCGAGGAAGTCCCAAAGATATGAGGGCTGTCCCTAAACCCTTGGGGTAGTCGAGTCCAGTCGAGAGTTGTATGGTCTCTCTTGTTTCCAAGTCCCGCCACTCAAAAGCAAAGAGATTTTGGGATTCAGGATGGAGAGGAATGCAAAAGAAAGCACCTTGAAGGTCCAAGACTGAGAAGTACTTGGCATTTCCTGGGACTTGGGATAGGAGGGTATATGGGTTTGGGACTATGGGGTGGATGGGAACCACAGCTTCATTAACAGCTCTTAGATCCTGGACGAATCGATAAGATCAATCTGGTTTTTGAACGGGCAAGATTGGGGTGTTGCAGGGGGACTCACAGCTGATTCGAGTTCCAGTATCTCGGTATTTGTTAACTAATGGTTTAAGACCCTCAAGAGCTACTGGTTTTAAGGGATATTGTCTTTTCCAGGGCTAGGGAGCACTTGGTCTCAGAGAAATCTTTACTGGTGGAACATTTATGGCTAAACCAGGGCTGGAGACATCCCACACCTGGGGATTGACATCATCTAGACAAGGGACAGACTCCTCCTTTTCTACCTCTGACTGTAAATATTCAGACATAGGCAAAGAAAATTATCGACTCCTACCTTTGTGTCCCCAAGTCACTCTGGTTTGGAGGCGAAAGTATTATTCTCAAAATGGAAAATTTGGAAGCTGCAAACATGAAAAATTTAAAGAGTCACGCAGAGGCTAGTCACTCTAAGCTAACCCCTAAGACATTTATTGACGGATTTCTAGCTTCTCTTCTTTAACCTTTTTTATCTACAGTAATCCTGTGTGTTCCTTTTAGTTAGGGATTCATTTTTAGACTATCCTGACTCTTCCACTACGTTCCAGTTTAGGTCTGATACACTTAGAGATGTGCCAAGTGCTTCCTGAATACTATAGAACATAGTTTATATTTAAAATACTTCCATGCTTATGTAGTGAGTCAATGATTTTAAGTTTATTTGTTACACATTTCAATGTAAAAGTCAATGTGTGAACTAACATATTCACGACGTGGAAAAGTTGGCTTTTTTTTGCTGTGTGTTTGAACTCCTCACCCGACCAAAGGTCATAGAGAGGTCTATTGTTTTTCTAAAATGGTTATAGTGTTGTTTATTTTCTGGTAATTGAATTAGGGTGTGAGTTGCAAAGCCTGTGTTTCTGTTCATTTCATTCCATCTGTTCGGGTTTCTTTCTCTCTCCTGAGTCAGACAGTAATTTCCCATTGGTTGTCCAGTTACCAAGGTTGGTGTCCATCCATCCGTGCTGGTCTCTCCATACATGTCCGGGTGTCCTGTGAAACACTAAGCTTAATTTATTTGGAAATGACCTAGCTGTTCAATACACTGTCATCACTCAGTTGAGCAGAGGGAGAGAAATTCAAGTGACAAAACTCCAGAGAAGCTAGTGTCAGAGCGCCCCGGCGTGGCATGCGTGCAGGGGGTTGGGGGGAGGGGGGCAGGGCGCGGAGCGCGGAGATCTCAGGTGTCCTCCCACCCTGGGCCTCTCCAGGCCCGCCGCTGCTCAGTGGCCTCCCCCCGCCCCCATCGCTTTGGCTGCTCAGGGCCGGGTGGTCTCTGCAGCTGCCCGGCATCCTGCCCGAGGCCCCCCCTGCCCACACGCTGTCTTCCAGTCTCTCTCTGAACCCTCGACTCTTTCTGCCTCTGTCTCACCTGGCGTGGGTGCGTGCGAGTGCCTGTCCGTTTGCCTGGCTGTCGCTCGTCCGCTCTCTCTGGAAGGTCCTGTGCTGGGCCCGTGGCGTGGGGGCAGGGCGGGCCTCGGTTTGGGGACAGGGCGGGGCTGAGGCACTCCAGGGGGTTTGCACAGCCGGCAGGATGGGCGCCTATGGCCCCGGCTGGGCTGCCCCTAAGCCCGCAGGAGGCTCCGGGGACCGCGGCCCCGGACCGATGCGCCGCTCGTCCGGATCCACGTGACCCTGAGCAGCGAACGGGATGGTGGGGGGCCGGGGGTGGGGGGGCACCGAGACGTCCTCCCCGCTCAAGCCACCCCCCTCCCCAAACCCCGCCAGACCTCCCGCAGCCTCGCCAGGCCGCTCGGTGTCCGGGAAGCGCCCCGGGCCGGGCCAGGCGCGTGCTGGCCGGGGGTGGCGTCGGCTGGTCTCCCAGCTGCAGGGCCTGTCCCGGTTTTTCCCATCAGTTTCAACAGTGACGGTCACCCCACATTGTGAGTCGTCTAGATTTCTCACTGACACCCCTGTTAGGGAGTGGCTTTTTAGAGAGATAGGGAAGGTCACTTGGGGGATGTTAGTCATGAGAGAAAATAAGGGCTCAGGTGGGATTGCAGATGTCATCCAGGGCGTAAATAGAGACAGTTGTTGCTGGTACCAAGACATGAAGTTTTTTTTCCCCCTTTCCCCAAAAGGCCATATTACGACCACATGGGGGCGCTGAGTAACAGCCCATAGCTCGGCTGGAAGGGTGGGCCTTTGATAGTGATACCCTGGGATGGGTTGGACATACCCCCAACCTTTGTCATTAATGCAGATGCAGCCCGGGCTGCTTAGGTTGAGTTGAGAAGCAGTGTGGTTTGCAAGTGAACATGCCTCGTTTAGGGAGAGATCAATAGCCATACAGGGAGATTTGATTAGAAAGAGGAAGAACATCATATGATGCATTTTACTTATCTGAGGCAGGATTGATGGGGTTCTGCTTGAACAAGAGCCTGAGATCTTCAACAGGTTCACAGGAATAGCTGTCCTCTGGCTTTGGAGTCTCAGTTTCTGTCTCCCCCTCCTGTAGGCAATAGGGTTTTATTCTAGAATTGTGGACCCAGGCAGATAGACCCTTCACTTTTACAGCAGTTGAAGTCACTAGAACAACCTGATATGGCCCTGTCCATTTCTCAGACAGCTGGTTTGGACTCCCTTTTTCTTGCCAGGTCTTTACTGATACTTGATCCCCTGGCTTTACCTGGGGATTTTTCAAGTCTTCCTGTGGTTTGTTCTCCATACCGTTGGAGTTCTTGCTGAAACCTTCCCAGGTCAATTATATGTTTTAAGAGTGTATTGGCATCCTCGTCAAGAAACAAATCAGAAGTTCACAATGGTCGTCCATACATCATTTCATAAGGACTTAACAATAGTGGCCGTTTGGGGGATGTCCATAGCCTCATGAGGGCTATGGGCAGCATATGTGTCCACTTATTATGTGTTTCTGACATAGCTTAGCCAGAGCCCTTTTAAGAGTCTGGTTGCCTCTCTCTACCTTTCCTGAAGCTTGAGGCCTCCAGGATGAGCGGAGCTGGTATTTTATGCCTAAGCATGTGGCTAGGTTCTGGGGTATCGTGGCTGTAAGTGAGGGCCCGTTGTCACTCTGAAGTGACCGAGGCAGCCCAAACCTAGGCACTATCTCCTTCAGCAGAGCTTTACAGACTTCTGTAGCTCTCTCAGTCTCAGTAGGGAACGCTTCGATCCATCCTGTGAATGTGTCAATAAAGACTAGCAAGTAAGAAAACCCTTGGGTCTTGGGCATGGCTGTAAATTCTACTTGCCAGTCCGCTCCTTGGTATGATCCCCGATGTTGGACAGGTGTAATTAGAGGAGGTCTGGTTTTTGGGTTATTTTTTAGACAGGTGTCACAATTTTGTGTGACTTGTTTAACAAGCTTAGCTAACTGGGGATGGGAGAGAATAGGCTTAAGCAAGATTTCTAGATTATCTTTTCCAAAATGGGCGCTCTTATGTAAGGAGTTAGTAATGTTTTAAACCTGAGAATCAGGGAGTATTATTTGGGCCTGATCAGGCTGAAACCACCCATGTGACCCAATCTCCCAGCCCCGCTCAGCATATCGGGAATGTCCCCCTGGGGTAAAATCTGGAGTCAGGGTTTCCATGGGGAAAAGGGGCAGATAGCAGTGGCAGAGGTAGCTTCCCCGGCAGCTCGTCCTGCCTCTTGATCAGCTTTCCTATTTCCCTGAGCCTCTTTTTCTTGCCCCTTTTGGTGACTCTTGCAGTGGAGGACAGCTAATTTTGCAGGAAGTTTGACTGCCTCCAGGAGCCTGAGAATGAGCTCTTTGTGTTTAATAGCAGAGTTTCGGGCACTGAGCATCCCTCTTTCTTTCCAAATTGCTGCACGGGCAGGCAGAATGAGGAAAGCATACTTAGAGTCCATACACACATTAATCCTCTTTCCTTCTCCTAACTCCAAAGCTCTTGTCAGGGCAAAAAGTTCAGCTTTCTGGGCTGAGGTGTCTGGGGGAAGAGATCCACTTTCCTTAGTTTCTTCCATGCTTGCTACAGCATATGCTGCTTTCCTCTCTCCCTTTTCTACAAAACTGCTGCCATCTGTGTGCCAGTTTTCCTCTGGGTCAGATAAAGGTGTCTCTGATAGGTCCCGGCGAGAAGAGTATAACTCGTCTGTGATTTGTATGCATTGGTGATCCAGAGGGGAGGTAGGGGGATCTGGCAGTAAGGTTGCTGGATTGAAAGTCTGGCAGACCCTCAACTTTATTTCTGGAGTGTCAAGGAGGAGGGCTTGGTATTGGGTGATCCTTCCTCCTGTCATCCACCTGTCCCCTTTCGTTTCCAAGACTGCTTGCACCCGGTGAGGCGTATACACTGTGGTGGGCTGACCCAGGGTCAGCTTAGATGCCTCCTTACCCATAAGAGCGGTGCCTGCTACTGCCCGGAGGCAAGTGGGCCACCCTCTGGCCACCTCATCTAGTTATTTTGAGAGATAAGCCACAGGTTGTTATACGGGCCCCATCATCTGCTCTAACACCCCAAGAGCAGTTCCTGTCCTTCCAGAAACATAGAGTCTAAAAGGCTTCTCCAGGTTGGGGAGGCCTAAAGCTGGGGCTGTAGTGATGGACTCTTTTAGGGCATTAAAGGCCACCTTGCAGGTCTCATGCCAGTCGAGTGGCTCTTCCTCTTTCCCCCTTAAATTTTCATATAGGGGTCTGGCCAGATTGCCATAATTAGGAATCCAGATCCTGCAAAACCCGGTCCTTCCTAAAAATCCCCTAAGCTATTATTTTGTTTGGGGGTACGGGGCATTTAAGATGAGGGATCTCCCCTCGGGGTCAGGCATTCTTTTTCTCTCCGTAATTATAAATCCAAGGTATTTTACTTGGGTTAAGCTAATCTGAGCCTACTTGGGGGATACTCGATAACCCTTTTCATACAGGAAAGTTAGCGTTTTAAATAGTGTCCATTTGAGAGCTGGTAAAATCTGGCCTAGCTATGAGCAAGTCATCCACATACTGTATTAGACTACTGTTTGTTAAAGTTAATTCCCTTAGTTCTCTCCCCGAGGAAGTCCCGAAGATATGAGGGCTGTCCCTAAACCCTTGGGGTAGTCGAGTCCAGTCGAGAGTTGTATGGTCTCTCTTGTTTCCAAGTCCCGCCACTCAAAAGCAAAGAGTTTTGGGATTCAGGATGGAGAGGAATGCAAAAGAAAGCACCTTGAAGGTCCAAGACTGAGAAGTACTTGGCATTTCCTGGGACTTGGGATAGGAGGGTATATGGGTTTGGGACTATGGGGTGGATGGGAACCACATCTTCATTAACAGCTCTTAGATCCTGGACGAATCGATAAGATCCATCTGGTTTTTGAACGGGCAAGATTGGGGTGTTGCAGGGGGACTCACAGCTGATTCGAGTTCCAGTATCTCGGTATTTGTTAACTAATGGTTTAAGACCCTCAAGAGCTACTGGTTTTAAGGGATATTGTCTTTTCCAGGGCTAGGGAGCACTTGGTCTCAGAGAAATCTTTACTGGTGGAACATTTATGGCTAAACCAGGGCTGGAGACATCCCACACCTGGGGATTGACATCATCTAGACAAGGGACAGACTCCTCCTTTTCTACCTCTGACTGTAAATATTCAGACATAGGCAAAGAAAATTATCGACTCCTACCTTTGTGTCCCCAAGTCACTCTGGTTTGGAGGCGAAAGTATTATTCTCACCATGGAAAATCTGGAAGCTGCAAACATGAAAAATTTAAAGAGTCACGCAGAGGCTAGTCACTCTAAGCTAACCCCTAAGACATTTATTGACTGATTTCTAGCTTCTCTTCTTTAACCTTTTTTATCTACAGTAATCCTGTGTGTTCCTTTTAGTTAGGGATTCATTTTTAGACTATCCTGACTCTTCCACTACGTTCCAGTTTTGGGTCTGATACACTTAGAGATGTGCCAAGTGCTTCCTGAATACTATAGAACATATTTTTTGTTTAAAATACTTCCATGCTTATATAGTGAGTCAATGATTTTAAGTTTATTTGTTACACATTTCAATGTAAAAGTCAATGTGTGAGCTAACATATTCACGACTTGGAAAAGTTGGCTTTTTTTTGCTGTGTGTTTGAACTCCTCACCCGACCAAAGGTCATAGAGAGGTCTATTGTTTTTCTAAAATGGTTATAGTGTTGTTTATTTTCTGGTAATTGAATTAGGGTGTGAGTTGCAAAGCCTGTGTTTCTGTTCATTTCATTCCATCTGTTCGGGTTTCTTTCTCTCTCCTGAGTCAGACAGTAATTTCCCATTGGTTGTCCAGTTATCAAGGTTGGTGTCCATGCATCCGTGCTGATCTCTCCATACATGTCCGGGTGTACTGTGAAACACTAAGCCTAATTTATTTGGAAATGACCTAGCTGTTCAATACACTGTCATCACTCAGTTGAGCAGAGGGAGAGAAATTCAAGTGACAAAACTCCAGAGAAGCTGGTGTCAGAGCGCCCCGGCGTGGCATGCGTGCAGGGGGTGGGGGGAGGGGGGCGGGGCGCGGAGCGCGGAGATCTCAGGTGTCCTCCCACCCTGGGCCTCTCCAGGCCCGCCGCTGCTCAGTGGCCTCCCCCCGCCCCCATCGCTTTGGCTGCTCAGGGCCGGGTGGTCTCTGCAGCTGCCCGGCATCCTGCCCGAGGCCCGCCCTGCCCACACGCTGTCTTCCAGTCTCTCTCTGAACCCTCGACTCTTTCTGCCTCTGTCTCACCTGGCGTGGGTGCGTGCGAGTGCCTGTCCGTTTGCCTGGCTGTCGCTCGTCCGCTCTCTCTGGAAGGTCCTGTGCTGGGCCCGTGGCGTGGGGGCAGGGCGGGCCTCGGTTTGGGGACAGGGCGGGGCTGAGGCACTCCAGGGGGTTTGCACAGCCGGCAGGATGGGCGCCTGTGGCCCCGGCTGGGCTGTCCCTAAGCCCGCAGGAGGCTCCGGGGACCGCGGCCCCGGACCGACGCCCCGCTCGTCCAGATCCACGTGACCCTGAGCAGCGAACGGGATGGTGGGGGGCCGGGGGTGGGGGGGCACCGAGACGTCCTCCCCGCTCAAGCCACCCCCCTCCCCAACCCCCGCCAGAGCTCCGGCAGCCTCGCCAGGCCGCTCGGGGTCCGGGAAGCGCCCCGGGCCGGGCCAGGCGCGTGCTGGCCGGGGGTGGCGTCGGCTGGTCTCCCAGCTGCAGGGCCTGTCCCGGTTTTTCCCATCAGTTTCAACAGTGACGGTCACCCCACATTGTGAGTCGTCTAGATTTCTCACTGACACCCCTGTTAGGGAGTGGCTTTTTAGAGAGATATGGAAGGTCACTTGGGGGATGTTAGTCATGAAAGAAAATAAGGGCTCAGGTGGGATTGCAGATGTAATCCAGGGCGTAAATAGAGACAGTTGTTGCTGGTACCAAGACATGAAGTTTTTTTTCCCCCTTTCCCCAAAAGGCCATATTACGACCACATGGGGGCGCTGAGTAACAGCCCATAGCTCGGCTGGAAGGGTGGGCCTTTGATAGTGATACCCTGGGATGGGTTGGACATACCCCCAACCTTTGTCATTAATGCAGATGCAGCCCGGGCTGCTTAGGTTGAGTTGAGAAGCAGTGTGGTTTGCAAGTGAACATGCCTCGTTTAGGGAGAGATCAATAGCCATACAGGGAGATTTGATTAGAAAGAGGAAGAACATCATATGATGCATTTTACTTATCTGAGGCAGGATTGATGGGGTTCTGCTTGAACAAGAGCCTGAGATCTTCAACAGGTTCACAGGAATAGCTGTCCTCTGGCTTTGGAGTCTCAGTTTCTGTCTCCCCCTCCTGTAGGCAATAGGGTTTTATTCTAGAATTGTGGACCCAGGCAGATAGACCCTTCACTTTTACAGCAGTTGAAGTCACTAGAACAACCTGATATGGCCCTGTCCATTTCTCAGACAGCTGGTTTGGACTCCCTTTTTCTTGCCAGGTCTTTACTGATACTTGATCCCCTGGCTTTACCTGGGGATTTTTCAAGTCTTCCTGTGGTTTGTTCTCCATACCGTTGGAGTTCTTGCTGAAACCTTCCCAGGTCAATTATATGTTTTAAGAGTGTATTGGCATCCTCGTCAAGAAACAAATCAGAAGTTCACAATGGTCGTCCATACATCATTTCATAAGGACTTAACAATAGTGGCCGTTTGGGGGATGTCCATAGCCTCATGAGGGCTATGGGCAGCATATGTGTCCACTTATTATGTGTTTCTGACATAGCTTAGCCAGAGCCCTTTTAAGAGTCTGGTTGCCTCTCTCTACCTTTCCTGAAGCTTGAGGCCTCCAGGATGAGCGCAGCTGGTATTTTATGCCTAAGCATGTGGCTAGGTTCTGGGGTATCGTGGCTGTAAGTGAGGGCCCGTTGTCACTCTGAAGTGACCGAGGCAGCCCAAACCTAGGCACTATCTCCTTCAGCAGAGCTTTACAGACTTCTGTAGCTCTCTCAGTCTCAGTAGGGAACGCTTCGATCCATCCTGTGAATGTGTCAATAAAGACTCGCAAGTAAGAAAACCCTTGGGTCTTGGGCATGGCTGTAAATTCTACTTGCCAGTCCGCTCCTTGGTATGATCCCCGATGTTGGACAGGTGTAATTAGAGGAGGTCTGGTTTTTGGGTTATTTTTTAGACAGGTGTCACAATTTTGTGTGACTTGTTTAACAAGGTTAGCTAACTGGGGATGGGAGAGAATAGGCTTAAGCAAGATTTCTAGATTATCTTTTCCAAAATGGGCGCTCTTATGTAAGGAGTTAGTAATGTTTTAAACCTGAGAATCAGGGAGTATTATTTGGGCCTGATCAGGCTGAAACCACCCATGTGACCCAATCTCCCAGCCCCGCTCAGCATATCGGGAATGTCCCCCTGGGGTAAAATCTGGAGTCAGGGTTTCCATGGGGAAAAGGGGCAGATAGCAGTGGCAGAGGTAGCTTCCCCGGCAGCTCGTCCTGCCTCTTGATCAGCTTTCCTATTTCCCTGAGCCTCTTTTTCTTGCCCCTTTTGGTGACTCTTGCAGTGGAGGACAGCTAATTTTGCAGGAAGTTTGACTGCCTCCAGGAGCCTGAGAATGAGCTCTTTGTGTTTAATAGCAGAGCTTCGGGCACTGAGCATCCCTCTTTCTTTCCAAATTGCTGCACGGGCATGCAGAATGAGGAAAGCATACTTAGAGTCCATACACACATTAATCCCCTTTCCTTCTCCTAACTCCAAAGCTCTTGTCAGGGCAAAAAGTTCAGCTTTCTGGGCTGAGGTGTCTGGGGGAAGAGACCCACTTTCCTTAGTTTCTTCCAGGCTCACTACAGCATATCCTGCTTTCCTCTCTCCCTTTTCTACAAAACTGCTGCCATCTGTGTGCCAGTTTTCCTCTGGGTCAGATAAAGGTGTCTCTGATAGGTCCCGGCGAGAAGAGTATAACTCGTCTGTGATTTGTATGCATTGGTGATCCAGAAGGGAGGTAGGGGGATCTGGCAGTAAGGTTACTGGATTTAAAGTCTGGCAGGCCCTCAATTTTATCTCTGGAGTGTCAAGGAGGAGGGCTTGGTATTGGGTGATCCTTCCCCCTGTCATCCACCTGTCCCCTTTCGTTTCCAAAACTGCTTGCACCCGGTGTGTCGTATGCACTGTGGTGGGCTGACCCAGGGTCAGCTTAGATGCCTCCTTAACCATAAGAGCGGTGGCTGCTACTGCCCGGAGGCAAGTGGGCCACCCTCTGGCCACCTCATCTAGTTATTTTGAGAGATAAGCCACAGGTTGTAATACGGGCCCCATCATCTGCTCTAACACCCCAAGAGCAGTTCCTGTCCTTCCAGAAACATAGAGTCTAAAAGGCTTCTCCAGGTTGGGGAGGCCTAAAGCTGGGGCTGTAGTGATGGACTTTTTTAGGGCATTAAAGGCCACCTTGCAGGTCTCATGCCAGTCGAGTGGCTCTTCCTCTTTCCCCCTTAAATTTTCATATAGGGGTCTGGCCAGATTGCCATAATTAGGAATCCAGATCCTGCAAAACCCGGTCCTTCCTAAAAATCCCCTAAGCTGTTGTTTTTTTGGGGGTACGGAGTATTTAAGATGAGGGATCTCCCCTCGGGGTCAGGCATTCTTTTTCTCTCCGTAATTATAAATCCAAGGTATTTTACTTGGGTTAAGCTAATCTGAGCCTACTTGGGGGATACTCGATAACCCTTTTCATACAGGAAAGTTAGCGTTTTAAATAGTGTCCATTTGAGAGCTGGTAAAATCTGGCCTAGCTATGAGCAAGTCATCCACATACTGTATTAGACTACTGTTTGTTGAAGTTAATTCCCTTAGTTCTCTCCCCGAGGAAGTCCCGAAGATATGAGGGCTGTCCCTAAACCCTTGGGGTAGTCGAGTCCAGTCGAGAGTTGTATGGTCTCTCTTGTTTCCAATTCCCACCACTCAAAAACAAAGAGTTTTTGGGATTCAGGATGGAGAGGAATGCAAAAGAAAGCACCTTGAAGGTCCAAGACTGAGAAGTACTTGGCATTTCCTGGGACTTGGGATAGGAGGGTATATGAGTTTGGGACTATGGGGTGGATGGGAACCACATCTTCATTAACAGCTCTTAGATCCTGGACGAATCGGTAAGATCCATCTGGTTTTTGAACGGGCAAGATTGGGGTGTTGCAGGGGGACTCACAGCTGATTCGAGTTGCAGTATCTCGGTATTTGTTAACTAATGGTTTACGACCCTCAAGAGCTACTGGTATTAAGGAATATTGTTTTTTCCAGGGCTAGGGAGCATTTGGTCTCAGAGAAATCTTTACTGGTGGAACATTTATGGCTAAACAAGGTCTGGAGACATCCCAAACCTGGGGATTGACCTCATCTAGACAAGGGACAGACTCCTCCTTTTCTACCTCTGACTGTAAGTATTCAGACATAGGCAAAGAAAATTATCGACTTCTATCTTTGTGTCCCCAAGTCACTCTGGTTGGGAGGCGAAAGTATTATTCTCACCATGGAAAATTTGGAAGCTGCAAACATGAAAAATTTAAAGAGTCACGCAGAGGCTAGTCACTCTAAGCTAACCCCTAAGACATTTATTGACTGATTTCTACCTTCTCTTCTTTAACCTTTTTTATCTACAGTAATCCTGTGTGTTCCTTTTAGTTAGGGATTCATTTTTAGACTATCCTGACTCTTCCACTACGTTCCAGTTTTGGGTCTGATACACTTAGAGATGTGCCAAGTGCTTCCTGAATACTATAGAACATATTTTATATTTAAAATACTTCCATGCTCATGTAGTGAGTCAATGATTTTAAGTTTATTTGTTACACATTTCAATGTAAAAGTCAATGTGTGAACTAACATATTCACGACTTGGAAAAGTTGTCTTTTTTTTGCTGTGTGTTTGAACTCCTCACCCGACCAAAGGTCATAGAGAGGTCTATTGTTTTTCTAAAATGGTTATAGTGTTGTTTATTTTATGGTAATGAATTAGGGTGTGAGTTGCAAAGCCTGTGTTTCTGTTCATTTCATTCCATCTGTTCGGGTTTCTTTCTCTCTCCTGACTCAGACAGTAATTTCCCATTGGTTGTCCAGTTACCAAGGTTGGTGTCCATGCATCCGTGCTGGTCTCTCCATACATGTCCGGGTGTCCTGTGAAACAGTAAGCTTAATTTATTTGGAAATGACTTAGCTGTTCAATACACTGTCATCACTCAGTTGAGCAGAGGGAGAGAAATTCAAGTGACAAAACTCCAGAGAAGCTAGTGTCAGAGCGCCCCGGCATGGCATGCGTGCAGGGGTTTGGGGGGAGGGGGGCGGGGCGCGGAGCGCGGAGATCTCAGGTGTCCTCCCACCCTGGGCCTCTCCAGGCCCGCCGCTGCTCAGTGGCCTCCCCCCGCCCCCATCACTTTGGCTGCTCAGGGCCGGGTGGTCTCTGCAGCTGCCCGGCACCCTGCCCGAGGCCCCCCCTGCCCACACGCTGTCTTCCAGTCTCTCTCTGAACCCTCGACTCTTTCTGCCTCTGTCTCACCTGGCGTGGGTGCGTGCGAGTGCCTGTCCGTGTGCCTGGCTGTCGCTCGTCCGCTCTCTCAGGAAGCTCCTGTGCTGGGCCCATGGCGTGGGGGCAGGGCGGGCCTCGGTTTGGGGACAGGGCGGGTCTGAGGCACTCCAGGGGGTTTGCACAGCCGGCAGGATGGGCGCCTGGGACCCCGGCTGGGCTGCCCCTAAGTCCGCAGGAGGCTCCGGGGACCGCGGCCCCGGGCCGACGCCCCGCTCGTCCGGAGCCTCGTGACCCTGAGCAGCGATCGGGATGGTGGGGGGCGGGGGGTGGGGGGACACCGAAACGTCCTCCCCGCTCAAGCCACCCCCCTCCCCAACCCCCGCCAGAGCTCCCGCAGCCTCGCCAGGCCGCTCGGGGTCCGGGAAGCGCCCCGGGCCGGGCCAGGCGCGTGCTGGCCGGGGGTGGCGTCAGCTGGTCTCCCAGCTGCAGGGCCTGTCCCGGTTTTTCCCATCAGTTTCAACAGTGACGGTCACCCCACATTGTGAGTCGTCTAGATTTCTCACTGACACCCCTGTTAGGGAGTGGCTTTTTAGAGAGATAGGGAAGGTCACTTGGGGGATGTTAGTCATGAGAGAAAATAAGGGCTCAGGTGGGATTGCAGATGTCATCCAGGGGGTAAATAGAGACAGTTGTTGCTGGTACCAAGACATGAAGTTTTTTTTACCCCTTTTCCCAAAAGGCCATATTACAACCACATGGGGGCGCTGAGTAACAGCCCATAGCTCGGCTGGAAGGGTGGGCCTTTGATAGTGATACCCTGGGATGGGTTGGACATACCCCCAACCTTTGTCATTAATGCAGATGCAGCCCGGGCTGCTTAGGTTGAGTTGAGAAGCAGTGTGGTTTGCAAGTGAACATGCCTCGTTTAGGGAGAGATCAATAGCCATACAGGGAGATATGATTAGAAAGAGGAAGAACATCATATGATGCATTTTACTTATCTGAGGCAGGATTGATGGGGTTCTGCTTGAACAAGAGCCTGAGATCTTCAACAGGTTCACAGGAAAAGCTGTCCTCTGGCTTTGGGGTCTCAGTTTCTGTCTCCCCCTCCTGTAGGCCATAGGGTTTTATTCTAGAATTGTGGACCCAGGCAGATAGACCCTTCACTTTTACAGCAGTTGAAGTCACTAGAACAACCTGATATGGCCCTGTCCATTTCTCGGACAGCTCGTTTGGACTCCCTTTTTCTTGCCAGGTCTTTACTGATACTTGATCCCCTGGCTTTACCTGGGGATTTTTCAAGTCTTCCTGTGGTTTGTTCTCCATACTGTTGGAGTTCTTGCTGAAACCTTCCCAGGTCAATTATATGTTTTAAGAGTGTATTGGCATCCTCGTCAAGAAACAAATCAGAAGTTCACAATGGTCGTCCATACATCATTTCATAAGGACTTAACAATAGTGGCCGTTTGGGGGCTGTCCGTATCCTCATGAGGGCTATGGACAGCATATGTGTCCACTTATTATGTGTTTCTGACATAGCTTAGCCAGAGCCCTTTTAAGAGGCTGGTTGGCTCTCTCTACCTTTCCTGAAGCATGAGGCCTCCAGGATGAGCGGAGCTGGTATTTTATGCCTAAGCATGCGGCTAGGTTCTGTGGTATCGTGGCTGTAAGTGAGGGCCTGTTGTCACTCTGAAGTGACCGAGGCAGCCCAAACCTAGGCACTATCTCCTTCAGCAGAGCTTTACAGACTTCTGTAGCTCTCTCTGTCTCAGTAGGGAACGCTTCGATCCATCCTGTGAATGTGTCAATAAAGACTAGCAAGTAAGAAAACCCTTGGGTCTTGGGCATGGCTGTAAATTCTACTTGCCAGTCCGCTCCTGGGTATGATCCCCGATGTTGGACATGTGTAATTAGAGGAGGTCTGATTTTTGGGTTATTTTTTCGACAGGTGTCACAATTTTGTGTGACCTGTTTAACAACCTTAGCTAACTGCGGATGGGAGAGAATAGGCTTAAGCAAGATTTCTAGATTATCTTTTCCATAATGGGTGCTCTTATGTAAGGAGTTAGTAATGTTTTAAACCTGAGAATCAGGGAGTATTATTTGGGCCTGATCAGGCTGAAACCACCCATGTGACCCAATCTCCCAGCCCCGGTCAGCATATAGGGAATGTCCCCCTGGGGTAAAATCTGGAGTCAGGGTTTCCTTGGGGAAAAGGGGGCAGATAGCAGTGGCAGAGGTAGCTTCCCCGGCAGCTCGTCCTGCCTCTTGATCAGCTTTCCTATTTCACTGAGCCTCTTTATCTTGCCCCTTTTGGTGACTCTTGCAGTGGATGACAGCTAATTTTGCAGGAAGTTTGACTTCCTCCAGGAAGCTGAGAATGAGCTCTTTGTGTTTAATAGCAGAGCTTCGGGCACTGAGCATCCCTCTTTCTTTCCAAATTGCTGCACGGGCATGCAGAATGAGGAAAGCATACTTAGAGTCCATACACACATTAATCCTCTTTCCTTCTCCTAACTCCAAAGCTCTTGTCAGGGCAAAAAGTTCAGCTTTCTGGGCTGAGGTGTCTGGGGGAAGAGACCCACTTTCCTTAGTTTCTTCCAGGCTCGCTACAGCATATCCTGCTTTCCTCTCTCCCTTTTCTACAAAACTGCTGCCATCTGTGTGCCAGTTTTCCTCTGGGTCAGATAAAGGTGTCTCTGATAGGTCCCGGCGAGAAGAGTATAACTCGTCTGTGATTTGTATGTATTGGTGATCCAGAGGGGAGGTAGGGGGATCTGGCAGTAAGGTTGCTGGATTTAAAGTCTGGCAGACCCTCAACTTTATTTCTGGAGTGTCAAGGAGGAGGGCTTGGTATTGGGTGATCCTTCCCCCTGTCATCCACCTGTCCCCTGTCGTTTCCAAGACTGCTTGCACCCGGTGTGGCGTATACACTGTAGTGGGCTGACCCAGGGTCAGCTGAGATGCCTCCTTAACCATAAGAGCAGTGGCTGCTACTGCCCGGCGGCAAGTGGGCCACCCTCTGGCCACCTCATCTAGTTATTTTGAGAGATAAGCCACAGGTTGTTATACGGGCCCAATCATCTGCTCTAACAGCCCCAGAGCAGTTCCTGTCCTTCCAGAAACATAGAGTCTAAAAGGCTTCTCCAGGTTGGGGAGGCCTAAAGCTGGGGCTGTAGTGATGGACTCTTTTAGGGCATTAAAGGCCACCTTGCAGGTCTCATGCCAGTCGAGTGGCTCTTCCTCTTTCCCCCTTAAATTTTCATATAGGGGTCTGGCCAGATTGCCATAATTAGGAATCCAGATCCTGCAAAACCCGGTCCTTCCTAAAAATCCCCTAAGCTGTTGTTTTTTTGGGGGTACGGGGTATTTAAGATGAGGGATCTCCCCTCGGGGTCAGGCATTCTTTTTCTCTCCGTAATTATAAATCCAAGGTATTTTACTTGGGTTAAGCTAATCTGAGCCTACTTGGGGGATACTCGATAACCCTTTTCATACAGGAAAGTTAGCGTTTTAAATAGTGTCCATTTGAGAGCTGGTAAAATCTGGCCTAGCTATGAGCAAGTCATCCACATACTGTATTAGACTACTGTTTGTTAAAGTTAATTCCCTTAGTTCTCTCCCCGAGGAAGTCCCGAAGATATGAGGGCTGTCCCTAAACCCTTGGGGTAGTCGAGTCCAGTGGAGAGCTGTATGGTCTCTCTTGTTTCCAAGTCCCGCCACTCAAACGCAAAGAGTTTTTGGGATTCAGGATGGAGAGGAATGCAAAAGAAAGCACCTTGAAGGTCCAAGACTGAGAAGTACTTGGCATTTCCTGGGACTTGGGATAGGAGGGTATAAGGGTTTGGGACTATGGGGTGGATGGGAACCACAGGTTCATTAACAGCTCTTAGATCCTGGACGAATCGGTAAGATCCATCTGGTTTTGAACGGGCAAGATTGGGGTGTTGCAGGGGGACTCACAGCTGATTCCAGTTCCAGTATCTCGGTATTTGTTAACTAATGGTCTAAGACCCTCAAGAGCTACTGGTTTTAAGGGATATTGTCTTTTCCAGGGCTAGGGAGCATTTGGTCTCAGAGAAATCTTTACTGGTGGAACATTTATGGCTAAACCAGGGCTGGAGACATCCCACACCTGGGGATTGACCTCATCTAGACAAGGGACAGACTCCTCCTTTTCTACCTCTGACTGTAAATATTCAGACATAGGCAAAGAAAATTATCGACTTCTACCTTTGTGTCCCCAAGTCACTCTGGTTTGGAGGCGAAAGTATTATTCTCACCATGGAAAATCTGGAAGCTGCAAACATGAAAAATTTAAAGAGTCACGCAGAGGCTAGTTACTCTAAGCTAACACCTAAGACATTTATTGACTGATTTCTAGCTTCTCTTCTTTAACCTTTTTTATCTACAGTAATCCTGTGTGTTCCTTTTAGTTAGGGATTCATTTTTAGACTATCCTGATTCTTCCACTACGTTCCAGTTTTGGGTCTGATACATTTACAGATGTGCCAAGTGCTTCCTGAATACTATAGAACATATTTTTTGTTTAAAATACTTCCATGTTTATGTAGTGAGTGAATGATTTTAAGTTTATTTGTTACACATTTCAATGTAAAAGTCAATGTGTGAACTAACATATTCAACACTTGGAAAAGATGGCTTTTTTTGGTTGTGTGTTTGAACTCCTCAGCCGACCAAAGGTCATGGAGAGGTCTATTGTTTTTCTAAAATGGTTATAGTGTTGTTTATTTTCTGGTAATTGAATTAGGGTGTGAGTTGCAAAGCTTGTGTTTCTGTTCATTTCATTCCATATGTTCGGGTTTCTTTCTCTCTCCTGAGTCAGACAGTAGTTTCCCATTGGTTGTCCAGTTACCAAGGTTGGTGTCCATGCATCCGTGCTGGTCTCTCCATACATGTCCTGGTGTCCTGTGAAACACTAAGCTTAATTTATTTGGAAATGACCTAGCTGTTCAATACACTCTCATCACTCAGTTGAGCAGAGGGAGAGAAATTCAAGTGACAAAACTCCAGAGAAGCTAGTGTCAGAGCGCCCCGGCATGGCATGCGTGCAGGGGGTTGGGGGGAGGGGGCGGGGCGCGGAGCACGGAGATCTCAGGTGTCCTCCCACCCTGAGCCTCTCCAGGCCCGCCGCTGCTCAGTGGCCTCCCCCCGCCCCCATCGCTTTGGCTGCTCAGGGCCGGGTGGTCTCTGCAGCTGCCCGGCATCCTGCCCGAGGCTCCCCCTGCCCACACACTGTCTTCCAGTCTCTCTCTGAACCCTCGACTCTTTCTGCCTCTGTCTCACCTGGCGTGGGTGCGTGCGAGTGCCTGTCCGTGTCCCTGGCTGTCGCTCGTCTGCTCTCCCAGGAAGGTCCTGTGCTGGGCCCGCGGCATGGGGGCAGGGCGGGCTTCGGTAGGGCGAAAGGGCGGGGCTGAGTCGCTCCAGGGGGGTGCGCAGCCGGCAGGACGGGCGCCTGGGGCCCCGGCTGGGCTGCCCCTAAGCCCCAGGAGGCTCCGGGGACCGCGGACCCGGGCCGAAGCCACCCACGTCCGAAGCCACCTGACCCTGAGCAGCGAACGGGATGGTGGGTGACAGTGGGTGAGTGGGCACCGAGATGTCCTCGCTGCTCTACCCACCCCCCCTACCCCCTCCCCAGGTTGCGCAGGCACTCCAGGCCCCGGCCAGCCGGGCCAAACGGGTGCTGGCCTGGGCTCGCGTTGTGTGGAGCGGGGGCGCCCTCCGCGATTCGCGGAGCTGCAGGCTCGGCCGGCTGGAGTCCAGTCGCGGGTCGTGCGGCTCAAGTGCAGCGCGCCCGCTCGAGACCTGCAGCCCCAGGCTCGACCGGCAGGTCAGACCGCAAGTGAGGCGCAACGCGGGGCTCCTGGGGCGCCTGGCAGCCGCCTCGGTCTAAGGCCATACCAACCTGAACGTGCCCTCTCTCCTCTGATCTGGGAAAGTGAGCTGGGACGGGCCTGGTCAGTACTTGGATGGGAGACCGCCTAGTAGTTAGGCGATTTTTTTTTATTTTTCTGAATGCCTACTTCAGAAAGTTAGAATCGGATGACTTCACACAGTAAAACGAATCATATTTTCATACATAATCTTAAGAATCGAGCAGCTGGTCATTCTTTTTCCTGTCCTAACACAGCTAAATGGAAATCAGTTGTAGTAAGTTCTACTGACTTAAGACCCTCATCCCTAAGGGAAGATATATAGGAAAACCCATAATATATCTAAATAAACATGAAAGATACAATGATGAGAAGGAAAAAAATTTCTCAGTGACATCTTAGTTGGTATCGGAAACACGATGTTTATGAAAGCACAGCCCATAATCAAGTCCAGGCCATGGAAGCCTGTGACTGTCACTGAGTGTTGACTTCCCTTTCAGCTGTGGTCATAAAAAGTGCTACAAAGCACTTTCTGAGGTTTGAAGCACTTGCAAACTCCCGAAGAGACTGCAATCAGAAGGGTTTCTAGAATATCCTGACGCTGTGGTGAGCTCAAGCAATACATACTCCAGAGGACGGAAGAGAGACATGTTGGGCAGTGAGGATGACTTCTACTGCACTTAGGGAGAAAGGGCATGTACAAGTGGAGAAACAACACCTCAGTGATGGAATCTTTAAAGACTCCATACATGGAGAAGGAAATGGCAACCCACTCCAGTATTCTTGCCTGGAAAAATCCCTGGGCAGAGGAGTCTGGCGGGCGGAAGTCCACGGGATTCCATGACTGACCTTGTGTGCACGAGGGTGGAGGGAGACGGGTTGGTAGCAAGAAACTGGTAGAAGTAAAAAATAAGAAAAAATATAAAATAAAGACTCGATAAATATGACAACGACTGGTAGGAATAAACCTTCAGAAGTGCCTTCTCAGACCTCTCGTCAGAAGCACAAGCGTAATAAAGACACTGAGTTTTCACGGTCTCACTCAAAATTAGACTGGCTTAGCACAATGGGCAGAGAGGCTCCTCTAAGACATCGGGGCTGGGCTTTACTGGAATATGCACATCGATTGAGTGCATGGCTATGTGTTATGGAAATATGTCTTACTGGCAGGGCGAAGGCATCTTCTTGAAGAACACAGCAAATAACACCACAAATTCACGGAACTTGGCTACAATGACAATAGCTGATTTCGTGATGGCTACTGCTTGGAAGAGCTGGGATTGCCTCTGCCATTAAGTACCTCAGTGGCCAGCTGTGATAGTAGCCATTACTTTCTCACTTAGAAACTTGCCATGTGCACTAGCGCAAGAACAGTGAAAGCTCCCCAGAGAAGAAAGTCAGACAGACATGCTTCTGTTTTCTCACAGAAGCTGCTTATGACCGGCCCTGCTCACAGACAGATTGCTAATTCCAAATCGATAGACAGTTATGCAGATATTCTTTAGCAACTGAGCCACCAGGGAAGCCCTACTAGCTCAGTTGCTAAAGAATCTGCCAGTAACGCAGGAGACCCCGCTTTGAGTCCTGGGTTGGGAAGATCCCCTGGAGAAGGGATAGGCTACCCACTCCAGTATTCTGGCCTAGAGATTTCCATGGACTGTATAGTCCTTGGGGCCGCAAAGAGTCAGGGACGAACTGAGCGACTTTCAACTGGACATGCGAATATCACTTTAAAAAAAAAACGTGGTAACAGATCTAGGACCTCTGTCAAGCTCATGAGTGAGTAGGATAAATATACAGAATCAGCTTTGTCCTGCATAGTTACTACCGTCCTCTATTTGCTTTGAGAGGAGTTGAGCTACTCTTGGTACAGAGGAATGATTCTTTACCAACTGAGCCACAAGGGAAGCACACTAATACTGGAGTGGGTAGCCTATCCCTTCTCCAGCGGATCTTCCAGACCCAGGAATTGAACCAGGGTCTCCTGCCTGAGTAACACATATGGGATAAAAATCGGTGAGGGAGAAGAACTAGGGACATTGATTGGTAAAATCAGTTTTCCTTGTCAAGATGGCTAGCGGAGGCGAAAGAAATGTTGGTGTGGATTTAAAAAATTCTTCTGATACTATATATAAAATTTACTAGTTCTCTGCAGAAGTCTTTAATGAAGCACAGATATTGTCATTAGATTGCTTTGGTGATATCCGTCTTATCCACATTTATTTTTTAAAATCACATAGAGTGGCTTCAATCACTTGAAGAAACGACAAAAGGTTTCTTTGGTCTCCATTCTATACTGGATTGAGAGAAGGCAGTCGATCAGCATAATGCAGGAGCTCAAGATGTTTTTGGGAAAAACTTGACTAGTCTGTTTAATGATATGGAAGAATGAATTAAGGATGGCAGCACGAAACAGAAGGCCATGCTAGAAGTACACAAGACCTTGTTTGGTAAGTCCAAACATGACTTTTTCTTTTAATTGAAGGATAGTTGCTTTACAGAATTTTGTTGCCAGACATGAACGTGAATGAGCCACAGGTGTACATATGTCTCCTCCCTCCTGAACCTCTCTCCCATCGCCTCCTCCCCATTCTACCCCTCTATCTTGTTGCAGAGCCCCTGTTTGAGTCCCCTGAGTCATACAGCAAATTGAATTGGCATCTCTTTTAACGTATGGTACTATGTTTCCGTGTTCCTCTGCATTCATCTCACACTCTCCTTACTTCCCCCTGCCCATGTCCATAAGTCTGTTCTCTACATCTGTGACTCCTTGGCTGCCCTGCAAATAATTTCATCAGTACCACCTTTAGTTCAAGCATTTTTTTCCCCCAAGCATTTCTTATTTCTTATTCCACTCTTACTGTCTTTAGTGTGAGACTGATTTCGAAACTGATATGAAAGTATTATTCTCACCATGGAAAATTTGGAAGATGCAAACATGAAAAATTTAAAAAGTCACACAGAGGCTAGTCACTCTAAACTAACCCCTAAAATATTTATTGACTGATTTCTAGTTTCTCTTCTTTAACCTTTTTTATCTACAATATTCCTGTGTATTCCTTTTAGTTAGGGATTCATTTTTAGACTATCCTGACTCTTCAACTAAGTTCCAGTTTTGGGTGTCATACTGTGAGACATGTGCTAAATGCTTCCTGAATACTATAGAACATATTTTATATTTAAAATACTTCCATGCTTATGTAGTGAGTCAATGATTTTAAGTTTATTTGTTACACATTTCAATGTAAAAGTCAATGTGTGAACTAACATATTCACGATTTGGAAAAGGTGGCTTTTTTTGTCGTGTGCTAGAACTCCTCACCCGACCAAAGGTCATGGAGAGGTCTATTGTTTTTCTTAAATGGTTATAGTGTTGTTGTTGTGTTTTTTTTTTTTTTTTTTTGTAATTGAATTAGGGTGTGAGTTGCAAAGTTCGTGTTTCTGTTCATTTCATTCCATCTGTTCGAGTTTCTTTCTCTCTCCTGAGTCAGACAGTAATTTCCCATTGGTTGTCCAGTAACCAAGGTTGGTGTCCATGCATCCGTGCTGGTCTCTGCATTCATGTCCGGGTGTTCTGTGAAACACTAAGCTTAATTTATTTGGAAATGACCTAGCTGTGCAATATACTGTCATCACTCAGTTGAGCACAAGGATGGAAATTCAGGTGACCAAACTCCGGAGAAGCTTTTGTCGGAGAGGGGCGTGTGTGCAGGGGGTTGGGGTGGGTGGGGCGCGGACCGCGGATATCTCAGGTCCCCTCCCAACCTGGGCCTCTGCAGGCCTGCCTCTGCTCGGCAGCCTCCCCCCGCCCCCATCGCGTTTGCTGCTCAGGGCCGGGTGGTCTCTGCAGCTGCCCGGCATCCTGCCCGAGTCCCCCCCTGCCCACACGCTGTCTTCCGGTGTCTCTCTGAACCCTCGTCTCTTTCTGCCTCTATCTCACCTGGCGTGGGTGCGTGCGAGTGCCTCTCCGTGTGCCTGGCTGTCGCTCGTCCGCTCTCTCAGGAAGGTCCTGTGCTGGGCCCGCGGCGTGGGGGCAGGGCAGGCCTCGGTTGGAGGACAAGGCGGGGCTGAGGCGCTCCAGGGTGTTTGCACAGCCGGCAGGATGGGCGCCTGGGGCCCCGGTTGGGCTGCCCCTAAGCCGACAGGAGGCTCCGGGGACCGCGGCCCCGGCCGACGCCCCGCTCCTCCGGAGCCACGTGACCCTGAGCAGCGAACGGGATGGTGGGGGGCGGGGGGTGGGGGGGAACCGAGACGTCCTCCCCGCTCAAGCCACCCCCCACCCCAACCACCGCCAGAGCTCCCGCAGCCTCGCCAGGCCGCTGGGGACCGGGAAGTGCCCCGGGCCGGGCCAGGCGGGTGTTGGCCGGGGATTGGCGTCGGCTGGTCTCCCAGCTGTAGGGCCTGTCCCGGTTTTTCCCATCAGTTTCAACAGTGACGGTCACCCCACATTGTGAGTCGTCTAGATTTCTCACTGACACCCCTGTTAGGGAGTGGCTTTTTAGAGAGATAGGGAAGGTCACTTGGGGGATGTTAGTCATGAGAGAAAATAAGGGCCCAGGTGGGATTGCAGATGTCATCCAGGGGGTAAATAGAGACAGTTGTTCCTGGTACCAAGACATGAATTTTTTTTTCCCCCTTTTCCCAAAAGGCCATATTACGACCACATGGGGGCGCTGAGTAATAGCCCATAGCTCGGCTGGAAGGGTGGGCCTTTGATATTGATACCCTGGGACGGTTGGACATACCCCCAACCTTTGGCATTAATGCAGATGCAGCCCGGGCTGGTTAGGTTGAGTTGAGAAGCACTGTGGTTTGCAAGTGAACATGCCTCGTTTAGGGAGAGATCAATAGCCATCCAGGGAGATATGATTAGAAAGAGGAAGAACATCATATGATGCATTTTACTTATCTGAGGCAGGATTGATGGGGTTCTGCTTGAAAAAGAGCCTGAGATCTTCAACAGGTTCACAGGAATAGCTGTCCTCTGGCTTCGGAGTCTCAGTTTCTGTCTCCCCCTCCTGTAGGCCATAGGTTTTTATTCTAGAATTGTGGACCCAGGCAGATAGACCCTTCACTTTTACAGCAGTTGAAGTCACTAGAACAACCTGATATGGCCCTGTCCATTTCTCGGACAGCTGGTTTGGACTCCCTTTTTCTTGCCATGTCTTTACTGATACTTGATCCCCTGGCTTTACCTGGGGATTTTTCAAGTCTTCCTGTGGTTTGTTCTCCATACCGTTGGAGTTCTTGCTGAAACCTTCCCAGGTCAATTATATGTTTTAAGAGTGTATTGGCATCCTCGTCAAAAAACAAATCAGAAGTTAAGAATGGACGTCCATACATCATTTCATAAGGACTTAACAATAGTGGCCGTTTGGGGGATGTCCGTAGCCTCATGAGGGCTATAGGCAGCATATGTGTCCACTTATTATGTCTTTCTTGACATAGCTTAGCCAGAGCAGAGCCCTTTTAAGAGTCTGGTTGGCTCTCCCTATCTTTCTTGAAGCTTGAGGCCTCCAGGATGAGCGGAGCCGGTATTTTATGCCTAAGCATGCGGCTAGGTTCTGGGGTATCATGGCTGTAAGTGAGGGCCTGTTGTCACTCTGAAGTGAACGAGGCAGCCCAAACCTAGGCACTATCTCCTTCAGCAGAGCTTTACAGACTTCTGTAGCTCTTTCTATCTCAGTAGGGAACGCTTTGATCCATCCTGTGAATGTGTCAATAAAGACTAGCAAATAAGAAAACCATTGGGTCTTGGGCATGACTGTAAATTCTACTTGCCAGTCTGCTCCTGGGTATGATCCCCGATGTTCGACAGGTGTAATTAGAGGAGGTCTGGTTTTTGGGTTATTTTTTAGACAGGTGTCACAATTTTGTGTGACCTGTTTAACAACCTTAGCTAACTGGGGATGGTAGAGAATAGGCTTAAGCAAGATTTCTAGATTATCTTTTCCAAAATGGGTGCTCTTATGTAAGGAGTTAGTAATGTTTTAAACCTGAGAATCAGGGAGTATTATTTGGGCCTGATCAGGCTGAAACCACCCATGTGACCCAATCTCCCAGCCCCGCTCAGGATATAGGGAATGTCCCCCTGGGGTAAAATCTGGAGTCAGGATTTCCTTAGGGAAAAGGGGGCAGATAGCAGTGGCAGAGGTAACTTCCCCGGCAGCTCAACCTGCCTCTTGATCAGCTTTCCTATTTCCTTGAGCCTCTTTTTCTTGCCCCTTTTGGTGACTCTTGCAGGGGATGACAGCTAATTTTGCAGGAAGTTTGACTGCCTCCAGGAGCCTGAGAATGAGCTCTTTGTGTTTAATAGCAGAGCTTCGGGCACTGAGCATCCCTCTTTCTTTCCAAATTGCTGCACGGGCATGCAGAATGAGGAAAGCATACTTAGAGTCCATACACACATTAATCCTCTTTCCTTCTCCTAACTCCAAAGCTCTTGTCAGGGCAAAAAGTTCAGCTTTCTGGGCTGAGGTGTCTGGGGGAAGAGACCCACTTTCCTTAGTTTCTTCCAGGCTCGCTACAGCATATCCTGCTTTCCTCTCTCCCTTTTCTACAATACTGCTGCCATCTGTGTACCAGTTTTACTCTGGGTCAGATAAAGGTGTCTCTGATAGGTCCCAGCTAGAAGAGTATAACTCGTCTGTGATTTGTATGTATTGGTGATCCAGAGGGGAGGTAGGGGGATCTGGCAGTAAGGTTGCTGGATTTAAAGTCTGGCAGACCCTCAACTTTATTTCTGGAGTGTCAAGGAGGAGGGCTTGGTATTGGGTGATCCTTCCCCCTGTCATCCACCTGTCCCCTTTCGTTTCCAAGACTGCTTGCACCCGGTGAGGCGTATACACTGTGGTGGGCTGACCCAGGGTCAGCTTAGATGCATCCTTAACCATAAGAGCAGTGGCTGCTACTGCCCGGAGGCAAGTGGGCCACCCTCTGGCCACCTCATCTAGTTATTTTGAGAGATAAGCCACAGGTTGTAATACGGGCCCCATCATCTGCCCTAACACCCCAAGAGCAGTTCCTATCCTTTCAGAAACATGGAGTCTACAAGGCTTCTCCAGGTTTGGGAGGCCTAAAGCTGGGGCTGTAGTGATGGACTCTTTTAGGGCATTAAAGGCCACCTTGCAGGTCTCATGCCAGTCGAGTGGCTCTTCCTCTTTCCCCCTTAATTTTTCATTTAGGGGTCTGGCCAGATTGCCATAATTAGGAATCCAGATCCTGCAAAACCCGGTCCTTCCTAAAAATCCCCTAAGCTGTTGTTTTGTTTGGGGGTACGGGGTATTTAAGATGAAGGATCTCCCTTCAGGGTCAGGCATTCTTTTTCTCTCCGTAATTATAAATCCAAGGTATTTTACTTGGGTTAAGCTAATCTGAGCCTACTTGGGGGATACTCGATAACCCTTTTCATACAGGAAAGTTAGCGTTTTAAATAGTGTCCATTTGAGAGCTGGTAAAATCTGGCCTAGCTATGAGCAAGTCATCCACATACCGTATTAGACTACTGTTTGTAGTTCTCTCCCCGAGAAAGTCCCGAAGATATGAGGGCTGTCCCTAAACCCTTGGGGTAGTCGAGTCCAGTCGAGAGTTGTATGGTCTCTCTTGTTTGCAAGTCCCGCCACTCAAAAGCAAAGAGTTTTTGGGATTCAGGATGGAGAGGAATGCAAAAGAAAGCACCTTGAAGGTCCAAGACTGAGAAGTACTTGGCATTTCCTGGGACTTGGGATAGGAGGGTATAAGGGTTTGGGACTATGGGGTGGTTGGGAACCACAGCTTCATTAACAGCTCTTAGATCCTGGACGAATCGGTAAGATCCATCTGGTTTTTGAATGGGCAAGATTGGGGTGTTGCAGGGGGACTCACAGCGGATTAAAGTTCCAGTATCTCGGTATTTGTTAACTAATGGTCTAAGACCCTCAAGAGCTTCTGGTTTTAAGGGATATTGTCTTTTCCAGGGCTAGGGAGCATTTGGTCTCAGAGAAATCTTTACTGGTGGAACATTTATGGCTAAACCAGGGCTGCAGACATCCCACACCTGGGGATTGACCTCATCTAGACAAGGGACAGACTCCTCCTTTTCTACGTCTGACTGTAAATATTCAGACACTAGGCAAAGAAAATTATTGACTTCTACCCCCAAGTCACTCTGGTTTGGAGGCGAAAGTATTATTCTCACCATGGAATATTTGGAAGCTGCAAACATGAAAAATTTAAAAAGTCACGCAGAGGCTAGTCACTCTAAGCTAACACCTAAGACATTTATTGACTGATTTCTAGTTTCTCTTCTTTAACGTTTTTTATCTACAGTAATCCTGTGTGTTCCTTTTAGTTAGGGATTCACTTTTAGACTATCCTGACTCTTCCACTAAGTTCCAGTTTGGGGTCACATACACTTAGACATGTGCCAAATGCTTCCTAAATACTATAGAACGTATTTTATGTTTAAAATACTTCCATGCTTATGTAGTGAGTCAATGATTTTAAGTTTATTTGTTACACATATCATTGTAAAAGTCAATGTGTGAACTAACATATTCACGATTTGGAAAAGGTGGCTTTTTTTGTCGTGTGTTAGAACTCCTCACCCGACCAAAGGTCATGGAGAGGCCTATTGCTTTTCTAAAATGGTTATAGTGTTGTTTATTTTCTGGTAATTGAATTAGGGTGTGAGTTGCAAAGTTTGTGTTTCTGTTCATTTCATTCCATCTGTTCGGGTTTCTTTCTCTCTCCTGAGTCAGACAGTAATTTCCCATTGGTTGTCCAGTTACCAGGGTTGGTGTACATGCAACCGTGCTGGTCTCTGCATTCATGTCCGGGTGTCCTGTGAAACACTAAGCTTAATTTATTTGGAAATGACCTAGCTGTTCAATACACTGTCATCACTCAGTTGAGCACAAGGATAGAAATTCAGGTGACCAAACTCCAGAGAAGCTTTTGTCTGAGAGCCCTGTCTTGGCATGCGTGCAGGAGGTTGGGGGCCGGGGGGCGGTGCGAGGAGCGTGGAAATCTCAGGTGGCCTCCCACCCTGGGCCTCTCCAGGCCCGCCCCTGCTCGGCGGCCTCCCCCCGCCCCCATCGCGTTGCCTGCTCAGGGCCGGGTGGCTCCTGCAGCTGCCCGGCATCCTGCCCGAGGCCCCCCATGCCCACACGCTGTCTTCGAGTGTCTCTCTGAACGCTCGTCTCTTTCTACCTCTGTGTCACCTGGCCTGGGTGCGTGCGAGTGCCTGTCCGTATGCCTGGCTGTCACTCGTCTGCTCTCTCAGGAAGGTCCTGTGCTGGGCCTGCGGCGTGGGGGCAGGGCGGGTCCCCGTAGAGCGAATTGGCGGGGCTGAGGCGCTCCAGGGGGTTTGTTCAGCGGTCTGGATGGGCACCTGGGGCCTCGACTGGGCTGCCCCTAAGCCTGCAGGAGGCTCCGGGGACCGCGGCCCCGGGCCGAATCCCCGCTCGTCCGGAGCCACGTGACCCTGAGCAGCGAACGGGATGGTGGGGGGCAGGGGGTGAGGGGGCACTGAGACGTCCTTGTTGCTCTACCCACACCCCCTCCCCCCATTGCAGGTCCTGCAGGCACGCCAGGCCCCGGCCGGGCCAGATGGGTGCTGGCCGGGGCTGGCGGTGTGCCAGGCCGGGGCACCCTCCGCTGGCCCCCGAGCTGCAGGCCCTGGTCGGCCGGAGTCCAGTCACGGGTCGTGTGGCTCAAGTGCAGCGCGTGCCCGCTCGAGAGCTGCGGCCCCAGGCCCGACCGGCAGGTCAGAACGCAAGGGAGGCGCAACGCAGGGCTCTTGGGGCACCTGGCAGCTGCCTCCGTCTAAGGGCATACCACCCCAAAGCATTGCTCATATAGCTTCAATTGTTATTTCTATTATCTCCTCTCTTGTGTAGCTTGACTCATCAACTGCACTGCAAGATTGGAATCCCATCTGTTGAATTTAGACTCTGTTATGCCTGGCACTATAGATGTTGGCTATGTGGATGTTAATTAATCTTACTGTTGTTTATCAATTAGGGATTTTTAAATCATTACAGCTAGCAATCTTGACTTCAGGAGATGTCACCGCACTTAAAAACACTTCTGGCAATTCTTAAAAAGTTGCTCATCGTTCATTATGATGAAATCTGAGGGCCAATATTCAGCAGTCCGTGAATTTCAAGGGCAGTTTAGGCTTATCCCCTATGAATCACAAGGCAATCAGATATTCTCAGATATTATTTTTCTATGATGTTTTCACTTTTTTTTTGTTTGTTTTTCACTTTCATCAAGAGGCTCTATAGTTCTTCTTCCCTTTCTGCCATAAGGGTGGTGTCATCTGCATATCTGACGTTATTGATATTTCTCCTGGCAGTTTTGATTCCAGCTTGCGCTTCATCCAGCCCAGCATTTCTCACGATGTACTCTGCATATAAGTTAAATAAGCAAGGTGACACTATGCAGCCTTGACATATTCCTTTCCCTGTTTGGAGCCAGTCTGTTGTTCCAGGTCCAGTTCTGTTTCTTCCTGACCTGCATACAGGTTTCTCAAGAGGCAGGTCAGGTGGTCTGGAATTCCCATCTCTTTCAGAATTTTCCCCAGTTCATTGTGACACCTGCAGTCAAAGGCTTTGGCACAGTCAATAAAGCAGAAATAGATGTTTCTCTGATACTCTCTTGCTTTTTCCCTGATCCAGTGGATGTTGGCAGTTTGATCTCTGGTTCCTCTGCCTTTTCGAAATCCACCTTGAACATCTGGAAGCTCACAGCCCATGTTTTGTTGAAGCCTGGCTTGGAGAATTTTGAGCATTACTTTACTAGTGTGTGAGATGAGTGCAACTGTGCAGCATTTTGAACATTCTTTGTCATTTGCCTTTCTTTGAGACTGGAATGAAAGCTGAGCTAACAACCTAGATGTGTTCAATTGCATATGCTAAAAGAACCAGCTTTGCAGTTTCCAAGGGGGCAGGGGGGTGGAAAGAAAAGTTTCATTTTCACCAATTTTCCCTGACGTCTAAGGAATATCATGGCCATCCTGCATCAAAAATTCATTTTTCCTTTCTGTAGTCATAGTTTAATGCCTAAATTATAGACCAAATAGTGCTCAAATTGACTCTGATATCAGGGGCAGATCAGCTGATAAAAAGCTTGGATTGTCTCTCTGGAGGGAAGTGAGACCTTGGTCCCATCAGAAGAATATGAGGGTTTAAGAGAATTTGCAGGAGTGGGGAAAGCTTGGTCCATCCTACATGTACCATAATCTTAAACAATGGTTATTTACTTTACCGAAGTACAAAAAAAAAAAAAAAAAAAAAGGTAGAATGTGTGCTTCCTAACATGTTTTTGTTAGTCTGCTGGACAAGTGGATTTTTGGGGCTGGTGGTACCTTGCTGAAAGCTGAGAGCTCTTCTGGCAAGGCCATTCAGGTCAAAAGAATTGGGTGTGCTTCTTCAGAAGTGACTCACAAGCTTCTCAGTTGAATTCAGTACCTTTCCTTCAGCAGGGTAATGTTCACCTAAGTTCCCTTTCCTGGACAGTGTGGCTGTGGCCATCCACAGTTGTCCGAATGGGAGAGAGTAAGCTGTGTGGTCCTCTCTGATTGCCTTGGGATCAGTGAACTGAGTCCTGATGTTCACTTGGCAGAGGCTACAAACAATTTTTGCAAGTGTGTTTCCAGTTTGCTCTCTCCCATGCCTGTGTGCCCATGCTCCTAGGAACAACCTACCAGGAGTCTGAGCGCAGCACCTAGCATGAGACAACAAAACTCAGTGAAATGTGCTTCTGCTTTGGGGCCCTGATTTTTATCAGAAACAGGTCCTGGTTGGAATCAGATCTGCAGAACAATTCCACTGTATCTTTGAGGTTTATTGAATTCTTTGATGACTGGATAAATGAAGAAATCACTCTGTTTCTAGTAAACACATACTGGATGCTTCTTCAGGGTCAGGCACTGTCTAAGCCCTTGACTGTGTTAGCTCATCAGACACTCTGAAGCTGGGATCGTCATTATCCTCGCTCTGCTCATAAGGAAACTGGAATTTGAAGAGGCTAAGTGATTTGCCCTGATGATACAGACAGAAAATGGTAGAGCCGGTATGTGAACCTAGGAAGGTGAATTCCAAAATCTCTTTTCTTAACTGTTGTGCTGTATTGATGATTTTTGTACTTTTTTGTGTTGCTACAAGCATCACTGAAGTTTGTAACTGAAAATGAGATGCAATTCTAGTAGACAACAGTCAGCACAGTACGTGTATGATGCTTAGACAGTTTAGGAGAGAGGATGAAAGTCAAATATCTACCCCCCCCCCTCAGGGAGGAAGACTGCTCAGGTATGGTCATAGTGAGTCACGGGGGCTGTCACGAGCTGGAGAATATATACCTGCTTGTTGATGTGCTCAAGGGATCACCCATGTATAAACATGTCAGGGTTTTTGTCAACAGGCGCCAGAAATCTAGATTTTAATGTGAAGTGTCCACTTTCAAACAACACCAGGTTGTTAATGACCTTGCTCTGTCCGTTAATGGTTAAATAGAATTCCAATATAATACAGGCTAGGTATTCCTTCAGTAATAATCAAACCCCCACCCCCAAAACTCTGAGCTTAAAACAATTAAAGATAACTTTTAGCTCATGCTACTTGATCAGTGTGTGTCAGCAGGGGTCTCTGCCCTTTCCTGTCTCAGAGACCCAGTCTGAGGGAGGCTTTATGTGCACACACATTTTCCATAATAAGTACAGTAGCGAGGAGGGGAATGTGTGACATACACGCTGACCCTCGAAGCGTCTAACAGATGTCACAGAGACACTTAGATGCATATTTCATCAGCCAAATATAATCAGTGATCACACTTAATTTCCAAGGGAGTGGGGAAGTGCAGTCCTCCATGGGCTGAATACTTATGAATATTCCTAATGGCTACCACAGCTCCACATACTCTGATTTTTCAGGCAGAAATGTTGGAATGTTTTGAATTGTAGAATTCAATTTTCAGAGATCTCTAACAGAAGTTGACTCCAAAAATTATTTGTCTCTTGAAGGATTAAATTTGACTGATCTGGAAAATTCACACTTTGCTTCATCTGGAGTAAGACCCTTACTTAAACACTGACGTCTATGAACAGATTAAGAAATCGTAGGCTGGAACTATGAAATAATCCTTCACAGAAGTGACGATTTATATATCAGTATTTATTCCCCAAAGCACTGCTCATATAGCTTCAATTTTTATTTCTATTATCTCCTATCTTGTGTAACTTGTCTCATCAACTGCACTGCAAAATAGGAATCCCATCTTATGAATTTACACTCTGTTATGCCTGGCTCTATAAACATTGGCTATGTGGATGTTAATTAATTTTATTGATGTTTATCAATTAGTGATTTTTAAATCATTACAGCTAGCAATCTTGACTTCAGGAGAAGTCACTGAACTTGAAAATACTTCTGGCAATTCTTAAAAAGTTGCTCATCGTTGATTGTGATGAGATCTGAGGGCCAATATTCAGCAGTCCCTCAATGTCAAGGGCAGTTTAGGCTTATCCCCTATGAATCACAAGGCAATCAGATAGTTTCAGATATTATTTTTCTGTGATGTTTTCACATTTTTTTCCTTTGGACTGCAAGATTTGGATGAATTGTAAATTTAAAAATTAAGAAATAAATGTCAGTGCTCAGGAAGGTATTTGATTGCCCAAGATCCTGCAAGGCTCTAAACACCCTTTAAAACAAACCCATCCCTCGCTCCTAAACCCACACCCTTCCTGGATGACCAGATAAAGAGCGATTGTCATTCTCGTGAAATGCAAAGTGCTCAGGGACTTGCACGTATGAGGGCCCAGGAACAGTATTTCTACAGTTTAATGATGGAATTACTCCCCTTGGAGAAAGTTGCTTGAGCAAATTGAGCACATTGATTTTGAATCTCAACCACGCAAGTATGGTTCCAGGCGTTGCTGTCAGTTCCTTGGACTAGAAGCCTGCCGTCATTCTTTACCTCTTGCTCATATTTCCCCTGTCTGTAATTAACTGCTGAGTTGTGAAGTCATATCCACTAAAATTTTTCTCCGTTGCAGCTCCATCCCCACTGTCATCCTTGTTCAGGTATACGATCCTGAGATCGTATACCAGGACACCGACAACAGCCTTCTGATTTGCTCCCCACTCGATCTCCTCAAAAATGCCCTCTAACCCAAAGTAGTCTGGCTAAGGCACAAGTTGTAAAGCATCTTTTTGGAGAGGGCAATGCCAGCCCACTCCAGTACTCTTGCCTGGAAAATCCCATGGACAGACTAGTTTGGTAGGTTGCAGTCCATGGGGTCGCTAAGAGTCGGACACGACTGAACAACTTCACTTTCACTTTTCACTTTTCATGCACTGGAGAAGGAAATGGTAACCCACTCCAGTGTTCTTGCCTGGAGAATCCCAGGGATGGGGGAGCCAGGTGGGCTGCCATCTATGGGGTCGCACGGAGTCAGACAGGACTGAAGTGACTTAGCAGCAGCAGTAGCAAGCATCTTTTAATTTCATGCCTGCAGTCACCACCTGCAGTGATTTCCGAGCCCCCCAAAATAAAGTCTGCCACTGTTTAGTTTTCTGAATGTTGAGCTTTAAGGTAGCTTTTACACTCTCCACTTTCACTTTCATCAAGAGGCTCTATAGTTCTTCTTCCCTTTCTGCCATAAGGGTGGTGTCATCTGCATATCTGACGTTATTGATATTTCTCCTGGCAGTTTTGATTCCAGCTTGCGCTTCATCCAGCCCAGCATTTCTCATGATGTACTCTGCATATAAGTTAAATAAGCAAGGTGACACTATACAGCCTTGACATATTCCTTTCCCTGTTTGGAGCCAGTCTGTTGTTCCAGGTCCAGTTCTGTTTCTTCCTGACCTGCATACAGGTTTCTCAAGAGGCAGGTCAGGTGGTCTGGAATTCCCATCTCTTTCAGAATTTTCCCCAGTTCATTGTGACACCTGCAGTCAAAGGCTTTGGCACAGTCAATAAAGCAGAAATAGATGTTTCTCTGGTACTCTCTTGCTTTTTCCTTGATGCAGTGGATGTTGGCAGTTTGATCTCTGGTTCCTCTGCCTTTTCGAAATCCACCTTGAACATCTGGAAGCTCACAGCCCATGTTTTGTTGAAGCCTGGCTTGGAGAATTTTGAGCATTACTTTACTAGTGTGTGAGATGAGTGCAACTGTGCAGCATTTTGAACATTCTTTGTCATTGCTTTCCTTTGGGACTGGAATGAAAACTGACCTAACAACCTAGATGTTTTCAATTGCATATGCTAAAAGAACCAGCTTTGCAGTTTCCAAGGGGGAGGGGGGGGAGTTTAATTTTAACCAATTTTCTCTGAAGTCCAAGGAATAGCATGGCCATCCTGCATCAAAAAGTCATCTTTCCTTTATGTAGTCATAGTTTCATGCCTAAATTATAGACCAAATAGTGCTCAAATTGACTCTGATATCAGGGGCAGATCAGCTGATGAAAAGCTTGGATTGTCCCTCTGGAGGGAAGTGAGACCTTGGTCCCATCAGAAGAATACAAGGGTTTAAGAGAATTTGTAGGAGTGGGGAAAGCTTGGTCCATCCTACATGTACCATAATCTTAAACAATGGTTATTTACTTTACCGAAGTATAAAAAAAAAAAGGATTATGAACACAAAAATAAATCACTGAAAGGTTAAGAAATCAATAATCTGTGATTGAAAGCTGCATTCTAAGAAAACTGTGCTCTCTTTACCTAGAGAGTATACTAATTTCCAATCTGGTACCAGCTTACCAGATAACAAACAAACAAAAAATTGTTTATGGGTAAGATTAGAAAAGCTTCCGTATATCTTGAAGTAGCAGTATTTTTGCAAAGGCATCAGTGTGAAACCACAGAAGGCACGTTTAAAATCTGATTAAATTGAAATTGACAAAGTAAATCTGGTCATTGCTGTGATTTGAAACACTTTAATATGATAACTCGAATTATAACTGACGGCATTTTATCAGAACATATCAGATTTTCATGAATGTCACATAATTTCTAGGATATCTCTATTAGTATCATCAACCATACAATATAACTTGAGAAGATTCAATCACTCCTTCTGACAACACTTCCCATGTAGTTTAACATGCCAAATGAACTCAGGTTGTTTAATATCTTGCTTTGGGAAGTCTCACGGGCCCTCTGAAGCATCCCAAAGTTAGCTAGAAGTCAATTATTTAGGAAGGTTTGTTCATAAATATCAAAAGGGTTTATAACAGTCAGGTAGGCTGTGAAATAATACTTTTCCACTTAGCCAAAGTTACCAAAAGATTTCAAAGGTAAACCTAGGACGGATCATTTAAGAGGTAAAGAAACTTAAAATCCACTAGCAAAGGCAGTTCAGCGTCTCAAGAAACCTTGTACTAGGAACAAAACTCTTTTCTGGGGGTCCACTTTCCATAAAACCTCCTTATCGCCTTCTGTACCCATTCCTTTGCTTCCCCCATCCTGAAACTGCCACCTGCAAGTCTAAACTACTTCTTTTTCCTTCATAAAATGCAATTTTATTCCTCATACCTTCCTTAATAACAAGTCATACATTTTTCCTTAAGCAACCGAGAACTGACTTTTATATTGGCATTTTACAGATTGGTGAACATACGTATAAGTGATACTATCTAAAAAAAAAAAAAAATTGCTTTCTTACACTGAACATCTCAGCATGGCACCAGACACTATTCATGGATAGTCAAAATCTCTTTAGTTTCTATGTAAGAGGAAGGTCCTGTCAAGTAGTGAATGTTTCAGAACCTTAATTTATGAAATGATCTAGCTATTCAATACACTGTCATCACTTCGTTTAGCACAACCATAGAAATTCAGGTAACCAAAATCTGGAGAAACTATTGTAAGTTCAGTTCAGTTCAGTTGTGTCTGACTCTTTGCGACCCCATGGCTGCCAGGCTTCCCTGTCCATCACCAAATCCCGGGGCTTGCTCAACCTCATGTCCATCGAGTCAGTGATGCCATCCAACCATCTTATCCTCTGTTGTCCCCTTCTCCTCAGCCTTCAATCGAGACTACTATAGACAGATATTTTAAAGTATAATTATTTTTAATAGTTTATCTAAAAGCTCATATCACATTTACATTTTTAAGGAGTTTTTTTGGTTTGTTTTTAGAGGTACTTTCTTTGTTGACAAGTTTGTAAGAGATATAACAATATAGCAATATTCAAATTATAATAAATCTAGGCACTATGAAAAGTTTATGTTTAATGTTAATGACTCTTAGACATGTCTATATTAGAGCAGTGAAAAAAATAAAATACAAGATATTTAATATTGACTCTTTCCCAATTCACATGAATCCAAAATTCATTTAGGTCAATTTTTTTTCTTGTATTGAGAGCTATTTGAGTTGTGAGGGCTTCCTTTTCTTTAGATCATTTAAATAAGAACTCACTTACAACTTCAGCAATATAATCAAAAAACAGAAGACTCACACTGAGACATACAGAAATCCACACAGAGATCTTCTACTTTTACCCCTAAGATTTAAAATATCTCTTTGACTTCCCTTTTTTTTTGGGGGGGGGGGTGTTGAAGTTCTCATTTGCCCAAGGCTGAGGTCTCAGGCAAAGTGGGCATTGTTTTCTAGGGAAATGGTTAACTTCAAGCTTTGCCCTGGGCAGGCCTTTTTAACAAGCTATGTTTTTAATTGCATGTGCAAAAGAACCAGCTTTACAGTTTCCAAGAAAATTTTTTTTATTTTAACCAATTTCCTCTGATTCTATAGAATATCATGGCCATCCTAGGTCAGGTCATCTTTCCTTTCTGTAGTCATAGTTTTATCCCTGAATTATAGACAGATCAGCTGACAAGTTTTCCATTGTTGAACCTGCGGAAGGATCATTACTATGGTCGGTTCCAAGAGCGGCGCGGAGGTCTCGCCTAGCCGTGCCCGGCTCCTGAGCCTCTCCTCCACCCCGGCAGCGCCGGATGGAAAGGTAAGGGAGTTAAAGAGGTATGGAAGGCGGCGCGCCCAGGGCGGGCGGTCGGGTCTGGTGGCATTTCCGGTGGTAGGGGAAGAGGGGCCCGCGGGAGAGGGTGGGGGGCGGCGTGCAGAGTGCGGGTCGGGTGGGAAAGGCAGCTCTCCTCCGCCTTCCCGCTCGCCCCTCCATCCTCGGCCGGGCGCCCCGCCACCCTTGCCCTGCGCCCGGTGGCGGCGTCTCTGGTGTCCCTCTTCCGCCCAACCTCCCCGCCAATTTCCCTTGAGGCTGGATCCGAGGGTTGGGGTAGGGGTGGAGGTGCTCAGTGCGCCCCCACCCCACCGAAGGCGCCTTCACCCGCGGCGACGGCCATGGCTGCCATTCCCCCAGCCGCAGACCACACGGCGCAGATCCTCCGGTCGCGTCTTGTGGGCTGTGCGGCGTGACAGATGGCGGCTACCCATTGCTGGGCCGCTTGCCTGCCTGACGCGTCCCGCCACTGGCCCTGGACCTGTTTGCCTCAGCCAGTCGTCGTCCGCTTTTCTGGGCCTGCCGCGCTGTCGCCAGACGCCTCCTCACGCCCTTCGAGCCTCCGGGCTTGCTCGCAGCCACCCCTCCCCACGCCTTGCGCAGCTGTCTTGTCTCTCACCCTCTCACCTCTGTCGTGTCCCTGCCTGCTTGGCGCCATGCTTCCCGTCTTCTCTGCCCTTGGTGGTGGAGGGAGGAGGGTGCCTGGGACACGGGTGCGGGTAGGGGGCCCCGGTGGTTGAGGGGAGAGGACAGATTCCCGGGGGGCGGCCGTACCTGTGTACGAGGTGGTGGGGGAGGGCTCTGCCCATTTCGGGGGGGATGTGGGGGTGGTCGTTTGGCGTCGACGGGGACCTCCGGGCGGCGGTCGACTGGCGCACTGGGGGCCCCCATGTGTCACGGGCCCGGCAGGGTCGAGGCCCGCGGGTGGGGATTTGGCGGTGGTGGTCGAAATCGGGGCAGTGTCCCACAGGGCAAGCCTTGCACCTCGCCCGCCTCCCCCTTTCCGGGTACCTAGTGTGGGGCTTCCCTGGTGGCTCAGATGGTAAAGCGTCTGCCTGCAGTGCGGGAGACCTTCCCTGGTGGCTCAGATGGTAAAGCATCTGCCTGCAGTGCGGGAGACCCAGGTTCGATCCCTGGGTTGGGAAGATCCCCTGGAGAAGGAAATGGCAACTCAGTCCAGTACCCTTGCCTAGAAAATTGCATGGACGGAGGAACCTGGTAGGTTCATGGGTCACTCAGTCGGACACGACTGAGCGACTTCACTTCACAGCTGATAAAAAGCTTGGGTTGTCTCTTAGGGTGGATTTGCTCCTGGATGGATTTCACCTGGCGGCAGTAGGGAGCCCCGCAGACCTCTCCTGGAAGTGGGCGTATGGCCGAAGCACACCTGGCCCATGTCGGGGGTGGAGCGTGCCTCCTCTGAGCTCCTAGGCAGTGGGTCCCAGGTCTCAGGGGTCTCCATTGCAACTGGGAATGCACATTTCGTGGGCTCCTGGATCCCCATCGATCAGCATCCAGTGAGGAGAGCGGCAGGGTACGGACCACAGGTAAGGGAACTGGGACTCGGTGGCGTAGGGTGGAGCAGGGAACCACGTGTTCCGCCCTCTCTGTTGGCATAGTTTCGATGCCCCCAACCTGGAGGTCGCAGAAAGACCTCGCCATTGGGGTCAAGGCCTTTACCACTTTACCCCTTCATATAAAACTCGGACTCTTGTGATTTTCCCAAGCAGCCTCGTGCCTGCAGTGAGGTCCCCAGGAAGTCCAAGGGATTTATCCTTCTTGGTGATTTCTTTCACCTGCTGGGCACTCCACAACCCTTACTCTGACTGGCCGGCTGGCCCAGCCCTGCTACCGACAGTTTGCAGTCCAGTGGGCCCTTAATCACCTGCTGGGATGGGAAAGGGAAGGGTCCACGAATTGCACCCTAGAAACTTAGTAGGGTGCATGGATTTAAAAACCTGGTGGCCACCCAGGCAGAAAAGAAAGGAGGAGAACACCTTGCTGCCCTTTCGTGGTGGAATCTGTGGCTGTCCTGCTGAAAGGGGGCCTTTCCATAGGGACCCTGTGCAATAAGTGTGATGTTTTGGAACTGAATAATTAGAACGTGTAAAATTTTTTAATTATGTGGTGCTTTAGTTAAAAAAAAAAGCTCCAAGTTTTTTTGCAACCTGAGGTGTAAAAATTGGAGGCCTATTTTCCTTCCACTGTGGCATTCTATGAAGAAATTTGCTTTTTTTTTTTTTTTAAGAAAAGAGTCAGAAAAGTGAGGGAAACAGAAAATCCAGAGGTGCCCCTATAGTTTGGTGAAGGCCTTAGGAGGTCACTTGTAAATGCTGCTGGCCATCGGGAGGCAGTCTCTTGTGACTGATGGGCACAGAGCTCTGCAGGCTTGTCCTTTGCATGGATGTTCTTGTTTGTGGAAATCCAGCTCAGAGCCATCTCCTGATGTGTAAGAATTTCCCAGACTAGACCCCTAGGCAAATCCCACAGGGCCAGGGGCTCCTTCCTTCATTGTATTTGTCTGTTTGACTGAAAAGCAGCAATGGCATATTTTTCTTTAAATCTGGTCTATCATCCAGGCCTTGGAGTAATATTTCCCATCTCTCAATAGACTTGGGTTCCAGGGATGAATTATAGTTAGTTGTCCATGATTTTGCTAATGAGGAAACAGAGCCAGAGAGGGTGGAGGACTGTCCAAGGGAGAATGGGATATCCTTCCAGGAACCCTGGCGCCTGGGTTTTTAATGAGCTTTCTACCCAGCATTGTCATAAATTGGCAAGTGTTGACATTGAAAATAAACTATTGGTGGAAGTGTAAAAGGTTTTTAAAAGAATGTGCCTACGAGCTGTGCATCTTATGGAGTATTTTCATTGTACTCCCCAACCCTTGGAAAGTGGTGAGCACAGGGCAGATGCTTCATCATTTTTATTGAATAAATTCAATGTCACACAATTTTATCCATAGTGTCAGCAACACTATGAGGTATATTAGAACAGTGGTCATCAGAGTTGGTACTTCACGGATCAGTAAAGAAAGAAAACTTTTTCTTAGGAAGACTGTAACAGAATTGCTAAGTTTTAAGTTTATCTCACAAGGATATTAAAAAAAATTAAACAAATCTCTATGATCATCACCAAGGCTTTTGGAGGTCTGTTGAGGACTCCACACAAGGGAGGGTCTACCTCTTGGGACACCCCTGCTTCAGCATCTCCCTTAGCCAGCAACCTGGGACAGTTGAGTACACTTGCAGTTTCTTCCTTGACCTTGGGAATTTTTTGGAAGACAAGTTTTTGACAAACAGGGGTGGGGGAAGGTTAGGGGGTGTTTCAAGTGCAGTCCAGTTATTGTGCTATTGTGCTATTTCTCTTTCTGTTCCCTGGTGGCTCAGTTGGTAAAGAGTCTGCCTGCAATACAGGAGACCCGGGTTCAATCCCTGGGTCGGGAAGATCTCCTGGAAAAGGAAATGACAGCCCACTCCAGTATTCTTGCCTGAAGAATTCAATGGACTGAGGAGTCTTGTGGACTGGTATTTGTTATCCATTTCTAGATATGTATCCTAAATTTGAACAAAAATGAAAGCATGAAGATGTTTAGCAAAAACTTATGTAAAATAAGGAGACTCAGCAATCCCTCTCCTGAGTATTTACCCAAGAGAAATGAAAAGTTGTGTTCACACAAAACCCATATGTGAATGTTCATGGCATTTGTGTCTATAATTGCTAAAAGCTGGAAACAACCCAAACATCTAGCTGGTGAATAGGTAAATAAACTGTGTGATACACACAGTGGAATACTGTTCAGCAATTAAGGAATGAACTACGGGTACACACATCAACATGGATGGATTTCACATGTATTATTTTAAGTGACAGGGGTCAATCTCAAAAGACTATGAACTGTATGATTCCATTTACAGGACAAGGCAATATTAATGGGCGCAGAAAACAAGTCAGTAGTTGTCAAGGTCTGAGGGTGGAGAGAAGTTGGCTACAAGGGGCAACCTGAGGGCATTTATGGGATGATGGATCTGTTTCACATGTTAATTGTGGTAGTGTATGGGTTTGTTAAATATCATGAAATTGAGCATCCCCTCCCCACCAAATTTTACTGTATGTAAATTTTAAAGGTAGAGAAAATGAAGAGATAGCACAGGTGCCCACAAAAGGGCATACACACTGAGGAATCCAGATCTGAAAGAGACACGTGCACCCCAATGTTCATCGCAGCACTGTTTATAATAGCCAGGACATGGAAGCAACCTAGATGCCCATCAGCAGATGAATGGATAAGGAAGCTGTGGTACACCATGGAATATTACTCAGCCGTTAAAAAGAATTCATTTGAATCAGTTCTAATGAGATGGATGAAACTGGAGCCCATTATACAGAGTGAAGTAAGCCAGAAAGATAAAGAACATTACAGTATACTAACACATATATACGGAATTTAGATAGATGGTGGCGATAACCCTATATGCAAAACAGAAAAAGAGACACAGAAGTACAGAACAGACTTTTGAACTCTGGGGGAGAATGTGAGGGTGGGAAGTTTTGAAAGAACAGCATGTATATATCTATGGTGAAACGGACCACCAGCCCAGGTGGGATGCATGAGTCAGGTGCTCGGGCCTGGTGCACTAGGAGGACCCTGAGGAGTCGGGTGGGGAGGGAGGTGGGAGGGGAGATCGGGATGGGGAATACGTGTAACTATATGGCTGATTCATGTCAATGAAACCCACTGAAATGTTGTAAAGTGATTGGCCTCCAACTAATAAAATAATATTAAAAAAAAAAAAAAGGTAATGTCTGTGTATGTGTGTGTGTATTAGTTGCTCAGTCGTGCTGACTCTTTGCAATCCCATGGACTGTAGCCTGCCAGGCTCCTCTGTCCATGGGCTTCTCCAGGCAAGAATACCAGAGTGCATTGCCATTTCCTACTCCAGGGGATCCTCCCCACCCAGGAATCAAACCTGGGTGTCCTGCATTGCAGGCAGATTCTTTACCATCTGAGCCACCAGGGAAGCCTAGTGTCTGTACAACAATGTGAAAATACTTACAGTCTTGCATAGTATACTTAAAATTGGTTAGGATGGTAAATTTTATGTGATATGTATTTTATCACAGTTTAAGAAAATTCAAAGCTGTAAGACAGATATTATATATTTATAATGGATTATTGTGAAGTCATTAAGCAATTTTTTCCAAGAAATTATTAATAAAATGGGAATGTGGTTATAATTTTAGATTAAACTGAATACAAATTTGAGTGGGCTATAAATAAATCTGTAAATAAATCATGGTAGAAACACTGGAAGAGGAAATGGTAAAATATTAAAGGTAAAAGTCTTGATGATGGGATTTTTCAATGATAGATTTTCCTCCTTTATAATTCTTGGCACATTATTAGTTTTCACTTATTCTTTTTGTCAGTTCAGTTCAGTCTTTCAGTCATGTCCAACTCTTTGCCACCCTATGGACTGCAACACACCAGGCTTTCCTGTCCATCAGCAACTCCCAGAGCTTACTCAAACTCATGTCCATCGAGTCAGTGATGTCATCCAACCATCTCATCCTCTGTTGCCCCCTTCTCCTTCCACCTTCAATCTTTCCCAGCATCAAGGTCTTTTCCAGTGAGTCAGTTCTTTGCATCAGGTGGCCAAAGTATTGGAGTTTCAGCTTCAGCATCCGCCCTTCCAATGAATATTTAGGACTGATTTCCTTTAGGATGGACTGGTTGGATTTCCTTGCAGTCCAAGGGACTCTCAAGAGTCTTCTCCCTCACCACAGCTCAAAAGCATCAATTCTTCAGCACTCAGCCTTCTTTATGGTCCAACTCACACATCTGTACATGGCGACTGGAAAAAACATGGCTTTAACTAGATGGACCTTTGTTGGAAAAGTGATGTCTCTGCTTTTTAATATGCTGTCTAGGTTGGTCATAGCTTTTCTTCCAAGGAACAAACATCTTTTAATGTCATGGCCACAGTCACCATCTGCAGTGATTTTGGAGCCCCCTAAATTAAAGTCTGTCGCTGTTTCCATTGTTTCCCCATCTATTTGCCATGAAGTGATGGGACTGGATGTCATGATCTTAGTTTTCTGAATCAGTTTTAAGCCAAATTTTTCACTCTCTTCTTTCAGTTTCATCAAGAGGCTCTTCAGTTGTTCTTCACTTTCTTCCATAAGGGTGGTGTCATCTGCATATCTGAGGTTATTGATATTTCTCCCTATAAAAAAAAAAACTAGAAAAATAGATATAAGTATTTATCAGTTTTCAGGTCAGGGTGGGAAAAGCATATCTCATTAGTAAAGAAAGCTTAAAAGGAACTGACTACATAAAAATGTAATACTTCTTGACTTCACAAAGCACCAAAAACAAGAATTAAATGGGGGAAATATTTCCAGTACAGATGACAAAGAATTGATAACTTCACTATGAAATGTATGAAATGTAATAGCTTTACCTGTTAAAATGATAAAAGCACAAACTTTGCAAGTACTCTCGAGAGCTGGTTGCCTCTACCTCCCCGAGGGAGGCCAGCTTTCCCCGCCTCCCACACACTCTGCTCTCAGGCCTGGGAGAAAAGCACTTCGGGGTGGTCCTCTCTCAGGGCCCTTCTCCCTGAGCCTGGGGGCCAGTCAGGGGGCCCACACTCCCAGGCCAAGGCAGAACCACATGCACACGTCTGTTGCTGCCCCGTGCAACTTCAGAGAGCTCCGGTGAGCCAGAGTCTATCAGGGAGCACCTTGGCTCCCCCAGCAGCCCCGCCTGTGTGTGAAGGGGCAGAGCCGACCTAGGGGCACAGTGGGTCTCTTGCTCTCCATGCTGCCCTGAGGCTACTGGGCGAACAAGGACTTGGGCATCTGCCCCCTTGCTCCCACCTTCCCTGTGACAAGGCAGTCCACCCTCAAGGCTTTTGAAGTGTGGACAGCCCCTCCTACACCTCCCCTCCACGTAGACCTCAAATGAGGCCTAGGCCCAGGGGAAATGCGACAGTGGGTATAAGCCTGGGGAGGCGCCCAGTCATGTCTGGACACACTCCCCGCAGCCTGCCCCTTCATGGGGCAGTACCCCTGGAGGCCAGGAAGGCCTGGGCAAGGCTGGCCAAGGGCAGGGGCCATGCTGGGTTCTGCCTATGGCCTGTGGGGCCTCTGAGCAGAGTTGACCTAGGGGCACAGTGGGCCTCTTCCTCTCTCTGCTGCCCTGAGGCTGCTGGGCCAAAGAGGTCTTGGGCATCCACCCACTTGCTTACCCTTCCCTCTGACCAGGGCCTCTGCCCTCTAGGCCTTTGCAGTGTGGAGACAGCCCCTGCCAGCACCTCCCCTCTGAGTAGGCCTCAAATGAGGCCTAGCCCCATGGTGCTGGGAGCCAGCACACAAGATCCCATCCATGACAAGGTCATGAGGCGAAGGCCTAACAGGCAAGGCAGATCAGGTTTTCAGGAATTCCAAAAAGCTGCCCCCCGGTTCTCACCTTAAAGATGATATCTGTCTTTCTGATGCTTGCTTCAATAGACTGCTCCCTAATTTCTGTGACACAGGCAGCAGGCCTTCCCTGATCTCTTTCCAAATAACAGTCAATTTAGAACTTTAATCAATAGGTTTCCCAAGTGGTGGTATTTTATGAGATTATCCAGGGTGAAAGGAGTGTTTTCATTTAAACTCCTTCACTGTATTTTAGTCTGTTTGGCAAATGCGTTTATGCCCTTGGTACTAATGTACATGACTGCTCACAACACCTTAATCATGAACAGCATAAAGAACCTGATCACACAAAAGGCCCTAATAGACACAGAGCCCTTTGGGTGTGAGGAAGCCCTATTAGAGAACATAAAACTATTATTCTAAAAGTGGTTATAGTTAAAGATTTAGAAAAATAATAGTTTAAACCTGTTAATTTTAACCAGGAATGCTAAACAGGGGCTGCCTCACCGGAGCTGCAGAGTCTTTGTGTGATAAACCTTTTAGATAAATTGAAATGATAACTTCTGCAAAAGGACTGACCTTTGTGTTCATTAAAGAATAGATTCTTTGCATTCACCTAGGTCACAAAATGTCAATAGGCCCCAAGGCCAGAAGATAAGGCTCTCACAAAGAAGTTACAGAAAGCACCCTGGTTTCATGAAGGATAAGCTGATGAAATATTAAACTATCTTCCCCTTAAAAATGTACTAACATAGAATATAAAAGCTACGGTAAAAAAATAAAGATTTGCCAGACTCTACTACACCCCTCCAGTCTGATCTCTCTCTCCTTTTCTCGCCGATGCCGTTCACCTGAGGGTACCCCTGGATCCTGCTGAGGCTGGACCCCAGCACCAGGGGAAAGGCGCCCAGGGGATGACCCTGGGGAGGCACCCGGGCATGACTGGACTCACTCCCCACAGCCTGCCGCTTCATGGGGCAGTACCCGTGGAGGCCAGAACAGTCTGGGCAAGGCTGGCCAAGGGCAGGGGCCATGCTGGGTTCTGCCTATGGCCTGTGGGGCCTCTGAGCAGAGCCGACGTAGGGGCAGAGTGGGCCTCATGCTGTCCCTGCTGCCCTGAGGCTGCTGGGCCAAAGAAGTCTTGGGCATCCACCCCCTTGCTCCCCCCTTCCCTCTGACGAGGCCATCTGTGCTCCAGGTCCTTGCAGTGTGGAGACAGCCCCTGCCAGCACCTCCCCTCCGAGTAGGCCTCAATTGAGGCCTAGGCCCAGGGAAAAGGCATTAGCGGGGATGAGCCTTGGGAGGCACCCCAGCATGTCTGGCACACTCCCCGCAGCCTGCCCCTTCATGGGACAGTACCACCAGAGGCCAGGAAGGTCTGGGCAAGGCAGGCCTGGGGCAGAGGCCATGCTGGCTCCTGCCCCTGGCCTGTGGGACCTCTGAGCAGAACCGACCCTCTCCCGCTGGAAGACCTCCCCGGCTGTCTCCAAAGAAGGTTTTTCATGCACTCTCGCCAGCTGGCTGCCACTACCTCCCCGACGGAGGCCCGCTTTTCCCGCAACCCGTGCACTCTGCTCCCAGCCTGGGAGAAAAGCTCTTCAGGGTGGTCCTCTCTCAGGGCCCTTGTCCCTGAGCCCTGGGGCCACCTAGGGCGTCCACACTCCCAGACCAAGGCAGAACCACATGCACACGTCTGTTCTTGCCCCCTGCAACTTCAGAGAGCTCGGGTGAGCCACAGTCTGTCATGCAGCACCTCGGCAACCCCAGCAGCACCACCTGTGTTGTCCAGGGGCAGAGCAGACCTAGGGGCACAGTGGGCCTCTTGCTTTCCCTGTTGCCCTGAGGCTGCTGGGCCAAAGAGGTATAGGGCATATAGCCCTTTGCTCTCCCCTTTTCTCTGACTCCCCTCTGCACTTCAGGCCCTTGCAGTGTGGAGAGAGCCCCTGCCTTTCCTCCGAGAAGGCCTCAACTGAGGCCTAGGCCCAGGGGAAAGGCGTTACTGGGGATGAGCCTGGAGAGGTGCTTGGGCATGTCTGGCACACTCCCGGCAGACTGCCCCTTCATTGGGCAGTACCGTCAGAGGCCAGGAAGGTCTGGACAAGGCTGGCCAAGGTCAGGGGCCATGCTGGGTCCTGCCCTTGCCTGTGGGGCCTCTGAGCAGAACCAGCCCTCTCCCGCTGGAAGACCTCCCTGGCTGCGTCCAAAGGCCGGTTTGCAAGCACTCTCGCCGGCTGGCCGCCGCTCCCTCTCCGACGGAGGCCCGCTTTTCCCGCAACCCGCGCACGTTGCTCCCTAGCCCGGGAGAAAAGCGCTTTGGGGTGGTCCTCTCTCGGCCCTTGCCCCTGAGCCTGGGGGCCAGCTAGGGGGTCCACACTCCCAGACCAAGGCAGAACCACATGCAAACGTCTGTTCCTGCCCCCTGCACCTTTGGTGCACCTGGTGCTGCACCAAACCCAGCACCACTGCCTTTGTGTGAAGGCACAGAGCTGACCTAGGGGCACAGTGGGCTTCTTGCTCTCCCTGCTGCCCTGAGGCTGCTGGGTCAAAGAGGTCTTGGGCATCCACCCCCTTGCTCCCCCTTCCCTCTGACCAGGGCCTCTGCCCTCTAGGCCTTTGCAGTGTGGAGACAGCCCCTGCCAGCACCTCCCCTCTGAGTAGGCCTCAAATGAGGCCTAGCCCCATGGTGCCGGGAGCCAGCACACAAGATCCCATCCATGACAAGGTCATGAGGCGAAGGCCTGACAGGCAAGGAGGATCATGTTTTCAGGGATTCCAAAAAGCTGCCCCCTGGTTCTCACCTTAAAGATGATATCTGTCTTTCTGATGCTTGCTTCAATAGACTACTTCCTAACTCTGTGACACAGGCAGCAGGCCTTCCCTGATCTCTTTCCAAATAGCAGTCAATTTAGAACTTTAATCAATGTTTCCCAAGTGGTGGTATTTTATGAGCTTATCCAGGGTGAAAGGAGTGTTTTCATTTAAACTCCTTCACTGTATTTTAGTCTGTTTGGCAAATGCGTTTATGCCCTTGGTACTAATGTACATGACTGCTCACAACACCTTAATCATGAACAGCATAAAGAACCTGATCACACAAAAGGCCCTAATAGACACAGAGCCCTTTGGGTGTGAGGAAGCCCTATTAAAGAACATAAAACTATTATTCTAAAAGTGGTTATAGTTAAAGATTTAGAAAAATAATAGTTTAAACCTGTTAATTTTAACCAGGAATGCTAAACAGGGGCTGCCTCACCGGAGCTGCAGAGTCTTTGTGTGGTAAACCTTTTAGATGAATTTAACTGATAACTTCTGCAAAAGGACTGACCTTTGTGTTCATTAAAGAATAGATTCTTTGCATTCTAGGACACAAAATGTCAATAGACTCCAAGGTCAGAAGATAATGTATAAGGCTCTCACAAAGAAGTTACAGAAAGCACCCTGGTTTCATGAAGGATAAGCTGATGAAATATTAAACTATCTTCCCCTTAAAAATGTACTAACATAGAATATAAAAGCTATGGTAAAAAATTAAAGATTTGCCAGACTCTATTACACTCATCCAGTCTGGTCTCTCTCTCTCTCTCCTTTATTCACCGATGCGGTTCATCCTGAGGGTACCTCTGGATCCTGCTGAGGCTGGACCCCAGCACCAAGGGAAAGGTGCTAGCGGGGATGAGTCTGGGGAGCGGCCCGGGCATGAATGGACTCACAACCCACAGCCTGCCCCTACATGGGGCAGTATCTGTGGAGGCCAGGAAGGTCTGGGCACCCGCACACTCTGCTCCCTAGCCTGGGAGAGATGCACTTCAGGGTGGTCCTCTCCCAGGGCCCTTGCCCCTGAGCCTCGTGTGGGCAAACCTCAAATGAGACCTAGGCCCAAGGGAAAGGCGCTAGCAGGGATGAGCCTGGGGAGGCACCCGGGCATGTCTGGCACACCCTGCAGCCTGCCCCTTCACGGCAGAGTATCCCCAGAGGCCAGGAAGTTCTGGGCAAGGCTGGCCAAGGGCCGAGGCCATGCTGGGACCTGCCCCTGATCTGTGGGGCCTCTGAGCAGAACCGGCCCTCTCCCGCTGGAAGACCTCCCCGGCTGCCTCCAAAGGCCGGTTTGCAAACACTCTCGCCAACTGGCTGCCGCTCCCTCCCCGATGGAGGCCTGCTTTTCCCCCAAGCCACTCACTCTGCGCTCCAGGCCCTTGGAGTGTGGAGACAGCCCCTGCCAGCACCTCCCCATCATGTAGACCTCAAATGAGGCTTGGCCTGGGTGAGAGGCATTAGGGAGTATGAGACTGGGGAGGCGCCTGGGCATGTCTGGCACACTTCCCACATCCTGCACCTTCAAGGGGCAGAACCCCCGGAGGCCAGGAAGTTCTGGGAAAGCATGACCAAGGGCCGGCACCATGCTGGGTTGTGCCCTTGGCCTGTGGGGCCTCTGAGCAGAATCGGCCCTCTGTCGCTGGAAGACCTCCCCGGCTGCCTCCAAAGGCTGGTTTGCAAGCACTCTCGCCAACTGGCTGCCACTCCCTCCCTGATGGAGGCCTGCTTTTCCCCCAAGCCGCTCACTCTGCTCCCTAGCCCGGGAGAAGAGTGCTTTGGGGTGGTCCTCTCTCAGGGCACTTGCCCTTGAGCCTTGGGGCCAGCTAGGGAGTCCACACTCCCAGGCCAAGGCAGAACCACATGCACAAATCTATTCCTGCCCCCCTTCACCTTCAGATAGCTCAGGTGAGCCAGAGTCTGTCAGGCAGCTCCTAGGCAACCCCAGCAGCACCGCCTTTGTGTGAAGGCGCAGAGCTGACCAAGGGGCACAGTGGTCTCCCTGCAACCCTGGGCCAAAGAAAGAGGTCTTGGGCCTCCACCCCCTTGCTTCCCCTTCCCTCTGACCAGGGCCTCTGCCCTCTAGGCTTTTACAGTGTGGAGACAGCCCCTGTCAACACCTCCCCTCCAAGTAGACCTCAAATGATGCCTAGCCCCATGGTGCCGGGAGCCAGCACCCCAGCTCCCACCCATGACAAGGTCATGAGGAGAAGGCCGACCAGCAAGTCGGATCATGTTTTCAGGGATTCCAAAAAGCTGGCCCTGGTGCTTAAAGATATCACCTTAAAGATGATATCTGTCTTTCTGATGCTTGCTTCAATAGAAGCTACTTCCTAATTCTGTGACACAGGTAACAGGCCTTCCCTGATCTCTTTCCAAATAACAGTCAATTTAGAGCTTTAATCAATGTTTCCCAGGTGATGGTATTTTATGAGATTATCCAGGGTGAAAGGAGTGTTTTAATTTAAACTCCTTTGCTGTATTTTTGTCTGTTCAGCAAATGCGATTATGCCCTTGGTACTAATCTACTTGACTGCTCACAACAACTTAATCATGAACAGCATAAAGAACCTGATCACACAAAGGGCCCTAATAGACACAGAGCCCTTCAGGGGTGAGGAAGCCCTATTAGAAAACATAAGAATATTATTCTAAAAGGGGTTATAGTTAAAGATTTAGAAAAATAGTAGTTTAAACCTGTTAAATTTAACCAGGAATGCTAAACAGGGACTGCCTCACCGGAGCTGCAGAGTCTTTGTGTGGTAAACCTTTTAGATGAATTTACCTGATAACTTCTGCAAAAGGACTGATCTGTGTTCATTAAAGAATAGATTCTTTGCATTCACCTAGGTCACAAAATGTCTATAGGCCCCAAGGCCAGAAGATAATATATAAGACTCTCACAAAGAAGTTATAGAAAACATCCTGGTTTCATGAAGGTTAAGCTGATGAAATTATTAAGCTATCTTAACCTTAAAAATGTACTAATTTAGAATATAATAGCTACAGTAAAAAATTAAAGATTTTCCAGTCTCTACTACACCCCTCCAGTCTGGTCTCTCTCTCTCTCCTTTTCTCACTGATGCCATTCATCCTGACGGTACCCCTGGATCCTGCAGAGGCTGGACCCCAGCATCTGGGTAAAGGTGCTAGCGGGGATAAGCCTGGGGAGGGGCCTGGGCGAAACAGGACTCACTCCCCACAGCCTGCCGCTTCATGGGGAAGTACCCATGGAGGCCAGGAAGGTCTGGGCAAGGCTGGCTAAAGGCAAGGGCCATGCTGGGTTCTGCCTCTGGCCTGTGAGGCCTCTGAGCAGAACCGATGTCGGGGCACAGTGGGCCTCTTGTTCTCCCTGCTGCCCTGAGGCTACTGGGCCAAAGAAGTATGGGGCATTCTCCCTCTTGATCCACGCGTCTCTCTGACGAGGTGCTCTGAGCTCTAGGCCCTTGCAGTTTGGAGAAAGAATTTGGCTCACCAGATCGCTCGGAAGGAGCAGGGGGCAGGCACAGACATGTGCATGTGGTTCTGCCACGGCCTGGCAATGGGGACATCAAAGTTTGACCCCAGGATGAGGGGTAAGGGCCTGGAGAAAGGACCACCCCGAAGCGCTTTTCTCCCAGGCTTGGGCGAAGAGTGCGCGACTTGCGCGAAAAGCAGGACTCCCACGGGCAGGGAGCGGCAGCAGTCTGGCGAGAATGCTTGCAAACCTGCCCTTGGAGGCATTCGGGGAGGTCTTCCTGCAGGAGAGGGCTGGTTATGCTCAGAGTCCGCACAGGCTAGGGGAAACACCGGGCAAGATTCCTGACCTTGGACAGCCATGCCCAGACCTTCCTGGCCTCCGGGGCTGCTGTCCCATGAAGGGAAGGCTGCCTAGAGTGTGTCCAGTCACGCCTGGTCGACTCCCCAGGCTCTTAAACCTTAGCGCGTTTCTCTTGGGCTTGGTCTAATTTAAGGCCTACTTAGAGGGAAGGTGCTGGTCTAGGCTGTTTTCACACTGAAAGGGTCTGGAGCTCAGACGGCCTGGTCACAGGGAAGTGCTGAACAAAGGTGTGGATGCCCAAGGCCTCTTTGGCCCAGCCGCCTCAGGGCACCTGGGAGAGCAAGAGGCCCCCTCTGCCCATAGGTCGGCTCTGCACCTTGACACACAGGCGGTGCGGCTGGGGCTACCGAAGACAAGTCTGAGAGAATCTGGTGCAACCGAGCTCTGGGAAGGTGCAGGGGGTAGGAACAAACGTGTGAATGTGGTTCTGCCTCACCCTGCGAGTGTGGACTTCCAAGCTTGACTCCAGGCTCAGGGGAAAGGGCCCAGAGAAAAGACCACCCCGAAGCGCTTTTCTCCCGGGCTTAAGAGCAGAGTGCGCGACTTGCAGGAAAAGCAAGCCTCCCTCGGCAGGGAGCGGCAGCAGTCTGGCGAGAATGCTTGCAAACCGGCCTTTGGAGGCAGTCGGGGAGGTCTTCCTACGGGAGAGGCCTGGTTCTCCTCAGAGTCCCCACAGGCCAGGAAAAACACCCAGCAAGTTTCCTGCCCTTGGTCAGCCTTGCCCAAGCCTTCCTGGCTTCCGGGGCTGCTGTCCCATGAAGGGGCAGGCTGCGGCGTGTGTGTCTAGATATGCCCGGTCTCCTCCCCAGTCTCTTACCCCCTAGCGCATTTCCCCTGGATCTAGGCCTCTTCTGAGTCCTACTCGGAGGGGAGTTGCTGGCAGAGGCTGTCTCCACACTGCAAGGGCTTGGAGCTCAGACGGCCTGCTGAGAGGGAAGTGGGGAGCAAGGGGGTGGATGCCCAAGGCCTCTTTAGCCTAGCAGCCTCAGGGCAGCTGGGAGAGCAAGAGGCCCACTCTGCCCCTTGGGCGGCTCTGCCCCTTGACACACAGGCTGTGCTGCTGGGGTGGCCGAGGAGCTGCCTGACAGACTCTGGCTCACTCGATCTCTCGGAAGGTGCAGGGCACAGTAATAGACATGTGCATGTGGTTCTGCCTCGACCTGGGAGTGTGGACTTCCAAGCTTGACTCCAAGCTGAGGGGCAAGGGCCCAGAGAAAGGACCACCCCGATGTGCTTTTCTCCCGGCTTGGGAGCGGATTGCGCGACTTGCGGGAAAAACAAGCCTCCCTTGCGCTGGGAGGTGCGGCAGCCGGCGACAATGCTTGTAACCGGCCCTTGGAAGCAGCCTGGGAGGTCTTCATGCGGGAAAGCGGTGGTTCTCCTGAGAGGACCCACAGGCCAGGGGCAGTACCCAGCATGGTCTCTGCCCTTGGCCAGGGTTGCCCAGACCTTCCTGGCCTCCGGGGCTGCTGCCCCATGAAGGGCAGGCTGCGGGGAGTGTGTCCAGACATGCCTGGTCGCCTCCCCAGTCACTTACCCCCTAGCATATTTCCCCCGGCCTACGCCTCTTTTGAGTCCAACTCGGCGGGGACGTGCTGGCAGAGGCTGTCTCCACACTGCAAGGACTTGGAGCTCAGACGGCCTGGTGAGAGGGAAGTGGGGAGCAACGGGTTGGATGCCCAAAGCCTTTTTCTCCCAGCAGCCTCAGTGCAGTTGGGAGAGCAAGAGGCCCACTCTGCCCCTAGGTCGGCTCTGCCCCTTGACACACAGGCTGTGCTGCTGGGGTTGCCGAGGAGCTGCCTGACAGATTCTGGCTCACTCGAGCTCTAGGAAGGTGCAGGGCTCAGGAAACGACGTGTGCATGTGGTTCTTTCTTGGTCTGGGAGTGTGGACCTCCAAGGTTGACTCCAGGCTCAGGGGCAAGGGCCCAGAGAAAGGACCCACCCCGATGTGCTTTTCTCCCGACTTGGCAGCGGATTGCGCGACTTTCGGGATAAACAGGCCTCCCTTGGGGAGGGACGTGCGGCAGCCGGCGAGATTGCTTGCCACCGGCCCTTGGAGGCAGCCGGGGAGGTCTTCATGCGGGAAAGGGGTGGTTCTGCTGAGAGGACCCATAGACATGTGCATGTGGTTCTGCCTCAACCTGGGAGTGTGGACTTCCAAGCTTGACTCCAAGCTGAGGGGCAAGGGCCCAGAGAAAGGACCACCCCGATGTGCTTTTCTCCCGGCTTGGGAGCGGATTGCGCGACTTGCGGGAAAAACAAGCCTCCCTTGCGCTGGGAGGTGCGGCAGCCGGCGACAATGCTTGTAACCGGCCCTTGGAAGCAGCCTGGGAGGTCTTCATGCGGGAAAGCGGTGGTTCTGCTGAGAGGACCCACAGGCAGCACCCAGCATGGTCTCTGTCCTTGGCCAGGGTTGCCCAGACCTTCCGGGCCTCCGGGGCTGCTGCCTCATGAAGGGCAGGCTGCGGGGAGTGTGTCCAGACATACCTGGTCACCTCCCCAGTCTCTTACCCCCTAGCGCATTTCCCCTGTGCTTGGCTTAATTTAAGGCCTACTCGGAGGGCAGGTGCTGGCATGGGCTGTTTTCACACAGCAAGAGCCTGGAGCTCCGACGGCCTCGTCACAGGGAAGTGCGGAAGAAGTGTGTGGATGCCCAAGGCCTCTTTGGCCCAGCAGGTTCCGGGCAGCTGGGAGAGCAAGAGGCCCACTCTGCCCCTAGATCAGCTCTGCCCGTTGACACTCAGGCACGCCTGCTGGGGCTGCGGAGGACATGTCTGACAGACTCTGGCTCAACCAAGTCCTCGGAAGGTGCAGGGGGCAGGAACAAACATATGCATGTGATTCTGCCTCTTCCTGGCAATGTGGATGTCCAAGCTTGACTCCAGGCTCAGGGGCAAGGGCCCAGAGAAAGGACCACCCCGAAGCGCGTTTCTCCCGGGCTTAAGAGCAGAGTGCGCGACTTGCAGGAAAAGCAGGCCTCCCTCGGCAGGGAGCGGCAGCAGTCTGGCGAGAATGCTTGCAAACCGGCCTTTGGAGGCAGTCGGGGAGGTCTTCCTACGGGAGAGGCCTGGTTCTCCTCAGAGTCCCCACAGGCCAGGAAAAACACCCAGCAAGTTTCCTGCCCTTGGTCAGCCTTGCCCAGGCCTTCCTGGCTTCCGGGGCTGCTGTCCCATGAAGGGGCAGGCTGCGGCGTGTGTGTCTAGATATGCCCGGTCTCCTCCCCAGGCTCTTACCCCCTAGCGCATTTCCCCTGGATCTAGGCCTCTTCTGAGTCCTACTCGGAGGGGAGTTGCTGGCAGAGGCTGTCTCCACACTGCAAGGGCTTGGAGCTCAGACGGCCTGCTGAGAGGGAAGTGGGGAGCAAGGGGGTGGATGCCCAAGGCCTCTTTAGCCTAGCAGCCTCAGGGCAGCTGGGAGAGCAAGAGGCCCACTCTGCCCCTTGGGCGGCTCTGCCCCTTGACACACAGGCTGTGCTGCTGGGGTGGCCGAGGAGGTGACTGACAGACTCTGGCTCACTCGATCTCTCGGAAGGTGCAGGGGGCAGGAACAAACATATGCATGTGATTCTGCCTCTTCCTGGCAATGTGATTGTCCAAGCTTGAATCCAGGCTCAGGGGCAAGGGCCCAGAGAAAGGACCACCCCGAAGCGCTTTTCTCCCGGGCTTAAGAGCAGAGTGCGCGACTTGCAGGAAAAGCAGGCCTCTCTCGGCAGGGAGCGGCAGCAGTCTGGCGAGAATGCTTGCAAACCGGCCTTTGGAGGCAGTCGGGGAGGTCTTCCTACGGGAGAGGCCTGGTTCTCCTCAGAGTCCCCACATGCCAGGGAAAACACCCAGCAAGTTTCCTGCCCTTGGTCAGCCTTGCCCAGGCCTTCCTGGCTTCCGCGGCTGCTGTCCCATGAAGGGGCAGGCTGCGGCGTGTGTGTCTAGACATGGCCCGGTCTCCTCCCCAGTCTTTTACCCCCTAGCGCATTTCCCCTGGATCTAGGCCTCTTCTGAGTCCTACTCGGAAGGGAGTTGCTGGCAGAGGCTGTCTCCACACTGCAAGGGCTTGGAGCTCAGACGGCCTGCTGAGAGGGAAGTGGGGAGCAAGGGGGTGGATGCCCAAGGCCTCTTTAGCCTAGCAGCCTCAGGGCAGCTGGGAGAGCAAGAGGCCCACTCTGCCCCTAGGTCGGCTCTGCCCCTTGACACACAGGCTGTGCTGCTGGGGTTGCCGAGGAGCTGCCTGAGAGACTCTGGCTCACTCAACCTCTCGGAATGTGCAGGGCTCAGGAAACGACGTGTGCATGTGGTTCTTTCTTGGTCTGGGAGTGTGGACCTCCAAGGTTGACTCCAGGCTCAGGGGCAAGGGCCCAGAGAAAGGACCACCCCGATGTGCTTTTCTCCCGACTTGGCAGCGGATTGCGCGACTTTCGGGATAAACAGGCCTCCCTTGGGGAGGGACGTGCGGCAGCCGGCGAGATTGCTTGCCACCGGCCCTTGGAGGCAGCCGGGGAGGTCTTCATGCGGGAAAGGGGTGGTTCTGCTGAGAGGACCCATAGACATGTGCATGTGGTTCTGCCTCAACCTGGGAGTGTGGACTTCCAAGCTTGACTCCAAGCTGAGGGGCAAGGGCCCAGAGAAAGGACCACCCCGATGTGCTTTTCTCCCGGCTTGGGAGCGGATTGCGCGACTTGCGGGAAAAACAAGCCTCCCTTGCGCTGGGAGGTGCGGCAGCCGGCGACAATGCTTGTAACCGGCCCTTGGAAGCAGCCTGGGAGGTCTTCATGCGGGAAAGCGGTGGTTCTGCTGAGAGGACCCACAGGCAGCACCCAGCATGGTCTCTGTCCTTGGCCAGGGTTGCCCAGACCTTCCGGGCCTCCGGGGCTGCTGCCTCATGAAGGGCAGGCTGCGGGGAGTGTGTCCAGACATGCCTGGTCACCTCCCCAGTCTCTTAGCCCCTAGCGCATTTCCCCTGTGCTTGGCTTAATTTAAGGCCTACTCGGAGGGCAGGTGCTGGCATGGGCTGTTTTCACACAGCAAGAGCCTGGAGCTCCGACGGCCTCGTCACAGGGAAGTGCGGAAGAAGTGTGTGGATGCCCAAGGCCTCTTTGGCCCAGCAGGTTCCGGGCAGCTGGGAGAGCAAGAGGCCCACTCTGCCCCTAGATCAGCTCTGCCCGTTGACACTCAGGCACGCCTGCTGGGGCTGCGGAGGACATGTCTGACAGACTCTGGCTCAACCAAGTCCTCGGAAGGTGCAGGGGGCAGGAACAAACATATGCATGTGATTCTGCCTCTTCCTGGCAATGTGGATGTCCAAGCTTGACTCCAGGCTCAGGGGCAAGGGCCCAGAGAAAGGACCACCCCGAAGCGCGTTTCTCCCGGGCTTAAGAGCAGAGTGCGCGACTTGCAGGAAAAGCAGGCCTCCCTCGGCAGGGAGCGGCAGCAGTCTGGCGAGAATGCTTGCAAACCGGCCTTTGGAGGCAGTCGGGGAGGTCTTCCTACGGGAGAGGCCTGGTTCTCCTCAGAGTCCCCACAGGCCAGGAAAAACACCCAGCAAGTTTCCTGCCCTTGGTCAGCCTTGCCCAGGCCTTCCTGGCTTCCGGGGCTGCTGTCCCATGAAGGGGCAGGCTGCGGCGTGTGTGTCTAGATATGCCCGGTCTCCTCCCCAGGCTCTTACCCCCTAGCGCATTTCCCCTGGATCTAGGCCTCTTCTGAGACCTACTCGGAGGGGAGTTGCTGGCAGAGGCTGTCTCCACACTGCAAGGGCTTGGAGCTCAGACGGCCTGCTGAGAGGGAAGTGGGGAGCAAGGGGGTGGATGCCCAAGGCCTCTTTAGCCTAGCAGCCTCAGGGCAGCTGGGAGAGCAAGAGGCCCACTCTGCCCCTTGGGCGGCTCTGCCCCTTGACACACAGGCTGTGCTGCTGGGGTGGCCGAGGAGCTGCCTGACAGACTCTGGCTCACTCGATCTCTCGGAAGGTGCAGGGCACAGTAATAGACATGTGCATGTGGTTCTGCCTCGACCTGGGAGTGTGGACTTCCAAGCTTGACTCCAAGCTGAGGGGCAAGGGCCCAGAGAAAGGACCACCCCGATGTGCTTTTCTCCCGGCTTGGGAGCGGATTGCGCGACTTGCGGGAAAAACAAGCCTCCCTTGCGTTGGGAGGTGCGGCAGCCGGCGACAATGCTTGTAACCGGCCTTTGGAAGCAGCCGGGGAGGTCTTCATGCGGGAAAGCGGTGGTTCTCCTGAGAGGACCCACAGGCCAGGGGCAGCACCCAGCATGGTCTCTGCCCTTGGCCAGGGTTGCCCAGACCTTCCTGGCCTCCGGTGCTGCTGTCCCATGAAGGGCAGGCTGCGGGGAGTGTGTCCAGACATGCCTGGTCGCCTCCCCAGTCACTTACCCCCTAGCATATTTCCCCCGGCCTACGCCTCTTTTGAGTCCAACTCGGCGGGGACGTGCTGGCAGAGGCTGTCTCCACACTGCAAGGACTTGGAGCTCAGACGGCCTGGTGAGAGGGAAGTGGGGAGCAACGGGTTGGATGCCCAAAGCCTTTTTCTCCCAGCAGCCTCAGTGCAGTTGGGAGAGCAAGAGGCCCACTCTGCCCCTAGGTCGGCTCTGCCCCTTGACACACAGGCTGTGCTGCTGGGGTTGCCGAGGAGCTGCCTGACAGATTCTGGCTCACTCGAGCTCTCGGAAGGTGCAGGGCTCAGGAAACGACGTGTGCATGTGGTTCTTTCTTGGTCTGGGAGTGTGGACCTCCAAGGTTGACTCCAGGCTCAGGGGCAAGGGCCCAGAGAAAGGACCCACCCCGATGTGCTTTTCTCCCGACTTGGCAGCGGATTGCGCGACTTTCGGGATAAACAGGCCTCCCTTGGGGAGGGACGTGCGGCAGCCGGCGAGATTGCTTGCCACCGGCCCTTGGAGGCAGCCGGGGAGGTCTTCATGCGGGAAAGGGGTGGTTCTGCTGAGAGGACCCATAGACATGTGCATGTGGTTCTGCCTCAACCTGGGAGTGTGGACTTCCAAGCTTGACTCCAAGCTGAGGGGCAAGGGCCCAGAGAAAGGACCACCCCGATGTGCTTTTCTCCCCGGCTTGGGAGCGGATTGCGCGACTTGCGGGAAAAACAAGCCTCCCTTGCGCTGGGAGGTGCGGCAGCCGGCGACAATGCTTGTAACCGGCCCTTGGAAGCAGCCTGGGAGGTCTTCATGCGGGAAAGCGGTGGTTCTGCTGAGAGGACCCACAGGCAGCACCCAGCATGGTCTCTGTCCTTGGCCAGGGTTGCCCAGACCTTCCGGGCCTCCGGGGCTGCTGCCTCATGAAGGGCAGGCTGCGGGGAGTGTGTCCAGACATACCTGGTCACCTCCCCAGTCTCTTACCCCCTAGCGCATTTCCCCTGTGCTTGGCTTAATTTAAGGCCTACTCGGAGGGCAGGTGCTGGCATGGGCTGTTTTCACACAGCAAGAGCCTGGAGCTCCGACGGCCTCGTCACAGGGAAGTGCGGAAGAAGTGTGTGGATGCCCAAGGCCTCTTTGGCCCAGCAGGTTCCGGGCAGCTGGGAGAGCAAGAGGCCCACTCTGCCCCTAGATCACCTCTGCCCGTTGACACTCAGGCACGCCTGCTGGGGCTGCGGAGGACATGTCTGACAGACTCTGGCTCAACCAAGTCCTCGGAAGGTGCAGGGGGCAGGAACAAACATATGCATGTGATTCTGCCTCTTCCTGGCAATGTGGATGTCCAAGCTTGACTCCAGGCTCAGGGGCAAGGGCCCAGAGAAAGGACCACCCCGAAGCGCTTTTCTCCCGGGCTTAAGAGCAGAGTGCGCGACTTGCAGGAAAAGCAGGCCTCCCTCGGCAGGGAGCGGCAGCAGTCTGGCGAGAATGCTTGCAAACCGGCCTTTGGAGGCAGTCGGGGAGGTCTTCCTACGGGAGAGGCCTGGTTCTCCTCAGAGTCCCCACAGGCCAGGAAAAACACCCAGCAAGTTTCCTGCCCTTGGTCAGCCTTGCCCAGGCCTTCCTGGCTTCCGGGGCTGCTGTCCCATGAAGGGGCAGGCTGCGGCGTGTGTGTCTAGATATGCCCGGTCTCCTCCCCAGTCTCTTACCCCCTAGCGCATTTCCCCTGGATCTAGGCCTCTTCTGAGTCCTACTCGGAGGGGAGTTGCTGGCAGAGGCTGTCTCCACACTGCAAGGGCTTGGAGCTCAGACGGCCTGCTGAGAGGGAAGTGGGGAGCAAGGGGGTGGATGCCCAAGGCCTCTTTAGCCTAGCAGCCTCAGGGCAGCTGGGAGAGCAAGAGGCCCACTCTGCCCCTTGGGCGGCTCTGCCCCTTGACACACAGGCTGTGCTGCTGGGGTGGCCGAGGAGGTGCCTGACAGACTCTGGCTCAACCAAGTCCTCGGAAGGTGCAGGGGGCAGGAACAAACATATGCATGTGATTCTGCCTCTTCCTGGCAATGTGGATGTCCAAGCTTGAATCCAGGCTCAGGGGCAAGGGCCCAGAGAAAGGACCACCCCGAAGCGCTTTTCTCCCGGGCTTAAGAGCAGAGTGAGCGTCTTGCAGGAAAAGCAGGCCTCCCTCGGCAGGGAGCGGCAGCAGTCTGGCGAGAATGCTTGCAAACCGGCCTTTGGAGGCAGTCGGGGAGGTCTTCCTACGGGAGAGGCCTGGTTCTCCTCAGAGTCCCCACATGCCAGGGAAAACACCCAGCAAGTTTCCTGCCCTTGGTCAGCCTTGCCCAGGCCTTCCTGGCTTCCGCGGCTGCTGTCCCATGAAGGGGCAGGCTGCGGCGTGTGTGTCTAGACATGGCCCGGTCTCCTCCCAGTCTTTTACCCCCTAGCGCATTTCCCCTGGATCTAGGCCTCTTCTGAGTCCTACTCGGAAGGGAGTTGCTGGAAGAGGCTGTCTCCACACTGCAAGGGCTTGGAGCTCAGACGGCCTGCTGAGAGGGAAGTGGGGAGCAAGGGGGTGGATGCCCAAGGCCTCTTTAGCCTAGCAGCCTCAGGGCAGCTGGGAGAGCAAGAGGCCCACTCTGCCCCTAGGTCGGCTCTGCCCCTTGACACACAGGCTGTGCTGCTGGGGTTGCCGAGGAGCTGCCTGAGAGACTCTGGCTCACTCAACCTCTCGGAAGGTGCAGGGCTCAGGAAACGACGTGCGCATGTGGTTCTTTCTTGGTCTGGGAGTGTGGACCTCCAAGGTTGACTCCAGGCTCAGGGGCAAGGGCCCAGAGATAGGACCCACCCCGACGTGCTTTTCTCCCGACTTGGCAGCGGATTGCGCGACTTTCGGGATAAACAGGCCTCCCTTGGGGAGGGACGTGCGGCAGCCGGCGAGATTGCTTGCCACCGGCCCTTGGAGGCAGCCGGGGAGGTCTTCATGCGGGAAAGGGGTGGTTCTGCTGAGAGGACCCATAGACATGTGCATGTGGTTCTGCCTCAACCTGGGAGTGTGGACTTCCAAGCTTGACTCCAAGCTGAGGGGCAAGGGCCCAGAGAAAGGACCACCCCGATGTGCTTTTCTCCCGGCTTGGGAGCGGATTGCGCGACTTGCGGGAAAAACAAGCCTCCCTTGCGCTGGGAGGTGCGGCAGCCGGCGACAATGCTTGTAACCGGCCCTTGGAAGCAGCCTGGGAGGTCTTCATGCGGGAAAGCGGTGGTTCTGCTGAGAGGACCCACAGGCAGCACCCAGCATGGTCTCTGTCCTTGGCCAGGGTTGCCCAGACCTTCCGGGCCTCCGGGGCTGCTGCCTCATGAAGGGCAGGCTGCGGGGAGTGTGTCCAGACATGCCTGGTCACCTCCCCAGTCTCTTACCCCCTAGCGCATTTCCCCTGTGCTTGGCTTAATTTAAGGCCTACTCGGAGGGCAGGTGCTGGCATGGGCTGTTTTCACACAGCAAGAGCCTGGAGCTCCGACGGCCTCGTCACAGGGAAGTGCGGAAGAAGTGTGTGGATGCCCAAGGCCTCTTTGGCCCAGCAGGTTCCGGGCAGCTGGGAGAGCAAGAGGCCCACTCTGCCCCTAGATCAGCTCTGCCCGTTGACACTCAGGCACGCCTGCTGGGGCTGCGGAGGACATGTCTGACAGACTCTGGCTCAACCAAGTCCTCGGAAGGTGCAGGGGGCAGGAACAAACATATGCATGTGATTCTGCCTCTTCCTGGCAATGTGGATGTCCAAGCTTGAATCCAGGCTCAGGGGCAAGGGCCCAGAGAAAGGACCACCCCGAAGCGCTTTTCTCCCGGGCTTAAGAGCAGAGTGCGCGACTTGCAGGAAAAGCAGGCCTCCCTCGGCAGGGAGCGGCAGCAGTCTGGCGAGAATGCTTGCAAACCGGCCTTTGGAGGCAGTCGGGGAGGTCTTCCTACGGGAGAGGCCTGGTTCTCCTCAGAGTCCCCACAGGCCAGGAAAAACACCCAGCAAGTTTCCTGCCCTTGGTCAGCCTTGCCCAGGCCTTCCTGGCTTCCGGGGCTGCTGTCCCATGAAGGGGCAGGCTGCGGCGTGTGTGTCTAGATATGCCCGGTCTCCTCCCCAGTCTCTTACCCCCTAGCGCATTTCCCCTGGATCTAGGCCTCTTCTGAGTCCTACTCGGAGGGGAGTTGCTGGCAGAGGCTGTCTCCACACTGCAAGGGCTTGGAGCTCAGACGGCCTGCTGAGAGGGAAGTGGGGAGCAAGGGGGTGGATGCCCAAGGCCTCTTTAGCCTAGCAGCCTCAGGGCAGCTGGGAGAGCAAGAGGCCCACTCTGCCCCTTGGGCGGCTCTGCCCCTTGACACACAGGCTGTGCTGCTGGGGTGGCCGAGGAGCTGCCTGACAGACTCTGGCTCACTCGATCTCTCGGAAGGTGCAGGGCACAGTAATAGACATGTGCATGTGGTTCTGCCTCGACCTGGGAGTGTGGACTTCCAAGCTTGACTCCAAGCTGAGGGGCAAGGGCCCAGAGAAAGGACCACCCCGATGTGCTTTTCTCCCGGCTTGGGAGCGGATTGCGCGACTTGCGGGAAAAACAAGCCTCCCTTGCGTTGGGAGGTGCGGCAGCCGGCGACAATGCTTGTAACCGGCCTTTGGAAGCAGCCGGGGAGGTCTTCATGCGGGAAAGCGGTGGTTCTCCTGAGAGGACCCACAGGCCAGGGGCAGCACCCAGCATGGTCTCTGCCCTTGGCCAGGGTTGCCCAGACCTTCCTGGCCTCCGGGGCTGCTGTCCCATGAAAGGCAGGCTGCGGGGAGTGTGTCCAGACATGCCTGGTCGCCTCCCCAGTCACTTACCCCCTAGCATATTTCCCCCGGCCTACGCCTCTTTTGAGTCCAACTCGGCGGGGACGTGCTGGCAGAGGCTGTCTCCACACTGCAAGGACTTGGAGCTCAGACGGCCTGGTGAGAGGGAAGTGGGGAGCAACGGGTTGGATGCCCAAAGCCTTTTTCTCCCAGCAGCCTCAGTGCAGTTGGGAGAGCAAGAGGCCCACTCTGCCCCTAGGTCGGCTCTGCCCCTTGACACACAGGCTGTGCTGCTGGGGTTGCCGAGGAGCTGCCTGACAGATTCTGGCTCACTCGAGCTCTCGGAAGGTGCAGGGCTCAGGAAACGACGTGTGCATGTGGTTCTTTCTTGGTCTGGGAGTGTGGACCTCCAAGGTTGACTCCAGGCTCAGGGGCAAGGGCCCAGAGAAAGGACCCACCCCGATGTGCTTTTCTCCCGACTTGGGAGCGGATTGCGCGACTTTCGGGATAAACAGGCCTCCCTTGGGGAGGGACGTGCGGCAGCCGGCGAGATTGCTTGCCACCGGCCCTTGGAGGCAGCCGGGGAGGTCTTCATGCGGGAAAGGGGTGGTTCTGCTGAGAGGACCCATAGACATGTGCATGTGGTTCTGCCTCAACCTGGGAGTGTGGACTTCCAAGCTTGACTCCAAGCTGAGGGGCAAGGGCCCAGAGAAAGGACCACCCCGATGTGCTTTTCTCCCCGGCTTGGGAGCGGATTGCGCGACTTGCGGGAAAAACAAGCCTCCCTTGCGCTGGGAGGTGCGGCAGCCGGCGACAATGCTTGTAACCGGCCCTTGGAAGCAGCCTGGGAGGTCTTCATGCGGGAAAGCGGTGGTTCTGCTGAGAGGACCCACAGGCAGCACCCAGCATGGTCTCTGTCCTTGGCCAGGGTTGCCCAGACCTTCCGGGCCTCCGGGGCTGCTGCCTCATGAAGGGCAGGCTGCGGGGAGTGTGTCCAGACATGCCTCGTCACCTCCCCAGTCTCTTACCCCCTAGCGCATTTCCCCTGTGCTTGGCTTAATTTAAGGCCTACTCGGAGGGCAGGTGCTGGCATGGGCTGTTTTCACACAGCAAGAGCCTGGAGCTCCGACGGCCTCGTCACAGGGAAGTGCGGAAGAAGTGTGTGGATGCCCAAGGCCTCTTTGGCCCAGCAGGTTCCGGGCAGCTGGGAGAGCAAGAGGCCCACTCTGCCCCTAGATCAGCTCTGCCCGTTGACACTCAGGCACGCCTGTTGGGGCTGCGGAGGACATGTCTGACAGACTCTGGCTCAACCAAGTCCTCGGAAGGTGCAGGGGGCAGGAACAAACATATGCATGTGATTCTGCCTCTTCCTGGCAATGTGGATGTCCAAGCTTGACTCCAGGCTCAGGGGCAAGGGCCCAGAGAAAGGACCACCCCGAAGCGCTTTTCTCCCGGGCTTAAGAGCAGAGTGCGCGACTTGCAGGAAAAGCAGGCCTCCCTCGGCAGGGAGCGGCAGCAGTCTGGCGAGAATGCTTGCAAACCGGCCTTTGGAGGCAGTCGGGGAGGTCTTCCTACGGGAGAGGCCTGGTTCTCCTCAGAGTCCCCACAGGCCAGGAAAAACACCCAGCAAGTTTCCTGCCCTTGGTCAGCCTTGCCCAGGCCTTCCTGGCTTCCGGGGCTGCTGTCCCATGAAGGGGCAGGCTGCGGCGTGTGTGTCTAGATATGCCCGGTCTCCTCCCCAGTCTCTTACCCCCTAGCGCATTTCCCCTGGATCTAGGCCTCTTCTGAGTCCTACTCGGAGGGGAGTTGCTGGCAGAGGCTGTCTCCACACTGCAAGGGCTTGGAGCTCAGACGGCCTGCTGAGAGGGAAGTGGGGAGCAAGGGGGTGGATGCCCAAGGCCTCTTTAGCCTAGCAGCCTCAGGGAAGCTGGGAGAGCAAGAGGCCCACTCTGCCCCTTGGGCGGCTCTGCCCCTTGACACACAGGCTGTGCTGCTGGGGTGGCCGAGGAGCTGCCTGACAGACTCTGGCTCACTCGATCTCTCGGAAGGTGCAGGGCACAGTAATAGACATGTGCATGTGGTTCTGCCTCGACCTGGGAGTGTGGACTTCCAAGCTTGACTCCAAGCTGAGGGGCAAGGGCCCAGAGAAAGGACCACCCCGATGTGCTTTTCTCCCAGCTTGGGAGCGGATTGCGCGACTTGCGGGAAAAACAAGCCTCCCTTGCGTTGGGAGGTGCGGCAGCCGGCGACAATGCTTGTAACCGGCCCTTGGAAGCAGCCGGGGAGGTCTTCATGCGGGAAAGCGGTGGTTCTCCTGAGAGGACCCACAGGCCAGGGGCAGTACCCAGCATGGTCTCTGCCCTTGGCCAGGGTTGCCCAGACCTTCCTGGCCTCCGGGGCTGCTGCCCCATGAAGGGCAGGCTGCGGGGAGTGTGTCCAGACATGCCTGGTCGCCTCCCCAGTCACTTACCCCCTAGCATATTTCCCCCGGCCTACGCCTCTTTTGAGTCCAACTCGGCGGGGACGTGCTGGCAGAGGCTGTCTCCACACTGCAAGGACTTGGAGCTCAGACGGCCTGGTGAGAGGGAAGTGGGGAGCAACGGGTTGGATGCCCAAAGCCTTCTTCTCCCAGCAGCCTCAGGGCAGTTGGGAGAGCAAGAGGCCCACTCTGCCCCTAGGTCGGCTCTGCCCCTTGACACACAGGCTGTGCTGCTGGGGTTGCCGAGGAGCTGCCTGACAGATTCTGGCTCACTCGAGCTCTCGGAAGGTGCAGGGCTCAGGAAACGACGTGTGCATGTGGTTCTTTCTTGGTCTGGGAGTGTGGACCTCCAAGGTTGACTCCAGGCTCAGGGGCAAGGGCCCAGAGAAAGGACCCACCCCGATGTGCTTTTCTCCCGACTTGGCAGCGGATTGCGCGACTTTCGGGATAAACAGGCCTCCCTTGGGGAGGGACGTGCGGCAGCCGGCGAGATTGCTTGCCACCGGCCCTTGGAGGCAGCCGGGGAGGTCTTCATGCGGGAAAGGGGTGGTTCTGCTGAGAGGACCCATAGACATGTGCATGTGGTTCTGCCTCAACCTGGGAGTGTGGACTTCCAAGCTTGACTCCAAGCTGAGGGGCAAGGGCCCAGAGAAAGGACCACCCCGATGTGCTTTTCTCCCGGCTTGGGAGCGGATTGCGCGACTTGCGGGAAAAACAAGCCTCCCTTGCGCTGGGAGGTGCGGCAGCCGGCGACAATGCTTGTAACCGGCCCTTGGAAGCAGCCTGGGAGGTCTTCATGCGGGAAAGCGGTGGTTCTGCTGAGAGGACCCACAGGCAGCACCCAGCATGGTCTCTGTCCTTGGCCAGGGTTGCCCAGACCTTCCGGGCCTCCGGGGCTGCTGCCTCATGAAGGGCAGGCTGCGGGGAGTGTGTCCAGACATACCTGGTCACCTCCCCAGTCTCTTACCCCCTAGCGCATTTTCCCTGTGCTTGGCTTAATTTAAGGCCTACTCGGAGGGCAGGTGCTGGCATGGGCTGTTTTCACACAGCAAGAGCCTGGAGCTCCGACGGCCTCGTCACAGGGAAGTGCGGAAGAAGTGTGTGGATGCCCAAGGCCTCTTTGGCCCAGCAGGTTCCGGGCAGCTGGGAGAGCAAGAGGCCCACTCTGCCCCTAGATCAGCTCTGCCCGTTGACACTCAGGCACGCCTGCTGGGGCTGCGGAGGACATGTCTGACAGACTCTGGCTCAACCAAGTCCTCCGAAGGTGCAGGGGGCAGGAACAAACATATGCATGTGATTCTGCCTCTTCCTGGCAATGTGGATGTCCAAGCTTGACTCCAGGCTCAGGGGCAAGGGCCCAGAGAAAGGACCACCCCGAAGCGCTTTTCTCCCGGGCTTAAGAGCAGAGTGCGCGACTTGCAGGAAAAGCAGGCCTCCCTCGGCAGGGAGCGGCAGCAGTCTGGCGAGAATGCTTGCAAACCGGCCTTTGGAGGCAGTTGGGGAGGTCTTCCTACGGGAGAGGCCTGGTTCTCCTCAGAGTCCCCACAGGCCAGGGAAAACACCCAGCAAGTTTCCTGCCCTTGGTCAGCCTTGCCCAGGCCTTCCTCGCTTCCGGGGCTGCTGTCCCATGAAGGGGCAGGCTGCGGCGTGTGTGTCTAGACATGCCCGGTCTCCTCCCCAGTCTCTTATCCCCTAGCGCATTTCCCCTGGATCTAGGCCTCTTCTGAGTCCTACTCGGAAGGAAGTTGCTGGCAGAGGCTGTCTCCACACTGCAAGGGCTTGGAGCTCAGACGGCCTGCTGAGAGGGAAGTGGGGAGCAAGGGGGTGGATGCCCAAGGCCTCTTTAGCCTAGCAGCCTCAGGGCAGCTGGGATCGCAAGAGGTGCACACTGCCCCTAGGTCGGCTCTGCCCCTTGACACACAGGCTGTGCTGCTGCGGTGGCCGAGGAGCTGCCTGACAGACTCTGGCTCACTCGAGTTCTCGGAAGGTGCAGGGCGCAGTAATAGACATGTGCATGTGGTTCTGCCTCGACCTGGGAGTGTGGACTTCCAAGCTTGACTCCAAGCTGAGGGGCAAGGGCCCAGAGAAAGGACCACCCCGATGTGCTTTTCTCCCGACTTGGGAGCGGATTGCGCGACTTGCGGGAAAAACAAGCCTCCCTTGCGCTGGGAGGTGCGGCAGCCGGCGACAATGCTTGTAACCGGCCCTTGGAAGCAGCCTGGGAGGTCTTCATGCGGGAAAGGGGTGGTTCTGCTGCGAGGACCCACAGGCCAGGGGCAGCACCCAGCATGGTCTCTGCCCTTGGCCAGGGCTGCCCAGACCTTTCTGGCCTCCGGGGCTGCTGTCCCATGAAGGGCAAGCTGCGGGGAGTGTGTCCAGACATGCCTGGTCGCCTCCCGGTCTCTTATGCCCTAGCATATTTCCCCTGGCCTAGGCCTCTTTTGAATCCAACTCGGAGGGGACGTGCTGGCAGAGGCTGTCTCCACACTGCAAGGACTTGGAGCTCAGACGGCCTGGTGAGAGGGAAGTGGGGAGCAACGGGTTGGATGCCCAAAGCCTTTTTCTCCCAACAGCCTCAGGGCAGCTGGGAGAGCAAGAGGCCCACTCTGCCCCTTGACACACAGGCTGTGCTGCTGGGGTTGCCGAGGAGCTGCCTGAGAGACTCTGGCTCACTCAACCTCTCGGAAGGTGCAGGGCTCAGGAAACGACGTGTGCATGTGTTTCTTTCTTGGTCTGGGAGTGTGGACCTCCAAGGTTGCCTCCAGGCTCAGGGGCAAGGGCCCAGAGAAAGGACCACCCCGAAGCGCTTTTCTCCCGGGCTTAAGAGCAGATTGCGCGCCTTGCGGGAAAAACAAGCCTCCCTTGCGTTGGGAGGTGAGGCAGCCGGCGAGACGGCTTGCAACCGGCTCTTGGAGGCAGCCGGCGAGGTCTTAATGTGGGAAAGCGGTGGTTCTCCTGAGAGGACCCACAGGCCAGGGGCAGCACCCAGCATGGTCTCTGTCCTTGGCCAGGGTTGCCCAGACCTTCCTGGCCTCCGGGGCTGCTGCCCCATGAAGGGCAGGCTGCGGGGAGTTTGTCCAGACATGCCTGGTCGCCTCCCCAGTCTCTTACCTACCCTAGCTTGGCCTGGGTGTGTGGAGCCCCTAGATTTCTAGGGGCTAGCTTTCTCCCAGGTTCAGGGGCAATGACCTGAGGGAGGATCACCCTGAAGCGCTTTTCTCCCAGGTTTCGGAGCAGAAGGCGCTTCTTGCGGGAAACGCAGGCGTCCCTTGGTGAGGGAGAGGCAACCATGCGGCGAGAGTGCTTTCAAACCAGCTGTTGGAGGTTGCCGGTGAGGTCTTCCAGCGGCACAGTGCTGGTTCTGCTCAGAGTCCCCACAGGCCGTGGGAAGGACCCAGCAATACCCCTGTCCTTGGCCAGCCTTTCCCAGACGTTCCTGGACTCTGGTGCTGCTGCCCCATGAAGGGGCAGGCTGCGGGGTGTGTGTCTAGACATGCCCGGTCGCCTCCCCAGGCTCTTACCCCTAGTTCTTTTCCCCTGAGCTTGACCTAATTTAAGGCCTACTCAAATGGGAGGTGCTGGCATGGGCTGTTTTCACACACTCAGAGCCTGGAGCTCAGACAGCCTGGTCACAGGGAAATGCAGAGCAAGTGTCCACACACCCAGGCCAAGGCAGAATCACATGACCATGTCTCTTCCTGCCCCCTACACTGTCAGAGATCTTGGGTGAGCCAGAGTCTGTCAGGCCATCTCCTGCCCAAACCCAGCAGCAGCGCCTGTGTGTGATGGTGCAGGGCCGACCTAGGGGCACAGTGGGCCACTTACTCTCCCTACTGCCCTGAGGCTGCTGGGCCAAAGAGGCCTTGGACATCGACCCCCTTGCTGGCCTCTTTCCTCTGACCAGGCCATCCGGGCTCCAGGCCCTTTGAGTGTGGAGAGAGCCCCTGCCAGAAATCTCCCCTCCAACTAGGCCTCAAATGAGGCCCAGGAACCAGGGGAAAAGCACTCAGGGAAGGAGCCTGAGGAGGTGCCTCAGCATATCTGGACACACTTCCTGCAGCCTGCACCTTCATGGGGCAGTATCCTAGAGGCCGGGAAGGTCTGGGCAAGGCTGGCCTGGGGCAGGTTCCATGCTGGGACCTGCCCCTGGCCTGTGGGGCCACAGAGCAAATCCAGCACTCTGCCGTTGGAAGACCTCCGTGGCTGGCTCCAAATGTTGGTTTGCAAGCACTCTCCCCGAGGGAGACCCGCGTTTCCCGCAAGCCACACACTCTGCTCCCAAGCCCAGGACAATAGCACATCGTGTTCGTCCGCTCTGAGGCCCTTGATCCAGTGCCTGTGGGACAGCTAGGGGCTCCACACACCCAGGCCAAGGCAGAACCATATCCACACGTCTCTTCCTGCCCCCTGCACCGTCAGACATCTTGGGTGAGCCAGAGTCTGTCAGGCAGCTGCTGGGCAAGCCCAGTAGCAGCGCCTGTGAGTGATGGGGTAGGGCCGACCTAGCGGCAAGGAGGGCCACTTTCTCACCCTGCTGCCCTGAGGCTTCTGGGACAAAGAGGCCTTGGACATCGACCCCATTGCTGGCCTCTTCCCTCTGACGAGGCCGTCCGGGCTCCAGTCCCTTGCAGTGTGGAGAGAGGCACTGCCAGACTCCTCCCCTCCAAGTAGGCCCCAAATGAGGCCTAGGTATCATGGGAAAGGTGTTCAGGGAATGAGACTGGGGAGGCGCCTGGCCATGTCTGGAAACACTCCCTGCAGGCTGCCTCTTCGTGGGGCAGTCCACCCAGAGGCCAGGATGGTCTGGTCAAGTCTGGTCTGGGGCAGGGTCCTTGCTGGGGCCTGCCCCTGTCCTGTGGGGCCTCTGAGCAGAAACAGCACTGTGCCATTGGAAGAAGTCACCAGCAGCCTCCAAAGGCTGATTTGCAAGCACTCTCGCAGGCTGGCCGCCTCTCCCTCACCGACGGCGGCCCACGTTTCCCGCAAGCCGCGCACTCTGCTCCCATGCCTGGGAGAAAAGCGCTTATGTGGTCCCATCTCAGGCCTTTGCCCATGAGCCTGGGAAACAGCTAGGGGCTCCACACACACAGGCCAAGGCAGAACCACATGCACGTGTCTCTTCCCGACCTCTGTACCGTCAGAGAGCTCGGGTGAGCAAGAGTCTGTCAGGCAGCTCCTGGGCAAGCCCAGCAACAGCGCCTGTGTTTGAAGGGGCAGGGCAGACCTAGGGGCACAGTGCGCCACTTGCTCTCCCTGCTGCCCTTAGGCTGCTGGGCCAAAGAGGCTTTGGGAAACGACCCACTTTCTGGCCTCTTTCCTCTGACCAGGCCAACCGTCCTCCATACGCTTGCAGTCTGGAGAGAGCCCCTGCCAGAAACCTCCCCTCCGAGTAGGCCTCAAAAGGCCTAGGCAACAGGGAAAAGGCGCTAATGGAATGAGCCTAGGGAGGCACCTGGGCATGTATGGACACACATTCCACAGCCTGCTCCTTCATGGGGCAGTACCCCCAGAGGTCGGGAAGGTTTGGGCATGGCTGGGCTGGAGGAGGGTCCATACTGGGACCTGCCCCTGGCCTTGGGGCCACAGAGCAAATCCAGCACTCTGCCGCTGGAAGACCTCCCGGCTGCATCCAAAGGCCGGTTTTCAAGCACTCACCCCGAGGGAGACCCGAGTTTCCCGCAAGTCACGCACTCTGCTCCCAAGCCCAGGACAGTAGTGCATTGGGTTTGTCCGCTCTAAGGCGCTTGGCCTGGTGCTTGGGGACAACTAGGGGCTCCACACACCCAGGCCAAGGGAGAACCACATGCACACGTATCTTCCTGCCCCTTGCACCGTCAGAGAGCTCAGGTGAGCCAGAGTGTGTCAGGCAGCTACTGGGCAAGCCCAGCAGCCACGCCTGTGTGTGACGGGACAGGACCGACCTAGGGGCACAGTTGGCCACTTGCTTCCCCTGCTGCCCTGAGGCTGCTAGGCCAAACAGGCCTTGGGCATCGACCCCCTTGCTGGCCTCTTCCCTCTGACCAGGCTGTACGGGCTCCAGGCCCTTGTAGTGTGGAGAGAGGCCCTGCCAGAAACCTCCCCTCCAAGTAGGCCTCAAATGAAGCCTAGGAACCATGGGAAAGGCGCTCAGGTAATGAGCTTCGGGAGGTGCCTGGGCATGTCTGGACACATGCCCCGATGCCTGCCCATTCGTGAGGCAGTTCCGCCAGAGGCCAGGAAGGTATGGACAAGGCTCTCCTGGGCCAGTGTCCATGCTGGATCCTCCCTGTGGCCTGTGGGGCCTCTTAGCAGAACCAGCACTCTGCCGCTGGAAGACCTCCCTGGCTGCCTCCAAAGGCCAGTGTGCAAGCACCCTCCCCGAGGGTGGCCCGCGATTACCGTAAGCTGCGCACTCTGCTCCCAAGCCCGGGAGAAAAGCACTTCAGGGTGGTGCTATCTCAGGGCCCTTGCCCCAAGCCTCGGTGCCAGCTAGGGGCTCCACAAACCCAGCCAAGGAAGAAGCAAATGCACAAGTTTTTTCCTGCCCCCTGGACCGTCAGAGAGCATGGGTGTGCAAGAGTCTGTCAGGCAGCTCCTGGGCAGGCCCAGCAGCAACACCTGTGTGTGATGGTGCAGGGCCGATCTAGGGGCACTGAGTGCCACTTGCTCCCCCTGCTGCCCTGAGGCTTCTGGGACAAAGAGGCCTTGGGCATCAACCCAATTGCTGACCTCTTCCCTCTGACCAGGCCGTCCGGGCTCCAGTCCGTTGCAGTTGGAGAGAGGCCATGCCAGAAACCTCCCCTCCAAGTAGGCCTCAAATGTGGCCTATGAAGCATGGGAAAGGCGCGAATGGAATTAGACTGGGGAGGCGCCTCGGCATGTCTGGACACACTGCCCGCCACCTGCCCCTTTGTGGGGCAGTACCCCAGAGGTCAAGGCTGATCTGGTGCAGGGTCCTTGCTGGGAGCTGCCCCTGGCCTGTGGGTCCTCTGAGCAGAACCAGCACTGTGCCGCTGGAAGACCTCACCAGCAACCTCCAAAGTCCGGTTTGCAAGCACTCTCACTGGCTGGCTGCCTCTCCCTCACCGAGGGACGCCTGCGTTTCCCGCAAGCAGCGCACTCTGCTCTGAAGCCTGGGAGAAAAGGGCTTCGGGGTGATCCTCTCTCAGGCCATTGCCCCTGAACCTGGGAGAAAGCTAAGGGCTCCACACACCCAGGCCAAGGCAGAACCACATGCACATGGCTCTTCCGGCCCTCTGCACCGTCAGAGAGCTCGGGTGAACCACAGTCTGTTAGGCAGCTCCTGGGCAAGCCCAGCAGCAGCACCTGTGTTTGAAGGGGTAGGGCCGACCTAGGGGCACAGTGGGCTACTTGCTCTCCCTGCTGCCCTGAGGCTACTGGGCCAAAGAGGCCTTGGGCATTGACCACTTTGTGGGCCTCTTCCCTCTGACCAGGGCATCCAGGCTCCATGCCCTTGCAGTGTGGAGAAGCCCCTGCCAGAAACCTCCACTCCTAGTAGGCCTCAAATGAGGCATATGCAACAGGGAAAAGGCGCTAATGGAATGAGCCTGGGGAGGTGCCTGAGCATCTTGGGACACAGGCCCTGCGGCCTGCACCTTCGTGGGGCAGTACCCCCCAGAGCCCAGAAAGGGCTGGGCAAGGCTGGCCTGGGGCAGGGTCCATGCTGGAACCTGCCCGTGGCCTGTGGGGCCTCTGAGCAGAACCAGGACTCTGCCGCTGGTAGACCTCCCCGGCTGCCTCCAAAGGCCGGTTTGCAAGCACCATCCCCGAAGGAGGCCCGCGCTTCCCGCAAGCTGCGCACTCTGCTCCCAAGCCCGGGAGAAAAGCGCTTCGGGGTGGTCCTCGCTCAGGGCCCTTTCCATAGAGCCTGGGGGCCAGCTAGGGACTCCACACTCCCAGGCCAAGGCAGAAGCACATGCACACGTGTTTTCCTACCCTCTGCACCATCAGAGAGCTCGGGTGAGCCAGAGTCTGTCAGGCAGCTCCTGGGCAATCCCAGAAGCAGCGCCTGTGTGTGATGGGGCAGGGCTGACCTAGGGGCACTGAAGGCCACTTGCTCACCCTGCTGCCCTGAGGCTGCTGGGATAAAGAGGCCTTGGGCATCGAACCCGTTCCTGGCCTCTTCACTCTGACCAGGCCGTCCGGGCTCCAGTCCCTTGCAGTGTGGAGAGAGGCCCTGCCAGAAACCGCACCTCCAAGTAGGCCTCAAATGAGGCCTATGAACCAAGGGAAAGGCGCTCAGGGAATGAGCCTGTGGAGGTCCCTGGCCATGTTATGACACATACCCCGCCGCCTGCCCCTTTGTGAGGAAGTATCTCCGGAGGCCAGGAAGGTCCAGTCAAGGCTGGCCTGGGGCAGGGTCCGTGCTGGGACCTGCCACTGGCCTGTGGAGCCTCTGAGCAGAAACAGCACTGTGGCCATGGAAGACCTCATCGGCAGCCTCCAAAGGCCGGTTTGCAAGCACTCTCGCTGTCTGGCAACCTCTCCCTCATCGAGCGAGGCCCGCGATTCCCGCAAGCCATGCACTCTGCTCCTAAGCCCAGGAGGAAAGTGCTTGAGTGGTCCCCTCTAATGGATTTGCCCCTAGGCGTGGGGGACAGCTAGGGGCTCCAAACACCCAGGCCAAGGCAGCACCACATGCACACGATCTTCCTGCTCCCTGCACCATCAGAGAGCTCAGGTGAGCCAGAGTCTGTCAGGCAGCTCCTGGGCAAGCCCAACAGCAGAGCCTGTGTGTGAAGGGGCAGGGCCGACCTAGGGGCACAGTGGGCCACTTGCTTACCCTGCTGCCCTGAGGCTGCTGGGACCAAGAGGCATTGGGCATCGACCCCCTTGCTGGCCTCTTTCCTCTGACCAGGCCGTCCAGGCTCCAGTCTCTTGCAGTTTGGAGAGAGGCCCTGCCAGGAACCTCCCTTCCAAGTAGGCCTCAAATGAGGCCTAGGAATCAAGGGAAAGGAGCTAAGGAAATGAGACTGGGGAGGCGCCTGGTCATGTCTGTAGACACTCCCCGCCGCCTACCAATTCGTGAGGCTGTACCCCCGGAGGCCAGAAAGATCTGGTCAAGGCTGGCCTGGGGGAGGGTCCGTGCTGGGACCTGCCCCTGGCCTGTGGGGCCTCTGATCAGATATAGCACTGTGCCGCTGGAAGACCTCACTGGCAGCCTCCAAAGGCCGGTTTGCAAGCACTGTCCCCAAGGGAGACCCGCGTTTCTCGCAAGCCACGCACTCTGCTCCCAAGCCCAGGACAATAGCACATTAGGTTCGTCCGCTCTCATGCTCTTGACCCAGGGCCTTGTTTACAGCTAGGGGATCCCCACACCCAGGTCAAGGCAGAACCATATGCACACATCTCTTCTGGCCCTCTGCCCTGTGAGAGAGCTCGGGTGAGCCAGTCTGTTTGGCAGCTCCTGGGCAAGCCAGCAGCAGCGCCTGTGTGTGAAGGGGCAGGGCTGACCTAGGGGCACAATGGATCACTTGCTCTCCCTGCTGCCCTAAGGCTGCTGGGCCAAGGAGGCCTTGGGCATCGACTCCCTTGCTGGCCTCTTCCCTCTGACCAGGCCTTCTGGGCTCCAGGCCCTTGCAATGTGGAGAGAGCCCCCTGCCAGAAACCTCCCCTCCAAGTAGGCCTCAAATGAGGCCTAAGCACCAGGGAAAAGGCATAATGGAATGAGTCTGGGGAGGTGCCTGGGCATGTCTTGACACTGTCCGCACTGCCTGCCCCATCGTGAGGCAGTACCCCCAGAGGCCAGGAATGTCTGGTCAAGGCTGGCCTGAGGCAGGGTCCGTGCTGGGACCTGCCCCTGGCCTGTGGGGCCTCTGAGCAGAACCAGCACTGTGGCGATGGAAGACCTCCCCGGCAGCCTCCAAAAGCTGGTTTGCAAGCACTCTACCCGAAGGAGACCTGCATTTCCCGCAAGCCACGCCCTCTGCTCCCAAGCCCACGACAATTGCGCATCGGGTTCATGTGCTCTCAGGCCCTTGGCCATTTGCCTTGGGGACAACTAGGGGATCCACGCACCCAGGAAGAGGCAGAACCACATGAACACGTCTCTTCCTGCCCCTTGCACGGTCAGAGAGCTCGGGTGAGCCAGAGTGTGTCACTCAGCGCCTGTGCAATCCCAGCAGCAGCGCCTGTATGTGATGGGGCAGGGCTGACCTAGGGGCACTGAAGGCCACTTGCTCACCCTGCTGCCCTGAGGCTGCTTGGCCAAAGAGGCCTTGGACATCGAACCCATTACTGGCCTCTTCCCTCTGATGAGGCCGTCCGGGCTCCAGTCCCTTGCAGTGTGGAGAGAGGCCCTGCCAGAAACCTCCCCTCCAAGTAGGCCTCAAATGAGGCCTAGGTATCATGGGAAAGGTGCTCAGGGAATGAGACTGGGGAGGCGCCTGGGCATGTCTGGAGACACTCCCTGCAGCCTGCCTCTTCGTGGGGCAGTACACCCAGAGGCCAGGCAGGTCTCATCAAGGCCGTTCTGGGGCAGGGTCCTTGCTGGGGCCTGCCCCTGTCCTGTGGGGCCTCTGAGCAGAAACAACACTGTGCCGTTGGAAGACGTCACCAGCAGACACCAAAGGCTGGTTTGCAATCACTCTCGCAGGCTGGCTGCCTCTCCCTCACCGACGGAGGCCCACGTTTCCCGCAAGCCGCGCACTCTGCTCCCATGCCTGGGAGAAAAGCGCTTGTGTGGTCCCATCTCAAGCCTTTGCCCATGAGCCTGGGAAACAGCTAGGGGCTCCACACACACAGGCCAAGGCAGAACCACATGCACACGTCTCTTCCGGCCCTCTGTTCCGTCAGAGAGCTCGGGTGAGCAAGAGTCTGTCAGGCAGCTCCTGGGCAAGCCCAGCAGGAGTGCCTGTGTGTGAAGGGGCAGGGCTGACCTAGGGGCACAGTTTGTCACTTGCTCACCCTGCTGCCCTGAGGCTGCTGGGACAAAGAAGCCTTGGACATCAACCCACTTGCTGGCCTCTTCACTCTGACCAGGCCGCCCAGACTCCAGTCCGTTGCAGTTGGAGAGAGGCCATGCCAGAAACCTCCCCTCCAAGTAGGCCTCAAATGTGGCCTATGAAGCATGGGAAAGGCATGAAAGGAATTAGACTGGGGAGGTGCCTGGGCATGTCTGGACACACTCTCCGCCACCTGCCCATTTGTGGGGCAGTACCCCCAGAGGCCAGGAATGTCTGGTCAAGTCTGACCTGGTGCAGGGTCCTTGCTGGGACCTGCCCATGGCCTGTGGGTCCTCTGAGCAGAACCAGCACTGTGCCGCTGGAAGACCTCACCGGCAACCTCCAAAGGCCGGTTTGCAAACACTCTTGCCGCATGGTTGCCTCTCCCTCACCAAGGGACGCCTGCGTTTCCCACAAGCCGCGCACTCTGCTCCGAAGCCTGGGAGAAAACTGCTTCAGGGTGATCCACTCTCAGGCCATTGCCCCTGAACCTGGGAGACAGCCAGGGGCTCCACACACCCAGGCCAAGGCAGAACCACATGCATACGGCTCTTCCTGCCCTCTGCACCGACAGAGAGCTCGGGTGAGCCACAGTCTTTTAGGCAGCTCCTAGGCAAGCCCAGCAGCAGCGCCTGTGTATGAAGGGGCAGGGCCGACCTAGGGGCACAGTGGGCCACTTGCACTCCCTGCTGCCCTGAGGCTCCTGGGTCAAAGAGGCCTTGGGCATTGACCCCGTTGCGGGCCTCTTCCCTCTGACCAAGTCGTCCGGGCTCCAGGCCCTTGCAGTGTGGAGAGAGGCCCTGCCAGAAACCTCCCCTCCTAGTAGGACTCAAATGAGGCATAGACACCAGGGAAAAGTCGCTAATGGAATGAGCCTGGGGAGGTGCCTGAGCATGTCTGGACACACTCCACGCAGTCTGCTCCTGGGCAATCCCAGAAGCAGCGCCTGTGTGTGATGGGGCAGGGCTGACCTAGGGGCACTGAAGGCCACTTGCTCACCCTGCTGCCCTGAGGCTGCTGGGATAAAGGGGCCTTGGGCATCGAACCCGTTCCTGGCCTCTTCACTCTGACCAGGCCGTCCGGGCTCCAGTCCCTTGCAGTGTGGAGAGAGGCCCTGCCAGAAACCGCACCTCCAAGTAGGCCTCAAATGAGGCCTATGAACCAAGGGAAAGGCGCTCAGGGAATGAGCCTGTGGAGGACCCTGGGCATGTTATGACACATACCCCGCCGCCTGCCCCTTTGTGAGGAAGTATCTCCGGAGGCCAGGAAGGTCCAGTCAAGGCTGGCCTGGGGCAGGGTCCGTGCTGGGACCTGCCACTGGCCTGTGGAGCCTCTGAGCAGAAACAGCACTGTGGCCATGGAAGACCTCATCGGCAGCCTCCAAAGGCCGGTTTGCAAGCACTCTCGCTGTCTGGCAACCTCTCCCTCACCGAGGGAGGCCTGCGATTCCCGCAAGCCACGCACTCTGCTCCTAAGCCCAGGAGGAAAGTGCTTGAGTGGTCCCCTCTAATGGATTTGCCCCTAGGCGTGGGGGACAGCTAGGGGCTCCAAACACCCAGGCCAAGGCAGCACCACATGCACACGAGTCTTCCTGCTCCCTGCACCATCAGAGAGCTCAGGTGAGCCAGAGTCTGTCAGGCAGCTCCTGGGCAAGCCCAACAGCAGAGCCTGTGTGTGAAGGGGCAGGGCCGACCTAGGGGCACAGTGGGCCACTTGCTTACCCTGCTGCCCTGAGGCTGCTGGGACCAAGAGGCATTGGGCATCGACCCCCTTGCTGGCCTCTTTCCTCTGACCAGGCCGTCCAGGCCCCAGTCTCTTGCAGTTTGGAGAGAGGCCCTGCCAGGAACCTCCCTTCCAAGTAGGCCTCAAATGAGGCCTAGGAATCAAGGGAAAGGAGCTAAGGAAATGAGACTGGGGAGGCGCCTGGTCATGTCTGTAGACACTCCCCACCGCCTGCCCATTCGTGAGGCTGTACCCCCGGAGGCCAGAAAGATCTGGTCAAGGCTGGCCTGGGGGAGGGTCCGTGCTGGGACCTGCCCCTGGCCTGTGGGGCCTCTGATCAGATACAGCACTGTGCCGCTGGAAGACCTCACTGGCAGCCTCCAAAGGTCGGTTTGCAAGCACTGCCCTGAGGCTGCTGGGCCAAGGAGGCCTTGGGCATCGACTCCCTTGCTGGCCTCTTCCCTCTGACCAGGCCTTCTGGGCTCCAGGCCCTTGCAATGTGGAGAGAGCCCCCTGCCAGAAACCTCCCCTCCAAGTAGGCCTCAAATGAGGCCTAGGGACCAGGGAAAAGGCATAATGGAATGAGCCTGGGGAGGTGCCTGGGCATGTCTTGACACTGTCCCCGCTGCCTGCCCCATCGTGAGGCAGTAGCCCCAGAGGCCAGGAATGTCTGGTCAAGGCTGGTCTGAGGCAGGGTCCGTGCTGGGACCTGCCCCTGGCCTGTGGGGCCTCTGAGGAGAACCAGCACTGTGGCGATGGAAGACCTCCCCGGCAGCCTCCAAAGGCCGCTTTGCAAGCACTCTCGCCGGCAGTCCACCTCTCCCTCACCGAGGGATGATTGCGATTCCCGCAAGCCATGCATTCTGTTCCCAAGCCCAGGAAAAAAGCTCTTGTGTGGTCCCCTCTCAGGGCCTTGCCCCTGAAACTGGGGTCAGCTAGGGGCTCCAAACTCCCAGGCCAAGGCAGAACCACGTGCACAAGAGTCTTCCTGTCCCCTGCACCGTCAGAGAGCTTGGGTGAGCCAGAGTCTGTCAGGCTGCTCCTGGGCAAGCCCAGCAGCAGCGCCTGTGTGTGATGGTGCAGGGGCGACCTAGGGGCACTGAGGGCCACTTGCTCACCCTGCTGCCCTGAGGCTGCTTGGCCAAAGAGGCCTTGGACATCGACCGCCTTGCTGGCCTTTTCCCTCTGACCAGGCCATCCGGGCTCCAGTCCTTTGCAGTGTGGAGAGAGGCCCTGCCAGAATCCTCCCCTAAAAGTAGGCCTCAAATGAGGCCTAGGAATCATGGGAAAGGCGCTAAGGGAATGAAACTGGGGAGGCTCAGGGGCATGTCTGGACACACTCCCCTCCGCCTGCCCCTTCGTGGGGCAGTACCCCCAGAGGCCAGGCAGGTCTGATCAAGGCTGGCCTGGGGCAGGGCCCTTGCTGGGACCTGGCCCTGGCCGGTGGGTACTCTCAGCAGAACCAGCATTGTGCCGCTTGAAGACCTCACAAGCAGCCTTCAAAGGCCGCTTTGCAAGCAGTCTCACCGGGTGGCCACCTCTCCCTCACTGAGGGAGGCCCCTCTTTTCCGGAAGCCGCGCACTCTCTTCCCAAGCCTGGGAGAAAAGCGCTTCGGGGTGTTCCTCTCTCAGGCCTTTGCCCCGGAGCTTGGGGGACAGCTAGGGGTTCCACTCACCCAGGCCAAGGCAGAAACACATGCACACGTCACTTCTGGCCCTATGCACCATCAGAGATCTCGGGTGAGCCAGAGTCTGTCAGGCTGCCCCTGGGCAAGCCCAGCAGCAGCGCCTGTGAGTGAAGGGGCAGGACCGACCTAGGGGCACAGTGCGCCTCTTGCTCTTCCTGATGCCCTTAGGCTGCTGGGCCAAAGATGCCTTGGGAAACGACCCCCTTGCTGGCCTCTTTCGTCTGACCAGGCCATCCGTCCTCCAGACCCTTGAAGTGTGGAGAGACCCTGTGCCAGAAACCTCCCCTGCAAGTAGGCCTCAAATGAGGCCTAGGCACCAGGGAAAATGTGCTAAGAAAATGAGCCTGGGGAGGCGCCTGGGCATGTATGGACACACCCCCCACAGCCTGCTACTTCATGGGGCAGTACCTCCGGAGGCCAGGAAGGTCTGGGCAAGTCTGGTCTGGAGCAGTATCCATGCTGGGACCTGCACCAGGCCTGTGGGGCCACAGAGCAAATCCAGCACTCTGGCGCTGGAAGACCCCCCAGCTGCGTCCAAAGGCCAGTTTGCAAGCACTCTACCCGAGGGAGACCCGCATTTCCCGCAAGCCACGCACTCTGCTCCCAAGCCCACGACAATTGCGCATCGGGTTCGTCCGCTCTCAGGCCCTTGGCCATTTGCCTTGGGGACAACTAGGGGATCCACGCACCCAGGAAGAGGCAGAACCACATGAACACGTCTCTTCCTGCCCCTTGCACCGTCAGAGAGCTCGGGTGAGCCAGAGTGTGTCAGTCAGCGCCTGGGCAATCCCAGCAGCAGCGCCTGTGTGTGATGGGGCAGGGCCGACCTAGGGGCACTGAGGGCCAGTTGCTCACCCTGCTGCCCTGAGGCTGCTTGGCCAAAGAGGCCTTGGACATCGACCCCATTACTGGCCTCTTCCCTCTGATGAGGCCGTCCGGGCTCCAGTCCCTTGCAGTGTGGAGAGAGGCCCTGCCAGAAACCTCCCCTCCAAGTAGGCCTCAAATGAGGCCTAGGCACCAGGAAAAAGGCATAATGGAATGAGCCTGGGAAGGTGCCTGGGCAGGTCTCGACATTGACCCCGCCGCCTGCCTCTTCGTGAGGCAGTATCCCCGGAGGCCAGGAAGGTCTGGTCAAGGCTGGCCTGGGGCAGGGTGCGTGCTGGGACCTGCCACTGCCCTGTGGGGCCTCTGAGCAGAACCAGCACTGTGGCGATGGAAGACCTCCCCGGCAGCCTCCAAAGGCCGCTTTGCAAGCACTCTCGCCGGCAGTCCACCTCTCCCTCACCAAGGTATGACTGCGATTCCCGCAAGCCATGCACTCTGTTCCCAAGCCCAGGAAAAAAGCTCTTGTGTGGTCCCCTCTCAGGGCCTTGCCCCTGAAACTGGGGTCAGCTAGGGGCTCCAAACTCCGAGGCCAAGGCAGAACCACGTGCACACGAGTCTTCCTGTCCTCTGCACCGTCAGAGAGGTTGGGTGAGCCAGAGTCTGTCAGGCTGCTCCTGGGCAAGCCCAGCAGCAGCGCCAGTGTGTGAAGGGTCAGGACCGACCTTGGGGTACAGTGGGCCACTTGCTCACCCTGCTGCCCTGAGGCTCCTGGGACAAAGAGGCCTTGGGCATCGACCCCCTAGCTGACCTCTTCCCTCTGACCAGGCCGTCCGGGCTCTAGGCCCTTGCAGTGTGGAGAGAGCCCCTGCCACAAACCTCCCCTCCAAGTAGCCCTCAAATGAGGCCTAGGAACCATGGGAAAGGCGCTAAGGGAATAAGACTGGGGAGGCTTCTGGGCATGTCTTGACACACTCCCCGCCACCTGCCCGTTCGTGCGGCAGTTCCCGTGGAAGCCAGGAAGGTATGGTCAAGGCTGGCCTTGGGCAGGGTCCATGCTGGGACCTGCCCCTGGCCGGTGGGTACTCTCAGCAGGATCAACATTGTGCCGCTGGAAGACCTCACAGGCCGCCCCCAAAGGCAGGTTTGCAAGCAGTCTCACCAGCTGGCCGCCTCTCCCTCACCGAGGGAGGCCCGTCTTTCCCGCAAGCCACGCACTCTGTTCCCAAGCCTGGGAGAAAAGCGCTTCGGTGTGTTCCTCTCTCAGGCATTTGCCCCGGAGCCTGGGGACAGCTAGGTGTTCCACTCACCCAGGCCAAGGCAGAACCACATGCACACGTCTCTTCTGGCCCTCTGCACCATCAGAGACCTCGGGTGAGCCAGAGAATGTCAGGCTGCTCCTGGGCAAGCCCAGCAGGAGCACCTGTGTGTGAATGGGCAGGACCGACCTAGGGGCACAGTGGGCCACTTGCTCTTCCTGCTGCCCTGCGGCTGCTGTGCCAAAGAGGCCTTGGGAAACGACCCCCTTGCTGGCCTCATTCCTCTGACCAGGCCATCCATGCTCCAGACCCTTGAAGTGTGGAGAGAGCCCCTGCCAGAAACCTCCCCTCCAAGTAGGCCTCAAATGAGGCCTAGGCACCAGGGAAAAGGCGCTAATGGAATGAGTCTGTGGAGGCGACTGGGCATGTATGGACACACTCCCTGCAGCCTGCCCCTTCGTGGGGCAGTTCCCCCGGAGGCCAGGAAGGTCTGGACAAGGCTGACCTGGGGCAAGGTCCATGCTGCAACCGGCCCGTGGCCTGTGGGGCTTTTGAGCAGAACCAGGACTCTGCCGCTGGAAGACCTCCCCGGCTGCCTCCAAAGGCCAGTTTGCAAGCACTCTCCCCGAGAGACGCCCGCATTCCCCAGAAGCTGTGCACTCTGCTCCTAAGCCCGGGAGAAAAGCGCTTCGAGGTGGTCCTCTCTCAGGGCCCTTGCCCCTGAGCCTCGAGCCAGCTAGGGGCTCCACACACCCAGCCAAGGCAGAACCACATGCACATGTCTTTTCCTGCCCCCTGCACCATCAGAGAGCTTGGGTGAGCAGAGTCTTTCAGGCAGCTCCTGGGCAAGCCCAGTAGCAGCGCCTGTGTGTGATGTGGCAGGGCCGACCTAGGGGCACAGTGGGCCACTTGCTCTTCCTGCTGCCCTGAGGCTGTTGGGACAAAGAGGCCTTGGGCATCGACTCCCTTGCTGGCCTCTTCCCTCTGACCAGGCCATCCGTGCTCCAGACCCTTGAAGTGTGGAGAGAGCCCCTGCCAGAAACCTCCCCTCCAAGTAGGCCTCAAATGAGGCCTAGGCACCAGGGAAAAGGCGCTAATTGAAAGAGTCTGTGGAGGCGCCTGGGCATGTATGGACACACACCCCACAGCTTGCTCCTTCATGGGGCAGTAACCCCGGAGGCCAGGAAGGTCTGAGCAAGGCTGGTCTGGAACAGTATCCATTCTGGGACCTGCCTCAGGCCTGTGGGGCCACAGAGCAAATCCAGCACTCTGGCGCTGGAAGACCTCCCCGGCTGCCTCCAAAGGCCAGTTTGCAAGCACTCTACCCGAGGGAGACCCGCATTTCCCGCAAGCCACGCACTCTGCTCCCAAGCCCAGGACAATAGCGCATCGGCTTCGTCCGGTCTCAGGCCCTTGGCCAATTGCCTTGGGGACAAGTAGGGGATCCACACACCCAGGCAGAGGCAGAACCACATGCACATGTCTCTTCTGGCACTCTATACCGTCAGAGAGCTCGGGTGAGCAAGAGTCTGTCAGGCAGCTCCTGGGCAAGCCCAGCAGGAGCGCCTGTGTGTGAAAGAGCAGGGCTGACCTAGGGGCACAGTTTGTCACTTGCTCACCCTGCTGCCCTGAGGCTGCTGGGACAAAGAGGCCTTGGACATCAACTCACTTGCTGGCCTCTTCACTCTGAACACGCCATCCGGGCTCCAGTCCGTTGCAGTTGGAGAGAGGCCATGCCAGAAACCTCCCCTCCAAGTAGGCCTCAAATGTGGCCTATGAAGCATGGGAAAGGCGCGAATGGAATTAGACTGGGGAGGCGCCTCGGCATGTCTGGACACACTGCCCGCCACCTGCCCCTTTGTGGGGCAGTACCCCCAGAGGCCAGGAATGTCTGGTCAAGGCTGACCTGGTGCAGGGTCCTTGCTGGGACCTGCCCATGGCCTGTGGGTCCTCTGAGCAGAACCAGCACTGTGCCGCTGGAAGACCTCACCGGCAACCTCCAACAGCTGGTTTGCAAGCACTCTCGCCGCATGGTTGCCTCTCCCTCACCGAGGGACGCCTGCGTTTCCCGCAAGCCGCGCACTCTGCTCCGAAGCCTGGGAGAAAAGCGCTTCAGGGTGATCCTCCCTCAGGTCATTGCCCATGAACCTGGGAGAAAGCTAGCCCCTAGAAAGCTAGGGGCTCCACACACCCAGGCCAAGGCAGAACCACATGCACACGGCTCTTCTGGCCCTCTGCACCGTCAGAGAGCTCGGGTGAGCCACAGTCTGTTAGGCAGCTCCTGGGCAAGCCCAGCAGCAGCGCCTGTGTTTGAAGGGTCAGGGCCGACCTAGGGGCACAGTGGGCCACTTGCACTCCCTGCTGCCCTGAGGCTCCTGGGTCAAAGAGGCCTTGGGCATTGACCCCCAAAGGGCCAATTGTTAGCGGGCCTCTTCCCTCTGACCAAGCCGTCCGGGCTCCAGGCCCTTGCAGTGTGGATAGAGCCCTTGCCAGAAACCTCCACTCCTAGTAGGACTCAAATGAGGCATAGGCACCAGGGAAAGGTGCTAATGGAATGAGCCTGGGGAGGTCCCTGAGCATGTCTCGACACGCGCCCTGCCGCCTGCACCTTCGTGGGACAGTACGCCCCAGAGGCCAGGAAGGTCTAGACAAGGCTGGCCTGGGGCAGGGCACATGCTGGAACCTGCCCGTGGCCTGTGGGGCCTCTGACCAGAGCCAGGACTCTGCTGCTGGAAGACCTCCCCGGCTGCCTCCAAAGGCCGGTTTGCAAGCACCCTTCCCAAAGGAGGCCCGCACTTTTCGCAAGCTGGGCACTCTGCTCCCAAGCCCGGGAGAAAAGCGCTTCAGGGTGGTCCTCTCTCAGGGCCCTTTCCATTGAGCCTGGGGGCCAGCTAGGGGCTCCACACTCCCAGGCCAAGGCAGAACCAAATGCACACGAGTCTTCCTGCCCCCTGCACTATCAGAGAGCTCAGGTGAGCCAGAGTCTGTCAGGCAGCTCCTGGACAAGCCCAACAGCAGAGCCTGTGTGTGAAGGGGCAGGGCTGACCTAGGGGCACAGTGGGCCACTTGCTTTCCCTGCTGCCCTGAGGCTGCTGGGACCAAGAGGCCTTGGGCATCGACCCCCTTCCTGGCCTCTTTCCTCTGACCAGGCCATCCGTCCTCCAGACCCTTGCAGTGTGGAGAGAGCCCGTGCCAGAAACCTCCCCTGCAAGTAGGCCTCAAATGAGACCTAGGCACCAGGGAAAATGCGCTAATAAAATGAGCCTGGGGAGGCGCCTGGGCATGTATGGACACTCACCCCACAGCCTGCTCCTTCATGGGGCAGTACCCCCCAGAGGCCAGGAAGGTCTGGGCCAATCTGGTCTGGAGCAGGATCCATGCTGGGACCTGCCCCAGGCCTGTGGGGCCACAGAGCAATTCCAGCACTCTGGCACTGGAAGACCTCCCCGGCTGCCATCAAAGGCCAGTTTGCAATCACACTATCCGAGGGAGACCCGCATTTCCCGCAAGCCACGCACTCTGCTCCCAAGCCCACGACAATAGTGCATCGGGTTCATCTGCTCTCAGGTTCTTGGCCAATTGCCTTGGGGACGACTGGGGATCCACACACCCAGGCCGAGGCAGAACCACATGAACACATCTCTTCCTGCCCCTTGCACCGTCAGAGAGCTCAGGTGAGCCAGAGTGTGTCAGTCAGCGCCGGGGCAAGCCCAGCAACAGCACCTGTGTGTGATGGGGCAGGGCCGACCTGGGGGAACTGACGGCCAGTTGCTCACCCTGCTGCCCTGAGGCTGCTTGGCCAAAGAGGCCTTGGACATCGACCCCATTGCTGGCCTCTTCCCTCTGATGAGGCCGTCCGGGCTCCAGTCCCTTGCAGTGTGGAGAGAGGCACTGCCAGAATCCTCCCCTCCAAGTAGGCCTCAAATGAGGCCTAGGTATCATGGGAAAGGTGCTCAGGGAATGAGACTGGGGAGGCGCCTGGGCATGTCTGGAGACACTCCCTGCAGCCTGCCTCTTCGTGGGGCAGTACACCCAGAGGCCAGGCAGGTCTCGTCAAGGCCGTTCTGGGGCAGGGTCCTTGCTGGGGCCTGCCCCTGTCCTGTGGGGCCTCTGAGCAGAAACAACACTGTGCCGTTGGAAGACATCACCAGCAGCCTCCAAAGGCTGGTTTGCAAGCACTCTCGCAGGCTGGCTGTCTCTCCCTCACCGACGGAAGCCCACGTTTCCCGCAAGCCGCGCACTCTGCTCCCATGCCTGGGAGAAAAGCGCTTGTGTGGTCCCATCTCAGGCCTTTGCCCATGAGCCTGGGAGACAGCTAGGGGCTCCACACACACAGGCCAAGGCAGAACCACATGTACATGTCTCTTCCGGCCCTCTGTTCTGTCAGAGAGCTCGGGTGAGCATGAGTCTGTCAGGCAGCTCCTGGGCAAGCCCAGCAGGAGTGCCTGTGTGTGAAGGGGCAGGGCTGACCTGGGGGCACAGTTGGTCACTTGCTCACCCTGCTGCTCTGAGGCTGCTGGGACAAAGAAGCCTTGGACATCAACCCACTTGCTGGCCTCTTCACTCTGACCAGGCCGCCCAGACTCCAGTCCGTTGCAGTTGGAGAGAGGCCATGCGAGCAACCTCCCCTCCAAGTAGGCCTCAAATGTGGCCTATGAAGCATGGGAAAGGCGCGAAAGGAATTAGACTGGGGAGGTGCCTGGGCATGTCTGGACACACTCTCCGCCACCTGCCCATTTGTGGGGCAGTACCCCCAGAGGCCAGGAATGTCTGGTCAAGTCTGACCTGGTGCAGGGTCCTTGCTGGGACCTGCCCATGGCCTGTGGGTCCTCTGAGCAGAACCAGCACTGTACCGCTGGAAGACCTCACCGGCAACCTCCAAAGGCCGGTTTGCAAGCACTCTCGCCGCATGGTTGCCTCTCCCTCACCAAGGGACGCCTGCGTTTCCCGCAAGCCGCGCACTCTGCTCCGAAGCCTGGGAGAAAACTGCTTCAGGGTGATCCACTCTCAGGCCATTGCCCCTGAACCTGGGAGACAGCCAGGGGCTCCACACACCCAGGCCAAGGCAGAACCACATGCACACGGCTCTTCCTGCCCTCTGCCCCGACAGAGAGTTCGGGTGAGCCACAGTCTTTTAGGCAGCTCCTAGGCAAGCCCAGCAGCAGCACCTGTGTGTGAAGGGGCAGGGCCGACCTAGGGGCACAGTGGGCCACTTGCTCTCCCTGCTGCCCTGAGGCTCCTGGGTCAAAGAGGCCTTGGGCATTGACCCCGTTGCGGGCCTCTTCCCTCTGACGAAGCCGTCCGGGCTCCAGGCCCTTGCAGTGTGGAGAGAGCCTTGCCAGAAACCTCCACTCCTAGTAGGACTCAAATGAGGCATAGGCACCGGGGAAAAGTCGCTAATGGAATGAGCCTGGGGAGGTGCCTGAGCATGTCTGGACTCATGCCCTGCTGCCTGCACCTTCCTGGGGCAGTACCCCCCAGAGGCCAGGAAGGTCTGGTCAAGGCTGGCCTGGGGCAGGGCACATGCTGGAACCTGCCCGTGGCCTGTGGGGCCTCTGAGCAGAATCAGGACTCTGCCGCTGGAAGACCTCCCCGGCTGCCTCCAAAGGCCGCTTTGCAAGCAGCCTCCTCAAAGGAGGCCCGCGCTTCCCGCAAGCTGTGCACTCTGTTCCCAAGCCCGGGAGATAAGTGCTTCGGGGTGGTCCTCTCTAAGGGCCCTTTCCATTGACCCTGGGGTCCAGCTAGGGGCTCAACACTCCCAGGCCAAGGCAGAACACATGCACACGAGTCTTCCTGCCCCCTGCACCATCAGAGAGCTCAGGTGAGCCAGAGTCTGTCAGGCAGCTCCTGGGCAAGCCCAACAGCAGAGCCTGTGTGTGAAGGGGCAGGGCCGACCTAGGGGCAAAGTGAGCCACTTGCTTACCCTGCTGCCCTGAGGCTGTTGGGACCAAGAGGCCTTGGGCATCGACCCCCTTGCTGGCCTCTTCCCTCTGACCAGGCCTTCTGTGCTCCAGGCCCTTGAAATGTGGAGAGAGCCCGTGCCAGAGACCTCCCCTGCAAGTAGGCCTCAAATGAGGCCTAGGCACCAGGAAAAAGGCATAATGGAATGAGCCTGGGGAGGTGCCTGGGCAGGTCTCGACACTTTCCCCGCCGCCTGCCCCTTCGTGAGGCAGTACCCCCGGAGGCCAGGAATGTCTGGTCAAGGCTGGCCTGGGCAGGGTCCGTGCTTGGACCTGCCCCTGGCCTGTGGGGCCTCTGAGTAGAACCAGCACTGTGGCGATGGAAGACCTCCCTGGCAGCCTCCGAAGGCCGGTTTGCAAGCTCTCTCGCCGGCAGTCCACCTCTCCCTCACCAAGGTATGACTGCGATTCCCGCAAGCCATGCACTCTGTTCCCAAGCCCAGGAAAAAAGCTCTTGTGTGGTCCCCTCTCAGGGCCTTGCCCCTGAAACTGGGGTCAGCTAGGGCTTCCAAACTCCCAGGCCAAGGCAGAACCATGTGCACAGGACTCTTTCTGTCCCCTGCACCATCAGAGAGGTCGGGTGAGCCAGAGTCTGTCAGGGAGCTCCTGGGCAAGGCAAGCAGCAGCGCCAGTGTGTGAAGGGTCAGGACCGACCAAGGGGCACAGTGGGCCACTTGCTCACCCTGCTGCCCTGAGGCTGCTGGGACAAAGAGGCCTTGGGCATCGACCCCCTTGCTGACCTCTTCCCTCTGACCAGGCCGTCCGGGCTCTAGGCCCTTGCAGTGTGGAGAGAGCCCCTGCCACAAACCTCCCCTCCAAGTAGCCCTCAAATGAGGCCTCTGAACCATGGGAAAGGCGCTAAGGGAATGAGACTGGGGAGGCTTTTGTGCATGTCTTGACACACTCCCTGCCACCTGCCCCTTCGTGGGTCTGTTCCCGCAGAAGCCAGGAAGGTCTGGTCAAGGCTGGCCTTGGCAGGGTCCATGCTGGGACCTGCCCCTGACCGGTGTGTACTCTGAGCAGAATCAACATTGTGCCGCTGGAAGACCTCACCGGCCGCCTCCAAAGGCCGGTTTGCATGCAGTCTCACCAGCTGGCCGCTTCTCCTCACTGAGTGAGGCCCGTCTTTCCCACAAGCCGCGCACTCTGTTCCCAAGCCTGGGAGAAAAGCGCTTCGGTGTGTTCCTCTCTCAGGCATTTGCCCCGGAGCCTGGGGACAGCTAGGTGTTCCACTCACCCAGGCCAAGGCAGAACCACATGCACACGTCTCTTCTGGCCCTCTGCACCATCAGAGAGCTCGGGTGAGCCAGATCCTGTCTGGCTGCCCCTGGGCAAGTCCAGCAGCAGCGCCTCTGTGTGAAGGGGCAGGGCCTACCTAGGGGCACAGTGCGCCACTTGCTCTTCCTGCTGCCCTGAGGCTGCTGGGACAAAGAGGCCTTGGGAAACGACCCCCTTGCTGGCCTCTTTCCTCTGACCAGGCCATCTGTCCTCCAGACCCTTGCAGTGTGGAGAGAGCCCCTGCCAGAAACTTCCCCTGCAAGTTGGCCTCAAAAGGCCTAGGCAACAGGGAAAAGGAGCTAATGGAATGAGCCTAGCGAGGCGCCTGGGCATGTTTGGACACACATTCCACAGCCTGCTCCTTCAATGGGCAGTACCCCCAGAGGCCAGGAAGGTCTGGGCATGGCTGGGCTGGAGCAGGGTCCATGCTGGTACCTGCCCCTGGCCTGTGGGGCCACAGAGCAAATCCAGCACTCTGCCACTGGAAGACCTCCCGGCTGCCTCCAAAGGCCGGTTTGCAAGCACTCTCCCCGAGGGAGACCCGCTTTTCCCGCAAGTCACCCACTCTGGTCCCAAGCCCAGGACAGTAGCACATCGGGTTTGTCTGCTGTCAGGCGCTTGGCCTGGTGCTTGGGGACAACTAGGGGCTCCACACACCCAGGCCAAGGCAGAACCACATGCACACGTATCTTCCTGCCCCTTGCACCATCAGAGAGCTCGGGAGAGCCAGAGTGTGTCAGGCAGCTACTGGGCAAGCCCAGCAGCCACGCCTGTGTGTGACGGGACAGGACCGACCTAGGGGCACAGTTGGCCACTTGCTTCCCCTGCTGCCCTGAGGCTGCTGGGCCAAACAGTCCTTGGGCATCGACTCCCTTGCTGGCCTCTTCCCTCTGACCTGGCCATCAGAGCTCCAGGCCCTTGTAGTGTGGAGAGAGGCCCTGCCAGAAACCTCCCCTCCAATTAGGCCTCAAATGCGGCCTAGGCACCAAGGAAAAGCGCTCACGGAATGAGCTTGGGGAGGTGACTGAGCATGTCTGGACTCGGTTCCCGCAGCCTGCTCCTTCGTGGGGCAGTTCCCCCGTAGGCCAGAAAGGTCTGGACAAGGCTCTCCTGGGGCAGTGTCCATGCTGGCACCTCCCTGTCGCCTGTGGGGCCTCTGAGCAGAACCAGCACTCTGCCACTGGAAGACCTCCCTGGCTGCCTCCAAAGGCCAGTTTGCAAGCACCCTCCCCGAGGGTGGCCCGCAATTCCCGTAAGCTGCGCACTCTGCCCCCAAGCCCGGGAGAAAAGCGCTTCGGGGTTGCGCTCTCTCAGGGACCTTGCCCCAAGCCTGGGCGCCAGCTAGGGGCTCCACACACCCAGCCAAGGAAGAACCACATGCACAAGTATTTTCCTACCCCTGCACCGTCAGAGAGCTTGGGTGAGCAAGAGTCTGTCAGGCAGCTCCTGGGTAGGCCCAGCAGCAACGCCTGTGTGTGATGGGGCAGGGCCGACCTAGGGGCACTGAGGGTCACTTGCTCACAATGCTGCACTGACGCTTCTGGGACAAAGAGGCCTTGGGCATTGACCCCCTTGCTGGCCTCTTCCCTCTGACCAGGCCGTCCGGGCTCCAGTCCCTTGCAGTTTGGAGTGAGGCCCTGCCAGAAACCTCCCCTCCAAGCAGGCCTCAAATGAGGCCTAGGAACCATGGGAAAGGCGCTCAGGGAATGAGCCTGGGGAGGCGCCTGGGCATGTCTGGACACACTCCCCACCGCCTGCCCCTTCGTGAGGCAGTACCCCCGGAGGCCAGGAAGGTCTGGCCATGGCTGTCCTGGTTCAGGGTCCATGCTGTTACCTGACCATGGCCTTGGGGCCTTTGAGCAGAACCAGGAATCTGCCGTTGGAAGACCTCACCAGCAGCCTCCAAAGGCCTGTTTGCAAGACCTCTCATCTGCTGGCCACAACTCCGTCACAAAGGTCCACTCTGCCCCTAGGTCGGCTCTGCCCCTTGACACACAGGCAGTCCTGCTCGGGCTGCGGAGTACGTGTCTGACAGACTCTGGCTCAAACAATCCCGCAGAAGGTGCAGGGGGCAGGAACAAATGTATGCATGTGATTCTGCCTCTTCCTGTCAATGTGGATGTCCAAGCTTGACTCCAGGCTCAGGGGCAAGGGCCCAGAGAGAGGACCACCCCGAAGCACTTTTCTCCCGGGCTTCGGAGCAGAGTGTGCGACTGGCGGGAAAAGCAGGCCCCCCTCGTGCAGGGAGCGGCAGCAGTCTGGCGAGAATGTTTGCAAACCGGCCTTTGGAGGGAGTCGGGGAGGTCTTCCTGCAGGAGAGGGCTGGTTCTCCTCAGAGTCCCCACAGGCCAGGGGAAACACCCAGCAAGTTTCCTGCCCTTGGTCAGCCTTGCCCAGGCCTTCCTGGCCTCTGGGGCTGCTGCCCCATGAAGGGGCAGGCTGCGGGACGTGTGTCTAGACATGCCCGGTCACCTCCCCAGTCTCTTACCCAAAGCGCATTTCCCCTGGTCTAGGCCTCTTTTGAGTCCTACTCGGAGGGGAGGTGCTGGCAGAGGCTGTCTCCACACTGCAAGGGCTTGGAGCTCAGACGGCCTGCTGAGAGGGAAGTGGGGAGCAAGGGGGTGGATGCCCAAGGCCTCTTTAGACCAGCAGCCTCAGGGCAGCTGGGAGAGCAAGAGGCCCACTCTGCCCCTTGGTCGGCTCTGCCCCTTGACACACAGGCTGTGCTGCTGGGGTGGCCGAGGAGCTGCCTGACAGACTCTGGCTCACTCGAGCTCTCGGAAGGTTCAGGGCGCAGTAACAGACATGTGCATGTGGTTCTGCCTCAGCCTGGGAGTGTGGACTTCCATGCTTGACTCCAGGCTCAGGGGCAAGGGCCCAGAGAAAGGACAACCCCGATGTGCTTTTCTCCCGGCTTGGGAGCGGATTGCGCGACTTGCGGGCAAAAGAAGCCTCCCTTGGGGTGGGAGGTGCGGCATCCGGCGAGAATGCTTGCAACCGGCCCTTGGCGGCAGCCGGGGAGGTCCTCATGCGGGAAAGGGGTGGTTCTGCTGAGAGGACCCACAGGCCAGGGGCAGCACCCAGCATGGTCTCTGCCCTTTGCCAGGGTTGCCCAGACCTTCCGGGCCTCCAGGGCTGCTGCCCCATGAAGGGCAGGCTGCGGGGAGTGTGTCCAGACATGCCTGGTCGCCTCCCCAGTCTCTTACCCCCTAGTGCATTTCCCCTGTGCTTGGCCTAATTTAAGGCCTACTCGGAGGGGAGGTGCTGGCATGGGCTGTTTTCACACAGCAAGAGCCTGGAGCTCAGACGGCCTGGTCACAGGGAAGTGCGGAGCAAGTGTGTGGATGCCAAAGGCCTCTTTGGCCCAGCAGCCTCCGGGCAGCTGGGAGAGCAAGAGGCCCACTCTGCCCCTAGATCAGCTCTGCCCCTTGACACACAGGCAGTCCTGCTGGGGCTGCGGAGGACATGTCTGACAGACTCTGGCTCAACCAAGTCCTTGGAAGGTGCAGGGGACAGGAACAAACATATGCATGTGATTCTACCTCTTCCTGGCTATGTGGATGTCCAAGCTTGACTCCAGGCTCAGGGGCAAGGGCCCAGAGAAAGGACCACCCCGAAGCACTTTTCTCCCGGGCTTAAGAGCAGAGTGCGCGACTTGCGGGAAAAGCAGGCCTCCCTCGGCAGGGAGCGGCAGCAGTCTGGCGAGAATGCTTGCAAACCGGCCTTTGGAGGCAGTTGGGGAGGTCTTCCTGCGGGAAAGGGCAGGTTCTGCTCAGAGTCCCCACAGGCCATGGGAAGGGCCCAGCAAGACCCGTGTCCTTGGCCAGCCTTGCCCAGACCTCCCTGGCCTCTGGGGCTGCTGCCCCTTGAAGGGGCCGGCTGCGGGGTGTGTGTCTAGACATACCTGGTCGCCTCCCCAGTCTCTCATCCCCTAGCATATTTCCCCTGGCCTAGGCCTCTTTTGAAACCAACTCGGAGGGGAGGTGCTGGCAGAGGCTGTCTCCACACTGCAAGTGCTTGGAGCTCAGACGGCCTGGTGAGAGGGAAGTGGGGAGCAACGGGTTGGATGCCCAAAGCCTTTTTCTCCAGCAGCTTCACGGCAGCAATGAGAGCAATAGGCCCACTGAGCCACTAGGTCACAAGCGCAGATGAGCCTGGGTTTCGCCTGGGTATGTCTGGCCACAATCCCCGCAGCCTGCCCTTTCGCGGGGCAGTTTGCCCGGAGGCCAGGAAAGTCTCCGAAAGGCTGGCCTGGTGCAGGGACCATGCTGGTACCTGATCCTTGCTTGTGGGGCCTCTGAGCAGAACCGGCATTCTGTCGCTGGAAGACCTCCCCGCCTGCTTCCAAAGGCCTGGTTGCAAGCACTCTCGCCGGCTGGCTACTGCTCCCTCCCCAAGGGAGGTCCGCGTTTCCCTCAAGCCAGGCACTCTGCTCCCAAGCCCAGGAGAAAAACACTTCGTGGTGATCCTCTCTCAGGGCCCTTGCCCCTGAGCCTAGTGGCCAACTAGGGGCTCCACACTCCCAGGACAAGGCAGAACCACATGCACCCGTCTGTTCCTGCCCCTTGCACCGTCAGAGAGCTCGGATGAGCCAGAGTCTTTCAGGCAGCTCCTGGGCAAGCCCACCATCACCCCCTGTGTTTGAAGAGGCAGTTCCTACCTAGGGACACAGTGGGCCTCTTTCTCTCCCTGCTGAGCTGAGGCTGCTGGGCCAAAGAGGCTTTGGGCATCGACCCCCTTGCTGGCCTCTTCCCTCTGACCAGGCCGTCCGGGCTCCAGGCCCTTGCAGTTTGGAGAGAGCCCCTGCCAGAAACCTCCCCTCCAAGTAGGCCTCAAATGAGGCCTATGCTCCAGGGGAAAGGCGCTAAGGGAATGAGCCTGGGGAGGCGCCTGGGCATGTCTGGACACACTCCCCACAGCCTGCCCCTTCGTGGGGCTGTACCCCCGGAGGCCAGGAAAGTCTGGTCAAGGCTGGCCTGGGGCAGGGTCCATGCTGTGACCTGCCCCTGGCCTGTGGGTCCTCTGAGCAGAACCGGCCCTCTGCCGCTGGAAGACCTCCCCGGCTGCCTCCAAAGGCTGGTTTGCAAGCCCTCTCGCCGGCAGGCCACCGCTCCCTCCCCGAGGGAGGCCCGTGTTATCTGCAAGCCTCGCACTCTGCCTCCAAGCATGGGAGAAAAGTGCTTCGCAGTGGTCCTCTCTCAGGGCCCTTGCCCTTGAGCCTGGGGGCCAGTTAGGGGCTCCACACTCCCAGGCTAAGAACAGAACCACATGCACACGTCTGTTCCTTCCCCCTACACCGTCAGAGAGCTCGGGTGAGCCAGAGTCTGTCAGGCAGCTACTGGGCAAGCCCAGCTGCACCGGCTGTGTGGGAAGGGGCAGGGCCAACCTAGGGGAACAGTGGGCCTCTTGCTCTCACTGCTGCCCTGAGGCTGCTGGACCAAAGAGGCCTTGGGCATCGACCCCCTTGCTGGCCCCTTCCCTCTGACCAGGCTGTTCGGGCTCCAGGCCCTTGCAATGTGAAGACAGCCCCTGTTCATTCATATGTAACTCCTGTGAGTTAATTTATGAAATGAGATTTTGGTCCTAAGCACATTTCTTAGAAGTAAATAAGAAATTTAGGTAAAGATTATGAAAGTTTGTTTGAAGCTACGACTGTACTTCCTCATCTATCAATTTTAGTAGCTGTTTTTCAAACACCATTGTTTGAAGGGAGCTTTGTTTTTCTCAGCTCCATCTCCCATCTGCTACATTTATTAACAAAGCCATAATCTGGGATTTATGATATTAGTTGCTGTCGAAATTAATGTAATGCTATGCTCTCAATGTTTTACTGAGACAGCATGGATCAGTAAAAGGGTTTGAAACATAAACTATAGTAAGCATTTGAGAAAAGTGAAACATTCAATGAATGGAATCAATTTTAGAATTAATATGTGCTCACCTTTGTACTCACATACTGTTTGGTTGCAGGTACAATTTAAAGGATTAGGTGAAAGAAAATTCTGTTAAAAAGGAAACAACCTATTACTTGGGAAATGAAATTGCCAACAAAAGAAAAGATGAAGCTATTGTATTTTAAAGTGGCCTCCAATCTATGTCCCAGGATAAAATGTTTTGACAAAGATAATTAATCTCTCTTCTGCCTCAGAATACTAGATTATTAACACTTGTTTGTGTGTGTGTGTGTGTGTGTTAGTTTAGTATTCAGCACTAAAGGAAATAAACTACCAAATCATTAAAAGAGGGGAGGGTGAACTAGTATAGGAGGAAAGACAGAGTCCTGTTATAGAAGACTTTTCTTGCTTTAATAGTTTTCTTAAAGCCTTTTATTCCTGCAACTAGAGTGAAAGGAAGCAACGCCTCTCTTCCTTGGCATCATTCCCTTAGCCTGCCTTCCCATTCCCTCTAGTTCAAGTCGAACAAGACTGGACCTGAGCCTTCCTCCAAGCTTCTTGCCTCACGAATTTACTAAACCCTGGAAAGCAGTGAGTAGTTTACAACATTCATGTCGAATAACAATAACAAAAAAGGAAAGTCTACTCTTCTCTTGTCCTATAAGCAAAAATAGATGGTAGACATAAATGTATTATACAACTTATAAACTATAAAACTTCTAGAAGAATTCATAGGAAAACCATTTTGTGACCTTGAGTGAGGCAAGCTTTTTTATTTTTTAAATTAATTTATTTATTTTAATTGGAGGCTAATTACTTTACATTATTGTGGTGGTTTTGCCATACATTGACATGAATCAGCCTTGGGTGTACATGTGTCCCCCATCCTGAACTCCCCTCACACCTCCCTCCCCATCCCTCAGGGTCATCCCAGGGCACCAGCACTGAGCACCTTGTCTCATGCATTCATTGAACCTGGACTGGCGATCTGTTTCACGCTTGATAATATACATGTTTCAATGCTATTCTCTCAAATCATCCCACCCTCGCCCTCTCCCACAGAGTCCAAAAGACTGTTCTATACATCTCTGTCTCTTTTGCTGTCTCATATACAAGTTTATCATTACCATCTTTCTAAATTCCATATATATGCATTAATATCCTGTATTTGGTGTTTTTCTTTCTAACTTCACTCTGTATAATAGGCTCCAGTATCATCCACCTCATTAGAGCTGATTCAAATGCATTCTTTTTAATGGCTGAGTAATATTCCATTGTGTATATGTACCATAGCTTTCTTATCCTATCATCTGCTGATGGACATCTAGGTTGCTTCATGTCCTAGCTATTATAAACAGTGCTGTGATGAATATTGGGGTACATGTGTCTCTTTCAATTCTGGTTTCCTTGGTGTGTATGCCCAGGAATGGGATTGCTGGGTCATATGGCAGTCCTATTTCCAGTTTTTTAAGGAATCTCCACACTGTTATCCATAGTGGCTGTACTAGTTTGCATTCCCACCAACAGTGTAAGAGGGTTCCTTTTCTCCACACCCTCTCCAGCATTTATTGCTTGTAGACCTTTGGATAGCAGCCATCCTGATTGGTGTGTAATGATACCCCATTGTGGTTTTGATTTGCATTTCTCTGATAATGAGTGATGTTGAGCATCTTTTCATGTGTTTGTTAGCCATCTGTATGTCTTCTTTAGAGAAATGCCTGTTTAGTTCTTTGGCCCATTTTTTGATTGGGTCGTTTATTTTTCTGGAATTGAGCTGCAGGAGCTGCTTGTATATTTTTGAGATTAATTCTTTCTGAGTTGCTTCATTTACTATTATATTCTCCCATTCTGAAGGCTGTCATTTCACCGGCAAGTTTTTTTTAGATAAAGCACCAAAAACATATTTTATTAAAAAAAAAAAACCAACATCTGATCATTTAGACTTCAAAATGTTAAACTTCTCTTCAAAAGAGACTGTTAAAATGAAAATACAAGATACGGACTGGGAGAAAGTATTTGTTAAATGTACATCAATTAAAAGATTTGTATCCAGGATATGTAAAGAATTCTCTAAACTTAAAAACAAAAGATACAAGTGCCACCATATAGTTATTAAAAGGACCAAATCTGGAGCACTGAAAACCCCAAATTTTGGCAAGGATGTAGAACAATAGGAACTGTCATTTATTCTTGATGGGAATACAAAATGGTGCAGCCACTTTGGAAGACAGCTTGGCAGGTTCCTACAAAGCTTAACATACTCTTACTATACAATCCATCAGTCATATTGGTATTTACTCAGCAGAGTTAAAAACTTAAATCCACAGAAAAACCTGCACACAGATGTTTATAGCAGTTTTATTCATAGTTGCCAAAACTTGGAAGAAACCAAGAAGTACTTCAGTAAATGAATGAATAAATTAATTGTAATAATTCATATAAAGGAATACTATTCAGCACTAAAAGAAACAAACTACCAAATCATTAACAGACACGAAAGAAACATTATGCTTATAACTAAGTAAGAGATGAGATGGTTGGATGGCATCACCAACTCAATGGACATGGGTTTGGGTGGACTCTGGCAGTTGGTGATGTACAGGGAGGCCTGGCATGCTGCGGTTCCTGGGGTTGCAAAAACTAGGACACAACTGAGAGACTGAACTGAACTGAAGTAAAAGAAGACAATCTGGAAGAGCTTCATACTATATAATTCCAGCTATATGACATTCTAGAAAAGGCAACTCTGTTGAGAAACATCATTGTTTCTTGAGGGACGGTGAGGGTGTGTGTGTGTGTGAGTCACTCAGTCATGTCCGAGTCTTTTCGACTCCATGGACTGTATAGTCTGTTTGGTTCTTCTGCCCATGGAATTTCCGAGGTGTGAATACTGGAGTGGGTAGCCAATTCCTCCTCCTGGGGATCTTCCTAACTCAGGAGTCAAACCCAGGTCTCCCACATTACAGGCAGATTCTTTACCAGCTGAGCCACCAGGACAGCCCCTGGTGGAGGTACAACCAAAGCACTGAGTTTTAATGTCCATGAAAATCCTCCGTATGATCTTCTAGTTATGGCTGTATGTCACTATACATTGATCCAAACCCACAGAATGTACAGTACCAAGAATGACCCCTAAGGTAAATGCCAACTTTGGGTGGCTGTGCTGTGTCACTGGAGATTCATACTTGGTAACAAACTTATGTAACATTTTCATGAGTGATGGTAATAATGGGCAAGATGATTCATGTAGGGAGTACTTGAGGTTATATGGGAAATCTCTGTACTGTCCTCTTAATTTTGTTGTGAGCTTAACTCTGCTCTCTAATACACCGTGTTAAGTGAAAGTAGCTAGCCTCAAAAGGCTACATACTGTATGAGTCCGTCTTAGTGTCATTCTGGAAAACAAAACAAGAGGGTAGGAAAGTGGCTAGAGATGGGGAGAGGGGTTGGTCACAAACAGGCTCAAGTGAATTTGGGGAGATGATGGAAATGTTCTATGTCTTGATTGCAGTGGTAGTTGTGTGACTGTATGCATTTATCAAAACTCATAGAACTGTACTCTATGGTGACTTTTACTGTATATAAATTATACCTTTATTTTTTTTTAATGTGAAAAACAAGCTAAAAACCCTAAAATGACCTCTGACCGAGTGTTAGCATGGTCACTGTTGCTGAAGACTTCTGGCTCCTTAGCTCTCTAAAAATAGGGTCACCAGCTAATCCCATGAATATTTGTGACTCCAGGTCACAATAGTTGTGCAATGGTTTGTCTCTTATCTTGTAGAGAGCTGCTGACTGATGATGAAAGACAAGACAGGGAGAACTTTCTTTTTTTCTTTCTTTCTCTTCTTGTTCTTCCTCCATTTTCTGCTTTCCACTAGCTCTTTTCCTTCACTTCTTTTCCCTATTTATCAGTCTGTGTGTAGCTGAAAGGGATCTGCTAGAGCCTATGGTGAGTGGGACAAATGGAAGCATTTGCTCTGGTCAAAAGTGTATTAGTAAATGATTAACAACCAGCTTTGTGAAGCACACATATTAACACACATGCAGATTTATTTTAAACTCTACTGATATAAAGGGTATAGAACACATAGTTTGCAAATCCTAATAAAATTTACATCATTCTTTAGTGTCAATTCCATATAACCAGTTGATTTCCATCAAATGTTTCACTGAGTTTTGCTGAACTTTGGTATCTGTAGGTTTCCCTAGTAGCTCACTTGGTAAAGAATCTGCCTGCAATGCAAGAGACCCTGGTTTGATTGCTGGGTCGGGAAGATCTGCTGGAGAAGGGATAGGTACCCAGTCCAGTATTCTGGCCTGGAGAATCCCATGGGGGAAATCCACGGGGCCGCAAAGAGCTGGACACGACTGAGCAACTTTCCCTTTCTTGTCTGTAGCCAACATGCCATTGTAAATAATAAACAAATGTGGTTTTGCAAGAATCTTGGCTGATATTTTCATTAACATTAATGATTGAGATGAAAGTGAAACAACAAGAGATATGTGTTGGATCCTGACTTAATCAGGTCATTAATCAGTGACCTGAATGACTTGGATTCATTTGATGATAGTTTTTGAGTACTGGAGGAATAGTTCCTTGAACTTTGTGCTGGTCACAGTGCAACAGTTATAGACACAACATTTTAAGAATTTTATTCTACATTGTTAACATTTTCTCTGTCACTATACAATCAACAAAAATATGTGAGCCCAAATTTGGAGCTTTCTTCTGTTTCCATGATTTAAATACTCTCACCCTGAAGGATTCCAGACTACCAAAGTGAAAACACTGGATGAAGAGACGTCCTCCAGCACACCATTATACCCCATTTCTGCAATGTAGATGCAGTAGACAGAAACAGCATCAGGAACACAGACGCCAGCAAAATGTAAATGATTAAAAATGATGACTTGTATGTATTTATGGCCTTAGCTTTGAATAGAATTTATTTAACTGAAAGCGTACATCCTTTAATTTTTAATAATGACTTTGTTTTAGAGCTAGCTCACAAAACTCCCGAAATTTAACAATCAGTTCTCTGGCACTTCTTTGAGTTGGCTCCAGTTCATTAAGGATTCAAGTGCAAGGCCACGAGCCCCCCGCCACCCCCCTACCACACACACACAGATTCCACAGCAGCAGAGGCAGCGTGAAGGGAGAGCGCGTGCAGACATATGTTGCTTCTCTGAGCCCTGCTACCCTCAAAGTGCTGCCAGGGCTGCTCCAGCCTTATGTGATATTTTCCTGAGCTACTCAGACTGATTGTCAGGGCTAAAATATCCATTGTCATAAGCTACACTTTATATGAAAAATGGATATGAATTTCAGTGGAATAATGGTTTGACATTCTTCATTAAATTTCATCCATTAAAATATTGTGTCCTTAATGAGAACTTGTTGTTGAAGGAAAATATTGTTATTCTGAAATTCCTCTTATTTTTAAAGCCAAATTTGAAAAGATTTTCATCAAAATGTGAACAGTTATCTTGGATGGTGAGATTTTATTTTTCCTTCTTGTAATTTTCTGTAGTTTACAAATTTTCTATAATAAATATGTAACACGATGGTAATATGTAAAAAGAACTGAGACAAATCTTTGTTAACTTGATATGCTAAAGTGCATTGATGTTATCCTTTTAAAGACCAAAACAATAAATCGCATTTTCAGTAAAAAGAATGCCCTGGGAAACAGACATTACTATGTTCAGTTTCATTTGAAAGCCAGATGTCCAGGAATTGGATATGGCTAATTATCAAATTCTACCCAGATGGAGTGTTTTCTTTTCTTTTTTTCTATCATCAGATGGAAAAGCAAGTATCTCTAGCTGCTTACTTTATTACATTTAATCACTTTAGTTGGAAAACTTTAAAGAATAGATGCAGCTTAGAAAAAGGGCAGTTTATTCTATCATGAATGAAAAGTTGAAATGGGTACAAGAAATAGAAGAAAAAGAATTAAAATGTGTAATTAGCTATGTGATAAAGAATTTTAAGCTTGTTCTTTGGCCAATTCCAGCAGTGTTAGAAATGAAATTGATCCCATCTCTTTTGGGGTTGGTCTTCCTGAATTAATCTATTGCTGTGTAACAAATTACTCTAAGACTTATCAGCTAAAAACAATAGCGATTATTTCACAACTTCTGTAGGTCAGGAAAATTATGACCAACCTAGATAGCATATTTAAAAGCAGAGACATTACTTTGCCAACAAAGGTCCGCCTAGTCAATGCTATGGTTATTCCAGTGGTCATGTACAGATGTGAGAGTTGGACAGTGAAGAAAGCTGAGCGCTGAAGAACTGATGCTTTTGAACTGTGGTGTTGGAGAAGACTCTTGAGAGTCCCTTGGACTGCAAGGAGATCCAACCAGTCCATCCTAAAGGAGATCAGTCCTGGATGTTCATTGGAAGGACTGATGCTGAAGCTGAAACTCCAGTACTTTAGCCACCTCATGCAAAGAGTTGGTTCATTGGAAAGGACCCTGATGCTGGGAGGGATTGGGGGCAGGAGGAGAAGGGGATGACAGAGGATGAGATGGCTGGATGGCATCACCAACTCGATGGACATAGGTTTGGGTAGACTCCGGGTGTTGGTGATGGACAGGGAGGCCTGGCATGCTGCGATTCATGTGGTTGCAAAGAGTTGGACATGACTGAGTGACCAAACTGAACTGAATGGAACTGATAGGTTGGGAAGTTGAGCATGGTTTATGAATTAGTTGGCTGCCTATGACTCAGGGGGCTTCCCTTGTGGCTCAGCTGGTGAAGAATCTGCCTGCAATGCAGGAGACCAGGTTCGATCCCTGGGTTGGGAAAATCCCCTGGAGAAGGAAAAGGCTACCCACTCCAGTATTCTGGCCTGGAAAATTCCATGGACTGTATAGTCTATAGGGTCCCAAATAGTCAGACACGACTGAACGACTTTACTTTCACTATTATTCAGGGTCTTTCTGTGAAGACCAGGGCTGTGGTAGCATCTGAAGGCTTGATGGGAGAAGATCCATTTCCAGGCTCACTCACATGATTGCTGGAGGGATTACATTCCCTGTGACCTGTTGCACTAAGAGCCTCAGTTCTTTGCTGGCTTTGGCCAGGAGCCTCCTCTGTTCTTCGCTATACAGACCCCTGCATAGAGCCTCTCGCAGCATGGCAGCTGGCCTCCTTGGAGCAAACAAGCCAGAGAAACGTCTAAGGCACTTGCTTCCTACCTTTCAGGCTCATTGTCCTCCACCGCCAGGTGTCCAGCACCTCAAAACAAGCGAAAGGCCAAAACCATCGCTTCACACACTTCCCCAGCTCGGGGCTGTTTAAAGCTGGAGGGTGTGCCTGCTACTTGCTACTTCATCTTATCCAGAAGTGGAAGCGTCTGAAAATCACGGATAATTCTATCATAGTTCTCGCTAGAAACAAAGTTAATGTCTCATACTTTTATTTTCATAATCATAAGGTAATGTTTTAAAATTATTCTTATTGATTAAAGAAAAATTACTAGCACAAAAAGTCACATTTGTTAGAAATCAATGTTGAAATGAGACAGACTGGGGACATTAATAGAGCATTAATAAATGTTAAATTATTCTTTTGCTTGGCATTCAGGGCAATGAATCTCTGAGAAATGCTTGTTCCTCTTTGGTAAAGTGGTGAGAGAGCTATTGTGAAAATAAAGTTGACCAAGAACCAGTATGTATAAGTCAGGATGCCTTCTCAGGTAAATCAGTTTTAGAGAGAAAGTCATGAAATTTGGTGATCTGAGAATCAGTTTCTTAAAACCATGCCTTACATATACTATTATTTCCCACATGTGCCATGACATAAAAATGGTTGGGGAAAAAAAAATGGTTGGGAAACACTAGTGTTGACAGTGCTGCATCTCCCATTTCTTGTAACTATGACTAGCAAACCTGTATCTTTGCTAGACTTCTCCAGGAAGCACTAGCAACTACCTCTGCTGTGATCCTTCACCGCAGTCTTCCTGTCTTTCTGTTCTGGGCTGGAGTGTTTGCTCCACCTTGTTCTTCTCTCACTTCTTGTCTTACAGGTATCTGTCAACATCTCTCACAAACTGATGGAACACTCTCCCATTCTTAACATTCATGGATGTACTCCCTTTTATGAACACTTATTGGCCCCAGGCTTTATCTAGTTGCAGTGAGCAGGGGCTCCTCTTCACGATGGTTTCTCTCTTTGCAGAGCACAGGCTCTAGGGGTCACAGGCTTCAGTAGTTCTGGCACGCAGGCTTAGTTGCTCCATACATGTGGGATCTTCCTGGACCAGGGATCGAACCTGTGTCCTCTGCATTGGCAGGCAGATTCTTAACTACTGGACCACCAAAGAAGTCTTCTCCCTTTCTTTTCCCAGGGAATTACAGTGACAAGTTCAATTTCTTCAATGGTTATAGGGCTACTCTATTTCATCTTGTTTGAGCTTTGGTAGTTTGTAGATTGGTCTATTCTAAGTTGTTGAATTATAAGTTTATGGTATTCCCTTATTAAAGATTGCAGAAATTATAATGATAAGCCATTTCATTACTGATATTGATGATTTATGTCTTTTTATTTTCTATTTTGCAGTCTTGCTAGAAGTCTATTAACTAGCGTTTTATTGCATTTTTTTGTTTTATTTTGTTTTCTAATGTCATTGATTTCTGCTCTTTTTCCCTAACTTCTTGAGGTTATTGATATGAGACTTTCCTAATGTAATATGTCACATTTTTCTGAGCAATATTTAATGTGTAAATTACCTTCTTAGTACTACTTTAGCAATAACCCAGAAATTTTGATATGTTGTATTTTTGTTTTCATTCAGTTCTGTGGGTTTTTATTTTTTGTTTATTTTTAAAAATTTTCTTTCGGTCTTCTTTGACAAGGTATATGTGTGTGTGTGTGTGTGTGTGTGTGTGTGTGTGTGTGTGTGTGTGTGTTTCGGTGTGGTTTGTGGGATCTTAATTCCCCAACCAAGGATTGCACCTAGGCCCTTGGCAGTGAAAGTGGAGTCCTAACCAAGAGACTGCCAGGAAATTCAAACAAGGTATGATTTTAAAGTGTGGTGTTTAATTTCCAAGTATTTGGAAAATTTCCAGTTGCCTTTCATTGATTTTTAATTCAATTCCATAAGGGTCAGAGAACATACTTATGTCAATTCTTAAATGTGTTAACATTTGTTTTCTGACCTAGCATTTGGTCTATTATTGGTGCTTGAAGAAAAAACATGTGCATTCTGCTGTTGTGGGTAGAGTGTTCTATAAATGTCCTTTAGATCCTACTGTTTGATTGTACTGCTTAGGTCTTCTATATCTTTGCTCATTTTATGATTTTTAGTTCTATCAGTTGCTGAGAGAGGGATTTTGAAGTCCCCAGTTATAATTTCAGGGGTCCATGCCTTATGGGAGATGAATTTTTCTGTCCCTATTAAGAGAAAAAATATAAAATGTGAATACAAATTTAAGTATGAAAGTTAAGTATTTATTTAGAATGAGGAAAGAACCACAACAAATTACACATCTTGGAATGCTAACAGAAAATCAACAAACATCACAAAACCCAAGAAAGAACATAATAGGTTTATTATTTTACTACCTGATACAATTTCTATAATACTTTTTTCTTACACTTTTTGTCTAGATGCTCTTTTCTTTTCTTTGCATGTGACAGTTATTTTATCGTATTTGTATCAACTGAACAGATCATTCAGTTTTTCTTCAACTATGGTTGATCAAAAAAATTTTTATTGCTGATAGTTTTCATTTTTCCCCCCAGCTTGACAACTTGTAATTTTTTTTTAAGATTGTAGTCACATTTGGGGATGCTTCTATTAGGTTTCATTTATAGGAATTATAAAATTTGGAATAATTTCCCACAAATAGCTTCTGGCTCTATACATACTTCTGGTACAGATAACATAGGCTGTGTTCATATTGCCACAGAACCTCTGGCCCTGCACCTTGGTGTTACAATCCTGGGAGAGCAGACAGTGGGCTGGAGGCAGATAGCTTGAAGCTATTCTTCTACAGCAATGGTTAACAATAAAATGCTACTTACATAAGTGACTGTGAATCATATAAATATCCTCCTACTCAATTCTAACAACTTGTATTTCAAACTAAACTTCCCTTTAACTGGAACCTCAAAATTACTCCAACCACTCTAATACTCTCAGACACAAGGAGAACTGTGATAAAGGAGAACAATACAAACACATGAACATATTACTAAGGCACCTTCCAGGGCCTTGGAAAGGGCGTGTGTAAATGGGGGGCTTTGAAGCTTAACCCTCATTAGTTTCATTGAAAATTAAGCCCTGCTGCTGACATTTTACTGGGATGCATAGAGAAGGATGTAAACACTTGTACTTAGTTGGCTATCTTGAAGCAGAAGTTTCTTGGATGTCCTTTATAACACTTTTTATTATGAAAATTTCCAATTATACACCAAAGCAGTGAGAATGGTATAACAGATATTCATGGTTTACATCAAGTTCTAAAATGATCAGATTTTGCTGATCTTGTTTACTTGGGTGTGTCCAGTTCCAGAAATTTTTAGGGGATAGATACAAAGAAGAATGAGTCACAGGCTCTGCCCTCATGTATGTATCTGATGAGGAAGATGTGGCATGAGTCCAGCAAACCCTGTCACTGCCCACGGGAGACCTCGGATCTGGGAAGGAGAGAACACCCTCAACCAGGAATGACCAGTAATGGATTTGAGGAGGAAATAAGCTACTTAGCAAACAAGTACCAAGCTGAAACAGAATTGAAATATCTGAAATACATATTCTGGTTTTCACTCTAGAATCTTCCTCTCAGCTTTGGAGAAAAAGTTCAATCTCTTTGCTATTTACCTAAATCTTTAATACTCAAATTTATTCAGATGTAGAACTTCCCTTTCACTTTCATCAAGAGGCTCTTAAGTTCTTCTTTGCTTTCTGCCATAAGGGTAGTGTCAACTGCATGTCTGATGTTATTGATATTTCTCCCAGCAATCTTGATTCCAGCTTGTGCTTCATCCAGCCCAGTGTTTCTCATGATGTACTGTGCATATAAGTTAAATAAGTGCAGTGACAATGTATAGCCTTGATGTATTCGTTTCACTATTTGGAATCAGTCTGTTGTTCCATGTCCAGTTCTAACTGTTGCTTCCTGACCTGCATACAGATTTCTCAACAGGCAGGTCAGGTGGTCTGGTATTCCGGTCTCTTTCAGAATTTTCCACAGTTTGTTGTGATCCACAGAGTGAAACGCTTTGTCATAGTTAATAAAGCAGAAGTAGACAATTTTCTGGTATTCTCTTGCTTTTTCGATGATCCAGTGGATGTTGGCAATTTGATCTCTGGTTCCTCTGCCATTTCTAAAACCAGCTTGAACATCTGGAAGTTCACAGTTCACATATTGTTGAAGCCTGGCTTGGAGAATTTTGAGCATTACTTTACTAACGTGTGAGATGAGTGCAATTGTGCAGTACTTTGAGCATTCTTTGGCATTGCCTTTCTTAGGGATTGGAATGAAAACTGACCTTTTCCAGTCCTGTGGCCAATGCTGAGTTTTCCAAATTTGCTGGCATATTGAGGGCAGCACTTTGACAGCATCATCTCTTAGGATTTGAAATAGCTCAACTGGAATTCCATCACCTCCACTAGCTTTGTTTGTAGTGATGCTTCCTAAGGCCCTCTTGACTTCACATTCCAGGATGTCTGGCTCTAGGTGAGTAAGCATACCATCCTGATTATCTGGGTTGTGAAAATCTTTTTTGTACAGTTCTTCTGTGTATTCTTTTTTTTTTCCTTCTGTGTATTCTTGCCACCTCTTCTTAATATCTTCTGCTTCTGTTAGGTCCATACAATTTTTCCTTTATTGTGCCCATCTTTGCAAGAAATGTTCCCTTGGTATCTCTGATTTTCTTGAACACATTTCTCGTCTTTCCCATTCTTTTGTTTTCCTCTATTTCTTTGCACTGGTCACTGAAGAAGGCTTTCTTATCTCTCCTTGCTATTCTTTGGAACTCTGCATTCAAATGGGTATCTCTTTCTTCTTCTTCTTTGCCTTTAGCTTCTGTTCTAGTCACAGGTATTTGTAAGGCCTCCTTGGACAACCATTTTGCCTTTTTGCATTTCTTTTTCTTGGGAATGGTCTTGCTCCCTGCCTCCTGTACAATGTCATGAACCTGTGTCCATAGTTCTTCAGGCACTCTATTAGATCTAATGCCTAGAATCTATTTCTCACTTCCACTGTATAATCGTAAGAGATTTGATTTAGGTCACAGGAGCGGCTGCAAGGAGATACACCACGTCCAGGGTCAGAGAAACCCCCATAAGACAGTAGGCGCTGGAGCGGCTATGAGGAGATACCTCACGTCGAAGGGCAAAGGAGAAGCCCTAGCAAGACAGTAGGAGGGGCAAATTCACGTTTAGAATCAAACCCCGTTCCTGCCAGAGATGCTCAGAGGGCTCAAACAAACCTTGTGCACACCAGGATACAGGGATCCCACAGAGACTGAGCCAGAACTGTGTTTGGGCGTCTCCTGTGGAGGTACGGGTCGGCAGTGGTCTGCCGCAGGGACAGGGGCTCTGGGTGTGGGTGTGGTGTAAGCCCTCTTGGAGGAGGTCAGCATTGACCCCACCACAGAGCTGTCAGAACTCACACAGGACTGGGAAACAGACTCTTGGCGGGCAAAATAGAGCCTTGTGCACTAGAAACCAGGAGGAGGGAACAGTAACCCCACAGGAGACTCTCCTCTGGGTGTCCCGGAGTCTCTGACAGAGGCATGGGTTGGCGGTGGCCTGCTGCAGGGCTAGGGGCATGGACTGCAGCAGTGCATGCATGAGATTTCTTGAGGGAGGTCACCATTATCTTCATTACCTCCACCATAGTTTGGCCCCAGGTAAATAGCAGGGAGGGAACACAGCTCCACCCATCAACAGAAAATTGGATTAAAGATCTATTGAGCATGGCCCTGGCCATCAGAACAAGACCTAGCACCCTCTCAGTCAGTCTATCCCATCAGGAAGTGTTCATAAGCCTCTTATCCTTCTCCATCAGAGGGCAGAGACTGAAAACCACAATCACAGAAAACTAACTAATTTAATCACATGGACCACAGCCTTGTCTAACTCAATGAAACTATACAAAACGTGGTCCACTGGAGAAAGGAATGACAAACCATTTCAGTATTCCTGCCTCGAGAACCCCATGAACAGTGTGAAAAGGCAAAAAGATAGGACACTGAAAGATGAAGTCACTGAGTTGGTAGGTGCCCAATATGCTCCTGGAGATCAGTGGAGAAATAACTTCAGAAAGAATGAAGAGACGGAGCTAAAACAAGAGCAACACCCTGTTATGGATGTGACTGGTGATGGAAGCAAGGTCCGATGCTGTAAAGAGCAATATTGCATAGGAACCTGGAATCTTAGGTCCATGAATCAAGGCAAATTGGAAGTAGTCAAACAGGAGATGGCAAAACTGAACATCGACATTTTAAGAATCAGCAAACTAAAATGGACTGGAATGGGTGAATTTAACTCAGATGCCCATGATATCTACTACTGTGGGCAGGAATCCCTTAGAAGAAATGTCATAGTCAACAAAAGCACCCGAAATGTTTGGGCGCAGTCTCAAAAATGACAGAATGATCTCTGTTCATTTCCAAGGCAAACCATTCAACATCACAGTAATCCAAGTCTATACCCCAACCAGGAATGCTGAAGAAGCTGAAGGTGAACGGCTCTATGAAGACCTACAAGACCTTCTAGAACTAACACCCAAAAAAGATGTCCATTTCATTATAGGGGACTGGAATGCAAAAGGAGCAAGTTACTCCAAGTTACACCTGGAGTAACAGGCAAATTTGGCCTTGGAGTACAGAATGAAGCAGGGCAAAGGTGAATAGAGATCTGCCAAGAGAAAGCACTGGTCATAGCAAACACCCTCTTCCAACAACACAAGAGGAGACTCTACACATGGACATCACCAGATAGTCAACACCGAAATCAGATTGATTATATTATTGGCAACCAAACATGGAGAAGCTTTTTACAGTTAGCAAAAACAAGACTGGGAGCTGACTGTGGCTCAGATCATGATCTCCTTATTGCCAAATTCAGAATTAAGTTGAAGGAAGTAGGGAAAATCATTAGACCATTCAGGTGTGACCTAAATCAAATCGCTTATGACTATAGAGTGGAAGTGAGAAATAGATTTAAGGAGCTAGATCTGACAGACAGAGTGCCTCATGAACTATGGACGGAAGTTCATGACATTGTACAGAAGACAGGGATCAAGACCATCCCCAAGAAAAAGAAATGCAAAAAGGCAAAATAGCTGTCTGAGGAGGCCTTACAAATAGCTGAGAAAAGAAGAGAAGCCACAAGGAAACAAGAAAAGGAAAGATACACCAATTTGAATGCAGAGTTCCAAAGAATAGCAAAGAGAGATAAGGCAGTCTTCCTCAATGATCAGTGCACAGAAACAGAGGGAAACAATAGAATGGGAAAGACTAGAGATGACTTCAAGAAAATCAGAGATACCAAGGGAATATTTCTTGCAAAGATGGGCTCAATAAAGGACAGAAATGGTATGGACCTAACAGAAGCAGAAGATGTTAAGAAGAGGTGGCGAGAATACACAGAAGAATTGTACAAAAAAAGATCTTCACAACACAGATAACCACCTTGGTGTGCTCACTCACCTAGAGCCAGACATCCTGGAATGTGAAGTCAAGTGGGCCTTAGGAAGCATCACTATGAACAGAGCTAGTGGAGGTGATGGAATTCCAGCTGAGCTACTTCAAATCCTAAAAGATGATGCTGTCAAAGTGTTGCACTCAGTAGGCCAGCAAATTGAGTGGCCACAGGACTGAAGAAGGTCAGTTTTCATTCCAATCCTTAAGAAAGGCAATGCCAAAGAATGCTCAAAGTACTGCACAATTGCACTCATCTCACACACTAGTAAAGTAATGCTCAAAATTCTCCAAGCCAGGCTTCAACAATATGTGAACCATGAACTTCCAGATGTTCAAGCTGGTTTTAGAAACGGCAGAGGAACCAGAGATCAAATTGCCAACATCTGCTGGATCATCACAAAAGCAAGAGGGTTCCAGAAAAACATCTATTTCTGCTCTACTGACTATGCCAAAGCCTCTGACAGTGTGGACCACAACAAGCTGGAAAATTCTGAAAGAGACGGGAATGCCAGACCACTTGACTTGCCTGTTGAGAAACCTGTATGCAGGTCAGGAAGCAACAGTTAGAACTGGACATGGAACAACAGACTGGTTCCAAATAGGAATAGGAGTACGTCAAGGCTGTATCTTGTCACCCTCCTTATGTAACTTATATGCAGAGTACATCATGAGAAACCCTGGGCTGGATGAAGCATAAGCTGGAATCCAGATTCCTGGGAGAAATATCAATAACATCAGATATGCAGATGACACCCTCCTTGTGGCAGAAAGTGAAGAAGAACTAAAGAGCCTCTTGATGAAAGTGAAAGAGGAGAGTGAAAAAGGTGGCTTAATGCTCAACACTCAGAAAACAAAGTTCATGGCATCTGGTCCCATCATTTCATGGCAAACAGATGGGGAAACAGTGGAATCAGTGGTAGACTTTATTTTTCTGGGCTCCAAAATCACTGCAGATGGTGACTACAGCCAAGAAATTAAAAGATGCTTACTCCTTGGATGAAAATTATGACCAAGCTAGACAGCATATTAAAAAACAGAGACATTACTTTGCCAGCAAAGGTCTGTCTAGTCAAGGCTATGGTTTTCCCAGTAGTCTTGTATGGATGTGAGAGTTGGACTATAAAGAAAGTTTAGCACCAAAGAATTGATGCTTTGGAACTGTGATGTTGGAGAAGACTCTTGAGAGTCACTTGGACTGCAAGGAGATCCAACTAGTCCATCCTAAAGGAAATCAGTCCTGAATATTCATTGGAAGGGCTGATGTTGAATCTCAAACTCCAATAATTTGGCCACCTGATGTGAACAGCTGACTTATTTGAAAAGACCCTGGTGCTGGCAAAGGTTGAAGGCAGGAAGAGAAGGGGATAACAGAGTATGAGATGGTTGGATGGCATCACCGACTCAGTGGACGTGAGTTTGAGAAAACTCCAGGACTTGTTGATGGACAAGCATGCTGCAGTCCATGGGGTAGCAAAGATTCAGACATGACTGAGCAACTGAATTGAACTGAACTGAGTGCTTCCTTGGTGGCTCAGATGGTAAAGAATCCGCCTGTAATGCAAGAGACCTGGGTTTGATCCCTGGGTTGGGAAGATCCCTTGGAGGAGGGCATGGCAACCCACTCCAGTAATGCATCACTAGCTGCATTTCAGCGCCACAGGCTTAAATGATATTTTGGATGCAAGTGTACCTGCTAAGTCATCACTTAGCAGACATCTCAGGCTCTTTTGTACGTCATGGGCTATTGCCCATCACGCTCCTTTACCCATGGGGTTTTGCCAGAAAAAATATTGGAGTGGGCAGCCCATCCTCATCTCTTTCCTCTGTTTCAAGCACTGACAGTTTCTTTCCTTTACTTCACGGCCTCACACACACACACACACACACACACACACACACACACACACACACACACACAGACACGAAGAGAGAGTGGGGTGTATTAGACTTTAAGGCCGCTATAACAAATTGCCATGAACTGAGTAGCTTAAAACAATGGATATTTATTGTCTCACAGTTTTGGAGCCTCTACATCTGATATCAAGTTGTTGACACGACTGTGTTTCCCCTCAAATCTGTAGAGAAATCCTCAATTGCCTCTTCCTCAGTTTTGGTGGCTGGCCAGCAGTCTTTGTTGTTCCTTGGCTTGCAGGTGCACGACACCAATCTTTGCCTTTGCCAACAAACAGCCTTCTCCCCGTGGTTCTCTTCCTCCGTTTGGCTGTCTTCTTATAAGGACCCTAGTTATTGGATTAGGGGTCCACCTACTCCAGTATGGCCTCATTTGAACTTAATTACATCGGCAATGATCCTATTCCCAAATAAGCTCATATTGTTGAGTACTTGAGGTTAGGAATTCAACATATCTTTTGAGGAGTGGGAGAATATTCAACCAACAACAGATGGTAACCATGAGAAGAGCATCCCACAGAAATCAAAGACATTGCCTTGATTCCAGAATTTATTCCAAGAAGGAGTCCTACTACAGTGGGGGTAGAAGATCGAAGAATCTTTTGATGTATGTATTCCCACCTACTATTTGGTTTGCTTATGGACTAACTGGGTTTGATTGACAGGTGTATGCTATCATGAGTTAATGATATTAAAAAAACTGAATGCCTTCATATAAAGGCTAAATGGCCCTGGATACAGGATAGCGGCCCTCTCCTTTCTCGTAGTTTCCCCCAGCTATCCTGTTTGGAGGGAAATGATGGTGTATAATTTTGATGAGCAAATGGGAGAAGTGATTGTTGTGATGAGGCTGTCACTCTTTGCCAGAGAACTGTCTTTGATGTCTAAAGTATTACTTGGGACCTAGATGAAAGAGTCATAAAATAACAAGCCTAACCAAGGGGATGTAGCTAGCATTTAGGAAATGCACCCATTTTTCTGTATCTCCTCTTTTCCTTTGATCAAACGTGTACACATTATTAATAAAAAGAAATACAAATTTAAAAAGACATGAAGAGGGAATGGTAAAATGAACCCTGCCATAGTGCAAAAGAGAAACAAAAATCACAGCAATTTCACATCAGGCCCTCTGTTGAGATCCTATACAAGAACAGCAGTATGATTGGGATTCTTAAATGATAGTGGCTGAAATGGCTAATAAAAGCCTGCTAATGACACAGAATCAAATCACCAAACAAACCCATCTCAAATTCCAGTTTCTCTTGAAGGGAAGGGCATGAACTTTATGGTTGGCACTGTCTCTTAATGTAGGACCTTAGGCAAGTTACTTAATCTCTCTCAAGTTTGCTATGTATAAAACTAAGGATAACTACCTAGCAAGGCTGTAGTGACCATTAAGCCAAACGCAGGACACATGTAACAGGTGCTTCACTAAATCGAAGCCTTCCACCTCCCAGCCCTGCAAATATATGCAAAATACAATCTTTGCCCACTACCCCTCACCTACTCTTCATCTCATTCTCTTCCTCTCTCTCTCTGCCAAAGTTCTTATTTATAGTCTAGCAGAGGGTATATAAACAGGAGATGACTTGCATTTATTTTTAAAAACCAGTGTAAAACAATGTAGTATACCACTGACTACTTAAGTGCTGACAAACTCGACATTCCTAAAAACAGCAAACACATATTGAGTGATCATTCATGCCAGGCATGGTGCTAGGCAAGGAGTATTCACTAGTAAGTGAAACATCTTCCCTCCCTGGTGGAGTTCAGTTTAGTGAACTGAATGGTGAAGAAGCAATGAATATATAATTGAAAAATATGTTTAGTGCCCTTAAAGAAATGATCAGGTGCAATGATGGAGACTAATGAAAGGGCAGGTGGGATACTTAGTTTAGGAAGGATGGCCTTTCTGAGGTGACATTTAAACTGAAACCTGAAATATGAGAAGCTAGATGTGTAAAGAAAAAGAGCAAGTGTCTTCAAGACAGTGGAATCAGCATGTCCAGCGAGGCAGTCAGGAGCTAAAAGTGTTTGAGGAGGAGTTCTGGCAGTGTCAGCAAGATGGAGGCGCTGCCATGATGTAAAAATCCAGTTCTTACCATGGCCTCAATGTCCCACCTAAACTGCCCCGGACCCCACCCCACCCCCCCACATATCCTCCCCAGGTGTCCACATCACCTAGTCTTTCTGTCCTTTATGTCCTGGTCTCACTCCCACCTCAAGAACGAGAGGTTTGCTGCATTTGCTGTTCTTCTGTCTAGAATGCTCTGCCTGGATGATTCTCATAGCTTCTGGCACCCGTGGTCAGTCAGGCCTCAGATCAAGTGTCATCTCTGGAGAGAGATTGCTAATTACCACCCCTCACCCAACATTAACTTTGGTGGTATTTTCCTCTTCCCATCCCTCACCACTATCAAATGTTATTTCGTTGATTTTTTGAAGTTTGTTTTTTTTTGTTTGTTTGTTTTATACTCTCCCCTAAAATAGAAGTCCCATGAGTTTATATTTCTTATTGCTATAACCTAGAACCATATCTAGAATATAAATGAAACTCAAATATTACTTGTTGAATTTACAATGAATGAAATAAAGCTTAAAGAGGTAAGGCGAGGTATTAGAAAAGAACTAACCAAATTGTGTGAGAGTAAGGACTTCCTGGAAGAGGTATGTTTTCAGTTATTAAAATCAAAGGGGCAAGAGAGCGAAGGTGGCGTGCAGGTAACAAACAAGAATTGTGGAAATCACTCCTTCATCCCCGTCCTTTTTCACTAGATTAGGAACATCTTTAGCACTGGACGGAGAAGGTGATGGCACCCCACTCCAATACTCTCATCTGGAAAATCCCATGGACGGAGGAACCTGGTGGGCTGCATTGCATGGGGTTGCTAAGAGTCGGACAGGGCTGAGCGAGTTCACTTTCAGTTTCATGCATTGGAGAAGGAAATGGCAAACCACTCCAGTGTTCTTGCCTGGAGAATCCTAGGGGCCGGGGAGCCTGGTGAGCTGCCATCTATGGGGTGGCACAGAGTGGGACACAACTGAAGCGATTTAGCAGCAGTGGCAGTTAGCGCTGAAGCCGCGTTTTACTAATTTTTCACCAGCGCCTGTTCCGGGACCTGGCACACAGATAGAGTTTTACACAATGACTGACTGTGAGGTGCGCAGAAGGGTCTATTAACTCGGCTGCGGTGCAGTTTGTGGCTGGCCACTAAGCCTGGCAGCACCCGTGCGAGGGAGCAGACGGCTTTGCGGAAGACGGCCTCGGCGGGTGGGGGTGGGGGTGGGGTGGGGTGGGAAGCGCCCCCCGCGCCTGCGCGTTATGGTGGGGAGCCGGCAGCGTCGGCGCGCGCCTGCGCAGTGCGGTCTTTCCCGCCTCCGACAAGATGGCGGCGGCCGAGTAGCGCGGGGGCGCGTTGTGGCCGCAGGAAGCCCGGCCGCTGCAGCGGGCCGAGGCGGGATGCTGTTCCCAGGGAGCGCCGTTGGCCACCGGTGAGGAAGGTCAAGCACAGAGCTGCCTTCCCGAGCCCCCCGGCGCCCCCTACATACACCCCCGTCTGCTCGAGTGCGGTCGCCGCTTTGCCTACTTCGCTACCGCCCTGTGCTGTCGGGTCCGGAGCTCCGGCGGCGGCAGGGGCTGTGTCCGGCAGGAGAGGAAGCGCCCGGGCTGCGTCCGTGCTTCTGTCCGCGGGGCGAGCGTCTGGCAGGTGGGTGAAGCTGCAAGCTTCGGTGTCTCCTCTTGGGGCAAAGCTTTCTCGGCTTTGCCCCGCCGTGGCTCAGACCCTGGTGGTGTTCAGCCGGACTCCACCGCTGCTTTGTCTCCACGTCCCGCCCCCTCTCCGCGCCCCGCTCCAGGCCTCCGGCTGGCCCCTGACTTTGCGTGCCCTCCATTCCCACGCAGGGGCCGGGGGTCGCAGCGCCGGCCGCCCTCCACAACCTTTCCTGCCTCCTGCTGAAGCGTCAGCCCTTGTAAGTGGTCCCTCCTTCGCGTTAGGTGGGTGGGTCGTCTGCCTGTTTTAGTCACCTCCCTGTCTTCCTGGTCTCGACCTTTTGCTTCCTTGAGAAGTCTTTTTAACTGTCTGGAAAGCTTTCCCAGGCTTATAGACTTACAAAGAAAAGGTTGCTATCCAGACGCCAGTGGATTTTGTTCATCTTGTCGGGGGGATCCAGCCCCCAGGAGACTTTGATGGTTTTGAGGAATGGTGCCAGTGACGGCAAGTGATTCTTCATCTAAATTAATCCTTTTCTGACTACAGCGAGTCTTTGGTCTCTAACCTTTTTTTGGAGGGGGGGGGGGCCGACGGAGGGACATATGTATACTAGATCCAGGGAAAAAATTGAGAAGTGGTCCTGGTTTTAAAAGAAGGCTTTGTGAGGGTAAGAAATGTAATAGCCCAAGAAAGGATAAGAGATTTTAGTGATTCTTTTATTCACTGTTAGGTTAAATTGTCCGTTGAAGCTTCACAATCTTGTGTTGTCCAAGCCCTTTGTTTTATTTGGAAAGGACTGAAATGGAGAAAACGCTTTTTAAACTTGAAACTTCTCAAATTTCTTGGGTTCTCAATTGTTATTTGTACTACTTGGCAATCTTTCTTGTACTTGATATTTTCTGCAAAATTTAGATTTTGCCAGTGTCATTTCTTCTTCATTTATTACTAGGGCAAGAATAGTCAGAATTAATGGTGTAAAAAGTGCAAACTGAAGGAGGGATGTGGTAGTGGAGGTTGCCATGTCTGATTTTTCCCAATTTTTTCCTGTAATTGGATAATGTGTCAAGAGCAGCAGAATGGTGAAAAATGAAGCTATGAGTATAAATGGTAGTGTGTCCACTGAGATTGCAATGGGTGGAGCTTTTAAAATTAAATTGAGTGATAACCTTTTTCTGAAGCCATGCTAGGTGCTCTCCAGAGTTTCTAAAGCACAAACTGTTGTTGCCTTATTGGAAATTTATGCTAAAAGTCTTTTAACAGGTGGGTTACAATTGGCCTGACAGATTTAACTTTTTGTTCTACCTCCTGACACACATCTGCCTTAACCTTTATTGTAGACTTTTAGCCTCTTGATGAATTTCTTAAATTTGGAGATAGAATTGTTCATTTTAAAAGGAGAGGAGATATTTTAAGTGTTTGATTCCTGTACGGGCAGATTCATTCACTTGTTTGTTGCTGTGCTATGCTAAGTCGTTTCAGTCACGTCCATCTCCTTGCAGTCTCCACAGGACAGCCAGACTCCTCTGTCCATGGGACTTCTCCAGGCACGAATATTGGAGCAGGTTGCCATTTCCTCCTCCACAGGACCTTCCCGACCTAGGGATCAGAGCCACATCTCTTCTGTCTCCTGCGTTGGCAGGTGGGTTCTTTACCACTAGCGCCACCAGGTAAGCCTGTTTGTTTCCTGCACCCGAGGACTGCGTGTTTTTACAGGCACTTGTCTCTCAATTCTGTGCTTTTAGCTGACGGGGTAGTGCTCAGCCCTAGGCAGTAGCTCATTGCCTGAGGCATTGTGTCAAGACCTGTCTGACCACAAACAAGCACTCTTCCACACTTATGGAACCCGTTTTCTCTCTCTCTTTCTTCCCCTCTTCCTGTCTTTAGGAACCCTCCCGTCTTTGTGTCTATTCATTCAATTCTTTAGCCTACTGCTCTTTTCATTTGCCTCCCCTAGTCACCAGGATCCCATGGTCATCAGTTTTTACCAGCCCATCATTGATACCTTAGAATACTTAACTTTATGTCAATTTATCTTTCTAGTGCCCAGTTCTGAACAGGCCTAATCACTATCTTGATCCCTGAAGGATACAAGAGACAGTTGTGTGAGGATTTTGGATTGTTTTCATACCAGTTAGTGTTCTGTTATCCTCCAGATCTATAATGTCGATTGTGAGGGGTTTTTTTTTTTGTCTTACTTCATGAAAGTGTTTATAGCAAATAACTTGATCTTTTCCTTTCCTGAGAAAAATCTCAAGCATCTGAGGTATAATCTTTTCTATCCTGATATCATTTCTCTATTTACTCTTCTCTGAAAAGAAGGAATTGTCCTTCCTTTTCTTCAAGAGCAACCTTCTCCAGATGTGTCCATGATCATCCCTCTTTATCTTTCTTTCTCAGTAATTATCCATGATCACTCCTTTTTAAGTTTTGCCCTCTCTAGCCTCCATGCATGCTTAAATATACCTTTGCCAGGGCTGCCAAACACCGTGCTGTGTGCCGTGCAGCTCACAGAAGCCAGTCTGAATTTTGAGCCTGCTGTGCCACTGTATTTTTATTCTTTAATCCTAGGAGCCTGGTGTAGTTGTTGTTCAGTCGCTCAGTTGTGTCCAACTCTTTGCAACACCAAGAACTGCAGCATGGCAGGCTCCTCTGTCCTCCATTACCTCCTGGGGTTTGCTCAAATTTATGTTCATTGAGTCGGTGACACTACCTAGCCATCTCATCCTCTACCACCTCCTTCTCCTTTTGGCTTCAGTCTTTCCTAGCATCAGGGTCTTTTCCAGTGAGTTGGCTTTTCGCATCAGGTGGCCAAAGTATTGGCAATTCAGCTTCAGCATCAGTGCTTCCAGTGAATATTTAGGGTTGATTTCCTTTAGGATTGGTTGATCTTCTTGCAGTCCCAGGACGCTTAAGAGCCTTCCCCAGCACCACAATTCTCAATTCTTTGACACTCAGTCTTTATGGTCCAACTCTCACATCCATACATGACCACTGGAAAAACCGTAGCCTCGACTCGACGGACCTTTGTCGGCAAAGTGATGTCTCTGCTTTTTAGTATGTTGTTGAGGTTTGTCATAGCATTTCTTCCAAGGAGCAAGCATCTTTTAATTCCATGGCTGCAGTCACGATCCACAGTGATTTTGGAGCCCCAAAAAATAAAGGTCTGACACTGTTTCCACTGTTTCCCCATCTATTTCCCATGAAGTGATGGGACCAGATGCCATGATCTTAGTTTTCTGAATGTTGAGTTTCAAGCCAACTTTGTCATGCTCTTCTTTAACCCTTATCAAAAGGCTCGTTAGTTTCTCTTCACTTTCTGCCCTTAGAGTGATATCAACTTCATATCTGAGGTTATTGATATTTCTCCCAGCAGTCTTGATTCCAGCTTGTGCTTCATCCAACCCAGTGTTTCTCATGATGTACTCTGCATAGAAGTTAAATAAGCAGGGTGACAAGATACAGCTTTATTATAACTCTTTCCCAGTCAGTTGTTCAATGTCCGATTCTAACTTGCTTCTTGACCTGCATACAGGTTTCTCAGGAGGCAGCTAAGGCGGTCTGGTACTGGTGTTTCTTTAAGAATTTTCCACAGTTTGTTACGATCCACATATTCAAAGGCTTTAGCGCAGTCAATGAAGCAGAAGCAGACGTTTTTCTGGAATTCTGTTGCTTTCTCTATAATCAAACAAATGTTGGCAGTTTGCTCCCTGGTTCCTCTGCATTTTCAAAACCTAGCTTGTACATCTGAAAGTTCTAGGTTCACATTTTTTTGAAGCCTAGCTTGAAGGATTTTGAGCGTAACCTGTTAGCATGTGAAATGAGTGCCGTTGTATGGTAGTTTGAACATTCTTTGACATTACCTTTCTTTGGGATTGGAATGAAAACTGTGACCTTTTTCAGTCTTGTAGCCACTACTGAGTTTTCCAAATTTGTTGACATATGAGTGCAACACTTTAACAGCATCATCCTTTAGAATTTCAAATAGCTCAACTGGGATTCTGTCACCTCCACTAGCTTTGTTGGTAGTAATGTTCCCTAAGGCCCCCTTGACTTCACGCTCCAGGATGTCTGGCTCTGGGTGAGTGACCACAGTGACTGGTGTACTGTTCTCTGTGTATTCGTGCCACCTCTTCTTGATATCTTCTCCTTCTATTAGGTGCGTACCATTTCTGTCCTTTATGGTGTCCATCCTTGCATGAAATGTTCCCTTGATGCCTCCAGTTTTCTTGACGAGATCTCTAGTCTTTCCCATTGTGTTGTTTTCTTTGCATTGTTCACTTAAGAAGGGTTTCTTATCTCTTCTTGGTATTCTCTGGATCTCTGCACTCAGTTGAGTATATCTTTCCCTTTCTCCCTTGCCTTTCACTTCTCTCCTTTCCTCAGCTCTTTCTAATGTCTCCTCAGACAATCACTTAAGCTTCTTGCATTTCTTTTTCTTGGACTAGTTTGGTCACTGCCTCCTATACAATGTTACGAACCTCTTTCCAGTGATGAACCTCGTATATAAACTCATATAAAACATATGAATCTTTTTCAATAAACTCATATATGAACCTCTTTCAGTTTTATGAATCTGGGAGACACTTTGTCTACCAGATCTCATCTCGAATCCATTTGTCACCTCCACTGTATAATCATAAGGGATTTAATTTAGGTCTTTTCTAAATGACCTAGTCATTTTCCATACGTTCTTCACTTTAAACCTGAATTTTGCTATTAGGAGCTCACGACCTGAGCCACAGACAGCTCCAGGTCTTCTTTTTGCTGTCTGTGTAGAGCTTTTCCATCTTCAGCTGCAAAGAACATAATCTGATTTTGGTATTGACCATCTGGTGATGTCCGTGTGTATAGCTGTCTCTTGGTTGTTGGAAACGGGTGTTTGCTATGACCAGCGTGTTCTTTTGACAAAACTCTGTTAGCCTTTGCCCAGCTTTTGCCCTCCAAGGCAAAACTTGCCTATTATTCTGGGTGTCTCTTGGCTTCCTATTTTGTATTCCAATCCCCTGTGATGAAAAGGACATCTTTTTTTTTTTTTCTTTTTGGTGTTTGTTCTAGAAGGTGTAGTTCGAGAACTACAGCAGTTCTACTTCATAGAACTGTTCAGCTTCAGCTTCTTTGGCATTAGTGGTTGGGGCAGAGACTTAAGATAACACTGATATTGAACAGTTTGCCTTGGAAATGAACTTAGATTATTTTTTTTTTTCCTGAGGTTGCACCTAAGTACTGCATTTAGAACTCTTGTTGACTATTAAGGGCTACTTCCTTTCTCCTAAGGGATTCTAGGCCACAGTAGTAGATATAACAGTCATCTGAATTAAATTCGCCCATTCTCATCCATATAAGTTCAGTGATTCCTAAGATGTTCATTCTTGCCTTCTGCTTCACCACATCCGATTTGCCTTGATTCACGGACCTGCCATTCCAGGTTCCCTTGCAAAAAAAGAGCAATAGCTCTTTACAGCGTCGGACTTGACTTTAACCATCAGACACATCCACACAACTGAGCGTCATATCCGCTTTGGTCCAGCCACTTCATTCTTTCTGGAACTAACGACTGCCCTCCACTCTTCCCCAGGAGCATATTGGACACCTTTTGATTGTGGTGCTCATCTTCGGTGTCTTATTTTTCTGCCTCATGCTGTTCGTGGGGTTCTCGCAGCAGGACTGCTGGAGTGGTTTGCCGTTCCCTCCTCCAGTGGGCCACGTTTTGTCGGAACTCTTCACCAGGACCCGTCTGTCTTGGCTGGCCCTGCACGGCATGGCCCATGGCTTCACTGAGTTACACAAGCCCCTTCACCACGACGAGTCTGTGATCCATGAAGGGGTATAGTAGGAAGGACATTTACTTTTAAGCTTCAAAGATCTGATTTTGAAGTCTACTGAAACCAGTTACTGTCTGTGTGGCTGTGGGCAACTCAGGCTGTGTTCTTTGTCTGTAAAGTAGAATGTTATACGAGGAAGACATGGCAACCCAATGCAGTATTCTTGTTGGAGAGTCAGCATGGACAGAGGAGCTTGGTGGGCTATAGTCCA